>NC_082710.1:158328150-158970293 GCF_030144855.1 Hypanus sabinus
TGGTTTTTCTATGGTTTTTTTACAGTCGCCAGAGGCAAGATAAACCACTGATTACAGTGCTCAGATACGGGATAAATCACTGACCAGAGATTAAAAAATAAACCCCAAACCACTGATCAGAGATACAAGATAAATCACCAACCACAATGCCAGACACTAAAATAAAAACCCTGCCCTATGTCCTTTTGTACAGAATAAATCACCCACTACTGACCCCAGACCAGATACAGAATAAATCACCAACTACAGTCCCACGGCCAGACACAAAATAAATCACCCACTACTTACTCCAGACCGGATATGGGATAAATCACCAACTACAGTCCCATGGTCAGACACAAAATAAATCACCCACTACTGACCCCAGACCAGATACAGAATAAATCACCAACTACAGTCCCATGGCCAGACTCGAAATAAAACACCCACTACTGACCCCAGACCAGATACAGAATAAATCACCAACTACAGTCCCACGGCCGGACACGAAATAAATCACCCACTACTGGCCCCAGACCAGATACAGAATAAATCACCGACTACAGTCCCACGGGCAGACACGAAATAAAACACCCACTACTGACCCCAGACCAGATACGGGATAAATCACCGACTGCAGTCCCACGGACAGACTCGAAATAAAACACCCACTACTGACCCCGGACCAGATACGGGATAAATCACCGACTACAGTCCCATGGCCAGACTCGAAATAAATCACCCAATACTGACCCCAGACCAGATACAGAATAAATCACCAACTACTTACTCCAGACCGGATATGGGATAAATCACTGACTACAATCCCACGGCCAGACACAAAATAAATTACCCACTACTGACCCCAGACCAGATACGGGATAAATCACCGACCTCAAAGCACAGATACAAGATAAATCGCCGACTACAGTCCCCAGTTATGATAAAAATTACTGCCCACAGGTCCGGGTCATGAGTCAATCACCGACCACAGGTCATAGATACCGGATAAATTACCGACTACAGTCCCCAGATATGGAATAAATCGCTGAATACAGTCGCCAGTTATGATAAAAATTACCGACCACAGGTCCAGGACATGGGATAAATCACCGACTACAGTCCCCAGATTGGGAATAAATCACAGACACAGACCCCCAGAGATGGGATAAATCACCGACTACAGTCCCCAGTTATGGGATAAATCACGGACAAAAGCCCACAGATACGGGTTAAATCACAGACTACAGTCCCCAGATACTGGATAAATCACAGACTACAGTCCCCAGACATGGATTAAATCGCTGACCATTGTCCACAGGCCAGATATGGAATAAATTACCACTTACTGTCCCCCGACCACGTACAGATTAAATCCCCGACCACAGCCCCCAAACACAGGATAAATCCCCGACCACACTCCCCAAATACGGGATAAATCCCCGACCGCAGTCCCCAAACATGGGATAAATCACCGACCACAATCCCCAAACACAGGATAAATACCCAACCACAGCTCAGAAACACGGGATAAACCATGCCCAGATGCAGGTTAAATCACTAACATTATCCCTGATACAGGTTAAATCACTGACCATCATCCCTGGATACAGTTTAACTCAGTGACCACTGTCCCCGGATACAGGTTAACTCATTGACCACAGAGCAGAGATACAGGATAACTTACCAACTACGGTCCCCAGATACTGATAAATCCCCAGAGACAGGATAAGTCCCTGACTACAGTCACCAAATACAGGATAAATCACCAGTGACGATCACCAGATATGGCATAAATGCCAACTGCTGTCTGTAGACCAGATATGGAATAATTCACTGACTACTGTCCCCAGATATGGGAAAAGTTACCGACTACTGTCTTGCACAGATACGGGATAGATCACCAACTTCAGTCCTGAGATACAGGATTAATCAGTGAATACAGTCTGCAGATACGGCAAAAATCACGGACTACAGTCCCTGGATATGGGATAAGCTACCACCTACAGTGCCCACATACAGCATAAACTGATTGTAGTCCCCAAATATGTGGTAAATCATCAACCGCCATCCCCCAGATAAGGGATATATCATGGGTCACTGTCCCCAGATACGGGATAAATTATGGACCACTGTCCCCAGATACGGGATAAATCACCGACTACCGTCCCCCGGATAAGGGATATATCATGGGTCACTGTCCCCAGATATGGGATAAATCACTGACCACGGGTCCAGGACATGGAATAAATCACCGACCACGGGTCGTGGACACGGGATAAATCACCGACCACTGATCTGGGACATGGGATAAATCACCGACCATGGGTCCAGGACACGGGATAAATCACCGACCACGGGTCGTGGACACGGGATAAATCACCGACCACCGGTCCAGGACGTGGGATAAATCACCGACCACGGGTCCGGGACACCGGATAAATCACCGACTACGGGTCCGGGACACCGGATAAATCACCGACCATGGGTCCGGGACACCGGATAAATCATCGACCATAGGATAAATCACTGACTATGGGTCCTTGACATGGATAGATCACTGACTACAGACCGCAGAACAGGATAAGCTGACTACAGTCCTCAGATATGAGCTAACTCACTGACTGCAGTCCCCACATACAGAATAAACCATCGACTGCAGTCTCCAGATGCAGGACAACTCATGGACCATAGGCCCCAGAGATGGGGCAATCACAAACTACAATCCCCATATATGGGATCAATCATGGTCTACAGATGGCAGATATAAGTTAAATGACGTCCACTGCCTCTCCTTGTTCACATTGCTTGTTACTTCCTCGAAGAACTCTGATTTGTCAAGCAAGATTTCTCTTGACAGAAACCATGCTGACTTTGACTTATCACTAGTGTCCTCGTACCCTGAAACTTCATCCTTAATAATGGTCTCGAACACTTTCCCAGCCACTGAGGTTACACGAACTGGCCTTTAATTTCTTTTCTTTTGTCTTCCTCCCCACTTCTTGAAGAATGGAGTGATATTTGCAATTTTCCAGTCCTCCAGAACCATTCCTGAATCAAGTGATTCTTGAAATATCATAACCAATGTATCTGTTATCTCTTCAGCAAACTCTTTCAGAACCCTGGAATATAGTCCATCTGGTCCAGGTGACTTCTCCACCTTTAGACCTTCCAGTTTCCTTGGGACTTTTTCCTTTATTGTAGCAATGGCACTCACTCCTGCACCTGACACTCACGGACCTCTGGCACATTGCTAGTGTCTTCCACAATGAAGACAGGTGCAAAGTTCATGCACCATTTCTTTGCCCCCATTATTACCTCACTAGCATCATTTTCCAGTGGTCCAATATCAACTTGCACCTCTCTTTTACTCTTTATATGACTGAAAAATCTTTTGATATCCTGCTTTATGTTATTGGCTAGTTTACTCTCATATTTCATCTTTTCCCTTGTTATATTTGTTTTAGCAGTCTTTTGTGGATTTTAAAAGCTTCCCAATCATCCAACTTTTGCAACCTTATATGCCCTGTCCTTGGCCTTTATGTAATCCCTAATTTCCTTTGTCAGGCTTGGTTGCCTATCCCTGCCATTTGAGAACTACTTCCGCTGTAGGACATATCTATCCTGCGCCTTGTGAAATATTCCCAGGAACTTCAGCCATCTCTGTTCTGCTGTAATCCCGTCAATATCCTCCTCCAATCCACCTGGGCAAACTCCTCTCTCAGGACTCTGTAATTCCCTTTATTCCATTGCGATACTGTTACATGTGACTTGTGCTTCTCCCTCTCAAGTTGCAGTGTGAATTGAATCATATGATCACTGCCTCCTAAGGGTTCCTTTATGTTAAGTTCCCTAATAAGAACTGGTTATTACACAATACCCAATCTAAAACAGCCTTTCCCTCAGTAGGCACAAGCTGCTCTAAAAAGCCATCTCATAAGCATTCAACAAATTCCCTCTCTTGCAATCCAACACCAACCTGATTTTCCCAATCCCCTTGTATATTGAGGTCCCCCATTACAACTGTGTCATTTTCCTTATACATGCCTTTTCCAGCTCCCTTTGCAATCTCAGCCCCACATCATCACAATATCATACCAACCAATCTCTGATTGTGCCAAGAGTTTATCCACCTTATTTAAATACAGCAACTTCAGTCCTGCACGCTTCCCCTTTTTGAAATTTGCCTCTGTGAAAGAAATGAACTCTTTGCTCTGTCTGCACTTACACCCAACCATTGGCTTATTTTTCCTTCCATTCATGTTCCATCCATCATCTACTTGTAAACCTGCTGGCTCATCCTCAGCTCTGTCATAGTAGCTCCTATCCCCCTGCTATATTAGTTCAAAGTACTCCCAACAGCTCTAGTAAATCTACCGGCAAGAATATTCGTCCCCCTCGGGATTCAAGTGTAACCCATCCCTTTGGTACAGGCCATACCTGCCCCAGAAGAGGTTCCAATTATCCAGAAATCTAAATTCCTGCCCCTACTCCAATTCTTCAGCCATACATTTATCTGCCATCTCATTCTATTCCTATCCTCCTGTTGCATGGCCCTGTGGTGAACTACATATACCTGTCTGGACACAACCCCCCTGCTGACTGCTCCTGTGGCTCCTCCCACTGACCGTGGCTCCTCCCATGGACCCCGGTATAAAGGCAATTGGAGGCACAGCCCCGGCCTCAGTCTCCAGGATGTTGTGTGGTGGTCACTTGCTGCTTGTTCTTTCTTCCAGCCAATAAAAGCCTATATCTCACCTCACGTCTCCGAGAGTTATTGATGGTGCATCAGGCCCAGGCAGCAGTCCCGAGATTATGACCCTTGAGGTCCTGCTTCTCTGTTTCCTTCCTAACTCCCTGTATAGTTTTATTTAATGCCTCCTCCCTTTTTCTTCCTATGTCATTGTTACCAATATGTACCACGACCACTGGCTGCTCACCTTCCCTTTTCAGGATATTGTGGATGCGTTCAGAAACATCAGGGACCCTGGCACCTGGGAGGCAAACTACCATCCATGTTTGCATCCACAGAATCACCTACCTGTCCCCGATTACAGAGTCCCCTATCACCGCTGCCATCCTCTTCAGTTCCCTACCTTTCTGAGCCACAGGGCCAGAGGCACAGTCACTGTTACTTCCCCCAGTTAGATCACTCCTCCCCACCAACAGTACTCAAAATGGACTACTTCATATAGAGGGGGGGGCAGCCACTGGGGTGCTCTCCATCATCTGATGTTCTCTCTTCCCTCTCCTGACAGTCACCATTTATCTGTGTCCTGTAGCCTTGGTTTGACTACCTCCTGTAGCTCCTGTCTACCACCTCTTCACTTTCCCTAACAAGCCGAAGGTCATCGAGCTGCAGCTCCAGTTTCCACACACGGTCTCTAAGGAGCTGCAACTCGATGCACCTGGTGGAGATGTGGCCAACAGGGAGGCTGGGGGTCTCCTGGACATCCCACATCTGACACCCAGAACAAACACTGGCTCTGTAGACATACCCACTATTCTCTCAAGATTTAAGTAAGAAATAAGGAATGAACTTATCTACTTTCCTTGCCTCCACCCAACACGGGAGAAATCAATGACTCCAGACACCAGATAGAGGCTAAATCACGGACTACTGTTCCAAGATACAGGATAAATCACCAACTGCAGGTCCCAGATACAGGATAAGTCACTGACCACAGTCCCCAGATAAGGGATAAATCCCAGACAACAGTCACCAGATACAGGATAAATTGCTAACCTCAGTCCCCAGATGTGGGACGAATCACCTACAACAGTCGCCAGATACAGGAAAAATTGCTGAGTGCAGTCCACAGCTACAGGAAAAATCACCGACGACATATTCCAGAGAGGGGATAAATCACGGACTACATATTCCAGAGAGGGGATAAATCACCGACTACATATTCCAGAGAGGGGATAAATCACCGACTACATATTCCAGAGAGGGGATAAATCACTGACTACATATTCCAGAGAGGGGATAAATCACTGACTACATATTCCAGAGAGGGGATAAATCACTGACTACATATTCCAGAGAGGGGATAAATCACTGACTACATATTCCAGAGAGGGGATAAATCACTGACTACATATTCCAGAGAGGGGATAAATCACTGACTACATATTCCAGATAGGGGATAAATCACTGACTACATATTCCAGATAGGGGATAAATCACTGACTACATATTCCAGAGAGGGGATAAATCACTGACTACATATTCCAGAGAGGGGATAAATCACTGACTACATATTCCAGAGAGGGGATAAATCACCGACTACGTGTTCCAGAGAGGGGATAAATCACCGACTACATATTCCAGAGAGGGGATAAATCACCGACTACGTATTCCAGAGAGGGGATAAATCACTAACTACATATTCCAGAGAGGGGATAAATCACTGACTACATATTCCAGAGAGGGGATAAATCACGGACTACATATTTCAGAGAGGGGATAAATCACCGACTACATATTCCAGAGAGGGGATAAATCACTGACTACGTATTCCAGAGAGGGGATAAATCACCGACTACATATTCCAGAGAGGGGATAAATCACCGACTACATATTCCAGAGAGGGGATAAATCACGGACTACGTGTTCCAGAGAGGGGATAAATCACCGACTACATATTCCAGAGAGGGGATAAATCACCGACTACATATTCCAGAGAGGGGATAAATCACCGACTACGTGTTCCAGAGAGGGGATAAATCACCGACTACGTGTTCCAGATAGGGGATAAATCACCGACTACATATTCCAGAGAGGGGATAAATCACTAACTACATATTCCAGAGAGGGGATAAATCACCGACTACATATTCCAGAGAGGGGATAAATCACCGACTACGTGTTCCAGAGAGGGGATAAATCACCGACTACGTATTCCAGAGAGGGGATAAATCACGGACTACATATTCCAGAGAGGGGATAAATCACCGACTACATATTCCAGAGAGGGGATAAATGACTAACTACATATTCCAGAGAGGGGATAAATCACCGACTACATATTCCAGAGAGGGGATAAATCACCGACTACGTATTCCAGAGAGGGGATAAATCACCGACTACATATTCCAGAGAGGGGATAAATCACGGACTACATATTCCAGAGAGGGGATAAATCACCGACTACGTATTCCAGAGAGGGGATAAATCACCGACTACATATTCCAGAGAGGGGATAAATCACGGACTACATATTCCAGAGAGGGGATAAATCACTGACTACATATTCCAGAGAGGGGATAAATCACGGACTACTTATTTCAGAGAGGGGATAAATCACCGACTACATATTCCAGAGAGGGGATAAATCACTGACTACATATTCCAGAGAGGGGATAAATCACCGACTACGTATTCCAGAGAGGGGATAAATCACGGACTACGTATTCCAGAGAGGGGATAAATCACCGACTACGTATTCCAGAGAGGGGATAAATCACTGACTACGTATTCCAGAGAGGGGATAAATCACCGACTACGTATTCCAGAGAGGGGATAAATCACCGACTACGTATTCCAGAGAGGGGATAAATCACTGACTACATATTCCAGAGAGGGGATAAATCACTGACTACATATTCCAGAGAGGGGATAAATCACTGACTACACATTCCAGAGAGGGGATAAATCACCGACTACGTATTCCAGAGAGGGGATAAATCACTGACTACATATTCCAGAGAGGGGATAAATCACTGACTACATATTCCAGAGAGGGGATAAATCACGGACTACATATTCCAGAGAGGGGATAAATCACCGACTACATATTCCAGAGAGGGGATAAATCACTGACTACATATTCCAGAGAGGGGATAAATCACCGACTACATATTCCAGATAGGGGATAAATCACCGACTACATATTCCAGAGAGGGGATAAATCACTGACTACTTATTTCAGAGAGGGGATAAATCACCGACTACATATTCCAGAGAGGGGATAAATCACCGACTACATATTCCAGATAGGGGATAAATCACCGACTACATATTCCAGATAGGGGATAAATCACCGACTACATATTCCAGAGAGGGGATAAATCACTGACTACTTATTTCAGAGAGGGGATAAATCACTGACTACATATTCCAGAGAGAGGATAAATCACTGACTACATATTCCAGATAGGGGATAAATCTTCGACCACAGTCCCCAGGAACTGGATAAATCACTGACCACGGTCTTGCGATATGGGATAAATACCAGACTGCAGTCACCTGATACAGGATAAATCCCAGACCACAGACAGTCTCCTAATACGGGATAAATCCCAGAACACAGACCACAGAAATGGAATAAATGATCACTGACCACGGTCTCAAAATACAGGATAAATCTCAGACTGCAGACCCCAGGAATGGGAATAAATAATCACCAACCACAGTCTCCAGATACAGGATAAATCACTGACTACAGTCTGCAGAATCAGGATAAATCCCCTCCTACGGTGGCCAAATACTGGATAAATCACAGACTATAATAGTTTGATACTGAATAGATCACTGACTACAGTCCCCAGAGATGGGGATAAACCACCGACCACTGATCACAGATACACGATAAATTCTGACTACAGTCCCAAAATATGGGATAAATCACAGGCTACAGTCTTCAGAGACGGATTACATCCCTGACTACTCTCCCCAGAGCAGTTATGGAAGAAAACACTGACTACAGTCCCTAGACCAGATATGGGAGAAATATCAGACTGCAGTCCCCAGATATGCGATAAATCACAGACTACACCCCTCAGAGATGGGATAAATCACTTATTGACACCAGACAACAAATACAGGCTAAATCATAGACTACAGTCCACAGCTATGGGATAAATCGCAGAATATTGTCCCCGTAATAGTATAAATCACATAATACGGTCCCCAGATAAATCACAGACTACAGTCGCCAGGAATGGGAGAAATCACTGACTACAGATCACAGATATAGGTTACATCACTGCCTACTGTTCCCAGAGTAGATTCAGAAGAAATCACTAACTACTTTCCTCAGATAAGGTATCAATTGCTGAAAATGGTCCCCAGTTACGAGGTAAATCCCAGACTATAGTCACCAGATATAGATTAAATTACCCCTGCTGTACACAGACCATATACAGGACAAATCACAGACTACAGTCCCCAGATACAGGATAAATTACAGACTAGAGTTGCCAGTTGTGGGATAGATCACAGTCTACTGTCCCCAGATACGGGATAGATCACAGACTACTGTCCCCAGATACTGGTTAGATCACAGTCTACAGTCCCCAGATAAAGGATAGATCACAGACTACTGTCCCCAGATACAGGATAGATCACAGATTACTGTCCCCAGATACAGGATAGATCACGAACTACAGTCCCCAGATACGGGATAAATTACAGACTAGAGTTGCCAGTTGTGGGATAGATCACAGTCTACTGTCCCCAGATACAGGATAGATCACAGATTACTGTCCCCAGATACAGGATAGATCACAGATTACTGTCCCCAGATACAGGATAGATCACGGACTACTGTCCCCAGATACAGGATAGATCACGGACTACTGTCCCCAGATACAGGATAGATCACAGATTACTGTCCCCAGATACAGGATAGCTCACGAACTACAGTCCCCAGATACGGGATAAATTACAGACTAGAGTTGCCAGTTGTGGGATAGATCACAGTCTACTGTCCCCAGATACAGGATAAATCTCAGTCTACTGTCCCCAGATACAGGATAGATCACGGACTACTGTCCCCAGATACAGGATAGATCACGGACTACTGTCCCCAGATACAGGATAGATCACGGACTACTGTCCCCAGATACGGGATAGATCACAGACTACTGTCCGCAGATACAGGATAGATCACAGATTACTGTCCCCAGATACAGGATAGATCACGAACTACAGTCCCCAGATACGGGATAGATCACGGACTACTGTCCCCAGATACAGGATAGATCACGGACTACTGTCCCCAGATACGGGATAGATCACAGACTACTGTCCGCAGATACAGGATAGATCACAGATTACTGTCCCCAGATACAGGATAGATCACGAACTACAGTCCCCAGATACGGGATAGATCACGGACTACTGTCCCCAGAGACGGGATAGATCACGGACTACAGTCCCCAGATACGGGATAGATCACGGACTACTGTCCCCAGAGACGGGATAGATCACGGACTACTGTCCCCAGATATGGGATACTGCACACAAATCACAGGTACTGGATAAATTACAGCCAACATCCCCAGATATGCTATAAATCATGAATATAGGTCCCAGAAATGGGATAAATCACCAACTACTGTATCCAGATGTGGGGTAAATCACGGACTACAGCTCTCAGATAGAGGATTAAACCACTGACTACAGTCCACAGATAAATCCCCGAATACAGTCTGTAGATACAAGACAAATCACTGCCTAGTAACTCCAGACAGAAGATTCCTTCCAGCCTGTTGCTGCAACAGATCGTTATCTCCTCACCACTCTCACCCACCAACACCCCGCGCCCACCCACGCACCACCCAGATGCACACCCACACCAGGTTCAGCTTCAAGCCAAAAAAAAAGCTATCTCACTTTGATTGCTTCCAATGAATGCCTGCAGTTCGAGGAGACAGCTCACACCCGACAACACAGCCCACTGACCAGAAATACTGCTCGCAACGTGCTCCTAACTTTTCTCAGGAGGAGCTCAAGACTGAGACCAATTATTCATTCAGTTACAACCTATTCAGAAGCGTTTCCCTTCCTGACCAATCCCTGGAGAGACCCAGGGCGAAATGCCTGCACTAGATCCCCGTGCCAACGTCAAAGTCTGCCAAAAATACAGCAAGGTCACTTTACTTGCAATGCCCATAAACCAAAGACGCTGCAAGTGCAAAACTGATTTCCTTCCAGGATTCCCTCTCCTCAAAATATTGTAGAATCTCACATTACATTCCTTAAATAATACATGGGCTCCAAATTATCCCGTCAACTTTAAATTAAAATCAGAATTCCCTTGGCGGCTGGGACAAGCTCAGCTCATAATTAATTCACAATTACTGCTTCAAGCTGCACGGCACACGGCGTGTGAACAGATGAACGGCAAAGCTGAGGCACGTCCCAGCCCCCAGATTCCTATGCGCACCTTAGTTCAACCCACCGTTGATTCATGCTCGGGAGAGGGAGAGGGAGAACACAATAGGAGGAAAGAGCTTCAGAGGTGGGCATCAGGAAGGGAGGGAGAGAGAGGTGGAGGGGAGAGCATGGGAGTGGAGTGTTAGAGGGGGTGGGGGGGTGGAGGACATAGAAGGGTTTAGAGGGATCTATAGGGGGTTGGTGGGGTAGAGGGGGATGGAAGTAGAGGGTTGACGGGGTAGAGGAGGTAGAAGGGGATTAGAGGAGGGTGTAGGGGTGATGGTGGGGTAGAGGGGGTGGGGAGGTAATTGTAAATTGTCCAGTGATTAGGCTCAGGTTAAATAAGGTGAGGCTTGAAGGTCCGGAAGGTCCTATTCCCACTGCATTTTGATAAATAAATAAATAATAAACAAATAACCTTGTAACCACGTCCCCTTATTCGAGATCCTCCCAGCAGTGGAACAATCTCACATCCCTCAATAGGTTTGCACCTCAGTCTTTAAAATCCAAAGAATACAGACCCAATATTTTAGCTGCTGATTACAGAACAATCCCTTACAACAAGAATTTGCCTCTAGTGTTTAAATATGGGAAACTAAATTCAGCACTCTAGGTGTGGTCTCACCTGTACACTGTCAAGTCAAGTCACTTTTATTGTCGTTTCGACCATAACTGCTGGTACAGTACACAGTAAAAACAAGACAACTTTTTTCAGGACCATGGTGCAACATGAACAATACAAAAACTATACTGAACTAAATAAACCAACACAAAAACGACACTAGACTAGTATACCATACTGTACCACTGGGACAGAGTACACCAGGTGTGGGCTTTCTGTTCGCTCCACAAGAACGGATAATCTCCACTCTCTACCAATCCCTCAGCTGGTTCACATCCCTCTGGGAATTACCCAACAATGGAGCAATCCAGGGAGGAAGATCCTGCCCCCATGAAGAATGTTGGGGTAAATTGTACAACACTGCTGACCTCTGAGAGGGAGGGGAACCTGACAGTACTTCAGTGCAGAATTCATTGAGGTTATGTTCATCACTGATACTGTAAGCAAGGTTATCTAGTGGTATCGTGCAGAATCAGGCCCATCATTTTGTCTGCCTACACTAATCCATTTTCCTGCATAAGGACTGTAACCTCCTAATCTTCTGCTCCAAACATCTCCATATTACTGTGTCAGTCTTTGCCTGTTGATTTCAGTTTTTCCCCAAAATTATGTATTACTTTTTATACAAGAAATGTCTCTGCAAAAATAAATCTCAATACTTGCAGCATATCTGTACTTTGATAAGAAACTTACGAACACTATCTCGCTGTTACTCTTTTGAAATAAGATTCGTAAATCTATGGACCTGCATTGTCTTGCTGCTACAAATCAACAAATTTCATGACATACCTCAGTGATAATAAACCAAATTTTGTGCCATATGTCTTATAAATAAATGCTTCTTAAATGTAATAACTGATTATATCACCCCACTGGCAACATGTTCAAGAATTCAAAACACTCTGGTCAGGTGGCTGGCCAGAGATCACAGTGTCCATCTTATGGTCTGTGACCCAGTGAGAGGGCACAGAGAGTGTCAGTGACCCAGTGAGAGGGCACAGGGAGTGTCAGTGACCCAGTGAGAGGGCACAGGGAGTGTCAGTGACCCAGTGAGAGGGCACAGAGAGTGTCAGTGACCCAGTGAGAGGGCACAGAGAGTGTCAGTGACCCAGTGAGAGGGTACAGGGAGTGTCAGTGACCCAGTGAGAGGGCACAGAGAGTGTCAGTGACCCAGTGAGAGGGCACAGAGAGTGTCAGTGACCCAGTGAGAGGGCACAGAAGAGTGTCAGTGACCCAGTGAGAGGATACAGGGAGTGTCAGTGACCCAGTGAGAGGGCACAGAGAGTGTCAGTGACCCAGTGAGAGGGTACAGGGAGTGTCAGTGACCCAGTGAGAGGGCACAGAGAGTGTCAGTGACCCAGTGAGAGGGCACAGGGAGTGTCAGTGACCCAGTGAGAGGGCACAGAGAGTGTCAGTGACCCAGTCAGAGGGTACAGGGAGAGTCAGTGACCCAGTGAGAGGGCACAGGGAGTGTCTGTGACCCAGTGAGATGGTACAGGGAGTGTCTGTGACCCAGTGAGAGGGCACAGAGAGTGCCTGTGACCCAGTGAGATGGTACAGGGAGTGTCTGTGACCCAGTGAGAGGGTACAGGGAGTGTCAGTGACCCAGTGAGAGGGCACAGGGAGTGTCAGTGACCCAGTGAGAGGGCACAGAGGGTGTCTGTGACCCAGCGAGAGGGTACAGGGAGTGTCAGTGACCCAGTGAGAGGGCACAGGGAGTGTCAGTGACCCACTGAGAGGGCACAGAGAATGTCAGTGACCCAGTGAGAGGGCACAGGGAGTGTCTGTGACCCAGTGAGATGGTACAGGGAGTGTCTGTGACCCAGTGAAAGAGCACAGGGAGTGTCTGTGACCCAGTGAGAGGGCACAGGGAGTGTCAGTGACCCCGTGAGAGGGCACAGAGAGTGTCAGTGACCCAGTGAGAGGGCACAGGGAGTGTCTGTGACCCAGTGAGAGGGCACAGGGAGTGTCAGTGACCCAGTGAGAGGGCACAGAGAGTGTCAGTGACCCAGTAAGAGGGCACAGGGAGTGTCAGTGACCCAGTGAGAGGGCACAGGGAGTGTCAGTGACCCAGTGAAAGGGCACAGAGAGTGTCAGTGTCCCAGTGAGAGGGCACAGGGAGTGTCTGTGACCCAGTGAGAGGGCACAGGGAGTGTCAGTGACCCAGTGAGAGGGCACAGGGAGTGTCAGTGACCCAGTGAGAGGGCACAGGGAGTGTCAGTGACCCAGTGAAAGGGCACAGAGAGTGTCAGTGTCCCAGTGAGAGGGCACAGGGAGTGTCAGTGACCCCGTGAAAAGGCACAGAGAGTGTCAGTGACCCAGTGAGAGGGCACAGGGAGTGTCTGTGACCCAGTGAGGGGGCACAGGGAGTGTCAGTGACCCAGCGAAAGGGCACAGAGAGTGTCAGTGTCCCAGTGAGAGGGCACAGGGAGTGTCTGTGACCCAGTGAGAGGGCACAGGGAGTGTCAGTGACCCAGTGAGAGGGCACAGGGAGTGTCTGTGACCCAGTGAGAGGGCACAGGGAGTGTCAGTGACCCAGTGAGAGGGCACAGGGAGTGTCAGTGACCCAATGAGAGGGCACAGGGAGTGTCTGTGACCCAGTGAGAGGGCACAGGGAGAGTCAGTGACCCAGTGAGAGGGCACAGGGAGTGTCTGTGACCCATTGAGATGGTACAGAGAGTGTCTGTGACCCAGTAAGAGGGCACAGAGAGTGTCAGTGACCCAGTGAGAGGGCACAGAGGGTGTCTGTGACCCAGCGAGAGGGTACAGGGAGTGTCAGTGACCCAGTGAGAGGGCACAGGGAGTGTCAGTGACCCAGTGAGAGGGCACAGAGAGTGTCAGTGACCCAGTGAGAGGGTACAGGGAGTGTCAGTGACCCAGTGAGAGGGCACAGGGAGTGTCAGTGACCCAGTGAGAGGGCACAGAGGGTGTCTGTGACCCAGCGAGAGGGTACAGGGAGTGTCAGTGACCCAGTGAGAGGGCACAGGGAGTGTCAGTGACCCAGAGAGTGTCAGTGACCCAGTGAGAGGGTACAGGGAGTGTCAGTGACCCAGTGAGAGGGCACAGGGAGTGTCAGTGACGCCGTGAGAGGGCACAGAGAGTGTCAGTGACCCAGTGAGAGGGCACAGAGAGTGTCAGTGTCCCAGTAAGAGGGCACAGAGAGTGTCAGTGACCCAGTGAGAGGGCACAGAAGAGTGTCAGTGACCCAGTGAGAGGGTACAGGGAGTGTCAGTGACCCAGTGAGAGGGCACAGAGAGTGTCAGTGACCCAGTGAGAGGGCACAGAGAGTGTCAGTGATCCAGTGAGAGGGCACAGAGAGTGTCAGTGACCCAGTGAGAGGGCACAGGGAGTGTCAGTGACCCAGTGAGAGGGCACAGGGAGTGTCAGTGACCCAGTGAGAGGGCACAGAGAGTGTCAGTGACCCAGTGAGAGGGCACAGGGAGTGTCAGTGACCCAGTGAGAGGGCACAGGGAGTGTCAGTGACCCAGTGAGAGGGCACAGAGAGTGTCAGTGACCCAGTGAAAGGGCACAGGGAGTGTCAGTGACCCAGTGAGAGGGCACAGGGAGTGTCAGTGACCCAGTGAGAGGGCACAGGGAGTGTCAGTGACCCAGTGAGAGGGCACGGAGAGTGTCAGTGACCCAGTGAGAGGGCACAGGGAGTGTCAGTGACCCACTGAGAGGACACAGAGAGTGTCAGTGACCCAGTGAGAGGGCACAGGGAGTGTCTGTGACCCAGTGAGATGGTACAGGGAGTGTCTGTGACCCAGTGAGAGGGCACAGAGAGTGTCAGTGTCCCAGTAAGAGGGCACAGACAGTGTCAGTGACCCAGTGAGAGGGCACAGAAGAGTGTCAGTGACCCAGTGAGAGGGTACAGGGAGTGTCAGTGACCCAGTGAGAGGGCACAGAGAGTGTCAGTGACCCAGTGAGAGGGCACAGAGAGTGTCAGTGACCCAGTGAGAGGGTACAGGGAGTGTCAGTGACCCAGTGAAAGAGCACAGGGAGTGTCTGTGACCCAGTGAGAGGGCACAGGGAGTGTCAGTGACCCCGTGAGAGGGCACAGAGAGTGTCAGTGACCCAGTGAGAGGGCACAGGGAGTGTCTGTGACCCAGTGAGAGGGCACAGGGAGTGTCAGTGACCCAGTGAGAGGGCACAGAGAGTGTCAGTGACCCAGTAAGAGGGCACAGGGAGTGTCAGTGACCCAGTGAGAGGGCACAGGGAGTGTCAGTGACCCAGTGAAAGGGCACAGAGAGTGTCAGTGTCCCAGTGAGAGGGCACAGGGAGTGTCTGTGACCCAGTGAGAGGGCACAGGGAGTGTCAGTGACCCAGTGAGAGGGCACAGGGAGTGTCAGTGACCCAGTGAGAGGGCACAGGGAGTGTCAGTGACCCAGTGAGAGGGCACAGGGAGTGTCTGTGACCCAGTGAGGGGGCACAGGGAGTGTCAGTGACCCAGCGAAAGGGCACAGAGAGTGTCAGTGTCCCAGTGAGAGGGCACAGGGAGTGTCTGTGACCCAGTGAGAGGGCACAGGGAGTGTCAGTGACCCAGTGAGAGGGCACAGGGAGTGTCTGTGACCCAGTGAGAGGGCACAGGGAGTGTCAGTGACCCAGTGAGAGGGCACAGGGAGTGTCAGTGACCCAATGAGAGGGCACAGGGAGTGTCTGTGACCCAGTGAGAGGGTACAGGGAGTGTCAGTGACCCAGTGAGAGGGCACAGAGAGTGTCAGTGACCCAGTGAGAGGGCACAGAGAGTGTCAGTGACCCAGTGAGAGGGCACAGAAGAGTGTCAGTGACCCAGTGAGAGGATACAGGGAGTGTCAGTGACCCAGTGAGAGGGCACAGAGAGTGTCAGTGACCCAGTGAGAGGGTACAGGGAGTGTCAGTGACCCAGTGAGAGGGCACAGAGAGTGTCAGTGACCCAGTGAGAGGGCACAGGGAGTGTCAGTGACCCAGTGAGAGGGCACAGAGAGTGTCAGTGACCCAGTCAGAGGGTACAGGGAGAGTCAGTGACCCAGTGAGAGGGCACAGGGAGTGTCTGTGACCCAGTGAGATGGTACAGGGAGTGTCTGTGACCCAGTGAGAGGGCACAGAGAGTGCCTGTGACCCAGTGAGATGGTACAGGGAGTGTCTGTGACCCAGTGAGAGGGTACAGGGAGTGTCAGTGACCCAGTGAGAGGGCACAGGGAGTGTCAGTGACCCAGTGAGAGGGCACAGAGGGTGTCTGTGACCCAGCGAGAGGGTACAGGGAGTGTCAGTGACCCAGTGAGAGGGCACAGGGAGTGTCAGTGACCCACTGAGAGGGCACAGAGAATGTCAGTGACCCAGTGAGAGGGCACAGGGAGTGTCTGTGACCCAGTGAGATGGTACAGGGAGTGTCTGTGACCCAGTGAAAGAGCACAGGGAGTGTCTGTGACCCAGTGAGAGGGCACAGGGAGTGTCAGTGACCCCGTGAGAGGGCACAGAGAGTGTCAGTGACCCAGTGAGAGGGCACAGGGAGTGTCTGTGACCCAGTGAGAGGGCACAGGGAGTGTCAGTGACCCAGTGAGAGGGCACAGAGAGTGTCAGTGACCCAGTAAGAGGGCACAGGGAGTGTCAGTGACCCAGTGAGAGGGCACAGGGAGTGTCAGTGACCCAGTGAAAGGGCACAGAGAGTGTCAGTGTCCCAGTGAGAGGGCACAGGGAGTGTCTGTGACCCAGTGAGAGGGCACAGGGAGTGTCAGTGACCCAGTGAGAGGGCACAGGGAGTGTCAGTGACCCAGTGAGAGGGCACAGGGAGTGTCAGTGACCCAGTGAAAGGGCACAGAGAGTGTCAGTGTCCCAGTGAGAGGGCACAGGGAGTGTCAGTGACCCCGTGAAAAGGCACAGAGAGTGTCAGTGACCCAGTGAGAGGGCACAGGGAGTGTCTGTGACCCAGTGAGGGGGCACAGGGAGTGTCAGTGACCCAGCGAAAGGGCACAGAGAGTGTCAGTGTCCCAGTGAGAGGGCACAGGGAGTGTCTGTGACCCAGTGAGAGGGCACAGGGAGTGTCAGTGACCCAGTGAGAGGGCACAGGGAGTGTCTGTGACCCAGTGAGAGGGCACAGGGAGTGTCAGTGACCCAGTGAGAGGGCACAGGGAGTGTCAGTGACCCAATGAGAGGGCACAGGGAGTGTCTGTGACCCAGTGAGAGGGCACAGGGAGAGTCAGTGACCCAGTGAGAGGGCACAGGGAGTGTCTGTGACCCATTGAGATGGTACAGAGAGTGTCTGTGACCCAGTAAGAGGGCACAGAGAGTGTCAGTGACCCAGTGAGAGGGCACAGAGGGTGTCTGTGACCCAGCGAGAGGGTACAGGGAGTGTCAGTGACCCAGTGAGAGGGCACAGGGAGTGTCAGTGACCCAGTGAGAGGGCACAGAGAGTGTCAGTGACCCAGTGAGAGGGTACAGGGAGTGTCAGTGACCCAGTGAGAGGGCACAGGGAGTGTCAGTGACCCAGTGAGAGGGCACAGAGGGTGTCTGTGACCCAGCGAGAGGGTACAGGGAGTGTCAGTGACCCAGTGAGAGGGCACAGGGAGTGTCAGTGACCCAGTGAGAGGGCACAGAGAGTGTCAGTGACCCAGTGAGAGGGTACAGGGAGTGTCAGTGACCCAGTGAGAGGGCACAGGGAGTGTCAGTGACGCCGTGAGAGGGCACAGAGAGTGTCAGTGACCCAGTGAGAGGGCACAGAGAGTGTCAGTGTCCCAGTAAGAGGGCACAGAGAGTGTCAGTGACCCAGTGAGAGGGCACAGAAGAGTGTCAGTGACCCAGTGAGAGGGTACAGGGAGTGTCAGTGACCCAGTGAGAGGGCACAGAGAGTGTCAGTGACCCAGTGAGAGGGCACAGAGAGTGTCAGTGATCCAGTGAGAGGGCACAGAGAGTGTCAGTGACCCAGTGAGAGGGCACAGGGAGTGTCAGTGACCCAGTGAGAGGGCACAGGGAGTGTCAGTGACCCAGTGAGAGGGCACAGAGAGTGTCAGTGACCCAGTGAGAGGGCACAGGGAGTGTCAGTGACCCAGTGAAAGGGCACAGGGAGTGTCAGTGACCCAGTGAGAGGGCACAGGGAGTGTCAGTGACCCAGTGAGAGGGCACAGGGAGTGTCAGTGACCCAGTGAGAGGGCACGGAGAGTGTCAGTGACCCAGTGAGAGGGCACAGGGAGTGTCAGTGACCCACTGAGAGGACACAGAGAGTGTCAGTGACCCAGTGAGAGGGCACAGGGAGTGTCTGTGACCCAGTGAGATGGTACAGGGAGTGTCTGTGACCCAGTGAGAGGGCACAGAGAGTGTCAGTGTCCCAGTAAGAGGGCACAGACAGTGTCAGTGACCCAGTGAGAGGGCACAGAAGAGTGTCAGTGACCCAGTGAGAGGGTACAGGGAGTGTCAGTGACCCAGTGAGAGGGCACAGAGAGTGTCAGTGACCCAGTGAGAGGGCACAGAGAGTGTCAGTGACCCAGTGAGAGGGTACAGGGAGTGTCAGTGACCCAGTGAAAGAGCACAGGGAGTGTCTGTGACCCAGTGAGAGGGCACAGGGAGTGTCAGTGACCCCGTGAGAGGGCACAGAGAGTGTCAGTGACCCAGTGAGAGGGCACAGGGAGTGTCTGTGACCCAGTGAGAGGGCACAGGGAGTGTCAGTGACCCAGTGAGAGGGCACAGAGAGTGTCAGTGACCCAGTAAGAGGGCACAGGGAGTGTCAGTGACCCAGTGAGAGGGCACAGGGAGTGTCAGTGACCCAGTGAAAGGGCACAGAGAGTGTCAGTGTCCCAGTGAGAGGGCACAGGGAGTGTCTGTGACCCAGTGAGAGGGCACAGGGAGTGTCAGTGACCCAGTGAGAGGGCACAGGGAGTGTCAGTGACCCAGTGAGAGGGCACAGGGAGTGTCAGTGACCCAGTGAGAGGGCACAGGGAGTGTCTGTGACCCAGTGAGGGGGCACAGGGAGTGTCAGTGACCCAGCGAAAGGGCACAGAGAGTGTCAGTGTCCCAGTGAGAGGGCACAGGGAGTGTCTGTGACCCAGTGAGAGGGCACAGGGAGTGTCAGTGACCCAGTGAGAGGGCACAGGGAGTGTCTGTGACCCAGTGAGAGGGCACAGGGAGTGTCAGTGACCCAGTGAGAGGGCACAGGGAGTGTCAGTGACCCAATGAGAGGGCACAGGGAGTGTCTGTGACCCAGTGAGAGGGCACAGGGAGAGTCAGTGACCCAGTGAGAGGGCACAGGGAGTGTCTGTGACCCAGTGAGATGGTACAGAGAGTGTCTGTGACCCAGTAAGAGGGCACAGAGAGTGTCAGTGACCCAGTGAGAGGGCACAGAGGGTGTCTGTGACCCAGCGAGAGGGTACAGGGAGTGTCAGTGACCCAGTGAGAGGGCACAGGGAGTGTCAGTGACCCAGTGAGAGGGCACAGAGAGTGTCAGTGACCCAGTGAGAGGGTACAGGGAGTGTCAGTGACCCAGTGAGAGGGCACAGGGAGTGTCAGTGACCCAGTGAGAGGGCACAGAGGGTGTCTGTGACCCAGCGAGAGGGTACAGGGAGTGTCAGTGACCCAGTGAGAGGGCACAGGGAGTGTCAGTGACCCAGTGAGAGGGCACAGAGAGTGTCAGTGACCCAGTGAGAGGGTACAGGGAGTGTCAGTGACCCAGTGAGAGGGCACAGGGAGTGTCAGTGACCCCGTGAGAGGGCACAGAGAGTGTCAGTGACCCAGTGAGAGGGCACAGGGAGTGTCAGTGACCCACTGAGAGGGCACGGAGAGTGTCAGTGACACAGTGAGAGGGCACAGGGAGTGTCTGTGACCCAGTGAGAGGGCACAGAGAGTGTCAGTGACCCAGTGAGAGGGCACAGGGAGTGTCAGTGACCCAGTGAGAGGGCACAGGGAGTGTCAGTGACCCCGTGAGAGGGCACAGAGAGTGTCAGTGACCCAGTGAGAGGGCACAGGGAGTGTCAGTGACCCACTGAGAGGGCACAGAGAGTGTCAGTGACCCAGTGAGAGGGCACAGGGAGTGTCTGTGACCCAGTGAGATGGTACAGGGAGTGTCTGTGACCCAGTGAGAGGGCACAGAGAGTGTCAGTGTCCCAGTAAGAGGGCACAGAGAGTGTCAGTGACCCAGTGAGAGGGCACAGAAGAGTGTCAGTGACCCAGTGAGAGGGTACAGGGAGTGTCAGTGACCCAGTGAGAGGGCACAGAGAGTGTCAGTGACCCAGTGAGAGGGCACAGAGAGTGTCAGTGATCCAGTGAGAGGGCACAGAGAGTGTCAGTGACCCAGTGAGAGGGCACAGGGAGTGTCAGTGACCCAGTGAGAGGGCACAGGGAGTGTCAGTGACCCAGTGAGAGGGCACAGAGAGTGTCAGTGACCCAGTGAGAGGGCACAGGGAGTGTCAGTGACCCAGTGAGAGGGCACAGGGAGTGTCAGTGACCCAGTGAGAGGGCACAGGGAGTGTCAGTGACCCAGTGAGAGGGCACAGGGAGTGTCAGTGACCCAGTGAGAGGGCACGGAGAGTGTCAGTGACCCAGTGAGAGGGCACAGGGAGTGTCAGTGACCCACTGAGAGGACACAGAGAGTGTCAGTGACCCAGTGAGAGGGCACAGGGAGTGTCTGTGACCCAGTGAGATGGTACACGGAGTGTCTGTGACCCAGTGAGAGGGCACAGAGAGTGTCAGTGTCCCAGTAAGAGGGCACAGACAGTGTCAGTGACCCAGTGAGAGGGCACAGAAGAGTGTCAGTGACCCAGTGAGAGGGTACAGGGAGTGTCAGTGACCCAGTGAGAGGGCACAGAGAGTGTCAGTGACCCAGTGAGAGGGCACAGAGAGTGTCAGTGACCCAGTGAGAGGGTACAGGGAGTGTCAGTGACCCAGTGAGAGGGCACAGGGAGTGTCAGTGACCCAGTGAGAGGGCACAGGGAGTGTCAGTGACCCAGTGAGAGGGCACAGGGAGTGTCAGTGACCCAGTGAGAGGGCACAGGGAGTGTCAGTGACCCAGTGAGAGGGCACAGGGAGTGTCAGTGACCCAGTGAGAGGGCACAGAGAGTGTCAGTGACCCAGTGAGAGGGCACAGAGAGTGCCAGTGACCCAGTGAGAGGGTACCGGGAGTGTCAGTGACCCCGTGAGAGGGCACAGAGAGTGTCAGTGTCCCAGTGAGAGGGCACAGGGAGTGTCTGTGACCTAGTGAGAGGGCACAGGGAGTGTCTGTGACCCAGTGAGAGGGCACAGGGAGTGTCAGTGACCCCGTGAGAGGGCACAGAGAGTGTCAGTGACCCAGTGAGAGGGCACAGGGAGTGTCTGTGACCCAGTGAGAGGGCACAGGGAGTGTCAGTGACCCAGTGAGAGGGCACAGAGAGTGTCAGTGACCCAGTGAGAGGGCACAGGGAGTGTCAGTGACCCAGTGAGAGGGGACAGGGAGTGTCAGTGACCCAGTGAAAGGGCACAGAGAGTGTCAGTGTCCCAGTGAGAGGGCACAGGGAGTGTCAGTGACCCCGTGAGAGGGCACAGAGAGTGTCAGTGTCCCAGTGAGAGGGCACAGGGAGTGTCTGTGACCCAGTGAGAGGGCACAGGGAGTGTCAGTGACCCAGTGAGAGGGCACAGGGAGTGTCAGTGACCCAGTGAGAGGGCACAGGGAGTGTCAGTGACCCAGTGAGAGGGCACAGGGAGTGTCAGTGACCCAGTGAGAGGGCACAGGGAGTGTCAGTGACCCAGTGAGAGGGCACAGGGAGTGTCAGTGACCCAGTGAAAGGGCACAGAGATTGTCAGTGTCCCAGTGAGAGGGCACAGGGAGTGTCAGTGACCCAGTGAAAGGGCACAGAGAGTGTCAGTGTCCCAGTGAGAGGGCACAGGGAGTGTCAGTGACCCAGTGAGAGGGCACAGGGAGTGTCAGTGACCCCGAGAAAAGGCACAGAGAGTGTCAGTGACCCAGTGAGAGGGCACAGGGAGTGTCTGTGACCCAGTGAGAGGGCACAGGGAGTGTCAGTGACCCAGTGAGAGGGCACAGAGAGTGTCAGTGACCCAATGAGGGGGCACAGGGAGTGTCAGTGACCCAGTGAAAGGGCACAGAGAGTGTCAGTGTCCCAGTGAGAGGGCACAGGGAGTGTCTGTGACCCAGTGAGAGGGCACAGGGAGTGTCAGTGACCCAGTGAGAGGGCACAGGGAGTGTCTGTGACACAGTGAGAGGGCACAGGGAGTGTCAGTGACCCAGTGAGAGGGCACAGGGAGTGTCAGTGACCCAATGAGAGGGCACAGGGAGTGTCTGTGACCCAGTGAGAGGGCACAGGGAGAGTCAGTGACCCAGTGAGAGGGCACAGGGAGTGTCTGTGACCCAGTGAGATGGTACAGAGAGTGTCTGTGACCCAGTGAGAGGGCACAGAGAGTGTCAGTGACCCAGTGAGAGGGCACAGAGGGTGTCTGTGACCCAGCGAGAGGGTACAGGGAGTGTCAGTGACCCAGTGAGAGGGCACAGGGAGTGTCAGTGACCCAGTGAGAGGGCACAGAGAGTGTCAGTGACCCAGTGAGAGGGCACAGAGAGTGTCAGTGACCCAGTGAGAGGGCACAGAGAGTGTCAGTGATCCAGTGAGAGGGCACAGAGAGTGTCTGTGACCCAGCGAGAGGGTACAGGGAGTGTCAGTGACCCAGTGAGAGGGTACAGGGAGTGTCAGTGACCCAGTGAGAGGGCACAGAGAGTGTCAGTGACCCAGTGAGAGGGCACAGGGAGTGTCAGTGACCCAGTGAGAGGGCACAGAGAGTGTCAGTGACCCAGTCAGAGGGTACAGGGAGAGTCAGTGACCCAGTGAGAGGGCACAGGGAGTGTCTGTGACCCAGTGAGATGGTACAGGGAGTGTCTGTGACCCAGTGAGAGGGCACAGAGAGTGTCTGTGACCCAGTGAGATGGTACAGGGAGTGTCTGTGACCCAGTGAGAGGGTACAGGGAGTGTCAGTGACCCAGTGAGAGGGCACAGGGAGTGTCAGTGACCCACTGAGAGGGCACAGGGAGTGTCAGTGACCCAGTGAGAGGGCACAGAGAGTGTCAGTGACCCAATGAGGGGGCACAGGGAGTGTCAGTGACCCAGTGAAAGGGCACAGAGAGTGTCAGTGTCCCAGTGAGAGGGCACAGGGAGTGTCTGTGACCCAGTGAGAGGGCACAGGGAGTGTCAGTGACCCAGTGAGAGGGCACAGGGAGTGTCTGTGACCCAGTGAGAGGGCACAGGGAGTGTCAGTGACCCAGTGAGAGGGCACAGGGAGTGTCAGTGACCCAGTGAGAGGGCACAGGGAGAGTCAGTGACCCAGTGAGAGGGCACAGGGAGTGTCTGTGACCCAGTGAGATGGTACAGAGAGTGTCTGTGACCCAGTGAGAGGGCACAGAGAGTGTCAGTGACCCAGTGAGAGGGCACAGAGGGTGTCTGTGACCCAGCGAGAGGGTACAGGGAGTGTCAGTGACCCAGTGAGAGGGCACAGGGAGTGTCAGTGACCCAGTGAGAGGGCACAGAGAGTGTCAGTGACCCAGTGAGAGGGCACAGAGAGTGTCAGTGACCCAGTGAGAGGGCACAGAGAGTGTCAGTGATCCAGTGAGAGGGCACAGAGAGTGTCTGTGACCCAGCGAGAGGGTACAGGGAGTGTCAGTGACCCAGTGAGAGGGTACAGGGAGTGTCAGTGACCCAGTGAGAGGGCACAGAGAGTGTCAGTGACCCAGTGAGAGGGCACAGGGAGTGTCAGTGACCCAGTGAGAGGGCACAGAGAGTGTCAGTAACCCAGTCAGAGGGTACAGGGAGAGTCAGTGACCCAGTGAGAGGGCACAGGGAGTGTCTGTGACCCAGTGAGATGGTACAGGGAGTGTCTGTGACCCAGTGAGAGGGCACAGAGAGTGTCTGTGACCCAGTGAGATGGTACAGGGAGTGTCTGTGACCCAGTGAGAGGGTACAGGGTGTGTCAGTGACCCAGTGAGAGGGCGCAGGGAGTGTCAGTGACCCAGCGAGAGGGTACAGGGAGTGTCTGTGACCCAGCGAGAGGGTACAGGGAGTGTCAGTGACCCAGTGAGAGGGCACAGGGAGTGTCAGTGACCCAGTGAGAGGGCACAGGGAGTGTCAGTGACCCCGTGAGAGGGCACAGAGAGTGTCAGTGACCCAGTGAGAGGGCACAGGGAGTGTCAGTGACCCAGTGAGAGGGCACAGGGAGTGTCAGTGACCCAGTGAGAGGGTACAGGGAGTGTCAGTGACCCAGTGAGAGGGCACAGGGAGTGTCAGTGACCCAGTGAGAGGGCACAGGGAGTGTCAGTGACCCAGTGAGAGGGCACAGGGAGTGTCAGTGACCCAGTGAGAGGGCACAGGGAGTGTCAGTGACCCAGTGAGAGGGCACAGGGAGTGTCAGTGACCCAGTGAGAGGGCACAGGGAGTGTCAGTGACCCAGCGAGAGGGTACAGGGAGTGTCAGTGACCCAGCGAGAGGGCACAGAGAGTGTCAGTGACCCAGTGAGAGGGTACAGGGAGTGCCAGTGACCCAGTGAGAGGGTACAGGGAGTGTCAGTGACCCAGTGAGAGGGCACAGAGAGTGTCAGTGACCCAATGAGGGGGCACAGGGAGTGTCAGTGACCCAGTGAGAGGGCACAGAGAGTGTCAGTGACCCAGTGAGAGGGTACAGGGAGTGTCAGTGACCCAGTGAGAGGGCACAGGGAGTGTCAGTGACCCAGTGAGAGGGCACAGAGGGTGTCTGTGACCCAGCGAGAGGGTACAGGGAGTGTCAGTGACCCAGTGAGAGGGCACAGGGAGTGTCAGTGACCCAGTGAGAGGGCACAGAGAGTGTCAGTGACCCAGTGAGAGGGTACAGGGAGTGTCAGTGACCCAGTGAGAGGGCACAGGGAGTGTCAGTGACCCCGTGAGAGGGCACAGAGAGTGTCAGTGACCCAGTGAGAGGGCACAGGGAGTGTCAGTGACCCACTGAGAGGGCACGGAGAGTGTCAGTGACACAGTGAGAGGGCACAGGGAGTGTCTGTGACCCAGTGAGAGGGCACAGAGAGTGTCAGTGACCCAGTGAGAGGGCACAGGGAGTGTCAGTGACCCAGTGAGAGGGCACAGGGAGTGTCAGTGACCCCGTGAGAGGGCACAGAGAGTGTCAGTGACCCAGTGAGAGGGCACAGGGAGTG
Source organism: Hypanus sabinus (assembly GCF_030144855.1). Classification (NCBI taxonomy): domain Eukaryota; kingdom Metazoa; phylum Chordata; class Chondrichthyes; order Myliobatiformes; family Dasyatidae; genus Hypanus; species Hypanus sabinus. Next base: position 158,354,031 of record NC_082710.1, read on the forward strand.
TCAGTGACCCACTGAGAGGGCACAGAGAGTGTCAGTGACCCAGTGAGAGGGCACAGGGAGTGTCTGTGACCCAGTGAGATGGTACAGGGAGTGTCTGTGACCCAGTGAGAGGGCACAGAGAGTGTCAGTGTCCCAGTAAGAGGGCACAGAGAGTGTCAGTGACCCAGTGAGAGGGCACAGAAGAGTGTCAGTGACCCAGTGAGAGGGTACAGGGAGTGTCAGTGACCCAGTGAGAGGGCACAGAGAGTGTCAGTGACCCAGTGAGAGGGCACAGAGAGTGTCAGTGATCCAGTGAGAGGGCACAGAGAGTGTCAGTGACCCAGTGAGAGGGCACAGGGAGTGTCAGTGACCCAGTGAGAGGGCACAGGGAGTGTCAGTGACCCAGTGAGAGGGCACAGAGAGTGTCAGTGACCCAGTGAGAGGGCACAGGGAGTGTCAGTGACCCAGTGAGAGGGCACAGGGAGTGTCAGTGACCCAGTGAGAGGGCACAGGGAGTGTCAGTGACCCAGTGAGAGGGCACAGGGAGTGTCAGTGACCCAGTGAGAGGGCACGGAGAGTGTCAGTGACCCAGTGAGAGGGCACAGGGAGTGTCAGTGACCCACTGAGAGGACACAGAGAGTGTCAGTGACCCAGTGAGAGGGCACAGGGAGTGTCTGTGACCCAGTGAGATGGTACACGGAGTGTCTGTGACCCAGTGAGAGGGCACAGAGAGTGTCAGTGTCCCAGTAAGAGGGCACAGACAGTGTCAGTGACCCAGTGAGAGGGCACAGAAGAGTGTCAGTGACCCAGTGAGAGGGTACAGGGAGTGTCAGTGACCCAGTGAGAGGGCACAGAGAGTGTCAGTGACCCAGTGAGAGGGCACAGAGAGTGTCAGTGACCCAGTGAGAGGGTACAGGGAGTGTCAGTGACCCAGTGAGAGGGCACAGGGAGTGTCAGTGACCCAGTGAGAGGGCACAGGGAGTGTCAGTGACCCAGTGAGAGGGCACAGGGAGTGTCAGTGACCCAGTGAGAGGGCACAGGGAGTGTCAGTGACCCAGTGAGAGGGCACAGGGAGTGTCAGTGACCCAGTGAGAGGGCACAGGGAGTGTCAGTGACCCAGTGAGAGGGCACAGAGAGTGCCAGTGACCCAGTGAGAGGGTACCGGGAGTGTCAGTGACCCCGTGAGAGGGCACAGAGAGTGTCAGTGTCCCAGTGAGAGGGCACAGGGAGTGTCTGTGACCTAGTGAGAGGGCACAGGGAGTGTCTGTGACCCAGTGAGAGGGCACAGGGAGTGTCAGTGACCCCGTGAGAGGGCACAGAGAGTGTCAGTGACCCAGTGAGAGGGCACAGGGAGTGTCTGTGACCCAGTGAGAGGGCACAGGGAGTGTCAGTGACCCAGTGAGAGGGCACAGAGAGTGTCAGTGACCCAGTGAGAGGGCACAGGGAGTGTCAGTGACCCAGTGAGAGGGGACAGGGAGTGTCAGTGACCCAGTGAAAGGGCACAGAGAGTGTCAGTGTCCCAGTGAGAGGGCACAGGGAGTGTCAGTGACCCCGTGAGAGGGCACAGAGAGTGTCAGTGTCCCAGTGAGAGGGCACAGGGAGTGTCTGTGACCCAGTGAGAGGGCACAGGGAGTGTCAGTGACCCAGTGAGAGGGCACAGGAAGTGTCAGTGACCCAGTGAGAGGGCACAGGGAGTGTCAGTGACCCAGTGAGAGGGCACAGGGAGTGTCAGTGACCCAGTGAGAGGGCACAGGGAGTGTCAGTGACCCAGTGAGAGGGCACAGGGAGTGTCAGTGACCCAGTGAAAGGGCACAGAGATTGTCAGTGTCCCAGTGAGAGGGCACAGGGAGTGTCAGTGACCCAGTGAGAGGGCACAGGGAGTGTCAGTGACCCCGAGAAAAGGCACAGAGAGTGTCAGTGACCCAGTGAGAGGGCACAGGGAGTGTCTGTGACCCAGTGAGAGGGCACAGGGAGTGTCAGTGACCCAGTGAGAGGGCACAGAGAGTGTCAGTGACCCAATGAGGGGGCACAGGGAGTGTCAGTGACCCAGTGAAAGGGCACAGAGAGTGTCAGTGTCCCAGTGAGAGGGCACAGGGAGTGTCAGTGACCCAGTGAAAGGGCACAGAGAGTGTCAGTGTCCCAGTGAGAGGGCACAGGGAGTGTCTGTGACCCAGTGAGAGGGCACAGGGAGTGTCAGTGACCCAGTGAGAGGGCACAGGGAGTGTCTGTGACACAGTGAGAGGGCACAGGGAGTGTCAGTGACCCAGTGAGAGGGCACAGGGAGTGTCAGTGACCCAATGAGAGGGCACAGGGAGTGTCTGTGACCCAGTGAGAGGGCACAGGGAGAGTCAGTGACCCAGTGAGAGGGCACAGGGAGTGTCTGTGACCCAGTGAGATGGTACAGAGAGTGTCTGTGACCCAGTGAGAGGGCACAGAGAGTGTCAGTGACCCAGTGAGAGGGCACAGAGGGTGTCTGTGACCCAGCGAGAGGGTACAGGGAGTGTCAGTGACCCAGTGAGAGGGCACAGGGAGTGTCAGTGACCCAGTGAGAGGGCACAGAGAGTGTCAGTGACCCAGTGAGAGGGCACAGAGAGTGTCAGTGACCCAGTGAGAGGGCACAGAGAGTGTCAGTGATCCAGTGAGAGGGCACAGAGAGTGTCTGTGACCCAGCGAGAGGGTACAGGGAGTGTCAGTGACCCAGTGAGAGGGCACAGGGAGTGTCAGTGACCCAGTGAGAGGGCACAGAGAGTGTCAGTGACCCAGTCAGAGGGTACAGGGAGAGTCAGTGACCCAGTGAGAGGGCACAGGGAGTGTCTGTGACCCAGTGAGATGGTACAGGGAGTGTCTGTGACCCAGTGAGAGGGCACAGAGAGTGTCTGTGACCCAGTGAGATGGTACAGGGAGTGTCTGTGACCCAGTGAGAGGGTACAGGGAGTGTCAGTGACCCAGTGAGAGGGCACAGGGAGTGTCAGTGACCCACTGAGAGGGCACAGGGAGTGTCAGTGACCCAGTGAGAGGGCACAGAGAGTGTCAGTGACCCAATGAGGGGGCACAGGGAGTGTCAGTGACCCAGTGAAAGGGCACAGAGAGTGTCAGTGTCCCAGTGAGAGGGCACAGGGAGTGTCTGTGACCCAGTGAGAGGGCACAGGGAGTGTCAGTGACCCAGTGAGAGGGCACAGGGAGTGTCTGTGACCCAGTGAGAGGGCACAGGGAGTGTCAGTGACCCAGTGAGAGGGCACAGGGAGTGTCAGTGACCCAGTGAGAGGGCACAGGGAGAGTCAGTGACCCAGTGAGAGGGCACAGGGAGTGTCTGTGACCCAGTGAGATGGTACAGAGAGTGTCTGTGACCCAGTGAGAGGGCACAGAGAGTGTCAGTGACCCAGTGAGAGGGCACAGAGGGTGTCTGTGACCCGGCGAGAGGGTACAGGGAGTGTCAGTGACCCAGTGAGAGGGCACAGGGAGTGTCAGTGACCCAGTGAGAGGGCACAGAGAGTGTCAGTGACCCAGTGAGAGGGCACAGAGAGTGTCAGTGACCCAGTGAGAGGGCACAGAGAGTGTCAGTGATCCAGTGAGAGGGCACAGAGAGTGTCAGTGACCCAGCGAGAGGGTACAGGGAGTGTCAGTGACCCAGTGAGAGGGTACAGGGAGTGTCAGTGACCCAGTGAGAGGGCACAGAGAGTGTCAGTGACCCAGTGAGAAGGCACAGGGAGTGTCAGTGACCCAGTGAGAGGGCACAGAGAGTGTCAGTGACCCAGTCAGAGGGTACAGGGAGAGTCAGTGACCCAGTGAGAGGGCACAGGGAGTGTCTGTGACCCAGTGAGATGGTACAGGGAGTGTCTGTGACCCAGTGAGAGGGCACAGAGAGTGTCTGTGACCCAGTGAGATGGTACAGGGAGTGTCTGTGACCCAGTGAGAGGGTACAGGGAGTGTCAGTGACCCAGTGAGAGGGCACAGGGAGTGTCAGTGACCCAGTGAGAGGGCACAGGGAGTGTCAGTGACCCAGTGAGAGGGCACAGGGAGTGTCAGTGACCCAGTGAAAGGGCACAGAGATTGTCAGTGTCCCAGTGAGAGGGCACAGGGAGAGTCAGTGACCCAGTGAGAGGGCACAGGGAGTGTCTGTGACCCAGTGAGATGGTACAGAGAGTGTCTGTGACCCAGTGAGAGGGCACAGAGAGTGTCAGTGACCCAGTGAGAGGGCACAGAGGGTGTCTGTGACTCAGTGAGAGGGCACAGAAGAGTGTCAGTGTCCCAGTGAGAGGGCACAGGGAGTGTCTGTGACCTAGTGAGAGGGCACAGGGAGTGTCTGTGACCCAGTGAGAGGGCACAGGGAGTGTCAGTGACCCCGTGAGAGGGCACAGAGAGTGTCAGTGACCCAGTGAGAGGGCACAGGGAGTGTCTGTGACCCAGTGAGAGGGCACAGGGAGTGTCAGTGACCCAGTGAGAGGGCACAGAGAGTGTCAGTGACCCAGTGAGAGGGCACAGGGAGTGTCAGTGACCCAGTGAGAGGGGACAGGGAGTGTCAGTGACCCAGTGAAAGGGCACAGAGAGTGTCAGTGTCCCAGTGAGAGGGCACAGGGAGTGTCAGTGACCCCGTGAGAGGGCACAGAGAGTGTCAGTGTCCCAGTGAGAGGGCACAGGGAGTGTCTGTGACCCAGTGAGAGGGCACAGGGAGTGTCAGTGACCCAGTGAGAGGGCACAGGGAGTGTCAGTGACCCAGTGAGAGGGCACAGGGAGTGTCAGTGACCCAGTGAGAGGGCACAGGGAGTGTCAGTGACCCAGTGAGAGGGCACAGGGAGTGTCAGTGACCCAGTGAAAGGGCACAGAGATTGTCAGTGTCCCAGTGAGAGGGCACAGGGAGTGTCAGTGACCCAGTGAAAGGGCACAGAGAGTGTCAGTGTCCCAGTGAGAGGGCACAGGGAGTGTCAGTGACCCAGTGAGAGGGCACAGGGAGTGTCAGTGACCCCGAGAAAAGGCACAGAGAGTGTCAGTGACCCAGTGAGAGGGCACAGGGAGTGTCTGTGACCCAGTGAGAGGGCACAGGGAGTGTCAGTGACCCAGTGAGAGGGCACAGAGAGTGTCAGTGACCCAATGAGGGGGCACAGGGAGTGTCAGTGACCCAGTGAAAGGGCACAGAGAGTGTCAGTGTCCCAGTGAGAGGGCACAGGGAGTGTCTGTGACCCAGTGAGAGGGCACAGGGAGTGTCAGTGACCCAGTGAGAGGGCACAGGGAGTGTCTGTGACACAGTGAGAGGGCACAGGGAGTGTCAGTGACCCAGTGAGAGGGCACAGGGAGTGTCAGTGACCCAATGAGAGGGCACAGGGAGTGTCTGTGACCCAGTGAGAGGGCACAGGGAGAGTCAGTGACCCAGTGAGAGGGCACAGGGAGTGTCTGTGACCCAGTGAGATGGTACAGAGAGTGTCTGTGACCCAGTGAGAGGGCACAGAGAGTGTCAGTGACCCAGTGAGAGGGCACAGAGGGTGTCTGTGACCCAGCGAGAGGGTACAGGGAGTGTCAGTGACCCAGTGAGAGGGCACAGGGAGTGTCAGTGACCCAGTGAGAGGGCACAGAGAGTGTCAGTGACCCAGTGAGAGGGCACAGAGAGTGTCAGTGACCCAGTGAGAGGGCACAGAGAGTGTCAGTGATCCAGTGAGAGGGCACAGAGAGTGTCTGTGACCCAGCGAGAGGGTACAGGGAGTGTCAGTGACCCAGTGAGAGGGTACAGGGAGTGTCAGTGACCCAGTGAGAGGGCACAGAGAGTGTCAGTGACCCAGTGAGAGGGCACAGGGAGTGTCAGTGACCCAGTGAGAGGGCACAGAGAGTGTCAGTGACCCAGTCAGAGGGTACAGGGAGAGTCAGTGACCCAGTGAGAGGGCACAGGGAGTGTCTGTGACCCAGTGAGATGGTACAGGGAGTGTCTGTGACCCAGTGAGAGGGCACAGAGAGTGTCTGTGACCCAGTGAGATGGTACAGGGAGTGTCTGTGACCCAGTGAGAGGGTACAGGGAGTGTCAGTGACCCAGTGAGAGGGCACAGGGAGTGTCAGTGACCCACTGAGAGGGCACAGGGAGTGTCAGTGACCCAGTGAGAGGGCACAGAGAGTGTCAGTGACCCAATGAGGGGGCACAGGGAGTGTCAGTGACCCAGTGAAAGGGCACAGAGAGTGTCAGTGTCCCAGTGAGAGGGCACAGGGAGTGTCTGTGACCCAGTGAGAGGGCACAGGGAGTGTCAGTGACCCAGTGAGAGGGCACAGGGAGTGTCTGTGACCCAGTGAGAGGGCACAGGGAGTGTCAGTGACCCAGTGAGAGGGCACAGGGAGTGTCAGTGACCCAGTGAGAGGGCACAGGCAGAGTCAGTGACCCAGTGAGAGGGCACAGGGAGTGTCTGTGACCCAGTGAGATGGTACAGAGAGTGTCTGTGACCCAGTGAGAGGGCACAGAGAGTGTCAGTGACCCAGTGAGAGGGCACAGAGGGTGTCTGTGACCCAGCGAGAGGGTACAGGGAGTGTCAGTGACCCAGTGAGAGGGCACAGGGAGTGTCAGTGACCCAGTGAGAGGGCACAGAGAGTGTCAGTGACCCAGTGAGAGGGCACAGAGAGTGTCAGTGACCCAGTGAGAGGGCACAGAGAGTGTCAGTGATCCAGTGAGAGGGCACAGAGAGTGTCTGTGACCCAGCGAGAGGGTACAGGGAGTGTCAGTGACCCAGTGAGAGGGTACAGGGAGTGTCAGTGACCCAGTGAGAGGGCACAGAGAGTGTCAGTGACCCAGTGAGAGGGCACAGGGAGTGTCAGTGACCCAGTGAGAGGGCACAGAGAGTGTCAGTAACCCAGTCAGAGGGTACAGGGAGAGTCAGTGACCCAGTGAGAGGGCACAGGGAGTGTCTGTGACCCAGTGAGATGGTACAGGGAGTGTCTGTGACCCAGTGAGAGGGCACAGAGAGTGTCTGTGACCCAGTGAGATGGTACAGGGAGTGTCTGTGACCCAGTGAGAGGGTACAGGGAGTGTCAGTGACCCAGTGAGAGGGCACAGGGAGTGTCAGTGACCCAGCGAGAGGGTACAGGGGGTGTCTGTGACCCAGCGAGAGGGTACAGGGAGTGTCAGTGACCCAGTGAGAGGGCACAGGGAGTGTCAGTGACCCAGTGAGAGGGCACAGGGAGTGTCAGTGACCCCGTGAGAGGGCACAGAGAGTGTCAGTGACCCAGTGAGAGGGCACAGGGAGTGTCAGTGACCCAGTGAGAGGGCACAGGGAGTGTCAGTGACCCAGTGAGAGGGTACAGGGAGTGTCAGTGACCCAGTGAGAGGGCACAGGGAGTGTCAGTGACCCAGTGAGAGGGCACAGGGAGTGTCAGTGACCCAGTGAGAGGGCACAGGGAGTGTCAGTGACCCAGTGAGAGGGCACAGGGAGTGTCAGTGACCCAGTGAGAGGGCACAGGGAGTGTCAGTGACCCAGTGAGAGGGCACAGGGAGTGTCAGTGACCCAGCGAGAGGGTACAGGGAGTGTCAGTGACCCAGCGAGAGGGCACAGAGAGTGTCAGTGACCCAGTGAGAGGGTACAGGGAGTGCCAGTGACCCAGTGAGAGGGTACAGGGAGTGTCAGTGACCCAGTGAGAGGGCACAGAGAGTGTCAGTGACCCAATGAGGGGGCACAGGGAGTGTCAGTGACCCAGTGAGAGGGCACAGAGAGTGTCAGTGACCCAGTGAGAGGGTACAGGGAGTGTCAGTGACCCAGTGAGAGGGCACAGGGAGTGTCAGTGACCCAGTGAGAGGGCACAGAGGGTGTCTGTGACCCAGCGAGAGGGTACAGGGAGTGTCAGTGACCCAGTGAGAGGGCACAGGGAGTGTCAGTGACCCAGTGAGAGGGCACAGAGAGTGTCAGTGACCCAGTGAGAGGGTACAGGGAGTGTCAGTGACCCAGTGAGAGGGCACAGGGAGTGTCAGTGACCCCGTGAGAGGGCACAGAGAGTGTCAGTGACCCAGTGAGAGGGCACAGGGAGTGTCAGTGACCCACTGAGAGGGCACGGAGAGTGTCAGTGACACAGTGAGAGGGCACAGGGAGTGTCTGTGACCCAGTGAGAGGGCACAGAGAGTGTCAGTGACCCAGTGAGAGGGCACAGGGAGTGTCAGTGACCCAGTGAGAGGGCACAGGGAGTGTCAGTGACCCCGTGAGAGGGCACAGAGAGTGTCAGTGACCCAGTGAGAGGGCACAGGGAGTGTCAGTGACCCACTGAGAGGGCACAGAGAGTGTCAGTGACCCAGTGAGAGGGCACAGGGAGTGTCTGTGACCCAGTGAGATGGTACAGGGAGTGTCTGTGACCCAGTGAGAGGGCACAGAGAGTGTCAGTGTCCCAGTAAGAGGGCACAGAGAGTGTCAGTGACCCAGTGAGAGGGCACAGAAGAGTGTCAGTGACCCAGTGAGAGGGTACAGGGAGTGTCAGTGACCCAGTGAGAGGGCACAGAGAGTGTCAGTGACCCAGTGAGAGGGCACAGAGAGTGTCAGTGATCCAGTGAGAGGGCACAGAGAGTGTCAGTGACCCAGTGAGAGGGCACAGGGAGTGTCAGTGACCCAGTGAGAGGGCACAGGGAGTGTCAGTGACCCAGTGAGAGGGCACAGAGAGTGTCAGTGACCCAGTGAGAGGGCACAGGGAGTGTCAGTGACCCAGTGAGAGGGCACAGGGAGTGTCAGTGACCCAGTGAGAGGGCACAGGGAGTGTCAGTGACCCAGTGAGAGGGCACAGGGAGTGTCAGTGACCCAGTGAGAGGGCACGGAGAGTGTCAGTGACCCAGTGAGAGGGCACAGGGAGTGTCAGTGACCCACTGAGAGGACACAGAGAGTGTCAGTGACCCAGTGAGAGGGCACAGGGAGTGTCTGTGACCCAGTGAGATGGTACACGGAGTGTCTGTGACCCAGTGAGAGGGCACAGAGAGTGTCAGTGTCCCAGTAAGAGGGCACAGACAGTGTCAGTGACCCAGTGAGAGGGCACAGAAGAGTGTCAGTGACCCAGTGAGAGGGTACAGGGAGTGTCAGTGACCCAGTGAGAGGGCACAGAGAGTGTCAGTGACCCAGTGAGAGGGCACAGAGAGTGTCAGTGACCCAGTGAGAGGGTACAGGGAGTGTCAGTGACCCAGTGAGAGGGCACAGGGAGTGTCAGTGACCCAGTGAGAGGGCACAGGGAGTGTCAGTGACCCAGTGAGAGGGCACAGGGAGTGTCAGTGACCCAGTGAGAGGGCACAGGGAGTGTCAGTGACCCAGTGAGAGGGCACAGGGAGTGTCAGTGACCCAGTGAGAGGGCACAGAGAGTGTCAGTGACCCAGTGAGAGGGCACAGAGAGTGCCAGTGACCCAGTGAGAGGGTACCGGGAGTGTCAGTGACCCCGTGAGAGGGCACAGAGAGTGTCAGTGTCCCAGTGAGAGGGCACAGGGAGTGTCTGTGACCTAGTGAGAGGGCACAGGGAGTGTCTGTGACCCAGTGAGAGGGCACAGGGAGTGTCAGTGACCCCGTGAGAGGGCACAGAGAGTGTCAGTGACCCAGTGAGAGGGCACAGGGAGTGTCTGTGACCCAGTGAGAGGGCACAGGGAGTGTCAGTGACCCAGTGAGAGGGCACAGAGAGTGTCAGTGACCCAGTGAGAGGGCACAGGGAGTGTCAGTGACCCAGTGAGAGGGGACAGGGAGTGTCAGTGACCCAGTGAAAGGGCACAGAGAGTGTCAGTGTCCCAGTGAGAGGGCACAGGGAGTGTCAGTGACCCCGTGAGAGGGCACAGAGAGTGTCAGTGTCCCAGTGAGAGGGCACAGGGAGTGTCTGTGACCCAGTGAGAGGGCACAGGGAGTGTCAGTGACCCAGTGAGAGGGCACAGGGAGTGTCAGTGACCCAGTGAGAGGGCACAGGGAGTGTCAGTGACCCAGTGAGAGGGCACAGGGAGTGTCAGTGACCCAGTGAGAGGGCACAGGGAGTGTCAGTGACCCAGTGAGAGGGCACAGGGAGTGTCAGTGACCCAGTGAAAGGGCACAGAGATTGTCAGTGTCCCAGTGAGAGGGCACAGGGAGTGTCAGTGACCCAGTGAAAGGGCACAGAGAGTGTCAGTGTCCCAGTGAGAGGGCACAGGGAGTGTCAGTGACCCAGTGAGAGGGCACAGGGAGTGTCAGTGACCCCGAGAAAAGGCACAGAGAGTGTCAGTGACCCAGTGAGAGGGCACAGGGAGTGTCTGTGACCCAGTGAGAGGGCACAGGGAGTGTCAGTGACCCAGTGAGAGGGCACAGAGAGTGTCAGTGACCCAATGAGGGGGCACAGGGAGTGTCAGTGACCCAGTGAAAGGGCACAGAGAGTGTCAGTGTCCCAGTGAGAGGGCACAGGGAGTGTCTGTGACCCAGTGAGAGGGCACAGGGAGTGTCAGTGACCCAGTGAGAGGGCACAGGGAGTGTCTGTGACACAGTGAGAGGGCACAGGGAGTGTCAGTGACCCAGTGAGAGGGCACAGGGAGTGTCAGTGACCCAATGAGAGGGCACAGGGAGTGTCTGTGACCCAGTGAGAGGGCACAGGGAGAGTCAGTGACCCAGTGAGAGGGCACAGGGAGTGTCTGTGACCCAGTGAGATGGTACAGAGAGTGTCTGTGACCCAGTGAGAGGGCACAGAGAGTGTCAGTGACCCAGTGAGAGGGCACAGAGGGTGTCTGTGACCCAGCGAGAGGGTACAGGGAGTGTCAGTGACCCAGTGAGAGGGCACAGGGAGTGTCAGTGACCCAGTGAGAGGGCACAGAGAGTGTCAGTGACCCAGTGAGAGGGCACAGAGAGTGTCAGTGACCCAGTGAGAGGGCACAGAGAGTGTCAGTGATCCAGTGAGAGGGCACAGAGAGTGTCTGTGACCCAGCGAGAGGGTACAGGGAGTGTCAGTGACCCAGTGAGAGGGTACAGGGAGTGTCAGTGACCCAGTGAGAGGGCACAGAGAGTGTCAGTGACCCAGTGAGAGGGCACAGGGAGTGTCAGTGACCCAGTGAGAGGGCACAGAGAGTGTCAGTGACCCAGTCAGAGGGTACAGGGAGAGTCAGTGACCCAGTGAGAGGGCACAGGGAGTGTCTGTGACCCAGTGAGATGGTACAGGGAGTGTCTGTGACCCAGTGAGAGGGCACAGAGAGTGTCTGTGACCCAGTGAGATGGTACAGGGAGTGTCTGTGACCCAGTGAGAGGGTACAGGGAGTGTCAGTGACCCAGTGAGAGGGCACAGGGAGTGTCAGTGACCCACTGAGAGGGCACAGGGAGTGTCAGTGACCCAGTGAGAGGGCACAGAGAGTGTCAGTGACCCAATGAGGGGGCACAGGGAGTGTCAGTGACCCAGTGAAAGGGCACAGAGAGTGTCAGTGTCCCAGTGAGAGGGCACAGGGAGTGTCTGTGACCCAGTGAGAGGGCACAGGGAGTGTCAGTGACCCAGTGAGAGGGCACAGGGAGTGTCTGTGACCCAGTGAGAGGGCACAGGGAGTGTCAGTGACCCAGTGAGAGGGCACAGGGAGTGTCAGTGACCCAGTGAGAGGGCACAGGGAGAGTCAGTGACCCAGTGAGAGGGCACAGGGAGTGTCTGTGACCCAGTGAGATGGTACAGAGAGTGTCTGTGACCCAGTGAGAGGGCACAGAGAGTGTCAGTGACCCAGTGAGAGGGCACAGAGGGTGTCTGTGACCCAGCGAGAGGGTACAGGGAGTGTCAGTGACCCAGTGAGAGGGCACAGGGAGTGTCAGTGACCCAGTGAGAGGGCACAGAGAGTGTCAGTGACCCAGTGAGAGGGCACAGAGAGTGTCAGTGACCCAGTGAGAGGGCACAGAGAGTGTCAGTGATCCAGTGAGAGGGCACAGAGAGTGTCTGTGACCCAGCGAGAGGGTACAGGGAGTGTCAGTGACCCAGTGAGAGGGTACAGGGAGTGTCAGTGACCCAGTGAGAGGGCACAGAGAGTGTCAGTGACCCAGTGAGAGGGCACAGGGAGTGTCAGTGACCCAGTGAGAGGGCACAGAGAGTGTCAGTAACCCAGTCAGAGGGTACAGGGAGAGTCAGTGACCCAGTGAGAGGGCACAGGGAGTGTCTGTGACCCAGTGAGATGGTACAGGGAGTGTCTGTGACCCAGTGAGAGGGCACAGAGAGTGTCTGTGACCCAGTGAGATGGTACAGGGAGTGTCTGTGACCCAGTGAGAGGGTACAGGGAGTGTCAGTGACCCAGTGAGAGGGCACAGGGAGTGTCAGTGACCCAGCGAGAGGGTACAGGGGGTGTCTGTGACCCAGCGAGAGGGTACAGGGAGTGTCAGTGACCCAGTGAGAGGGCACAGGGAGTGTCAGTGACCCAGTGAGAGGGCACAGGGAGTGTCAGTGACCCCGTGAGAGGGCACAGAGAGTGTCAGTGACCCAGTGAGAGGGCACAGGGAGTGTCAGTGACCCAGTGAGAGGGCACAGGGAGTGTCAGTGACCCAGTGAGAGGGTACAGGGAGTGTCAGTGACCCAGTGAGAGGGCACAGGGAGTGTCAGTGACCCAGTGAGAGGGCACAGGGAGTGTCAGTGACCCAGTGAGAGGGCACAGGGAGTGTCAGTGACCCAGTGAGAGGGCACAGGGAGTGTCAGTGACCCAGTGAGAGGGCACAGGGAGTGTCAGTGACCCAGTGAGAGGGCACAGGGAGTGTCAGTGACCCAGCGAGAGGGTACAGGGAGTGTCAGTGACCCAGCGAGAGGGCACAGAGAGTGTCAGTGACCCAGTGAGAGGGTACAGGGAGTGCCAGTGACCCAGTGAGAGGGTACAGGGAGTGTCAGTGACCCAGTGAGAGGGCACAGGGAGTGTCAGTGACCCAGTGAGAGGGCACAGGGAGTGTCAGTGACCCAGTGAGAGGGCACAGGGAGTGTCAGTGACCCAGCGAGAGGGTACAGGGAGTGTCAGTGACCCAGCGAGAGGGTACAGGGAGTGTCTGTGACCCAGTGAGATGGTACAGGGAGTGTCTGTGACCCAGTGAGAGGGCACAGAGAGTGTCTGTGACCCAGTGAGATGGTACAGGGAGTGTCAGTGACCCAGTGAGAGGGCACAGGGAGTGTCTGTGACCCAGTGAGAGGGCACAGGGAGTGTCAGTGACCCAGTGAGAGGGCACAGAGAGCGTCAGTGACCCAATGAGGGGGCACAGGGAGTGTCAGTGACCCAGTGAAGGGGCACAGAGAGTGTCAGTGTCCCAGTGAGAGGGCAGAGGGAGTGTCTGTGACCCAGTGAGAGGGCACAGGGAGTGTCAGTGACCCAGTGAGAGGGCACAGGGAGTGTCTGTGACCCAGTGAGAGGGCACAGGGAGTGTCAGTGACCCAGTGAGAGGGCACAGGGAGTGTCAGTGACCCAATGAGAGGGCACAGGGAGTGTCTGTGACCCAGTGAGAGGGCACAGGGAGAGTCAGTGACCCAGTGAGAGGGCACAGGGAGTGTCTGTGACCCAGTGAGATGGTACAGAGAGTGTCTGTGACCCAGTGAGAGGGCACAGAGAGTGTCAGTGACCCAGTGAGAGGGCACAGAGGGTGTCTGTGACCCAGCGAGAGGGTACAGGGAGTGTCAGTGACCCAGTGAGAGGGCACAGGGAGTGTCAGTGACCCAGTGAGAGGGCACAGAGTGTGTCAGTGACCCAGTGAGAGGGTACAGGGTGTGTCAGTGACCCAGTGAGAGGGCACAGGGAGTGTCAGTGACCCAGTGAGAGGGCACAGAGGGTGTCTGTGACCCAGCGAGAGGGTACAGGGAGTGTCAGTGACCCAGTGAGAGGGCACAGGGAGTGTCAGTGACCCAGAGAGAGGGCACAGAGAGTGTCAGTGACCCAGTGAGAGGGTACAGGGAGTGTCAGTGACCCAGTGAGAGGGCACAGGGAGTGTCAGTGACCCCGTGAGAGGGCACAGAGAGTGTCAGTGACCCAGTGAGAGGGCACAGGGAGTGTCAGTGACCCACTGAGAGGGCACGGAGAGTGTCAGTGACCCAGTGAGAGGGCACAGGGAGTGTCTGTGACCCAGTGGGAGGGCACAGAGAGTGTCAGTGACCCAGTGAGAGGGTACAGGGAGTGTCAGTGACCCAGTGAGAGGGCACAGAGAGTGTCAGTGACCCAGTGAGAGGGCACAGAGAGTGTCAGTGATCCAGTGAGAGGGCACAGAGAGTGTCAGTGACCCAGTGAGAGAGTACAGGGAGTGTCAGTGACCCAGTGAGAGGGCACAGGGAGTGTCAGTGACCCAGTGAGAGGGCACAGGGAGTGTCAGTGACCCAGTGAGAGGGCACAGGGAGTGTCAGTGACCCAGTGAGAGGGCACAGGGAGTGTCAGTGACCCAGTGAGAGGGCACAGGGAGTGTCAGTGACCCAGTGAGAGGGCACAGAGAGTGTCAGTGACCCAGTGAGAGGGCACAGGGAGTGTCAGTGACCCAGCGAGAGGGTACAGGGAGTGTCAGTGACCCAGCGAGAGGGCACAGAGAGTGTCAGTGACCCAGTGAGAGGGTACAGGGAGTGCCAGTGACCCAGTGAGAGGGTACAGGGAGTGTCAGTGACCCAGTGAGAGGGCACAGGGAGTGTCAGTGACCCAGTGAGAGGGCACAGGGAGTGTCAGTGACCCAGTGAGAGGGCACAGGGAGTGTCAGTGACCCAGTGAGAGGGCACAGGGAGTGTCAGTGACCCAGCGAGAGGGTACAGGGAGTGTCAGTGACCCAGCGAGAGGGTACAGGGAGAGTCAGTGACCCAGTGAGAGGGCACAGAGAGTGTCAGTGACCCAGTGAGAGGGTACAGGGAGAGTCAGTGACCCAGTGAGAGGGCACAGGGAGTGTCTGTGACCCAGTGAGATGGTACAGGGAGTGTCTGTGACCCAGTGAGAGGGCACAGAGAGTGTCTGTGACCCAGTGAGAGGGTACAGGGAGTGTCAGTGACCCAGTGAGAGGGTACAGGGAGTGTCAGTGACCCAGTGAGAGGGCACAGGGAGTGCCAGTGACCCAGTGAGAGGGCACAGGGAGTGTCAGTGACCCAGTGAGAGGGCACAGGGAGTGTCAGTGACCCAGTGAGAGGGCACAGGGAGTGTCAGTGACCCAGTGAGAGGGCACAGGGAGTGTCAGTGACCCAGTGAGAGGGCACAGGGAGTGTCAGTGACCCAGCGAGAGGGTACAGGGAGTGTCAGTGACCCAGCGAGAGGGCACAGAGAGTGTCAGTGACCCAGTGAGAGGGTACAGGGAGTGCCAGTGACCCAGTGAGAGGGTACAGGGAGTGTCAGTGACCCAGTGAGAGGGCACAGGGAGTGTCAGTGACCCAGTGAGAGGGCACAGGGAGTGTCAGTGACCCAGTGAGAGGGCACAGGGAGTGTCAGTGACCCAGCGAGAGGGTACAGGGAGTGTCAGTGACCCAGCGAGAGGGTACAGGGAGTGTCTGTGACCCAGTGAGATGGTACAGGGAGTGTCTGTGACCCAGTGAGAGGGCACAGAGAGTGTCTGTGACCCAGTGAGATGGTACAGGGAGTGTCAGTGACCCAGTGAGAGGGCACAGGGAGTGTCTGTGACCCAGTGAGAGGGCACAGGGAGTGTCAGTGACCCAGTGAGAGGGCACAGAGAGCGTCAGTGACCCAATGAGGGGGCACAGGGAGTGTCAGTGACCCAGTGAAGGGGCACAGAGAGTGTCAGTGTCCCAGTGAGAGGGCAGAGGGAGTGTCTGTGACCCAGTGAGAGGGCACAGGGAGTGTCAGTGACCCAGTGAGAGGGCACAGGGAGTGTCTGTGTCCCAGTGAGAGGGCACAGGGAGTGTCAGTGACCCAGTGAGAGGGCACAGGGAGTGTCAGTGACCCAATGAGAGGGCACAGGGAGTGTCTGTGACCCAGTGAGAGGGCACAGGGAGAGTCAGTGACCCAGTGAGAGGGCACAGGGAGTGTCTGTGACCCAGTGAGATGGTACAGAGAGTGTCTGTGACCCAGTGAGAGGGCACAGAGAGTGTCAGTGACCCAGTGAGAGGGCACAGAGGGTGTCTGTGACCCAGCGAGAGGGTACAGGGAGTGTCAGTGACCCAGTGAGAGGGCACAGGGAGTGTCAGTGACCCAGTGAGAGGGCACAGAGTGTGTCAGTGACCCAGTGAGAGGGTACAGGGTGTGTCAGTGACCCAGTGAGAGGGCACAGGGAGTGTCAGTGACCCAGTGAGAGGGCACAGAGGGTGTCTGTGACCCAGCGAGAGGGTACAGGGAGTGTCAGTGACCCAGTGAGAGGGCACAGGGAGTGTCAGTGACCCAGAGAGAGGGCACAGAGAGTGTCAGTGACCCAGTGAGAGGGTACAGGGAGTGTCAGTGACCCAGTGAGAGGGCACAGGGAGTGTCAGTGACCCCGTGAGAGGGCACAGAGAGTGTCAGTGACCCAGTGAGAGGGCACAGGGAGTGTCAGTGACCCACTGAGAGGGCACGGAGAGTGTCAGTGACCCAGTGAGAGGGCACAGGGAGTGTCTGTGACCCAGTGGGAGGGCACAGAGAGTGTCAGTGACCCAGTGAGAGGGTACAGGGAGTGTCAGTGACCCAGTGAGAGGGCACAGAGAGTGTCAGTGACCCAGTGAGAGGGCACAGAGAGTGTCAGTGATCCAGTGAGAGGGCACAGAGAGTGTCAGTGACCCAGTGAGAGGGTACAGGGAGTGTCAGTGACCCAGTGAGAGGGCACAGGGAGTGTCAGTGACCCAGTGAGAGGGCACAGGGAGTGTCAGTGACCCAGTGAGAGGGCACAGGGAGTGTCAGTGACCCAGTGAGAGGGCACAGGGAGTGTCAGTGACCCAGTGAGAGGGCACAGGGAGTGTCAGTGACCCAGTGAGAGGGCACAGAGAGTGTCAGTGACCCAGTGAGAGGGCACAGGGAGTGTCAGTGACCCAGCGAGAGGGTACAGGGAGTGTCAGTGACCCAGCGAGAGGGCACAGAGAGTGTCAGTGACCCAGTGAGAGGGTACAGGGAGTGCCAGTGACCCAGTGAGAGGGTACAGGGAGTGTCAGTGACCCAGTGAGAGGGCACAGGGAGTGTCAGTGACCCAGTGAGAGGGCACAGGGAGTGTCAGTGACCCAGTGAGAGGGCACAGGGAGTGTCAGTGACCCAGTGAGAGGGCACAGGGAGTGTCAGTGACCCAGCGAGAGGGTACAGGGAGTGTCAGTGACCCAGCGAGAGGGTACAGGGAGAGTCAGTGACCCAGTGAGAGGGCACAGAGAGTGTCAGTGACCCAGTGAGAGGGTACAGGGAGAGTCAGTGACCCAGTGAGAGGGCACAGGGAGTGTCTGTGACCCAGTGAGATGGTACAGGGAGTGTCTGTGACCCAGTGAGAGGGCACAGAGAGTGTCTGTGACCCAGTGAGATGGTACAGGGAGTGTCTGTGACCCAGTGAGAGGGTACAGGGAGTGTCAGTGACCCAGTGAGAGGGCACAGGGAGTGTCAGTGACCCAGTGAGAGGGCACAGAGGGTGTCTGTGACCCAGCGAGAGGGTACAGGGAGTGTCAGTGACCCAGTGAAAGGGCACAGGGAGTGTCAGTGACCCACTGAGAGGGCACAGAGAGTGTCAGTGACCCAGTGAGAGGGCACAGGGAGTGTCTGTGACCCAGTGAGATGGTACAGGGAATGTCTGTGACCCAGTGAGAGGGCACAGAGCGTGTCTGTGACCCAGTGAGAGGGTACCGGGAGTGTCAGTGACCCCGTGAGAGGGCACAGAGAGTGTCAGTGTCCCAGTGAGAGGGCACAGGGAGTGTCTGTGACCTAGTGAGAGGGCACAGGGAGTGTCTGTGACCCAGTGAGAGGGCACAGGGAGTGTCTGTGACCCAGTGAGAGGGCACAGGGAGTGTCAGTGACCCAGTGAGAGGGCACAGAGAGTGTCAGTGACCCAGTGAGAGGGCACAGGGAGTGTCAGTGACCCAGTGAGAGGGCACAGGGAGTGTCAGTGACCCAGTGAAAGGGCACAGAGAGTGTCAGTGTCCCAGTGAGAGGGCACAGGGAGTGTCAGTGACCCCGTGAGAGGGCACAGAGAGTGTCAGTGACCCAGTGAGAGGGCACAGGGAGTGTCTGTGACCCAGTGAGAGGGCACAGGGAATGTCAGTGACCCAGTGAGAGGGCACAGAGAGTGTCAGTGACCCAGTGAGAGGGCACAGGGAGTGTCAGTGACCCAGTGAGAGGGCACAGGGAGTGTCAGTGACCCAGTGAGAGGGCACAGGGAGTGTCAGTGACCCAGTGAGAGGGCACAGGGAGTGTCAGTGACCCAGTGAAAGGGCACAGAGATTGTCAGTGTCCCAGTGAGAGGGCACAGGGAGTGTCAGTGACCCAGTGAGAGGGCACAGGGAGTGTCTGTGACCCAGTGAGAGGGCACAGGGAGTGTCTGTGACCCAGTGAGAGGGCACAGAGAGTGTCAGTGACCCAGTGAGAGGGCACAGGGAGTGTCTGTGACCCAGTGAGAGGGTACAGTGAGTGTCAGTGACCCAGTGAGAGGGCACAGGGAGTGTGTGTGACCCAGTGAGAGGGCACAGAGAGTGTCAGTGACCCAGTGAGAGGGCACACGGAGTGTCTGTGACCCAGTGAGAGGGCACAGAGAGTGTCAGTGACCCAGTGAGAGGGCACAGGGAGTGTCAGTGACCCAGTGAGAGGGCACAGGGAGTGTCAGTGACCCAGTGAGAGGGCACAGGGGTTAGAGTTAATGAGTTGTGGGCAAGCTATGTTGGTGCTGGACACATGGCAACACAACCCTGCCTTCCCACAGCAATGTCCTCATCCTGTGTTGGTCATGGATGCAAAAACCACACATTTCACTTATGTTACAATCTTGCGATACACATGTGACAAATAAAGCTAACCTTTAATCTTTGGAACATGGAACATTCTAGCACAGCACAGGCCCTTTGGCCCAGGTTCTTGTGCCAACCTTTTACTGTACCCCACGAGCGATCTAACTCTTCCCTCCTACGCAGCCCATAACACTCCATTTTTCTTTTGTCTGTATTGCCTATTTAAGTGTCTCTTAAATGTCCCCAATGTATCAGACTACACTCCCACCCCTGGCACTTCCATATTACGGTGATATGTTTCCATCTGGTGGTGGCAGAGAGTGTCCCACTGGAGAGGAGTGTGCAAGGGCTGCCTTACCTCGAAGCAGAACTCCTGGCCCAGGATGCTGCTGTGGACTGGTTTAATAATGGCATCCTCGTCGATGCTCAGCTCCAGTGCCTCGGCTGCACTGCTGGGGCTCAGCAGTGACTCGTGTGAGTGCGACTCCTTGAAGCTCTGCATCAGACGGGTTCTGGAACAGAGGCAGGAAGCGTCAGACAGAGACAGTGCTCCACCCAGGGTCTAGCACAAACCCTCTGCCGCAACTACATTGCAACAGCGTTTAATAATTGCAGTTTAACATTTAACAAGTTAAAAAACTAAAATGCAGCAACACGTTATATTTTACCTATTCTTTGATGTGAAATGTACATCGCTCTTAATCGAAGGCACAACTTCAAATGCACAGATGGGCTTTCTGATCATTTAACCATATATGCAGAATTGCTTAACAAGTCAAGCAATCTTCACAGTCCTGTGTCCCTGCCGGCTTTGTCCCAGTTTACGAGGGAAAGGGGATGGATGGTTATGCACAGTGTGCTGATTGCTCAGGTTCCCCTGGAAACATGATATCAAAACAACAGCCGCCCCGGTAATAAAGAGAACAGTTGGTTGATGAGCTTCATTTCAGTTTCTGAAATAATTGCTATATCTTTTAAACAAACAAAGGTTCCAACTGGTTACAGGATTTTGTAGCTCACTGTGGGGAGAGAAACGTTCCAAGCACAAGGAAATTGGCAGGAACAAGCTACTGAGCCCCATGTGCTTGCCCCACCGTTCACCAAGAACTTCTACCTCAGCGGTCCCGTCCTCCCCTTAACATGGAAAAGTCTCTCAGGTGCGAGTGCCAACAGGGGTGGACAGGATGGTGAAGGAGGCATTTGGTGCACTTGCTTTTGGTCAGTCAGGATGTCGAGTACAGGGGTTGGGACGTCACGTTGGCGTGGCACAGAAGTGTGACGGTGCCAGCAGTAAGATCGGGGTTTGACTCCCACCGCTATCTCAGGAGTTTGTACGTTCTTCCCCTGGCTGCACGAGCTTCCTCCCACATTCTGATGTACGGGTTAAGGTCAGTGAGTTGTTAGTGCGCTACGTTGCTGCCAGAAGTGTGGCGACATGTGCGGGCTAACCCCAGCACAATCTTCGCTGATTTGATTTCACACAAACTACAAATTCCACTCTTCTTATTTTAGGTACATGTGACAAGTAAAGCAGCTTCAAGATGGCAGCAGCGAGCAACGCGATGTCCTTCAGACAGTTCACGAAGCTACTCCTTTGACTTCTTCTTCTGTAAGAGGGTGCAGGGAGACAGTGCGCGAGCCCATCATCCACTTTCCTTCTCTGTGACTGAGGTGTCGAGCAGGGTTGAAGCCGAGATTGGAGGATGGGTGTGTGTTCTGCGCTTGCCTGCCTGTGTTTGACAAGTCTTCCTCTCCCTCTTGCCAGCTGCTTGCTGTCAGTGGAAAGAGCAGGAGTCTTGCGTACCACAATACAAGCAAAATGCTGGTGGAACACAGCAGGCCAGGCAGCATCTATAGGGAGAAGCACTGTCAATGTTTCGGGTCAAGACCCTTCGTCAGGACTTCTCCCTATAGCTGCTGCCTGGCTTGCTGTGTTCCACCAGCATTTTGTGTGTGTTGCTTGAATTTCCAGCATTTGCAGATTTCCTCATGTTTGGTCTTGGGTTCCCCGTTGCTTTGTGGCCGTGGACTCGTTTTAGGTGAATTTGAGGTTCATGTTGCATTTTTTAACTTGATTCTGGCCCTCTATTTTTTGCTGCTTTTGAGCAGCTTGACCAGGGCAATCGGTGAAAACTGGGGCACTTTGGTAAACTGGCTTGGTGGACTGCAGTCGGCTCTTGGCACTAAACTGAATACTCTTGGACACCCGGTTTGATGTTTGATATTCTCTGTGTTGTTCGCTCACTTTTTGTCATTTGCGCAATTCGTTCTTATTTGTTGCACATTGAGTGTTTGGCGTTTTTTTTGGAGCAGGTCTTTGTTTCGCCTGCAGCAGGACGAATCTTGGGGTTGCTTTTCCTACTCATGCTTTGATAATAAGTGTACCTTGAACTTTAATCTTAAACCTGCACTTGGAGTATGGAGTGCAGTTCTGGTCACCTGAGGTAGGAACAAGTCGATTAAGATGCAGAGGATGCAGACTGCTGGTGAATGAAGTTAATCCTGCTGGGTCAAGAGCCTGGTGATTGTAGAATTTAAACTCTACAAACTTTCCAGGATCCCTTTACCCACATACACCAGAACCCTATACAAGACCATAAGAATTAGGCCATTTGGCCCATCGAGCCTACTCCACCATTTCATCACGTCTGATCCATTTTTCCTCTCTGTTCCAATCTCCTGCTTTCTCCCCGTATCCCTTCATGCCCTGATTAACCAAGAACCTATCAACCTCAGTCTTAACTATACACTTGGCCTCCACAGCTTTCCTTTAATACTATGGCCTAGCAGCTTGTTAAGCAGCCTCACGCGTGGCACTTTGTCAAAGTACACAACATCAACCTTTGTCTATCCTGCTTGTTACTTCGTCAAAGGTTCCAACAGATGTGTCAGGCAAGATTTTCCCTTGAAGAAACCATGCCGATTACGGCCTATTTTATCATGTGCCTCCAAATACCCTGAGACCTCATCCTTAATCATCAACTCCAACATCTTCCCAACCTCTGAGGTCAGACTAACTGGTGTAAAGTTTTCTTTCTTCTGCCTCTCGTCCTTCTTGAAGAGTGGAGTGACATTTGTAATTTTCCAGTCTTCCAGAGCCATTGCAGAATCTAGTGATTCTTAAAAGGTCATCACTAATGCCTCCATGATCTCTTCAGCTGCCTCTTTGAGAACACCATCTGGTCCAGGTGACTTATCTACTCGTCTTCTCCCAAGTAACGAAAACTTCACAGACTTCATGACCCCTGACATCTGGAACTTGCACCACACTGCTAGTGTCTTCCACAGTGAAGACTGATGCAAAATACTTCTCAGTTCTGAAATCTGCCATTTCATTGTTCCTCATTACTACTTCTCCAGCATTGTTTTCCACTGGTCCAATATCCACTCTGCCCTCTCCTTCACACCTTATGTATCTGAAGAAAATTTTGAAATCTTCTTTAATATTATTGACTAGCTTATATTCATATTCCATCTTTACTTTCTTAATGACTTTTTTTTTTAAAGTTGCCTTCTGTTGGTTTTTAAAAGTTTCCCAGTCCTTTAACTTCACACTAAGTTTTGCTCTATTATATCCCCTCACTTTGGGTTTTTTGTTGGCTTTGACTTCGCTTGTTAGCCACAGTTGTGCTATCTTTCCTTTGGGATATATATGCTCTGTGCCTACCCAAGTGCTTCCACAAGTTCCAGCCATTGCTGCTCTCCCATCATCTCTGCCGGTGTTCTTTTCCAATCGATTCTCACCAACCCCTCCCTCATGCCTCTAATTCCCTTTACTGCACTGTCATGCTGATACACCTGACTTCAGCTTCTTCTCCTCAGATTTCGGGGTGAATTCCATCATATTATATCACTTGCATTAAGGTCTCTAATCCATTCTGGTTCTCTGCACGATACCCAGTCCAGAATAACCCCCCATCTAGCGGGCTCAACCATGAGCCGCTCTAAAAAGCCATCTCGTAGGAATCCTAGAAATTTCCCCCTCCTGGAATCTTGCATCAACCAGATTTTCCCAATCTACCTGTAGACTGAAGTCCTCCATGACTATTATAATATTGCCCTTTTGGCATGCATTTTCTATTTTCTATTGGAATTTGTAGACCACATCCTTACTACTGTTTGAGGGTATGTATACAACTTCTATTTTGCAATTCCGTAGCTCTATCCACAAAGATTCAACACCTTCTGACCCTTCATTACCTCTTTCTAATGATTTGATTGTATTTTTTTACCATCAGCCTTCCTGCTTGTCCTTTTGACACAATGTGTATCCTTGGATACTAAGCTGCCAGCTATAATCTTTCCGCCATGATTCAGTGATGCCTACAACATCATACCTGCCAATCTGCAACTGCGCTGCCTTATTCTGTATAATGTGCTCATTCAGATACAACACCCTCAGTCCTGTTTTTCGATTTTTTCCCGCCTTTTACTTTGCAACTCATCCTGTTGACTGCAGTTTTTCCTTACCAACTCACTACACAGTGCCTCTGTTTGTAAACTTCATCTTCAACATTATTATTCGACTTTCCTACGATACTTCTTGCATTGAAATACAGGCAGCAGCATGCTCAACCTTTTGATTCCTAATGTTGAGGTTCTACCAACATCTGCTTCCACAACCTCTCCCCTAACTGTTCTGGCACCCACCCCCTTGTAACTCTAAACTCCACTGTGCAGCATTAACAGACCTTTGCTCTAGGTTATTAATCCCCTCCAGTTCAAGTGCAAACTGTTTCTTCTGTACAGATCCCACCTTCTCTGGAAGAAAACCCAATGATGCAAAATGTTATACCCTCCCTCCTACACCAACTCCTTAACCACCTTAGCCACATCTTAAACTGTATAATCTTCCTAGTTCTGGCCTCACTAGCACTTGGCATTGGTAGCAATCATGGAGGCCCTGCCCTTAGAACCTAACTCCCTATGCAGAACTTTATCACTCATCCGAACCATGTCGTTGGTACCTACATGGATCACAACTACTGGCTGTTCTCTCACCCAGTAAGAATGCTGAGGACTCGATTTGAGATATTTTGTGACCAGACACCCACAAGGCAACATAACTTCCAGGAACCTCATTCTCATCCACAGAACCTCCTGTCCGTTCTTCTAATGAACCCCCTTTACCAAGCATACCTCTTCTCCTCCCTTCTCTTTTGAGTCAGAGCTAGACTCAGTGCTAGGGACACAACCACTGCAACTTTCCTCAACCAAAACCCACCCCCAACAGTATACCCTTTGTTGAGGGGGATTGCTACAGGGGTTCTCTGCACTGGCCTCTTAACCCCTTTCTCCTTCCTAACTGTCACCCAGTTTCCTGTGTTCTGCACCTTGGGTGTAACTACCTCTTTATATGTCCTATCCATCACTCCTCCAGTCTACTGAATGATCCGGAGTTCAAGCAGTTCCAGCTGCAACTCCTTAACGCAGATTGTTAGCAGTTGCTGCTGGATGTACTTCCCACATTTGTAGTTGTCAGGGACACTGGAAGTCTCACCGCCTTCCCACATCCTACAAGAGGAGCATCCCCACTGTCCTGGCTGAGCAAATTTAAAGTAGAGCAGAAAAAAAAAACTTTAACTTTTCTTTCCTTTGCTCTCTCTTAGCAAAGCTTCTACTTGATGAAGTTTCGATGAACTAAAGCCTGGAGATCACCACTCGGACTCTGTCCACTCCGATGATGACTGCTGCACTTGCCCCTGCCTTCCTTTAATTTGCACTTACTGATCAATCCCAAATGTCAATTAGTCACTAGTCAAAGCTTGTCTTCGCTGCTGCCACCCGCCGCTGCCTTTCTAATCCTCGGTCAGTGGACTTGATTGAAGTCCCCTTGTCTCCAAACTTCTGATGTCCGGACTGACTGCTGGTCAAAGCTCTTTGCCAAGTGTGTTGGTCGCTTGATAGTGATAAAGCTGAAGTTACTGAGCACTGTTGAGTTGTCTCCTGGACTAGTGGTGTACCGTTGGATGGCGTGTAGTCTGAGTGATTATCTTGGATGTTTTTATTGTGTTTGCATAACCCTGCTGGGCACTGGTAACGTAGAATACTGCAAATTTGGTTCACTGGTTCTTTGCTGAGACCAACGATGAAGGAGCTGCGTTGTCTCAATTATGGTGAGAACTAGGATTATGCTGCGGGGCCGCCTGTTGCAAACAACCAGGGGAGGCGATTTCAGGGTGGTGTGGGAGGGCCTCTGTGAGATGTGTTAGGATCCGTACTGGCTAGGTTCTGGCCTCTCCTGTCAGTGCTGCCCTCTGGTGTTCACTCAGTGGAAGAACAAGCTGGACCAGGACAACTTACCATCAATCAGGGACTTTGGCTACATGATTACTTTTTTTCTCTTTGTGACTGTATGTTTTATCTGAAATCATAACCATATGTGTTATCTGAGCTATGCGCTATGTGCAGTGTGCTGCCAGTAATGTGCTTTGCATCTTGGCCCTGGAAGAATGCTGTTTTGTTTGATAATATTCATGTACAGTTGAATGATAATTAAACTTGAACTTGATACTCTAATTCATTTCAATGAAGATTCTCAATATAAAGCTGGCATGGGGAGAGATTTCCAAAGATTCATCATCCTCTGGGTGAAGAAACTTCTCTCATCTCTGCCCTGAAGGGTCAAGACTGCGGCCTATGTTTCTGACTCAGCCCCTGGAACCATCAACGGCCCACACCACCTTGTCAGGCTGTTGAAGAAATTTGTAGCGTACATATGAGATCACCTCTCCTTCCAAATTCAGGTTTGTCGTTCCTCAGAGAACAAACCCAAATCAATTTGCTTTGTCTGTGCCACACTTCCTCCCTCAGGAACTATTCAAACTTCATATAAGAAGATTCTTGTTAAAGACAGCCTCTTACTGTAAAACTCTGATAGTCCAGCTCTCTTAGAACTTTGGTGGTAGAGGCTGGCGGACTTCTACTATGAACACCCAAACACACTTTTAATTCATTTTATTCTTCTGGATAGTAAGTTAGTATTATAACAAACTTTCCAGGGAGCTGAAGAATTTGGGCCTTAGTGAGTAGAGAAGGAGTGTGGCACCTAACATCTGGTGGGCCACACGCCAATTCATCTGATTAGTCCGACAGAAAATGATCTGTTTCAGAGTCACACATGCAAGTTGCTGGAGGAACTCAGCAGGTCCATAAGACATAGGAGCAGAATTCGGCCATCTGGCCCATCGAGTCTGCTCCACCATTCAATCATGGCTGATCATTTTTTCTATTTCCTCTTCAACCCCAGTTCCCGGCCTTCTCCCCGTAACCTTTGACGCCACGTCCAATCAAGAACCTATCAATCTTTGCCTTAAATACACCCCACGACCTGGCCTCCACAGATGCACGTGGCAACAAGTTCCACAAATTCACCATCCTTTGGCTAAAGAAATTCCTCTGCATCTCTATTTAGAAAGGGCACCCCTTTATCCTGAGGTTTTGCCCTCTTCTCCTAAACATCCTTTCCACATCTACTCATCTAGGCCTTTCAACATTCAAAGGTTTCAATGAGATTCCCCCTCATCCTTCTGAATTCCAGTGAGTACAGACCCAGAGCCATCAAATGTTCCTCATATGATAACACTTTAATTCCTGGAATCATCCTTGTGAACCTCCTCTGGACCCTCTCCAATGCGAGCACATCTTTTCTAAGATGAGGAGTCCAAAACTGTTCACAATACTCAAGGTGAGGCCTCACCAGTGCCTTATAAAGCCTCAGCATCACATCCTTGCTCAGGCAGCATCTATGGAAAGGAATACAGAGCTAATCTTTCGGGCTAAGACACTTCATCTGGACTAGAATGAAAGAGGCAAAAAGCCAGAATAAGGTGAGGGGAAGAGAAGGAGGACAAGTTAGGAGGTGATAGATTAAGCCAGGTGAGGAGGAAGGTGGATGGGTGGTGGAAGGAGGGGAGTTGGAAGTCAGAAGCTGGCAGGTGATAGGTGGAAAAGGTAAAGGGCTGACAAAGAAGGAATCCAATAGGAGAGGAGAGCAGACCATGGGAGAAAGGGGAGGAGGGCACCAGAGGGAGGTGATAGACGAGTAAGCAGAAAAGAAGTGAGGGGGGAGCCAGAACATGAATGGAAGAGACAAGGGAGAGGGGAGGGAGAAATTACCAGATGTTAGAGAAACTGATGTTCATTCCGTCATGTTGGGGG
This sequence comes from Hypanus sabinus, assembly GCF_030144855.1. Lineage (NCBI taxonomy): Eukaryota > Metazoa > Chordata > Chondrichthyes > Myliobatiformes > Dasyatidae > Hypanus > Hypanus sabinus. The sequence continues at coordinate 158,380,890 of NC_082710.1, forward strand.
CTCTCCAGATGGAATAGGTGGTGCTGCTCCTCCAACTTGAGAGTACCCTCATCTTGGCAGCAGAGGAGGCAATGGAGCGACATGTCGGAATAGGAATGGAGAATGGACTTAAAATGATTTGTCACCAGGACATCAGCAAAGGTACTCAACAAAGCGTTTCTCCAATCTACGTCACAGAAGGCTGCACCGGAAGGACTACAGACAGCAGATGCCTGCGACAGACTTGCAGGTGAAGTGTAACCTCAACTGGAAGGACTGTTTGAGTCCCTGAATGGAGGTGAGGGAGGAGGAACGTTCCCTTTCCAACATTTTGGTCACTCTGCAGAATCTCATGTTTAGCACGATCTGTTTTACTGTATAAGGTGCCGAGATGATTTACGACACCTAACAAGGCAACTAAGTGCAGCACAACACAAGGGGCCTGGATCACTCTTATAAAAGGGCTTCTCAGCAGTCGAACTATCTTCTGGTAGAACCGGCTTCATGCAATTAATCAGAGAAAGTGTTTTTACAGCTGTCTGGGCTACCACACACAGTGTTTGCAGCTTTGTTTTTTGGAAACAAAGCATGTTTACCCCTCGAAGAATTTTTTTAATGATTCTAACTGCTTGCTGTTTCCATCATTGTCATAAAAGAAATTAGTGCTTTCAGATTTACAGTATATTAACCTGAAGTGTTAACCCTTTCACGTCTGACCCACTGAGTGTTTCAGTACTGAACTAGAAACATGCCCTGTTTCTCTCTGCCCAGATACTGCCTGACCTGCTGAGCAGTATCCCCTTACCTCCACCCCCCCACCCGACTTTTAGGATAATGAAACCAACAGCTAGGGCATATTGATTGAGCTAACACAGCAGAGGGTTTTATGACAGGGAATAAAGATTATAAAAGTCAAGGTCCGGTGCAGAATCAGTAATATTTGTAATATCACATTGAAGTAAAAGAGAGGCCATTGAAAGAAATTGCAAATAATTTACCATCTGTCAGTCCCATCTCAGCGTCACTCCCTCCTGTTCCCACAACTGTCTCAATTACAAGTCATTAACCCATTTACTCTTTGTAATCTTCCACTAATTCTGCTTCCTCCCGCCTCCTGGGGAAAACAGACACCATGTCACAAAGCACTGCACAAGAACACATCAGCCACTCTTCCCTTCTGGTCATCACAGGGGTTTCTGTCAGTTAATGAAGATCAAAATAACTATGGAGGCTGGAATCCTGAAATGTAAACAGAAGGATACAAACAGGCTGTTCCTGGGTAATGAACAGGCTCTGTTTATGCCAAGTTGATTTTGTCCAAGTCAGAAATTACACAAAGATCACTCGCTTTGGTAACAAAGCTCCACAGTGTTGTAATGGCAGCACAGCACCAAAAGTCATAAGACTGATAAGCAGTTACAAAAAGGCGACAGAAGAGAGAAAGGAAGAGAGAGAGAGAGGGGAGGGGGGAGAGGGGGAGAAACAGTTTTACCGCGTGTAGGAATGAATTTATGCACACACGTCAGAATTTTGAATTTAATATTACGGAGCTTGCTCATAGTACAGGTGTCCTTAAGTCGGGTTTTCATAATCTGGTGTCTGCCTGCAGTGGAAAAATCTGCAGCGTTTTCTTTAATTTCCCAACCCACTCCGACATCTCTGTCAGTGACCTCCTGATTGTTAAACTGAGGCCCAACATAGACTTGATGAGCAACATCTCATCTTCCGGTGGAACATCTTGACTCAATGCCCAATTCTCCAACTTGAGGTAATTCCCTTTTTCTTCCTGTCAGTATCAAGAGCGGCCACTGTGCCTCTTGTACTTTTGTTTCTATATTCTGACCTGTGGGCATGTGCCACTAGACCAGACTAGACAACATCACACAGAAATCAGATGTCTCACTAGACCAGATCACACAACATGAGACAGGCATCAGGAGTCTCACCAGATCACACCACACAATATGACACAGACATCACATCTTCCAGACAAAGAAGATTAACTACACCCCAACACCCACATTACTTCCCGTGTCAGACACATCACCTTTGGTCCACCCATTACCCTTCTCCACCTTTGCTTCTGCCTGGACTAACCTGTATTTTTCTTTGTTCTGGTGTCAGATCTGAAATGTTGACAGTTTCTCTCTCAACGAGACAGTTTTTCTCTCTCTCTCTCAGCTGCTGAGTATTCTATTTACATACTATTAGTTTGTCATTCGGTTACCAAACCAACCGTTGGTGGAAACCTTTTGACCCCAATCTCGCTTTTAAATACTTCATAAACTTGAAAGCTTCCATTAAATCTCACAATCACAATCTCTGCCATGATTCTGAAAGCAATTTTCCCAGCCATAGAGGGATAGGAACCAAGCACAGTTAACTAAGACGAGCTCAGATAGGCATCTTGGTTGGCATGGGCCATCTGGGCTGAAGAACTTGTTTCTGTGAGTCCTAGCAAGCTGATGAAGTTTATTTCATTGGAGGGACAGGGACAAATCCAGCATGTAGTGGCCATGAGCAGATGCTGTGAAAAGGAGTTCCAGTTGCAAGCAAGGACTGAGGGTGTGCCATCTATATGGAGATGCAAACCATGTTCTTCTCAAGAGTTGGCCCATCCCTTACCAGCAACACAGAGGTCAAAGGCTGGTGTGTGGTCCCAGGAGTGGAACATGTGTACCATTCTAAAGGTCCTATATAGTCCCCATTAGCTGTAATTCAGAATTACAGAGTGTCCCGTGTCAATGGAGCTCTCTTCCTCAAAAGAGGGGGGTGGAACATATAACAGTACAGGGCCAGAACAGGCCCACTAGCCCATGATGTCTGCTCCTAATACGATGCTGAATTAAAATAAAGGAACTGATTGTGGACTTCAGGAAGAGGAAGTTGAGGAAACACGCACCAGCCCCTATTGAGGGGACTGTAGTGGAAAGGGCGAGTAGTTTCAAGTTCCTGGGTGTCAACATCTCTACAGATCAATCCTGGGCCTAACAGACTGATGCAATTATGAAGGCAGCTTGCCAGTGGCTGTACTTCATTAGGTGTTAGGTGTTTTCTCTCTGTACCACGGAGAGAATTCTAACTGGTTGCATCAGTATCTGGTACGAGGAGACCACTGCACAAGATGGGAAAACCTGCAGAGGGTCATAAACTCAGGCAGATCCATCATGGACACCAACCTCCCCACCAATGAGAGCATATTCAAAAAGATTATGCCTCAAAAAGATGGCTCCCATTGTTAAGGACACCCACTACCCAGGACATGTCCTGTTCTCATTGTTAGCATCAGAGAGCCGACACACGAGCCCGAAAACACAAGCTCAATATTTCATGTACAGCTTCTTCCCCTATGCCATCAGATTTCTGATTGGCTCACGAGCATCACCTCAGTTTTGCTCTCTTTTTGCACTACCTGTTTAATTTGACTTTTTAAATATATTTTTCTTATTTCTTATTAAAATTTATAGTACACATTATGTATTACACTGCTGCTACAAAACAACAGATGTCATGACATCATTGGGTATATTTAAGGCGGAGGTCGATTAGTAAGAGCGTCAAAGGTTCCAGGGAGAAAGCCGGAGAATGGGGTGAGAAGTATAATTAATCAGCCATGATGGAATGGAAGAGCAGACTCAATGGGCCAAATGGCCTCATTCTGCTCCTATGTCGTATGGTCTCAAACTCAGTGGCCACTTCATTACATAAAATTGCACACCTGCTCAGCCAATCATGTGGCAGCAATTCCATGCATTAAAGCATGCAGACATGGTCAAGAGGTTCGGTTGTTGTTCAGACCACATATCAGAATGGCGAAGAAACCTGATCTAAGTGACTTTGACTGTGGAATAATTGTTGGTGCTAGATGGGGTGGTTTGAGTACCTCAGAAACTGGTGTTTTCCTGGGCACTCATGCACCACAGTCTCTCCAGAGTTTACGGGGAACAGTAAGAGAAACAATAAACACCCGGTGAGCACCACTTCAATGGGTGAAAATGTCTTGTTAATGAGAGAGGTCAGAGGAGAACGCCAGACTGGTTCCAGCTGACAGGAAGGTGGCAGAGACTCTATTTGGTGTTGTAACATTCCACGTGTTACAACAGTGGCGTGCAGAAGAACATCACTGAATGTACAACATGTCCATCCTTGAAGTGGATGGGCAATCAGCATCAGAAGACCACAACCATACACTCAGTGGCCGCTTTATTAGGTACGAGATGCACCTGATGAAGTGACCACAGTGTATGTTAATAATTTTGATTCTGATCTCTTCTGTGTGTACATGGTCTATACTCCTCTGCTCACTGCACATTCATATGCCTACCTAACAGTCTCACACAGCTCTCTCTATATGCAGAACCTAGAACAGTGCAGCAGAGGAACTGGCCCTGCTCCAAACGTGATGCTGAAATAAAATAAAGTATGCACATGATCCATATCTCTCCACTCCCTGCATATACATGTGTCTCACAGCCTCTTAAACACCTCCATCACATTTCCCTTTTCCACCATCGCTCCTGACAGCCTGTTCCAGACACCCACCACACTCTACATAAAAACAACTTGCCCCACACATTGTCTTTAAAACTTCCCTCCTCCCACCTTAAATCAATGCCCTGTAGTATTTGGCATTTCTATCCCAGGTAAAAGACACTGACTATCTACCCGCACCTGTCAGAAATTTATAAACTTAAAAAAACTTTTGTTACGTCTCCTCTCAGTGTCTGCCACTCAGGAGAAAACAGCTCGGGCTTCTCCAAGCTCTCCTTATTGCTCCAACCTACTAAACCAGGCATCATCCTGGTAAATTTCTGCACGCTTCCAAAAACACCACACCTTTCCTGAATTGGGAAAAAACAGAGTATTTTTAAGGTTATTGTCCAATCAGCTGTTGTCTCATCAAGTGGGGAAATGAGGGACCAAGGGGCCTATTGCTCCCAAAGCAGGCAGGGGTGTATAAAGATGATAGGGGGCATAGACAGAGTGGACAGCCAGCATCTTTTACCCCAGGGTAGAAACGGCTAATACAAGAGGGCATCATTTTAAGGTGATTGGAGGGAAGTATAGAAGGGATGTCAGAAGTTGTTTCATACACAAAGAGCTGCAAGTGCAAGGAACACACTGCCAGGGCTGGTGCTGGAGGGAGGTATTTTAGGAACATCTGGTAGGGTTATGAATGAAAGGTAAATGGAGGGCCATGACGATGGAAAGGATTTCATTGTTCATAGAGATAATTACAAGGCTGGCACAATATTGAGGGCTTAAAGGATTGCACTGTGCTGTACTATTTAATGTTCTAACACACAAGCAAGACCTTCAGCCCACCATGCCTAAGATTAACTGTTAATATAAGATTATAGATGGTCATGCAACTTCTGAAATTCTAAATAGTACATTTTGCTTTTAATTTTAAAGAAATTATTTACATTTATCTTTACTGTTTTAAAATGATTATTAAGGCATTTTAAAAAATAATTCAAAGGTTGAGTCAGCAGTGTCCAGGGATGGGATCTCTGGAGACCTAGCAGAGACCCATTTGATACCAGGGATTGGTTAACTCTGCAGCAACTACGGCAGCATTGTTCAAGGTAGCTCCACCCCAAAAGACCACAGGAGATGCAATTGTGATAACTATGAGTTTAAAGTTAGTTATTCAGCTTCACGCTCCAAGGTGTAAATGCCACCAATAATTTGTCCTGGTCCAACCACATAGACACTACAGTGAGGAAAGCACATCAGCGACTACACCCTCAGAAGATAAGGAAATTCAGCATGTCCTGAATGACCCTCTTCACCCTTTCCAGAAGCACCTCAGAAAGCATAAATTCCAGGTGCATCGTGGGCTGGTAAGGCAATTGCTGTGCCCAGGACTGCAAGAAATTGCAGAGACTTGTGAACACAGCTCAGAGCACCATGAAAACCAGGCTCATCTCAAGTGATTCCGTTTCCCTCAGGAAAGGAGACAGCACTATCGAGGATCCCTCTAACTCAGGTCATTCTCTCTTCTCCCCTCTTCCATCAGGCCGAAGGTACTAAAGCTTGAGAATATGTACCTTCTGGCTCAAGGATGGCTTCTACTCTTCTGCAAATAGATTTCTTACTTGCAGAAAGTGAAACTCTTGGTTTCCCAAGTCGTGGCCCTTGTGCCTAACTGCACTTCTCTGTAACTGTAACGCTATATCCTGCACTCTGTTCTCTGTTTACGACCTTGCTGCATTATGTTTGGAGTGATCCGGCTAGATGGCACGCACACTAAAACTCATTGCTGTATCTCGGTACATGTGACAAAAAAATTTATTTGAAGCAATTCTCCAAAAATACTTGGATTCAATTTATTTCCCAGATATTAAGTGGGAGGAGTTGCAGTTGGAGAATTTCTCTCAAACCCCAGGGGTTGAGGACATGGATGTCAGAGAAGTCATACTTTGCAACACAGTGACAGACATCCAGGATAATTGCCCTGGCCTAGGTGTCACTCACCTCAGAAGCCCTGCCCCTGAATGGCTCTTGTAGCAAGTCCTGGTAAATCTTTTGGGCAGCATCAAACCCCAAGACATTAGACAATGGCAGTCTTGCTTTCAGTGCTGTCAGGGTTACAAAGCAGCACGGATCTCAGCAACAACAATGAAATAAATAACCAGTTCAAGAGATTAATATTATCGGGCGGGGGGGGGGGGGAAGGTCTAAAGGCCTCTTCCCAGCAGAAGGGTCTTTGATGTCAACCCGAGTGACATCAGTGTTATGGTGTCTGACAGGCTACACCTTGAGGTGTGTATCATTCCTCAAGCACTATACCTGGCGACCACGGAACCCAACGCCTTCCAACCCTGGCACAGGAATGCCGTATAGTTGGGGCACTGTGCACTATTCTGAAGGAGAGATTCTAAGGCAGTAGGGAGGACATTTGAGGGAGCTTCCTCAGAAAAATACTAAGTAGGAGGGACAGGAGCCTATAGTCCCACACCAACAGCTTCAGGAGCAGTTATTACTCCACCACCATTAGGCTCCTGAACCAGCCTGGATAACTTCATTCACCTCAATTCTGAAGTGATTCCACAACCTATAAACTAACTTTCAACTCATGTTCTCAGTTTCTTTTACCTGATTTGCACATTATCAGCTAGATCATTGATGTTGATGACAAACCACAAAGGACCCAACACTAATCCGTGTGGCACTCTAATTGTCACAGGCCTCCAGTCAGGGAAGCAACCATCTACTACCATCTGACGAAGGGTCTCAGCCCGAAACATCGACAGTGCTTCTCCTTGTAGATGCTGCCTGGCCTGCTGTGTTCCACCAGCATTTTGTGTGTGTGTTATCTACTACCATCTACTAGGCTTCTCCTGCAAAGACAACATCTAATCTACTTCATCTTGATTGCCAAGCAACTGAAGCTCTTGATCAACCTCCCATGTGGTACCCTGTCAAAGGTCTTGCAAAAGTCTATGTAGACAACATCCACTGTCTTGTTTTCATTAATTTTCATGGTAATGCACTCGAAAAACTACAAGATTGGTTAGACCTGATCTTCCATGCAAAGCCATGTTGACTATCCATAATCAGTCCCTGCCTATCCAAATACTCAGATATCCAGTCCCTTAGAATACCTTCCAATAATATTCTTACTACTTACGTCAGGCTCACCAGCCTGTAATTACAAAAGAATACCATTAGCTTTCCTCCAATCCTCTAGCAGCTCATCCGTGGCTAAGTATGTTCTAAATATGTTTAAAATGTTTTAAATATTTCCCTTCAACTTCTGCACTTGCCTCCGAGGAAACACCTTCTCAAGTACCTCATTTGTTCCTGTCTGTGATGTCTCTTCTTCATTGTCTTAACCAGGGCTTCAATATCTCTTGAAAACTAAGGTTCCCGAAACCTTTTATCCTTGCTTTTTATTCTGACAAACTTTATACCCTTAAACTTTCACTTATGAAGACCTCCTACTTACCAAGTACACCTTTGCCAGAAAATAACCTATCCCAATCGACACTAGCCAGATCATTTCTGATACCTTAAAGATTGGCCATTATCCAATTCAGAATCTCAACCTGAGGACCAGACCTACCCTTTTCCATAATTGCCTTTTAGCTGATGGCATTATGATTGCTAGATGCAGACTGTTCCCCTACATAAACCTCAGACGTCTGCCCTGTCTTATTCCCTAATAGCAGCTCTAGTGGGGATGTCTATGTGCTTGCTGATTAAGGAAATTTTCCTAAACACATTTCATTAACTCAGTTGATCAATTCCCTAATAATTTTCAACAACCTTCTTCCCTCTCAACAATACTACCTACTTTTGACTTGTCTTCATAATTGAAGCACTCGCTCCCTCACTTTCCGAAACCTTTCACTAACGTATTGCCTCAAACAGACATCTCACCGCTCAGACCAAAAGGAAATCGAAACTCCTTACTGCCTGATCTCAGCTCCATATCCCAAGGGTTCCTCTGCTCGCCTGCAATGTAAATTCTGCAAAGTAAGATAACAGTGCACTGAACTGATCAGGGTGCTCCAGGAGCAAGAATGAGACTCTGTTTAACTGAAGCCCCAATTCCTTCTTCTTGATCTCAAAAGAGGCAGCACGGTAACATTATGCCAGGACAACATCAGGGTTCAATTCCCGCCGCTGTCTGGAAGAAGAGCATACGTTCCTCCCGTGACTGTGTGGGATTCCTCTGGGTGCTCCAGTTTCCTCCCACGTTCTAATGACGTGGAGGCTGGTAGGTTATCTGGTCAGATTGGTGCAGTTGGTGGCATGGGCTCATTAGGCTGGATGGGCCTGTTATCACACTGCATCTCACACCGTAAATAAAGGAACCTGCTGGGATATTAGATCCTGCAATGGAACATGCAACTGCCTTCCCCTTCCCCGCTCTCCTACCTGTGTCTGAAAACACTGGCAATCATAGTGCTGCTGAGAATCCAGTGGGGGGTGATCATCCTGCCAACAGCTCACCTGCTGGAGCATTATGCATCACTTCCTTCTCCCCCGACCTGTCCAGGCTCACTGGCAGTAGGGGAGGGGCAGAGGTGGGCTGGGGAGTGGGTCGGAGGACACAAAACTCTGTGGAGCTGGTGAGCCGTGCACTGGAGAGGTGCGGGTTTGCACAGGGTTGAAAGTTGGGCAGATGGAGGGCCACCCGGAGATGGAGAGTGGGGGCAGGAGTTAGTAATAGAGGGGCTGGTGGTGGGGGAGGAAGGTAATGTGGGGAAGGTACACAGAGATGGTGAAGAGGGCAGACAAGGCCATGAGAAGCAGGGGGGAGGTTGAAGTGAGCTGGTGGTTCTGGACAGAGAATGGAAACAAGACTTTTGGGCCAATTAGCCTGTGCTGACTATCAAGCACCCATTGGCACTGATCTCATTTTAATTACCACACACTCCCATCAACTTCTCCCCAGATTTGAGAGGCAATTTACAACCGACGATTAACCCTACCCACCCACATGTCACTGGGGTACAAAAAGAAACCATAGCACCTCTGGAAACCCACGCAACCGGGGGAGAGAGTGCAGACTCCAGAGACAGGCAGTGCCAGAGGTGGGGTGCCTCCACAGTTGGGAAACAGCGGCCCTACCTGCTGCGCCACCGTGCTGCGGGGAAAGCCTCACGAGGATAAAGCACAGAAAATATGGTAATCAGAGGCCAGAGGTGTGGGAAAGCGAGTGGGCAAGGGAGTGGTCACAACACCAACAGATGGGAGGAATCGGGATCACTCGGAGACACTGGAAGGGCAGGGGGCAGAGACGGTCAGAAGAGAAGGAGCAAAGGACGGCGGGCAGGGTTTCTCACAACACCTGTTGGCTGCTGTTCCTGAGAACTTCAACCTTAGCTGTGAATCTGCGCCCAAGTCGAGTCACAGGGTAAATCCCGGGGACCTGTTTTTAAAGTCACACTCCAAATTTTCGAGCTGAGACAACAAATGACAAATCTTGGTAAGTTGACTTTATCGATTTCCTTAGCAGCTGTGCGTTAAATATTAACGCGGGCCACTCAGAGGCGAGGGGTTTCAGTTTGGGATGAAAGGCAGGGGCTGGCTCATTATGGTCACGTGTTTTGGGGTGCAGCGGAAAAACTTTGTTTTGTATGCCACCTGTACAAATCACTTCACTGCAATGTGCAGAAAGCAGAACAAAGCGTTACAGTTACAAAGTGCAGCACACGCAGACAATAAGGGGCAAGGGCCATACTGAGAACTGAGAGACCATTTTATCGTACTAGGGGGCCACGGCAGAGTAGAAGCAGTCCGTGATCTTCTCTTCTGCCTGATGGGGAGGGGGCAGGGTGAGAAGAGAGAATGTCTGGGGTGGGCGGGGTCTTTGATTATGCTGGCTTCTTTACCAAGGCAGCAAGTACAGACAGAGTCCATGGAAATGGTGGGGGGAGGGGGGGTTGCAGTTTTCCATCATGTGTTGATATTTGTCCACAACTCTTGCAGTCTGGGTTAGAGAGCTGCCATACCAGGCAGAGATGGTATGCCAGCTGGCTCTGCCTGAGAGTGCAAAAACTACAGGAACTATTGTAAAGCAGAACTGCTATCTGTACACAGCGAGATCCAACACAGCAATCTCCAACCACCAAGTAATTGCTTTACAGTGACGGAAGGTGGTTCCAATCTGGCCTAGACACGGGGAATAATTCACACAATCCTTGACCTCTGAGTGGATGGTCTTGGATTCCAGCTTCTACCTCATCGAACAGTGCAACTTCCTCTCAGCACTTCTCCTCGTCAAGGTTAAAACCTGCCCGGCAAGATCAGAACCCACAACATTCTGATTCAACAGAGAGATCTAAAGCATGCAAATCAACTCTGATCGGTGCAGACAGGGGCCCGACCTCCACACGAGTACATTGTAACTCCCTATTAGAGCAGTTCAGCTCATGAAAATTTGCCCTTAACAGAATTCACAAATCATCCCCAAACGAATTTGAGATGCAGAGTAACTATTTGCACTTGGGAAACTTAGGTGAGAAAAAAAAAGAAAATTGTTACGCAAGTGGATAAGGTGGTAAGGAAAGCATATGGCATGCTTCTCTCCAATGTGCTCGAATGGTACTTGAAGTATAAGAGTGAAAAAAGATCACATTACAAATGTATAAAACTTTAGTCTGACTGAGTACTGTGTACAGTTCTGGTCACACCATTATAAGAAGGATGTGGAGATTACGGAGAGGCTGCAGAAGAGATTTACCAGGAAACTGAGTGGATTAGAGGGTACAGCAATAATGAGATGTTACACAAACTTGAGTTGTTCTCTCTAGCGTGTCAAAGGGTGAGGGGTGACGCAATAGAGGATTTTTCAAAACTGCTGAGAGGCGTGGGTAGGTTAGGCAGTCAGAATGTTTGCTCTGTGTAGAATGGGAACACTTCGACACTGCAAAGAATATCGAGCACTGGAGAACATCAGAATCAGAATCATTTCGTAAAGTTAGTTGTTTGTGGCAACAGTACAGTGCAAGACATTAAAGATGCAAGTTACAATGAGACATAGCAAAAAATAAATAGTGCAAAAATAGAGATGTGAGGGGCAAGTTTTTGTTTTATGCAGAGTGGTAGGTGGCTGGAATGGGTTGCCAGGGGTAGAAGTGGAAGCAGACAGTTTGGTGGATCTGAAGAAGCTTTTAGTTAACACATGAATTTGAGGAGAGTGGAGGGATAAGGATGAGACACAGGAATACACTGGCACCATGATCAGCAGCACACTGTGGGCCGAATGGCCTGCTAGTTCTGTGCTGTTCTATGTTTGATGCTCCATGCTCAAAATTTGAAAGAAACAACAAAATGTTGTCAGCTTTCCTTAAGCACTTCTGTTGTGGAGGAATGTGATATGTACGCCTTTCTGGGGAAGGCAGGGCTGTACTATAGCAAGGACATGTCTGCAATTTTTCTGACTCTTTATTTTTACTTTTATCACTTTTCACCGATTTCTTCCTTGTTTCTCCCTCACTGACGTAAAATTCCAGTGTCAGCAGAGACTTCCAAGGGACCCACATCTTCTTGGAAGGCTGACCGCTGATTAACATTTTCAGTGGGAATTGTGGACTTCATGCCATCCTGGTGGGGAGGGCGACTGGCAGCTTGCCAGCTTTTATTTCACCTCTTCCCCCTCAACTCTCTGTACTTGCTACTTCTCCTCAAGACTTTCAGCCCGGACAAAGGGTCTCGACCCAAAACGTTCACTGCCCATTTCCCTCCACATTTGATGCTCCACCATCTGAGTTCCTTCAGCTGTTTTTTGCTTCAGATTCCAGCATCTGTACTCTCTTGTGTCAACACCCTGATGAATGTCTTCTGTACTCTGTCTATCACTACCACGTCCTTCCTGTGTAGCGACACAGTACCCTCAGTGGAGTTGAACCAGTGATTTGCACATCTGTAACATGATGTCCCAGTTCTTAGACATACCAGATACCTTTGTCAATTCCCCCTCTACCGGGATCACGAGTTTCAATGAGTTATGAACTTGCTCCTCAAATACTTTTTGTATATCCACGCTCCCAAGCTTTCTGCTAATTATTCTACATCTTAAGAATTTGAATTTCAGAAGTGCATGACTCTAGATTAAGTTCCATCTGTCACTCCTCCAACCCACTTTCCATCTGATCTATCTCCTTAAATGACCTCAGTTGCTACCTACGACTTCATTAATTTTCATGTCTGCTGACTGACTAATATGACCCCCTAAAGTTCTCATCCAAGTCACTTATCTGCCTCTGCCTTTTTCAAAGGCTCTGCTTCCACCACCCTTTGGGAAGACTGTTCTACAGACTCACAACTCTCTGATGAAGAATAACCCTCCCTGGCTCTGATCTACATGGCTCTAAGAACTCCCAAAAAAAGGAAACATCTTCTCCACATCCAGCCCTAGGGTACTCAAACCAAAAGTCAGAGAGGCCTCAGGTTTCAATTCCTGATAGATATAAACGCAGACCAGTATAGCACAGGAACAAGCTCCTCGGCCTGCAATGTCTACATTGAGTATGATGGAAAACTGAATTAATCCCTTCCGCCTGTACATCATCCATATCCCTCCATCCCATGTATTCATGTGCCAATCGGAAAACTTCTCGAACTCCTCATCACCACTCCTGGCAGCCCAGCCCGAGCACCCACCACTATGTGTACAGAACTTGCCTCACACACCCTCCTCTCACCTTAAAAACTATACCCTCCAGAATTTGACATCCCTACCCATGGAAAAGGACTCCAACGATCGACCCTATCCATGCCCCTCAAAAGTTTATAAGCATTTATCACGTCAACTCTCAGCCTCTGCTGCTCCACAGTTGATATCCAACCTGTGGCTTATATAATTTAAGGAACTGCACAAGGACTTAAAAGGCAAGAAGCCAAAGCACTTAATGTTTGGTAATAAATGATCCAGTTTCAAGTTTAACCAGTGTAGAGAGTGACTGAGAATGTTGCTGGGTAACATCAGATCATTTTTTAAAAATCATTATAAACTTTATTCATAATTTAAAAAATTACATTGTCATTGTGGGAGAAACTGAACAATTGTAGTAGATGACTGCCTCTCCGACTGGAGGCCTGCAACTAGTGGAACATAAGAACACAAGAAATAGGAGCAACCGGCCCATCGAGCCTGCACCACCATTCAATAAGATCACGGCTGATCTGCCTGTAAACTCAGCTCCATCTACCTGTCTTTTCCCCATAACCCTTAATTCCCCTACTATGTAAAAATCTATCTAACTGTATCTTAAATATATTTAGTGAAGCAGCTTCAGCTGCTTCCCTGGGCAGAGAATTCCATGGATTCACCACTCTCTGGGAAAAACAGTTTCTCCTCATCTCCATCCTTCTTCTCCCCTGAATCTCAAGGCAATGTTCCCTAGTTCTAGTCTCACCTACTAATGGAAACAACTTTCCTACTTCTATCTTATCTATCCCTTTCAAAATTTTGTATATTTCTATAAGATCCCCTCTCACTCTTCTGAATTCCAGAGAGTATAGTCCCAGGTGACTCAATCTCTCCTCACAGGTTAACCCCTTCATCTCTGGAATCAACCTGGCGAACCTCCCCTGTACTGCCTCCAAAGCCAGTATATCCTTCAAGTATGGAGACCAGAACTGCACACAGTACTCCAGGTGTGGCTTCATCAGTGCCCTGTATAGTTGCAGCATGACCTCCCTGCTCTTGAATTTAATCCCTCTCGCAATGAAGATCAACATTCTGTTTGCCTTCTTTATACCTGTTATACCTGCTATACCTGCAAGTGAATTTTTTGCAATTCATGAACACTCCCAAGTCCCTCTGCACAGCAGCATGCTGCAATCTTTCACATTTAAGTAATACTCTGCCCTTCTATTATTCCTTCCAAAGTGAATGATCTCACACTTATCAATGTGGAGTGTTTCAGCCATTGGTGCCGGGTCCAGTGTTGTTTCTTATTGATATCAACAATCTGGATGATAATGTGATAAACTGGATCAGCACATATGGGGGTATCACCAAGATTATGGACCTGATGGACAGCAAGGTTATCAAAGCCTGTAGTGGGATCTGGACCAGCTGGAAAAATGGCAGATAGAATTTAATAGAGACAAGTGTGGGGTGTGCCATTTTGGGAGAACAAACTAGGGCAAGACTTACACGGTGAACGGTGGGGCACTGAGGAATGTGGTAGAATGGAGGGATCTGGGAATACAGATACCTAATTCCTTGAAAGCAGCGGTGGAAGTAGACAGGGTCATAAAAAGAGCTTTTGGCACACTGGCCTGCGTAAATCAAGTTATTAACTAGAGGAGTTGGGATATTACGTTGAAATTGTATAAGATGTTAGTGTGGCCTAACCTATGTGCAGTTCCTGTCACCTATCTCCAGCAAAGGGGTAAATAAGATTGAAGGATTGCAGAGTAATCGTACAAGGATGATGCTGGGGCTTGAGGACTCGAACTATAGAGTAAGCTTGAAAAGGTTAAAGCTTTATTCCCTGGAGTGGAGGAGAATGATGGGAGAGTTAATAGGAGTAGACAAAATTAACTGGGGTATATAGGGTAAATGCAAGAAGACCTTTTCCACTGAGGCTTGGTGAGACTAGAAGTAGAGGTCATATGTTAAGGGTGAAAATTGTAACGTTGAAGGGGAACATGAGAGGCAGCTTCTTCACTCAGAGGGTGGTAAGGGAGTGGAATGAGCTGCCAGTAGAATTGATAGATAAGGGTTCAGTTTCAGCATTTAAGAGAAATTGGATGAGTACATGGGTGGGAGAGCTATGATGTGGGTGTAAATCGATGGGACTAGGCAGAATAAATAGTTCGGCATGGACTAGATGGGCTGAAGGGCCCGTTTCTGTTTTCTTTGATGCATATAAAATCATGAGACACAGATGGGGTTGATGCCGTTTGTCTAGAGCAAGGGTTGGCAACCCGCGGCTCTTTGATGTCTGTGCTGCGGCTCCCCGTAGTTTGTTAGTTTTTGAAATGTAATTCGAAATTTGAAGATTATGGTGATCTTGTACAATCTAAAAACGTTGTGGAAACCCCATTTCCTGGCACATCTGAACCGGCTCACAATTAGCCACCGTTCCGGCTAAGGGAGATAGCCTACGGGGGTTTGTGAGTACGTGTCTTTTGGAGCATCCGCGCCCACGGGGACTGGTTGAGGGAGGCTTTAAATCAAGGCTGTTTAGTTCGAATAAAGTTACCTTTGACTGCAGTGTCTTTATTTTAGCGCTGCGTGTAGCACACCGCTACAACGAGTTTTTTATCGCTATTAATATACATCACAACTGCCAATGCCTGACACCCGCCAGTGCGCGCTTTCTTTTAATTCTTTGATCCAAGGTAGGCTAACTATGGAGTAACCTTCAACCCAACGTCTTTTTTTCGGAGTTCAAAATGTTTTTGTTGCATGCAGAAATGTAATTTCGTTTTCTCTGCAGGAGTTCATCAATTTCATAAATGCAACACATTATAGTTTGTTTATACATAGCATAAAGGCAAAAAAAACCGTTGTATGCAGTGTTATTTCATTTTAAATGTCAAACGGGTTTTGTGGCTCCCAGTGTTTTCTTTTCTGTGGGAAATGGGTCCATATTGGCTCTTTCAGTGGTAAATGTTGCCGACCCCTGGTCTAGAGTTTGCAAATCAAGAATCAGAGGGCACAAGTTTAAGGCAAGAAAGCGAGATCTGAGAGGCAGCTCTTTATTCACTACAGAGGGTGGTCAGAGAGGTGGCGGAGGAAGTGGATAAGACGTATACAATAACAACACTGATAAGGAACTTGGACACGCACCAGGGGTGGGAACGGGTGAGAAGGATATGAGCCAAACACAGGCAGGCTGACACACACCATGTGGGCCGATAGGCCTGTATCTCTACTGTAAGACCGTGAAGCACCCTGATGCACTAATATCTGGAGCTACAGAGGGCAGATTGCCTCACTCAGTGTCATTCAAGTGGAGGGACTGAGTTCTTAATTGAGGTGTCGGCTGTCAGGAGGTACAGAGATGTTGTTAAAAGTCTTGGAATAACTAGAGCAGACTTGAATTCATTCCTGTGACGTGTTTGGTGTAGGTGGACATGTACAGCAGGATGTGAGGGACCTTAAAAAAGAAACCGTCAACTTGGCTCCCTGCTACACGTTGGCGTTAAGTACTGGAGTGAGCACAGGATGGCGTTGGCACTGTCCCTAGCTCCGAGACTCACGAGACTGCAGACAGACGCTGGGATCTGGAGCAAAGGTAATAAATTGCTGGAGGAGCTCAGTGGGTCAGACGATGTTTGTGAGGCAGAAACAGTCGACAGTTTAGGTCACGACCCTTCGTCAGGACTTGCAGAGGCAGCTCTTGGACACCTCCTCATAATGTTGACAGTGAACCACCCCCACCAAGGAAATGTACATTTATAACAATGTCCTTTTGCATGGACTATGTCACACACGAACACCTACAACAAACCCGGGCAGATAAAGATTACCTTTATTTGTCCATGTGCACTGAAACTTACAGTGAAATACGTTGTCTGCGCCAAAATGAACCAGCGAAGTTTTTGCTAGGTAGCCTACACAAGTATCACATTTCAGGTGACAACGTAGCATGCCTACAACTCACTAACCCTCACTATACGGCTTTGGGACGTGGAAGGAATCCAGAGCACCCGGAGGAAACCCACACGGTCATGGGGAGAACATACAACCTCCTTACTTGCTGTAGCAACAATTGAACCACGATCGCTGATCACTGGCACTTGAAAGTGTTGCTCTAACCATTACACTCCCATGTCAATGTGCAAGGTCTGATTTCTTTACCCAATATACTTAGGTTCAGCCCCTGCCTTTCCAGGAATCACTCCTAAATTTCACATACATTATCTGATCACCCAGTTGAACTATGGCTCAAGGTCTACAAGATCATGGAAACTGGATGGATGGCATCATGCAACAGGGACTGGGAGAAACCAGAACAGAGGGGGGAATGAAGACTATTGATGTTCATGGGATACCTTTTCTAACATCTTGCACCAGAATGATGGGCTGAATGACCACCTCTTGTGACGTTTGATTCTATTATTCAGTTCCCACTCTTAGCTCAGTCTCTAAAGCACATCAAATTAATGCAATCACTTTTCAGAGGAAACCGTCTCCACCTTTTTACACAGCCAATTCCAGCTTATACTGCTGCATGTATTGTTGGAAATTTCCCAACTGGTTGGGTCACGGTCAGGAACGGCAACTTGAACATAGAAACACCTGTGACAAGTAGATAGCCAGTACTTTATGGGCATATCCCTCCTCATTTTTAGTGGTATCTATGAGAGGTGCTGCCTCAAAGAAGCAACATCATCAAAGGTCCCTACTGTCTGAGCCATGCCATCTTCTCACAGCTACCATCAGGCAGGACGTACAGAAGCCTTAAATCCCACGCTGCCAGGTTCATGAACAGCTACTTCCCTTCTTGAACCCACAGCACAACCCTAATCACTACCTCAATATAGCAACACTGGGGCTACTTTGCACTGAAATGACTTGGTTTGGTTTTTGGTTTTTCTAATTGTGTTCTTCCTTGCAAAACTTGTGTATTATTTGTTGAGTTTATGTTTCTCTTGTGAATGCTGCTAATCTGATGCTACGTGCCTGAGAAGCTGCAACAAGGTAAGCCTTTCACTGCACTTGAGCATTCATGTACTTATGCATATGACAATAAACTCAACATTGACATAACCATTGGCTCTGCATGACTGTATTAATGGCCTTGTTCTCTCAGCCGAATCCTTGACAGGGCTATCAGACAGCATAATGTTTGATAACCCCAAACCCCTGGGACACGAACAGTGGTGCAGAGGGTACAGCCTCTGCTTTGCCACTTCAATGAGCCAGGTTCAATCCCTCCTTCAGCTGCTGCCAGAGCGGAGTTCGCAAGCTCTCCTTGCCAAGGATTCAATGAAGCTGGAATGGGTGCAGGAAAGATTGACAAGGATGTTGCCAGAAACTGGGAAGCTTGAGTTATACAGAGAGGCTGCATAGACTAGACTAAGAATCTTTTATGCCGGACCAAAAGAGGCTGAGGGATGACATTATAGAGGCTTATAAATTCACAAGGGACATCAGAGGTTTATGGTGAGAGGGGAAAGATATAAATGGGATCTGAGGGCAAGTTATTTTTGCACAGAAAATATTTTGACAGATAAAACCGATAGTTAAGGCTTAAGGATACGGGTCAAATGCAGGCAGAAAGGACCATCTCAGGCTGGCATGGACAAATTGGGTCCAAGGCTCTCTTTCTGTGCTGTACAGCTCTCTGGATTCCTCCCACACCCCAAAGATGGGCTAGTTAGCTGCGGTATGTGGCTGAGTGGGAAGAGTGTGAGGGAAATAGGATCCAGGGAACGTTAATGGGGGGAGGTAATGGGATTAATTTGCAAGCTGGCATGATTAGGAAGGGCAGAATAACCTTCATGTCATGCAAAACAATTTAGAATTATTCCTGGTCCCTCCCTATAGACTCATCAATAGCACAAGAGCATTTTCATTGCTTCAGGACTTATGGAAAATGGGAGGCATTTTGAACTTTGGGATGTATAGAAAAATGAAGAATTACCCAGTCTTTCCTCATCCCAGGGCTTCCATCTTGTTCTACCCTCCCCTTTAAAAAGTACCAACCTCTTATCCTTACACAGCCCTCCCAGTGAAGGGTCTTGACCCAAAATGCCGACAGTCCATTTCCCTCCACAGATGCTGCCCCATCTTTCCTCGGTTGCCCGAATGATTGAGGGATGTTCCCTAACGGGCTCAAGGCCAGTGGGAATGCCAGGGAGGATAACACAGACCGAGATGACATGAGGCAGAAATTCTCCTCCCCCACCCCACCCCCAACTCTCTGTAAATACTGCAACTTCCAAAATTGCCCCAGATTTTCCCTTTCAATATATCCCATTTTACATCAGTCCTGCAACAGCAAAAACGCTCTTGAGCTATTGATCGTGACCAAGGACAAGCACCAATGCAAATATATACAAAGGCACTGGCTGAAAATAGCACACATCTCCTTATATAGTCACAGGCACTCGCCCAAGAAAGCGCTACTCATCTGCTGTCTTGCTATGTGGGAGATTTAATAAGGATTTAAAAGGGAAATGCTGGCACTGCTGGTCTCAATGTAGCAACAAGCTGGTGGTTACCAGCAGCACTGTTCTGGCACCGACCAGGCCCAGCCTGGCTTCTTTTTGGCAAACTCTGGCAAGGGGGTAGTGCTGAGGTTTTACAAGGTCATGGCCAGGCTGCATTTGGAATATGGTGTATGATTTTGAGCCTCCTGTCTCGGAACAGATGTGCTCCCTATGGAGAGGGTCTGGAGGAGGTTCACCAAGATGAGCACAGAGATGAATGGGTTAATACATGAGGAGCATTTGATGTCTCTGGGCCTATACTCACTGGAATTCCGGTGTTTTGGTGGGGGGAGAATCTCATAAAAATATACCAGATGTTGAAAGGACTGGATAGTGTGCGTATGGGGAGGGTGTTTCCATTAGTGGGAGAGACTAGGATTGAGAATAAGATGTCTCTTTTAACCTGAGATGATGAGGAATTTCTCCAGCCAGAGGGCAAATCGATGGAGTTTGGTGATTTGTTGCCACAGAAAGCAGTGAAGGTCAAATCATGAGGGTTATTTAAGGTAGAGATTGATAGGTAAGGAGTGGATTATATGACATGGGTTAAAGAGAGAAGTTGGGAGAATGGGATTGAAAATAATTTTTAGAAATCAGCCATGCTTGGGGGGGGGGGGTGGAAGACTCAATGGGCCAGATTGACTAATTCTGCTCTTACACCAACTCAAGCCCATTTCTCAACTGGGAAAGTGCTCTGAAAAGAAATGGTGGTGCTGAGGATTAGATCCTCAAGCAATTCAGTAAATAAGGGAACAAGATGATAGGAGCAGAGTAAACCACTCAGCCTGTTCCACCATTTACTGTCTGATCCACTCTGGCCTCAAATCCACTTCATCCCCTTGAATCTTCTGAAATATTCATCTGTCTCCACCTTAAACTCATCTAGCCTCTACCTTCATCAGGGCGGAGAATTTCAGAGGTTCACAACCCTCAGAGGGAAGAGGGTTGATTTTAAATGATCATCTCCCCCTCCTCCCCCCTTACTTTATAACTATGTTGCCTCAATTGAGACTCTCCCACTATTGGAAACATCTCAACGTCAACCCCATCAAGCTCCTGAGTTACGGCCACCAGACCTTCAGTCTCTCCTCCCGTCATCCCACTCAATCGCAGGGGATATATGGGTTACATTCACCCAGATTGCTTCAGGATCTGAGCCTCAATCTAATAATTCAATACTGGAGGAAGTGCCACGCAAACTCAAAGGTCTTCAGGTGGATAAGTCACCTGGACCAGGTGGACTACATCCCAGAGTTCTGAGAGAGGTTGTTGAGATAATGGATGCATTGGTCATGATCTTTCAAGAGTCACTTGATTCTGGCATGGTCCCAGAGGACTGGGAGATTGCAAATGTCACTCCAATCTTTAAGAATGGAGGAAGGCAAAAGAAAGGAAATTATAGACCAGTTAGCCTAACCTCAGTGGTTGGGAAAGTGCTGAAGTCTATTACTAAGGATGAAGTTTCACGGTACTTGGAGACTAATGATAAAAGAAGTCAATGTCAGCATGGTTTCTGTAAAGGGAAATCTTGCCTGACAACCCTGTTAGTGTTCTTGGAGGAAGTAACAAGCAGGGTGGGCAAAGGAGAGGCAGTGGATGTCATTTACTTGGATTTTCAGGAGGCGTTTGGATAAGGTGCCACACCTGAGGCTGCTTAACAAGATGTATGGTGTTACAGAAAAGCTACTGGTATAAACAGAGGAATGGATGACAGGCAGGAGGCAGCAAATGGGAATACAAGAGGCCTTTTCTGACTGGCTGTTGGTGCCTAATGGTGTTCCTCATGGGTCAATATTGGGACCGCAGCTTTTCACATTGTTTGTTGATGGGCTGAATGGCCTAATTCTGCTCCTATGTCTTATGGTCGGTGGAGCAGAGGAGGCCGGGGTGGGAGGAGGGAGCTTCACGAAGGTGCAAATAATTCTGAGGGTCAGGGATCAGGTGCACATATAACATAGTTCATCAGGACAGCATAGGGTCAGGTACTTCAGCTTGCAATGTTGTGCTGACCTAATTAAATTAGTAATCAGATGCCCACCGAACTAATCCCTTCTGCCTACACAATGCCCATATCTCTCTGTTCTCTGCACATTAATGTGCCTATCAAAGAGCATCTTAACCACCTCAGTCATATCTACTACTACCACCCCTGGCAATGCATTCCAGGCATCCACCATTGTCCATGTGGAAAAGCCTGCCCCTCACATCTCCTTTGAATTTAAACCCTCTCACTTTAAATGCATGACCTCTGGTATTAGATAGTGGAAAACTCTTGCCCATTAAAGAGGCATCTGAAACTAGAGCACAGAGGTTAAGGGGAAGGGCTGGCGGTTTAGGGGGAAAATTAATTTCATCCCATGGGTGATTGGTATCTAGAACTGAATGCCTGATGCGATGGTCAATAACAAGGAATAGGAGTCTAGACTGGCACTGGGTCACTGTGGTGTAGAAGACTACAGAGCCAGTACTGGGAGTGTAGATGGACTTTGGTTGGTCAGCATCTACATGAAACAGGCTGAAGGGACTATTTCTGCAAAAGGGGAGAGGGAGTAATTGTTGGCAAGGCTGAGCAAGTAGATATGTGAGCCTGTTTTTTTTAAACTGTCATTCAGTAAGTTCACAGCAAACCTTCCCACACACTAGGTTCCTGGTTCCCGTACTCCCTTGAAACGCACCTGAGCTCCTCCTAAGCTAGCTGGGTTCACTGGAAAAGTTACAATTCTACTTCTTAATTTTTAAGAAAGCAATTAAATTTGTGTTCTTGTCCAATAGCTCTGAAAAAAATCAGCTCATCTGTTACCACCCAATGTACCAGATTATTGAAAGTTTCCCTGCATTTTTAAGTTCTCTATGAGAACATGATAAGCAAACCAGACATACTTCTTTCTTTTTTTCTCCCTCTCCTCCCCAAATCAGGTAGAGTACAGTAGTTGGATTAGCAAAGACTGTGAATGCTCCAGTTCATAAGACTTAGAGCAAAACGACCATTCAGTCCATTGAGTCTATTCTGCCATTCGATTAGGGATGATTTATTTTCCTTCTCAACTGCCTTCTCCATGTAACCACTGATGCCCTTCAAGATCAGATCATGAATCTGTCAACCCCTCACTTTGAGTATACCCAGTGGCTTGGTGTCCGCAGTCACCTGTGGGATTGAATTCCACAGATTCACCATTTTCTAGCTAAAGAAATTCAGATTACAATTAGCTTTATTTTTCACACTTGCATTGAAACATGAAGTAAAATACGTTGCTTGTGACAACACCAGTTGCAGTCTGAGGTTGTCCTGCAAGCATCACCATGCTTCCAGTGCCAACATAGCATGCCCTCATTTTACTAGGCCTCAACCATTCGTCTCTGGAATGTGAGAGGACGCCAGAGCACCCAGAGGAAACTCACATGGCCACGGGGAAAATGTATATCTCCTTACAGACAAGCAGTGTGGTTTGAACCTGATTTACTGGCAGTGTAAAGCACTACACTATCCACCACTTGGCCATGCTACCTAATCCTCCTTGTCTCTGTTCTGAAGGTGCATCCTTATATTCTGAGGTCCTGCCCTCTGGTCGTAGACAATTCCACCATTTGAAGCATCCTCTGCACATTCACTTTATCTAGGCCTTTCAATATTTGATATGTTTCAGTGAAATGCCCCCCAATTCTTCTAAACTCCAGCGAAAACAGGCCCAGAGCCATCAAATGCTTCTCATATGTTAACTCTTTCATTCCCAGGATCATTCTCTTAAACCTCCTCTGGACCCTCTCCAAACCTTTCTTATATATGCTCACAAATGCAGTCCGACCAATGCCATATAAAGCCTCAGCATTTCATCATTGCTTCATTCTCTAGCTCTCTCAAAGTGAATGCTAACACTACATTTGCCTTCCTTACCACCAACTCAGTTGTGAAGTACCAACCATGGTGTTCATGCCAACACCAGATTTTTATGCCAACCAGTTCCTAACATGGAGGCAGTGTACATTAACCCCATCTTTGATTGATCTCTGCGTCCACCAGCTAGTTCCTCCCAGATTACCAATGCTGGATTTATGTAAAACTAGTACAGAAGAATGTGCATTTAGGAGGATGGGAACAGACTTGCTGACTGCATCTTCTGTTCACAGAAACACCATTACAACACAAAGAGGAATGTGAACGGGTGAGTTAAATGCCCAAGTTTAACTGCATGTTGCCCCTGAATAAGTTGTATTTTTTCCCCATCTAAATATATTGCCAGGCAGACTTGCAGACTCCTGGGGTTATAGACAGTTCTCCGGAACGGAATCACCGTTGAAACTGGGGTGGGGCATCAGTCCTTGAAAGGACCAATATCACACAGACAGACATCACTACTTCAAGTGGTCATGAAGGGTGGCAATCGAAATGCCCACGTATACAGCCTGGTTCAGCATTCCTTTCCCCATCAGTATACCCTGATCTGCTGGGCATGACCCACAGCTCTGCATTCATAATATGATATTACCCCCATTATGCTGCTCAAATTGACACCGTCAATCCGATAACCATTGTTAACCCCGTCTGGCAACCCCGGCCTCGTCCTTTTAAAATGATGCAAACATTTTAGTCACAGCCTCACACTCCAACCATCCGATCTCCTTACGGCCGCATAGATGCTCCCCAGGTACTCTTGCTTTCACAGAGCGGACGAAGGGTATTTCTCTTGGAATGTTAATTCTGTTCCTCTGTCCACAGGTGCTGTCCGACCTGATGAGGTGTTTCTGGCACATTCCACTTTTAGCTCAGCTTATCATGCAGGAAAGCATTCAGGAGAAAGCTGGGAAGACATACCCATCCCAGTGCCATCCTGGGAGATGCACCCTACTGTGTCAGAACACCACCCTGAGGAGATTCACCCTGTGCCGGAATGTCACCAAGGGGAGCTGCTCCCTACCATGTCGGAACACCACCCTGGGGAGATTCACCCTGCTTAGTTACTGCATGGTAACCAAGAAATGTTCTGTTTTTTTTACTCTTACCTCTGGTGTCAATGAACCATCAGTGTTTAACACCCCATTCTCTCAACAACCTTAATTTTCTTAATTAACCTCTTGTGTGACGTGATTAATTGCTCTTTGTGAAATCTTAAAATATAACATCCACAATTTCCTTCTTCCATGCCTTGACAGATGCAAACTCAAAAACTTGTTTACCACATCCTCGCTCCCCGTCTTCTATCCCCGATCAGCTTGTGCCAGCTTGCTGCCAACTCCACTTCCTTAAT
The DNA here is from genome assembly GCF_030144855.1 of Hypanus sabinus. Taxonomy (NCBI): domain Eukaryota; kingdom Metazoa; phylum Chordata; class Chondrichthyes; order Myliobatiformes; family Dasyatidae; genus Hypanus; species Hypanus sabinus. Next base: position 158,405,750 of record NC_082710.1, read on the forward strand.
ATCACACGGCGCAGAAACAGGCCCTTCGACCCACTTGGTCTGTGCTGGCCACTGAGGAGCCTCTTTTCCAATCCTACTCTGCTCTCTCCATTTTTATTGTTCCTGACGTTAATGTCAGGTGCTTGGAAATTTTGTGCAGATGCCTGATGGTTTTCCCATTAAGTAGAGTCATGCATGGCGTGCCTTGATCAGAAAAGCTTTGACTTTGAGGATGACCGAAATCAGCGCCTTGCAGCGGCACGAGACCGACGCCACGCACCTGTTCCAACAACCGCCATTCCATGGCCAACCTGAAACCGCATGTGTGCTTCGGCCTCCAAAGCCACATGCGTATCCCCAGATGACTGCATAATGTCAAGTCTTCCTTGGACCCCGAGAGACAATCCCCACCACCAGAGTCGTACAGCAGTCAGGCAGGCCTTTTGGCCCATCATGTTTACACTGACCAACAGGCAGCCATTCATGCTCATCCCATCAAACAACAGCCCCAGATTCTACCCTCACCTACACATAGTGGACAATTAACCCACTGACCTGCACCCTTTTGGGATGGAGAAGGAAACTGGAACAAACAGGGATGAAACCCAGACAGTCAGAGGGAGAAATATTCAAATTCCATTGGGATCGTACTCACCTCCCTGCCTGACCTGCTGGGTATTTCCAGCAATCTCTTTATGGTTTCTGCAGCTGTGACCCACATTTCACAGCTTTGACAGCTCCCATTGTCCTGTGTTCCATTTCTTTCATGCTCTCCTCGTTAATCCATCGACAGGCGGATCCACAAACGGCACATCGTCGTGGCAACCCCTCGCTTCAGTCTGTCAAGGGATATTCCAACTATTTTCTCCCTCCCTCAACTTCTCTGCAACTTACAGCTAACCTGGTTTCTCCCAAAACATCAACTGCTTCTCTCTCTGCAGACGCTGCCTGACCTGCTGAGCAACTCCAGAACCTGCTGCTTTTATTTCAGATTCTCAGCACCTGCAGCTTTTATTTTTGATTTTCAATTTATGGACTAGGCATCAAATTGCTAGAGCAAGAAATAATCTCCTGGAGGAATTCAGCTAGTTGAGCAGCATCAGTGAGCGGAGAACTGGTGACGTTTCAAGTGAGGTGAATCAGGGCTGAGAGTGGAGAGAGGAGATGGACATTGTAAAGAGGTGAGGGCAATGGTGAGACAGGAGCCCCAGGTCTACCCAGGAGGGGTGAAGGATGTTGGGGGTAGAGGGGAGAGGAGAGGAGTGTCGCTGTAAGACAAAGGTGGGGTGGTGATAGATATAGGAATACAAAAAGACCACAGATAGAGTGAGGTAGAGGGATGCGAGTGTGCTCGTAGTACTCTCCATCATTGGGAATTTGGAGAGATGTGGTAGGTCACCAAAGACTTACAAGATCTTTATCAATGTACTGTGGAGATCACTCTGATTTCTTGCTTCACTGCCTGGTGTAGAGGCTCCAATGTACAAGTTGGAAAGAGGCTGCAGAGGGTTGTCAACTCAGACAGCTCAACCACGGCACAACCCCGCCCCCACCACCATCAGCTCAATCACGGCACCACCCTGCCCACACCACCATCAGGTCAATCACGGCACAACCCCGCCCCCACCACCATCAGCTCAACCACGGCACCACCCCGCCCCCACCACCATCAGCTCAACCACGGCACCACCCCGCCCCCACCACCATCAGCTCAACCACGGCACAACCCTGGCCCCATCACCATCAGCTCAACCACGGCACAACCCTGCCCCCACCACCATCAGCTCAATCACGGCACCACCCTGCCCCCACCACCATCAGCTCAATCACGGCATAACCCTGCCCTCACCACCATCAGGTCAATCACGGCACAACCCCGCCCCCATCACTATCGGCTCAATCACGGCACAACCCTGCCCCCATCACCATCAGGTCAATCACGGCACAACCCTGCCCCCATCACCATCAGGTCAATCACGGCACAACCCTGCCCCCACCACCATCAGCTCAACCACGGCACAACCCTACCCCCACCACCATCAGCTCAATCACGGCACAACCCTGCCCACATCACCATCGGCTCAATCACGGCACAACCCCGCCCACATCACCATCGGCTCAATCACGGCACAACCCTGCCCCCACCACCATCAGGTCAATCACGGCACAACCCTGCCCACATCACCATCGGCTCAATCACGGCACAACCCTGCCCCAACCTCCATCAGCTCAATCACGGCACAACCCTGCCCACACCACTATCGGCTCAATCACGGCACAACCCTGCCCACACCACCATCGGCTCAATCACGGCACAACCCTGCCCCCACCTCCATCAGGTCAATCACGGCACAACCCTGCCCCCACCACCATCAGCTCAATCACGGCACAACCCTGCCCCCACCACCATCAGCTCAACCACGGCACAACCCTGCCCCCACCACCATCAGCTCAATCACGGCACCACCCTGCCCCCACCACCATCAGCTCAATCACGGCATAACCCTGCCCTCACCACCATCAGGTCAATCACGGCACAACCCCGCCCCCATCACTATCGGCTCAATCACGGCACAACCCTGCCCCCATCACCATCAGGTCAATCACGGCACAACCCTGCCCCCATCACCATCAGGTCAATCACGGCACAACCCTGCCCCCACCACCATCAGCTCAACCACGGCACAACCCTACCCCCACCACCATCAGCTCAATCACGGCACAACCCTGCCCACATCACCATCGGCTCAATCACGGCACAACCCCGCCCACATCACCATCGGCTCAATCACGGCACAACCCTGCCCCCACCACCATCAGGTCAATCACGGCACAACCCTGCCCACATCACCATCGGCTCAATCACGGCACAACCCTGCCCCAACCTCCATCAGCTCAATCACGGCACAACCCTGCCCACACCACTATCGGCTCAATCACGGCACAACCCTGCCCACACCACCATCGGCTCAATCACGGCACAACCCTGCCCCCACCTCCATCAGGTCAATCACGGCACAACCCTGCCCCCACCACCATCAGCTCAATCACGGCACAACCCTGCCCCCACCACCATCAGCTCAACCACGGCACAACCCTACCCCCACCACCATCGGCTCAATCACGGCACAACCCTACCCCCACCACCATCAGGTCAATCACGGCACAACCCTGCCCACATCACCATCAGCTCAATCACGGCACAACCCTGCCCCCATCACCATCAGCTCAATCACGGCACAACCCCGCCCACACCTCCATCAGCTCAATCACGGCACCACCCCGCCCACACCACCATCAGCTCAACCACGGCACCACCCCGCCCACACCTCCATCAGCTCAATCACGGCACCACCCCGCCCACACCACCATCAGCTCAACCACGGCACCACCCCGCCCACACCACCATCAGCTCAACCACGGCACCACCCCGCCCTCACCTCCATCAGCTCAATCACGGCACAACCCTGCCCCCACCACCATCAGCTCAATCACAGCACAACCCTGCCCCCACCACCATCAGCTCAATCACAGCACAACCCTGCCCCCACCACCATCAGCTCAATCACGGCACAACCCTGCCCACACCACCATCAGGTCAATCACGGCACCACCCTGCCCCCACCACCATCAGCTCAACCACGGCACAACCCTGCCCCCACCACCATCAGCTCAACCACGGCACAACCCTGCCCCCATCACCATCAGGTCAATCACGGCACAACCCTGCCCCCACCACCATCAGCTCAATCACGGCACAACCCTGCCCCCACCACCATCAGCTCAACCACGGCACAACCCTGCCCACATCACCATCAGGTCAATCACGGCACAACCCTGCCCCCACCACCATCAGCTCAATCACGGCACAACCCTGCCCCCATCACCATCAGGTCAATCACGGCACCACCCTGCCCCCACCACCATCAGGTCAATCACAGCACCACCCTGCCCACATCACCATCGGCTCAATCACGGCACAACCCTGCCCCCACCACCATCAGCTCAATCACGGCACAACCCTACCCTCACCTCCATCAGCTCAATCACGGCACCACCCTGCCCCCACCACCATCAGGTCAATCACGGCACCACCCTGCCCCCACCACCATCAGCTCAATCACGGCACAACCCTGCCCCCACCACCATCACGGACATCTCCAAAAGGCGGCATCCACCACTGAGAACCCTCACAATCTGGGACTTGCCCTCTTCTCATTACCACCATTGTGGAGGAGGTACAGAAGTCTAAGGACGCACACTCAATGTTTTAGAAAACAGTTTCTTCTGCTCTGCCTTCGGATTTCCAAACGGTGCCTTAATCCAAGAACACTACCTCACTATTCCTCTTTTGCACAGTTCTGCTGCCACAAAACAACACATTTCACGACATATGCAAGTGATAATAAGCCTGATTCTGATTCCAAAAGTGGAGTCACCGGGTGGTGGGTGATAAGCAGGACTGCAAGGGGCTGCAACTGCTGGAACAACAATCAATCTACTGGAGGAGCTGAGCAATTCAAGCAGCTTCAGTGAAGTGCACAGTTTCGGCCTTAGACATCAACAAATCCTCCCCCCACTTCACCCCCACCCCTGGCAAATGCTACTCAACCTGCTGAATTGCTCCAGCAGATTGTTTGTGCTCTAGATTCCAACATCTGGGTGTCACACATGGGCAGTGGGCTGGTAGAATTGGGAGGGAGAAGGAGAGAGAAAATGGGTGATGGGGGAGGGCAGCTGAAGGAGCTTATGGGAAAGGCAAACAAAATAGGAAGATCAGTGGTGGATTGGAAAGAGAGTGAGGCACGAGGGGCAGAGAGTGTAGGTGAAGGGAAGGGAGGGACAAAGAGGGCATACAAGGGGAGAGGAAGGGCAGAGAGAGTGTGCGAGAAGGTAAGGGTTACCTGAAAATGAAGAATTCAACTTTAGTTAGATGATAATTGGGAGTACTGTGTTCAGTTGTGATCACTTCATTGTTGGACGGAAGTGGAAGCTTTAGAGAAGATGCAGCAAACATTTATCAGGACACTGCTTGGATAGGGAGCATGGCGTATAAGGGATAGGTCGAGCAAGTTAGGGCTTCTCTCTTTGGAGTGATGAGGATGAGTGGTGACTTGATAGAATTGCACAAGATGATAAAAGGCATAGTTAGAGTGGACTTTTTCCCAGGGTGGCAATGGCTAATATTAGAGGACATACTTTTCGGGTGAGTGGAGGAAAGCTAAAGGGAGATGCCAGAAGTAGTTTACACAGGGAGCGTAAATGATGGAAATCACTGCCTGGGGTGGACGTAGAGGCAGGTACATTAGGGACATTTTAGAGGTTCTTCAATAGGCACATGGATGCAAGAAAAATGGAGGACAATGTGGGGCGGGAGGGGTTAGATTGATCTTGGAGTTGGACAGAAGGTCAGTACAACATCATGGCCCAAAGGGTCTACGTTCAACGTCTTACGTTCAATGTCAACATAATTGGTTTGTAAGTGCATTCTGACTGAACGGGGATGTGAACTTCTTTTCTGACAGTCTCTGCATTGCCACCTCAGTAACAGAGAGCACGGACGGCTGACTTTCCCTCTCACTGGCCACCATGCACCCACTGGGCTCACGTCCCTGTAAGCAAAACCCAGCGGTTCCTGTCGACTTCCACCAGCTGGACTTGCCTCCTGTATGCCAGGACGTGCCAGGCAGCTCTCTCTCACCACGCACCCAAAGACAAGCAACCTGACCCATAAACTACCTCACTACCTGGGAAACAGGAGGGCTGCAGTGGCTTTGAGGAGGGGTTCTTGAAGAGCTATTAACTGCCTTGTGGTGGGGGATGTGCATGAAGAGAAAGTGTTCAGAAGACAGCTGACATAGAAGAAATGAAACAAAGAATCATACAGAAACAGGCCCTTCAGTCCATCGTGCCCATGCCTGCCCATCAACCACACTAAAGGGCATCTTCCTAAACCTCGGTAATTTGAGAGCTTATCCAGTTAGAACTTAAGTGTTGGGGACGTCTCTGCCTCCACCAGCCACCACTCAGGGAGTCTGTTCCAGATTCCAACCTCGGGAACCAGGGATGGGGCGTGGGGAGGAGTTCTGTCCCCTTCCCACAGTTCTACCCTTTGATCCTCTGTCAGACTGTGACTCTTCCTGAGTGCCAGTCTCCAAAGGCAGTGAAAATTGGGAAATCAGTCGGAATGTGGGAGTGACATGCAGAGAAAGAGAGAGAGAGATTCACAGACACAGAGAAAAAGAGAGAGAGAGAGAGAGAGACACTAGTCCCTTTCGATCATTTACCTCCTCATTCCATTTTGTTCTCCCCACATTCCAATCAACTCCCCCCAGATTCTACCCGTCACTCGACACACCATGGGCGACTTACATCAGCCAATTAACCACCAGCCTGTCCATCTTTGGGATGTGGAAGGAAACTGGAACACCTGGGTGGAAACCCATATGGTCACGGGAGAACATACAAACTCCATACACAGAAAGTGCAGGAGACAGAATTAGTAATAAATAAATAATCAATAGCCATCAAGAACAGGAGGTGAAAAGTTCTTGAAAGTGAGTCCATAAGTTGCGGGATGGGGTAAGTGAAATTATCCCTTCTGGTTCAAGGGCCTAATGGTTGATGGATAATAACTGTTCCTGAACCTAGCAGTGCAATCCTGAAGCTCCTGTACCTTCTTCATGATGGCAGCAGTGAGAATAGAGCATGACCTGGGTGTTGGGGATGCTGCTTTCCTGCAACAATGCTCCATGTTGATGTGGTCAATGGTTGGGAGGGCTTTACTCATGATTCACTGGGCTGTATCGACTACTTTTTGTAGGAATTTCTGTTGGGGCTTGGTGTTTCCATACCAGGCTGTGACGTAGCCAGTCAATATACTCTCCACCACACAGCTACAGAAGTTTTAGGTGTTATGCCGAATCTTCGCAAACTCCTAAGAAAGTAGAGGCACTGCCGTGCTTCCTTCGTAATTGCATTCATATATTGGACCCAGGACCTGTCCTCTGAAATAGTGCATTCAATGCCTGACCTACTCCTGGTCTCAGTTCCTCATCTGTCCCCACAACTCTCAACCACTTCCCCTCCACACCCACACACTAGTCATTCAAATATTTATCTATCCCCACTTTAAATACATCTAATGCTCAACAACTCTGTGGGGCAAAGTGACACACACTCTGCAAGTTTTAAATAACTGCCCCATTATATTTTCACCATGCGCCCTTGTTCAAGAATCTGTCACAAGTGAAACATCTCAGAATAGAATATGGAACATCACAGCACAAGACAGGTCTTCAGTTCACCATGTTGCCAGTCCTTTACCCTACTCCGTGATCAATCTAACCCTTCCATCCCATTTTCCTATCATCCATCTAAGAGTGCCTTAAATGTCCTGATTCTACCACCACTCCTGGCAAGGCGTTCCAAGCACTCACTATTTTCTGTGTAAATCACCACTTTCCTCGAATCGCCTTAAAATCATGCCCCTCACATTAGCCACTTCTGCCCGGTGAAAAACACACTGGCTGTCCACTCAATTTATGCTCTTATCATACCCATCTCGTCTGCCAAGCCCCGCCAATCTGGGACTTCTGTTGCTTCCAGCAGGGAGGATGCTGTGCCCAGCATGGACCAGCTGGGCCGAATGGCCTGGTTCTGTGCCATGTTACTCTGGACTCTACATTCAGAAGAAAACTTCCTCAAACCTGAACCCCACTCCCTTTTCAATTAAGGCCAGTACAGGGGTAAACTAATGATGTGATGAAACTTCAGGGAGTGGCTAAGGCTCAGATAGAGAGCGTGTGGGGAAATTCAGGCCACAATGCCACACCGCATTGTAACTCAAAGAGGTCAGTGTATATTTTAGGACTGAAAAGCTGTTCAGTCTGAAAAGCAGATCATCTTCCTCCAGATCCGTCCAAACAGGATCCAGGCTTTTTTTTGACAACGTCTCCAAAAACAACCCTCTGAAATCTGCCTGTTCGCCCACACTGCATTCGTAGTCAGTTGCCTTGACAACCGAAAGCTAAATGGGACTTCAAAGATTAACAATGTCACTGAATGTTTTCCCCTGGCCCCCGTGAACACTCGCTCTTCCTGATGAAGGGGTTTCAGGCGGCGGAGGTTGTTATTAAACTCTCCGAGGGGAGGTCAGTTTGGCAGGACAGATTGAGGCATAATGGCTTGTTCTGTGTCTCACACATGGGCAGAGGCACACGTGTGCACAGTGACACGTGTACCCACGTGTGCACATATATTTACACATACAGACCCACCCATGTATATACTTAAGTGCACAGATGCATAAATACAAATCTATACACTGGCATACACATGCGTGTATCATACATGCACACACATCTATAAACTGGTATACATGCAGCAACACATGTGTACACACTTTTGCCCACATGTTCATATACCTGTGTGCAAACATACCACTCACTAACACGCCTTGGAAAAAAGACTACCTACTCTTTCTATTCCCTTCATAATTACATAAACCTCTGAGGTCATCCCTCACTCTGCTACGTTCCAATGAGTTGAAATCCAGTCTATCCACACCCTCCATTCAACTCTGGCCGTCTACTCAAGGAAATACCTTGGTGAATCTCTTGCTTGCCTTTTTACTGGCACCACATCCTTCCTGCGGTGTGGTGAACCCTAAGTGCGGTCGAACCAATGTTTGTACAGCTGTTAACACGTCCCAGCTCTGATACTCAGTGCTTCAGCCTATGGAGGCAAGCGTGCTAAATCACTATCCCACCCACACTGCCACACCCATGAAGCTGTGGTCTTACACCACAGGTTTCCCTGTACACCAATGTCCCTGACATTTATTGTATGCCTAACTGGAATGTAACCTCCTAAAATGCATGAGCTCACACTCGTCTGAGTGAAGTTCCATCTGCCACCAGACTAAACTTCAATGTCCCACTGCATCTTTAACTTTCTTTGCTCTCTGTGACTCCACTGATGGTTGGTCCTTCTGCAACGTTACTAAACGTTATTCTCACCCAGATTTTTCACAAGCATTACAAACAACAAAGGTCCCAGCAACGACCCCTACACTTGCTGCAGACGTCCAGTCAGGAAACCACCCTTATGCACCACCACCCTCTGCCTCCTATTATCCAGCCCAATTTAGATGTATTTCACCAACACTGCTTGGGTAGTGTGAGACTTAACTTTGTGGGCCAGTCTATCATGTCAAAAGACTTACTGAAATCCATAGTCAACAAAGAGTGATGCCACACAAAAAAAAGTAGCACACATTATCAAAGACACCCATCAGCAAGGTCGTTCCCCCTTCACGCTACTACCATTAGCAAGAAGGAAGAGAATCCTTAGGTCCCACACCAGCAGGTTTAGGAACAATTATTACCCTATAACTGTCAGGCTCCTGAACCGGCATTGAAAACTTCAGTCACAATCATTCTGAACTAATTCCAAGATACGCTGGCTCATTTTCAAGGACTATTTACAAGCCATGTTGTCAGAATTATATTTTATCTGCAGTTTGCCTTCAAATGCACATTGGTTGTTTATCAGTTTTTATACATTTTTCCCTGTAAACGCCGGCAAGAAAATGAATCTTGATGTAGTATATGGTAATACATACATACATATATATATAAATAAATTTACTTAAAACTTTTTGAACTTTGAAAAATCTCCTTCAGACCCTCAGCAATCTTCTCTGGCTTCCCTTAGCATCCTGGAGAGATCCTGTCAGGCCCTGGAGATTTATCCAGCCTAACATGTTCCAAAATCTTTAACACCTCCTCCTGCCAGATGAAGACTGCCGACTATAAGGAGAGCAACAGGATATCAAGCTATTAGCTGCTAATGTTCCAGACATCCCGGCATATAGGAATCAGGTATCTCACATCACCATAGTTAATATTCCCAGGATGGTCCTTAGGAGAGTCCTGAAGTATCTCAAGGAATACCTCCCAAAAATGGAACATACAGTACAGAAGCACACCCTTCGGCCCCCTAATTAAACACCTAATTAAATTAATTCTCTTTGCCTGCACGATATCCCTCCATTTCCTAGACATTCATGTGCCTATCTAAGAGTCTCTTAATGTCTCAAGTCGTATCCCTGTCAATACAACCCCTGTCAGCACGTTCCAGGAACCTCTGTGTTAAAAAATACTTGCTCAGCGCAACTCACTTGAATTTTCCCCTTGCACCTTACAGGCATACCCTCTAGTATTTGACCTTTCAATTCTAGAAGAAAGATACTGGCCATCTACTCTGCTTCTCCAGAAAAAACAAACCAAGCCTGTTCAAGCTCTCTTTTATAGCACATGCCCTCTGGTCCAGGCAGCATCTTGGTAAACCTATTTGATATCCCCTCCAACACCTCCACATCCTTCCTCTAATGGGATGACCAGAACTGAATTTAATGCTCCAAATGTGGCCTAACCAGAGCTTTATAAACCTGCAACAAGCTTCCTTACCCTTAAACTCAATGTCTTGCCACGTACTATACCTTCTTTAGAACGTTATTAATCTGTTCAGCACTTTCAGTGAGAAATGGACATTGACCCCAAGATACCTCTTTATATCCCTCTGTACTGAGATGGCTCCAAGAAGACCATGGGTTTGGAGACTTGCGTGCCTCAATGACCCGGAGAGCTATGTTGGCTGGAGTCAGGGGTTTATGCTCTGGCTCTTGGTAGGGTCACTCATGCCAAAGAGGTCAAAGGGTAGAGGCCAGACTAAGAGGCCAGACTAAGACTGGTCCTCCAGGTTTGGGGGTTTTACTCAGGGCTAAAAACCCCGACTGGTAAAACAAAATTGTTACGGAAACAGCAATGACAAATGCTTCTCTATATCTGAGTGTGATGGTATTCCTATGTCTTCACCCAGGTCTTGCATAACTGATCACAGTGAAAACAAGAGGAAGCTACTAACAGGATGGAGGAAGCCCTGAACACTACCAGAGATGGAGGGCCTTCATTGCTGCCCTAAATGGCAGTGGTGAAATGGCAGTAAGTAAAAAGTACTGGGATGGCAAATACAATAGACATGCTAACCTGAGACTGAGCTTCCACCCAAGTTAGACATAAAAGATTTCATTATTTTCAAGAGGAGATGAGTTCAAGCCAATATTCATCTGTCAACCAGTGTGTGTGGGAGGTAGTTCTGCATCAGCTTCATTTTCCTTACATCAGAACAATAATTATACCCCAAAAAAATTACGTTATTGAGATGCTCTTAGCCTGTGAGAGGCACTTCACGAATATAGGTCTGTTACTTCATTAAACATACAAATTAGGATCAGGAGTAGGGCACTTGAGCCTACGCTGCCAACAAAATCTCAACTCTGCATTCCTGCAGACCTCCAGCAACCTTTCACCCCCCCCCCCCCTTGCTTATTGAGAACTGATCTCTCTCCACCTTAAAAGTATTCAAAGAATTTGCTTCCAGCACCTTTTGAGGAAGACAGTTCCCACCAGCTTCCCTGGATAAAAAAATATTTTTCCTCATCAGTGCCTTAAATGAGCTGCCTCTGCAGTGAGCCCTGGTTGCAAATTATCCCACATCCTCTCCACCTCCAGATTCGTGTGACCCTTCAAGAATTATAGGAAAGATATCAATAAATTAGAGAGAGTGCAGAGATGATTTACTAGGATGTTACCTGGGTTTCAGCAATTAAGTTACAGAGAAAGGTTGAACAAGTTAGGTCTCTATTCATTGGAGCGTAGAAGGTTGAGGGGGGATTTGATCGAGGTATTTAAAATTTTGAGAGGGATAGATAGAGTTGACGTGAATAGGCTGTTTCCATTGAGAGTAGGGGAGATTCAAACGAGAGGACATGACTTGAGAGTTAGAGGGCAGAAGTTTAAGGGAAACACGAGGGGGTATTTCTTTACTCAGAGAGTGATAGCTGTGTGGAATGAGCTTCCTGTAGAAGTAGTAGAGGCCAGTTCAGTTGTGTCATTTAAGGTAAAATTAGATAGGTATATGGACAGGAAAGGAGTGGAGGGCTATGGGCTGAGTGCAGGTAGGTGGGACTAGGTGAGATTAAGAGTTCGGCATGGACTAGGAGGGCTGAGATGGCCTGTTTCCGTGCTGTGATTGTTATATGGTTATATGGTTAAGATCTTATGGTCCCATCAAGTTCACAGTCATTCCACACAACTCATACAAGCCTAGTCCATCCATCCTTTCCTCTGTTGTCAACCAGCCTGGTCTACACTGTGGTCAAATTGATCTTCTCAGGAGACACACAAGACTAGAATCTGGAGCAACACAGAGGGTTCTGGAGAACTTCAGACAGCAGCTGTTGAGGGAAACGGACAGCTGATGACCTGAAATGTTGACTTCTCTTCACAGATGCCGCCTGACCCACTGATTTCCTCTAGCAAACTCAAGTTCAAGTTATTCAGCAGCTAAATAAAACATTGTTCCTCTAGGCTCAGTACATATAGTCATACACAGCACATATATTTATGATCCAACACATCCAGTCACTAAAAAATATTAGCACAAGTTCCTGAGTGTTATGGAAGACTGACGGGTTGACAGAAAGTGAGTCTTCTCTGAGCTTCTCCCAAAGCATTCACATCCTCCTTTAATAAGGAGATGGATAATCCAAATGGTCCTCCAGATGTTTACTCACCTATAGTCTCATCTAACAGAAGGAACAACCCTACAAATTCAAATTCTCTCACAATTGGATATCAGTTTTTATTAGCTGTTAAAACAAGATAGCCTCTCACTGGTCAAGTAGGGTAGCAGCAATGTTTGTGTCGGCCCTTGGGAATTGAATGATGGAGTATTTGAGAAAGTCCCAGGGTTATATAACTGACAACAGTCTGTAAGCAATTTCTTTGTCAGTCAGAAGCATGTGTTCATTATGGTAACCACGAGTACTCCTCTAAGGACAAGTCTTTAATTTAAGTGAACAATTATCCAAACATGACAATAAATAATGGATTGTTTGCTGTATTCAGTTGTTGACAAATACTATGAAACATTATTATTGATAGTTTAAAAAATGCTTTAAAGCTGTATAGGAAAAATTGTGAAAAATTGGATTTCTATAAGCCACACCAATTGTAACCAGGAGAGCACTTGAGTTGAAGTAGGAGAGGAGCAAAATAATGTAAGCTCATGACAGGATAAGCAAAACAAAGATTTGGGTTTCTAGACTGGAGACAGCACAAAGCACATCAAGTTTGGAAGAGAGCTGGGCTCAATTAATTGAGTAGTAAAGAGGTGCCATAGACCTTCAGCACAGCCTGAAAAATTTTATCAATCAGCAGCAACACACACAAAATATTGGGGGAACTCAGCAAGTCAGGCTTCGGCTATGAAGAGAAATGTACAGTCAACATTTCAAACCAAGACCCTTCATCAGGACTGGAAATTATCTACATTTCGTCAGATCAGAACCAAATGAGTACAAGGAATGGGAGCAAGAAATCAGATCCAAATACCTGAGCCAGGATCTCACTATTTCTTCTCTAGCCTCCCATATCTGCAGGCTTACTGACCACACCTTGTACACTATCATCCAAATCATGGGCAGATGAAAATCTGCTCCACAATTCAACATGATTGTGAAAACCAAAATCCCTTCTAAATGCTCATGTACCCTTCTGACCTGGTTCCGTAACCCTACCAGCTACTCTGCAACCTACTTACTTACAGATACAGCATGATAACCAATACAGCCTAATGTGACCAATTAACTTACCAACCCACACAACCTTGGAATGTTCGAGGAAACTGGAGTACCCAGAGGAAACCCACTTGGTCACGGGGAGAATGTGCAAACTTCTTACAGACAGCAGCAGAACTGAATCACAAACATGAGAAAATCTACAGATGCTGGAAATCCAAACAACACACACAAAATGCTGGAGGAACTCGGCAGGCCAGGCACAAAACATCGACTGTACTCTTTTCCACAGCTGATGCCAGGCCTGGCTGAGTTTCTCCAACATCTTGTGTGTGTTGCAGCAGAGCTGAACCTGCATCTCTGTTGCTCTATCTGCTACATTACCTTGCCACCCTAGAAAAAAGCACGAAATTCAAAGTATCGAAATTTTTTTTCCCCAGTTCTTATGGAAGTTTCTGACCAAAACATCAGTTCTCACTCTCCTCTCTGCAGATATTGCCTGATCTGCTGAACATTTGCAGCTTTTTCTGATTTGATGCCAGTTCCAGTTTCTATCCCATTCTAAAGAGAATGGATTGGATGATTTTGGTTTCAAAGTCACCCCGTTACTGAGCAGCATGCTTCCATTTAGTTTCAAGCATCTGTCCTTTCATTTTGACCTGAAGTGTTAACGGTGAAAGCAGGTGATCAAGTAGTATATATATCCTGGATTGGGTGTGGTTTAATATAAATATATTTGTATTTCTAGTTGAAAGTGTAGGATATAAATAGGGGACAATAACCAAATATGTTGTTTTAAAATATAGGAGGCTGACTCAGAGTTCATGCCAGCTCACACAGCAATCCCAGTAACCTCCCCAGCTAATTTTCCCTGTAATTTATTCCCTCTACACTCCCAGTCATTCCCCAGAAATTCTATCGCTTATCCATCACACTGCAAACCATTTAACCTACTGATCAGAAAGTCCTAGAGCAACACAGCACACAGAGGCCCAACAAATCCATGGTAGACACAGTGCCTACCCATCCAGTCCCAATTTCCTGCATCCTGCCCAAGTCCGTCCAAGCACCTCCCCAAGTGCTTGTTAAATGATACCATTGTACCTGCCTCAACCACTTCCAGTGACTGCTCATTTTATATAGTCACCACCCTCTGTGCGAAAGGTGACCTCTCAGGTACCTTTCAAATCTTTCTCAACCTACACTAAACTTATACCCTCTATATTTCGATTTCCCATGTCCTGGGAAAAAAGACCTTACCGTTCTCCTTATCTTTGTCTCTCATAATTTTAACCACTTCCATTAGGTTCCCCTCATTCTGCTATGTTCCAAACAATCGAGACCGAGTAGCCTGGCCAACCTCTCCCTATAACTCAGGCCCTCTAATCCTGACATCTTTTCTGCACCTTTTCCAGTTTAACCAAAACCTTTAACAGGGTGACCAAAACTGTGCACTTTACTCCACATAATGATGTACACAACTGCAGGAGAATGTCACAACTCCTATAGTCAGTGTTCTGACTGATGAAGGCCAGTGTGCTGAATGCCTTTTTCACCATGCTATCTACCTGTGAAACCACTTTTAATGAACTATACACTTGTACTTTTAGATGCTTCTGTTCCACTACACTCCTAGTGCCCTACCATTCAGAGTAATCCAACTCTAGTTTCAATTTCCAAAATACATCACTTCATACTTATCTATATTGAAATCAGTCTGTCACTCCTTAGCCTATTTCCATAACTGATCAATATCACCATGAAATCTATGACAACCTTCTCCATTATCAACAATTTCAAGTCATCCTATGTTAAGCAGGCACTCAGAGGCACCGAGTGCCGCCATCAGCAAACAAGAAAGAGCCTACCCCAACTTCAGGCAGGCTTCAATTCTACCAGTGCCTAAGAAGAACATGATGACCTGCCTTGATGTCTATCTTCCAGTACCACTAACATCCACCGTGATGAAGAGATTTGAGCAGTTGGTGATGAAACATATTAGCTCCTGCCTGAGAGGAGACTTGGATCTGCTCCAACTAGCCTACCGTCAACAACAGGTCAACAGCAGATGCCACTTCATTGTCTCTTTCACTCAACCCTGGGACATCTGGGCAGTGAAGATGCATATATCAGGATGCTCTTCATTGACTATAATTCAGCATTCAATACTATCGTTCCTCAAAACTAATCAATAAGCTTCAACACCCAGGCCACAATACCTCCTTGTGCAATTGGATTCTCAGTTTCCTCACTTGTAGACCCCAGTCAGTTCATATTGGCAACAACATCTCCTCTACAATCACCATCAGCATAGGTACAGCACACTTTATACTCATCACTGAGAGGCTAAGCACAGCTCCAGTGCCATCCGTATTTCAGTTTGCTGTTGGTCGAATCTGCAACACCATTTGGCTGAGTGATGTCACACAACAATTTCTCAGTCACAGTCAGCAAGACCTAGAAGCAGGTTGTTGACTTCGTGAAGAGGAAACTGGAGCTCCATGTTCAGCAACTTTAAATTCCTGGGTCCAGCACGCAAGTGCCATTACAAAGAAGGCACGGCAATGCCTCTACTTTCTTAGAAGTTTGTAAAGATTCTGCACATCATCTAAAACTTCAACAAACTGCTATAGAAGTGTGGTGGAGAGTATACTGACTGGTTATATCACAACCTAGTAAGAAAATCCCAATGCCCTTGAATGGAAAAGACTGAAAAAAGTAATGGATATAGCCAAGTTCATCACAGTTAAAGCACCCCGCACCATCAAGCATATCTACGTGGAGTGCTGTTGCATTCATCATCAAGGATCCCCATCATTTGGGCCATGTTCTCTTCTCGCTTCTGCCATCAGGAAGGAGGTACAGAGGCCTTAGGACCTACAGCGCCAGGTTCAGGAACAGTTATTACCCCTTATCCATCAGGCTCCTGAACCACTCCATCACTGAACTGTTCCCTTAACCACGGACTGACTTTCAAAGATTCTTCATCTCATGTTCTCTATATTTATTGGTTATATATTTATAATTATTACTTTTGTATTTGCACTGTTTGTTGTCTGTCCATCTTGTTGAGTGTGGTCTTCCATTGATTCTATTGTGTTTCTTGTATTTACTGTGAGTGTCTGCAAGGAAATGAATTCCAGGCTTGTATCTAGTGACACAAATGTACCTTGATAATATATTTACTTAAAACTATGAATTAATCTGCAAGCTTATCATTCAAGCCTTGTGTATTTGCATCCAAATATATTGCACAAATAACAGGAGTCCAAATACTGAACCCTCCATAATGAGAGAAAACCTTCAACCACAACCCCTGCTTCCTGCCTCCAAGCTAACTTTAAATCCACCCAACTAGATGCCCCTGAATCGAGACCTCACCTACCAAATCCATGCAGGACCTCATCAAAGGCCGTTGCAAAGACTAAGTAGGCAACATGTACTGCCTTACCCTTATCTACCCTTTTGGTTATTTCTTCAGAGATCTCCAAAAGATATCTCAAATGCATCTGTCCACACTTAAAGCCATGCCGATTCCTTCTAATCATCTATTCAAATACTAGTAGTTGATGTCCCCACTACTCATGTCAGGCTGACTTTCCTGTTGTTCTCTGCCTTGACCTTGCTACCCTTCTGAAACAACAGAACAACATTAGCCGCCTTCCAGTCTTCAGAAACTTCACCAGTGGCTACCGATGAAACAGATATCTCCAGAGGAGCCTCTGCAATTTCTTCTCTGGACTCCGAGCTTTCTCCCAGGACTTGCCCATAGTCCCACACCCCTGCTAACTTAGTTTAAATCATCCCATGTCACACCAGGGGCAAACCCATGTGGTATTAATGGCTGGTAAACCCTTATCTGATAGTTCCTGAGCCCCCAGCTCAATCCCAACCTCCACCACTATCTACATGTCGTGTTTGCCCATTCTACCTGTGATGGCGTGAGTTTCCCCCGGGTACTCCAGTTCTCTCCCCATATCCCAACAATGTGCAGATTGGAGGGTTATTTGGTTATTTAAGCTGCCCCTAGCGTTTGGAAGATGGGTAGAATCTATGGGGGAGATGATCTGAATGTGGGGAGAATTTGAAAATTAAAATGTGGAGACTTAGTGGAGAAATGGGATTGCAGCATGAGCTAGCATCAATTCCATGGATTGAATGGCCTAGTATGTTGCAGGGAAGTATGAAATATATGGTAAAACTGAATAAAGCCTATACCCTACTTCATACTTTGCTCTTTTTTAGTAGCAATATTTATTTTTATAATTCTTATTGTATAGTTTTTAATGTATTGCATTGTACTGCTGCAACAAATTTCACAACGTAAATCAGTCATAATACTGAAACTGAAAGGAAAGCCAATGATAAAGGGGGAGTTAAAAATAATGAAGATTTTGAGTGTTGCAGAAAATGCAGCAGGTGGTGAAATGTGAGTGAGACTGGGAGTGATACAAGGGGAAAAAACTGTGGTCAGCAATGTAAATAGCAGAAGTTCGCAGCCGCCTCAAGAAGAAGACAGATTATTTAAAGAGAGGTTACGGCCATTGTTGGTGAAGGAGGATGTCTAATTGCCAGGGATGGCTGTGAAAGTAATGGTGACAGTGACAATGTCAGTGCAGGAGGATTGCAAAATCCACCAACAATCAAGTGACAGCAGAGCTGCTTCTGAAAATAACAGCAGCACGCTCTAGTATACTGAGTCACTAGGCTGTTAGCTGCGACGGTACAGCCTGCCGGTGGGTGGGGGGCACGGGGCTGGTAGAGACAATGGGGAGAAATTGGGGCAGGTCATCCAGGGTGGGTTGCAGTAAGATGGTGGCAAGGCAGGAGAAACATGGATGTTAGTTACCTAGATTGAGTTGTACGGAGAAGCTGGAGAGGCCAGGATTGCTTTCCCTGCAAGGAAGGAGTTTGGGGGAGGGGGGAGGGTGGGTGGAGGAACCTGATAGAGATGCATTAAATCACGAAAGGCATCAACAACCTGGATGGTCATGGTCTTTACTCAGGGAGGGGAGTGTAAAACTAGATGGCGTAGGTTTATGGAGAGAGGGGATACATTACAAAGGGGACCTGAGGGGCCACTTTTTCCACACGCAAAGGGTGGTGGGTATATGGAATGAGCTGCCAAAGGAAGGGGTGTTGGTGGGTACCATTACAGTGTTTAAATGTCACCTTGACAGCTCCATGTATAGGAAAGGTTTAAGAGGGATATGGGCTTAATACAGACAAATGGGACACTCAGTCAGCAGGAAAGAGATGGGCTGAAAGGCCTGTTTCCCTGCTGTATGATTATAGATGGTAAATGAAAATTAAAAGGTAGTCCCTCAACCTCAAAGCAGACTTGCTTCCTCACTGTGGGTTCTGAGGCAGATAAAGTGGGAATGGCGGACTCTTTCGCTGAGGGAAAACTTGTGTGCCATTGTCGCATTGCACTGGGTTCAGAACACTTCAGTTCTGGGATGGAGTCTCTGTGGTCACTGGGGAGAGCACCTCCACTTCTGCAGAAGGTGCATTGGAGATGAGCTACAGTCAGAAGGAGAGGGCAAAGTGGCAGGCTAAGGATACATCCTAGCTTGTCATAGGTCCTCACTGAGGCAGGTTCTTTTGTAGACCCATTGTTTTGTGCTATGGTTTGCAAACCAAAATGAAGAAAATGTGAGATGGAGACGAACTTTCATGGGTAGACAAATATGAGGAGGGTGTTCCATGGTCCAACTGACAGAACCAAAGGCTTTCTGGAGGTGGAAGACAGATGTCTACAGTGAGTGAGGTGATCAGTCACAGAACTGCACAGCTTCAGCCAAGCAGCCCAGCTGAGCAAGCCCCATTTGCCAATGCTTGGCACATTACCTCTCTAAAACTTTCCTGTACTTGTACCTGTGCAAGTGTCTCTTAAATCTCATTTTTGAACCCGCCTCAGGAAGGTGGTACAGAAACCTCAGGGCCTATACCACCTGATTCAGAAACAGTTATTACCCCTCAACCATCAGGATCCTGAACCAGAGGGGATAACCTCACTCAACTTCACTTTCCCCATCACTGAACTGTTCCCACAACCGAGGGACTCACTTTCAAGGACTCTCCAAACACGCTCTAAATATTTATTGCTTACATTATTTTTTCCTTCCTTTCTTCTTGTATTTGGACAGTTTGCTGTCTTTTGCACACTGGCTGTCCACTCTGCTGGTGCGGTCTTTCATTGATTCTATTATTGTTATTGGATTTATTGAGTATGCACGTCACAAAATGAATCTCAGGGCTGCATACAGTGACATATACGTACTTTGATAATAAATTTACTTTGAACTTAGAACAGCCACTTCCTCTGGCAGCTCATTCCATATACCCAGCACCCTCTGTGTGGAAAAAGTTGCTTTTATATCTTACCCTTGCTCACCTTAAACCCACACTCTGTAATTTTAGATTTTCCAATCCTGAGAAATGACTGCGAACATCCACCTAATCTATATCCCTCAAGAATTTATACACCTCTACAAGGTCACTCTGCCTCCTATTCTCCAGAGAACAAAATTCCCAGCCTATTCTGAAAATTCTAACACTCCAGTCCTGGTAACATCCTCACAAACCTTCTTAAGCACTTTCCAAATAAATGACACTCTCCCTATACCAGGCCAACCAGAACACCGACTGGAGTCAAAGTCTCACATGACGCGCAGGGCAGGTCCTTTGAACAACTGGCTGGAAGAGGATTGAGTGGGTGAGTGAGAGATACGTATCTGTCTTTAACCTGGATAGCAAGCCCTCATCTTCAGCTGGGGAGTCTGCAATGTTTGCAAGTCCGCAGCGCAGAGGACTTGTTCTGTAAGTCACTGTCAGGAATTTGTAAGACAAAATTTTGGGAACCATTGTCAGAATCATTTATGTTTGTAATATGACCTTGAAATACAAAACTTAAAAAGCCTGCTTCCCTTAGGGAATTAAACATGGAATACTAACTCCTCCAGTTCCTGGATGCTATCTCATAAACACTCCCAAACACTGGCTCCCCATCTTCTTGGCTTGGGATAACAGAACTGCCATCTGATAGGTTCAGGCCTATGAGCCTCTGCTGGTTGAGACAGGTATCTCCTCCCGTTCCAACTTCCAGCATGCTCCATGGCTCCGAGATACAAGGGTACTGAGGGATGGACTGAGCCGAGTCTGAGAAATAAAGGTGCTGCAGACAGAGTGGTATGCAACCCAGTATTCTACATTTCAATTTCTGTTTTATGACCTTAGTGCACTTAATGATCCATCTGGAGAGCAGGCTAACAAAAGCTTTTCACTGCATTCTGGTACATGTGACAATAATAAACCAATACCCAACTTTAGACCAGAATTTTAATTCTCCTTTGCTTGCTGCTTCCTTTGCTTTCATTTTTGGCTCCTCAAAAATCAGTCATTGGTTGCTGATTCAAGGTCATTGATCCAAAATTAAAATTGGTTTCACAGCCTTTGAGCATCGTCTGTACTTCATACTCCTGAAGAGGGTGGGGGCGGGAGAAGGGAGGGACAAAGAGAGCCAAGCAGCAAAGTGGTGCAGCAGGTAGAGCTGCTGCCTCATGGCACCAGAGACCCGGGTCGATACCAGCTGTGAGGAGTTTGCAATGTTCTCAAAGTGACCACGTGAGTTTCCCCTGGGTGCTCCAGCTTTCTCCTACAAGGTTAATTATCCACTGTAAATTGCCCCTAGTATATGGGTAAAGGGTAGAATCAGGAGGGAGTTGATGGGAGTATGGACAGAATAAAATAAAATTTATATGTACAGATGTACTGCTGAATGCACGTTAACACTATGGTCTGTTATGGTATTTCAAATGCACAGAATCTGCAGAGAATACTGGACTAGGCCAGCCATCATGGCACATCCCTGCCCACCATTGAAAGTACCAACATTTATTTACTTAAGTAACATTTATTATCAAGTATCCCCACCATCAGGGCCATGCCATCTTCTTGCAGCTACCAGGTACAGAAGCCTGAAACCCAAACCAGCAGGTTCAAGGACAGTCATTCAGTTCTTGAACCAACCCGCACTCAAAGTCAGATTTATTGTCATGTAAATGAACAAGCACAGCAAAAGAAAACTTACTTGCCGCAGCATCACAGCCACAGAGCACAACATTCACAAGAAAAACATAAATTATACAAGAAACACAATAAGAACAAAAAGTCCATTTTAGTGCCAAGTGGTCAGAGTGTTAGTATACTGAGGTGGCAATTCATGCTGTGCAGGTTGGTTCTAGAAGAACCAGCATCTGCAGACTTTCTCTTGCTTATTACACGTTCTTGAACCTCTTGAGTGAGGGTTAGGCTAACCTAGGGACTGCGCAGGTGCGTGAAGGAGGCCCGGGAAGGAGGGAAGATATATAAAGGAGATACTGAGTGAGGTAGTTCTCTTTTGGAAGAGGACAGCGAGGCGTGAGAGGAAGTGCAGTGGCGGCCATTTTCAAATTGTCCAATTGCTTCTCAGATCAGAGTTCTGAGAGGCGGGAATGCGCAGGTGCGTGAAGGAGGCCCGGGAAGGAGGGAAGATATATAAAGGAGATACTGAGTGAGGTAGTTCTCTTTTGGAAGAGGACAGCGAGGCTTGAGAGGAAGTGCGGCGGCGGCCATTTTCAAATTGTCCAATTGCTTCTCAGATCGGAGTTCTGAGAGGCGGGACTGCGCAGGCGCGTGAAGGAGGCCCGGGAAGGAGGGAAGATATATAAAGAATGCCGCCTTAAGAAGCGGGCAGCTTCGTTTGCGGGCAGCGGAGTGAGCCGGGCGCAGAGTGTAGGGCTTGGGCTCAGAGGGCTTAGGCGGAAGAGGGCACAGTAGGCTTATCTTTTAGTTCTTGTATTTTCAGTTATTTGGGAGGTATGAGTGAGAGGGCAGCTTGTTGTTCTCGGTGTCAGATGTGGGAGATCCTGGAGTCTCCGAGCCTCCCGGACATCCACATCTGCGCCAGGTGCGCCGAACTGCAGCTCCTGAGGGACCGAGTTCGGGAACTGGAGCTGCAGCTCAATGACCTTCGCCTGGGCAGGGAGAGTGAGGAGGTGATAGAGAGGAGTTACAGGCAGGTGGTCACTCCGGGACCATGGGAGGCAGATAGGTGGGTCACGGTCAGGAAGGGGAAGAGGCAGGTACTAGAGAGTACCCCAGTGGCTGTACCCCTTGACAATAAGTACTCATGTTTGAGTACTGTTGGGGGAGACAGCCTACCTGGTGGGAGTGACAGTGGCCGAGCCTCCGGCACAGAGGACGGCCCTGTAGCTCAGAAGGGTAGGGTTCAAAGAAAGAGGTCCATAGTAATCGGGGACTCAATAGTCAGGGGCTCAGACAGGCGTTTCTGTGGAGGTGACTGGGAGTCCCGGATGGTAATTTGCCTCCCTGGTGCCAGGGTTCGGGACGTTTCAGATCACGTCCAAGATATCCTGAAGTGGGAGGGTGAAGAGCCAGAGGTCGTGGTACATGTAGGTACCAATGACATAGGAAGGAAAGGGGAAGAGGTCCTGAAATGAGAGTATAGGGAGTTAGGAAGGCAGTTAAGAAGAAGGACCGCAAAGTAATCTCGGGATTACTGCCTGTACCACGCGACAGTGAGAGTAGGAATAGAATTAGGTGGAGGATGAATGTGTGGCTGTGGGATTGGAGCAGGGGGCAGGGATTCAAGTTTCTGGATCATTGGGACCTCTTCTGGGGCAGGAGTGACCTGTTCAAGAAGGACGGGTTACACTTGAATCGTGGGGGGACCAATATCCTAGCGGGGAGGTTTGCTAGGGCTACAGGGTGGACTTTAAACTAGTAAGATAGGGGGGCGGGAGACTATTTGAGGAGACTATGGGAGAGGAGGTTAGTTCACCAGTGGAGCAAGTAAATAGACAGTGTGTGAGGGAGGAAAGGCAGGTGATGGAGAAGGAATGCGCTCAGCCCGAAGATGTAGGGGAGAAGAAAGAAAAGGATAATAAATTTGAATGCACTGTTAGGGATGGAAAGAGAGGAGGAGATGGAGAGTATCTTAAATGTATCTATTTTAATGCTAGGAGCATTGTAAGAAAGGTGGGTGAGCTTAAAGCGTGGATTGATACCTGGAATTATGATGTTGTAGCTATTAGTGAAACATGGTTGCAGGAAGGGTGTGATTGGCAACTAAATATTCCTGGATTTAGTTGCTTCAGGTGTGATAGAGTAAGAGGGGCCAGAGGAGGAGGTGTTGCATTGCTTGTCCGAGAAAATCTTATGGCGGTGCTTTGGAAGGATAGGTTAGAGAGCTCCTCTAGGGAGGCCATTTGGGTGGAATTAAAGAATGGGAAAGGTGCAGTAACACTGATAGGAGTGTATTATAGGCCACCTAATGGGGCGCGTGAGTTGGAAGAGCAAATGTGTAAGGAGGTAGCAGATATTTGTAGTAAACACAAGGTGGTGATTGTGGGAGATTTTAATTTTCCACACGTAGACTGGGAAGCTCATTCTGTAAAAGGGCTGGATGGTTTAGAGTTTGTGAAATGTATGCAGGGTAGTTTTTTGCAACAATACATAGAAGTACCGACTAGAGATGGGGCAGTGTTGGATCTCCTGTTAGGGAATGCGATAGGTCAGCTGACAGATGTATGTGTTGGGGAGCACTTCGGGTCCAGTGATCACAATAGCATTAGCTTCAATATAATTATGGAGAAGGACAGGACTGGACCTAGAGTTGAGATTTTTGATTGGAGAAAGGCCAACTTTGAGGGGATGCGAAGGGATTTAGAGAGAGTGGATTGGGTCAAGTTGTTTTATGGGAAGGATGTAATAGAGAAATGGAGGTCATTTAAGGGTGAAATTATGAGGGTACAGAATCTTTATGTTCCTGTTAGGGTGAAAGGAAAGGTTAAAGGTTTGAGAGCACCATGGTTTTCAAGGGATATTAGAAATTTGGTTCAGAAAAAGAGGGATGTCTACAATAGATATAGGCAGCATGGAGTAAAGGAATTGCTCGAGGAATATAAAGAATGTAAAAGGAATCTTAAGAAAGAGATTAGAAAAGCTAAAAGAAGATACGAGGTTGGTTTGGCAAATAAGGTAAAGTAAATCCGAAAGATTTCTACAGTTATGTTAAAAGCAAGAGGATAGTGAGGGATAAAATTGGCCCCTTAGAGAATCAGAGTGGTCAGCTATGTGTGGAACCGAAGGAGATGGGAGAGATTTTGAATGATTTCTTCTCTTCGGTATTCACTAAGGAGAAGGATATTGAATTGTCTAAGGTATGGGAAACAAGTAAGGAAGTTATGGAACCTATGACAATTAAAGAGGTGGAGGTACTGGCGCTTTTAAGAAATTTAAAAGTGGATAAATCTCCGGGTCCTGACAGGAAATTCCCCAGGACCTTGAGGGAAGTTTGTGTAGAAATAGCAGGAGCTCTGACGGAGATCTTTAATATGTCATTAGAAACGGGGATTGTGCCGGAGGATTGGCGTATTGCTCATGTGGTTCCATTGTTTAAAAAGGGTTCTAGAAGGAAGCCTAGCAATTATAGACCTGTCAGTTTGACATCAGTGGTGGGTAAATTAATGGAAAGTATTCTTAGAGATAGTATTTATAATTATCTGGATAGACGGGATCTGATTAGAAGTAGCCAGCATGGATTTGTGCATGGAAGGTCATGTTTGACAAACCTTATTGAATTTTTTGAAGAAGTTACGAGGAATGTTGACGAGGGTAAGGCAGTGGATGTAGTCTATATGGACTTCAGCAAAGCCTTTGACAAAGTTCCACATGGAAGGTTAGTTAAGAAGGTTCAGTCGTTAGGTATTAATGCTGGAGTAATAAAATGGATTCAACAGTGGCTAGATGGGAGATGCCAGAGAGTAGTGGTGGATAATTGTTTACCTGAATGGAGGCCGGTGACTAGCGGGGTGCCTCAGGGATCTGTTTTGGGCCCAATGTTGTTTGTAATATACATAAATGATCTGGATGATGGGGTGGTAAATTGGATTAGTAAGTATGCCGATGATACTAAGGTAGGAGGTGTTGTGGATAATGAGGTGGATTTTCAAAGCTTGCAGGGAGATTTATGCCGGTTAGAAGAATGGGCTGAACGTTGGCAGATGGAGTTTAATGCTGAGAAGTGTGAGGTTCTACATTTTGGCAGGAATAATCCAAATAGAACATACAGAGTAAATGGTAGGGCATTGAGGAATGCAGAGGAACAGAGAGATCTAGGAATAACTGTGCATAGTTCCCTGAAAGTGGAGTCTCATGCAGATAGGGTGGTGAAGAGGGCTTTTGGAACGCTGGCCTTTATAAATCAAAGCATTGAGTACAGAAGTTGGGATGTAATGTTAAAGTTGTACAAGGCATTGGTAAGGCCAAATTTGGAATATTGTGTGCAGTTCTGGTCACCGAATTATAGGAAAGATATCAATAAATTAGAGAGAGTGCAGAGACGATTTACGTTACCTGGGTTTCAGCAATTAAGTTACAGAGAAAGGTTGAACAAGTTAGGTCTCTATTCATTGGAGCGTAGAAGGTTGAGGGGGGATTTGATCGAGGTATTTAAAATTTTGAGAGGGATAGATAGCGTTGATGTGAACAGGCTGTTTCCACTGAGAGTAGGGGAGATTCAAACGAGAGGACATGATTTGAAAGTTAGGAGGCAGAAGTTTAAGGGAAACACGAGGGGGTATTTCTTTACTCAAAGAGTGATAGCTGTGTGGAATGAGCTTCCTGTAGAAGTAGTAGAAGCCAGTTCAGTTGTGTCATTTAAGGTAAAATTGGATAGGTATATGGACAGGAAAGGAGTGGAGGGTTATGGGCTGAGTGCGGGTAGGTGGGACTAGGTGAGATTAAGGGTTCGGCACGGACTAGGAGGGCCAAGATTGCCTGTTTCCGTGCTGTGATTGTTATATGGTTATGGTTATAGGCTGCTGCAGCTAAATTTCCCATTCCACGCACGCAGACATGTAGTTCTGTGTACGACAATAAACTCAACTTGACTTGGCTTCAGGGAAGTGAGTGGTTGATAGTCCGCACAGGCACGATGGACCGAAGGGCCATTTCTTTGGCACCTCCAACCAACACTGCCGGCCTCTAAACACTCAGACCGAACTCTGCCAACCATTGTCACAAGCCTCCCTTGGTGTATACCATGGACACAGGTCCCGAACTCGCCATCAGAGGTGATGTGAAGCCAGGCGTGTAGGTGTTCACCACTGACACGTGCGTGGTTCGGATTCCCTGCCACTGAACCTTTTAACTACAGTCACTCAGGTCACTGAGCAAGGAACCAGCTTTCAAGGTAATTCGAAGCCCGCGCCAAGTGGGTCACGGCAGGTGATGACTGGTGAAAGGAGAAGCTGATGAGGAGCAGATGGTGCTGCAAGCAGCCATCAGCACGAGACAGACCTCAACACAGCAGATCCCAATTAACTGCCAGGTGCCCCGTCTCAGCTGGGAGAAAGGCCATCGAAGGCAGCCTCCTCTCGGGCAAGAAGTACAGCATCCGGGCTGGATGTATTGCAGTCTATTGAATATGCAGGAACACAAGAAGGACAGTAGGCACAATAAACTGTAGAGAGTAGTGGACTTTGTCCAGTGTATTATGGACACACCCTTCTCAACCGTTGGTCTTATCTACAGAAGGTATTGACTGAAAGAAGCAGCATCTGTCATCAAAAATCCCCACCATCTGAGCCACGCTACCTTCTCACAGCTACCACTGGGCGGAAAGCATGGAAGTCTGAAGTCCCACACCGCCAGGTTCAAGAACAGCTTCTTCCCTTCAATTCAGTTCTTGAAACAACCTGAACATCCCAAATCACTACCTCAGGAGAACAACAGTTTCACCACTTTCTACTGCAATAGGCTGCTTTTTTAAAAATTCTAAATGTGTTCTTTCTTGTATTGAACACTGAACACAAATAAGCAACACACACACACACACACACACACACACACACACGCTGGAGGAACTCAGCAGGTCAGCAGCATCCATGGAACTGAACAGCTGACGTTACAAGTACAGCATAGTATGGACCCTTCAGTCCACAATGTTGTGAAGAATATAGACCTCCTCACACTCTATCTAACACTTCCCTCCCATACAGTCCATAACCCTCCATTTCCCTTACATCCTCGTGCCTATCTGAGAGTCTCTTAAATGCTGCTATTGTGTAAACATTGAACAGCACAAAACTGTTTAGGCCCTTCGGCCCATCACGTTGTGATGACCTTTAATCAACAAGATCAATCTAACCCTTCCCTCCCACATAGCACTCCATTTTTCTGTCCCCATGTGCCCATCTATGAGTCTCTTAAATGCCCCTAATGTGTCTGCCTCTACCACCACTCCCAGCAGTGTGTTCCATGCCACCAGTGTGTTCTTATACACCACTCTGTGTATAAGAGTGACATCACCCCTATATTTTCCTCCAGTCACCTTAAAAGGATAAACTCTGGTGCTAGTCATTGCTGCCCTGGTTATAAGTTGCTTGCTGTCCACTTCAGTCCTGCTTCTCATAATCTTATACACCTCTATCAAATCACTTCTCATCCTCCTATGCTCCAAAGAGAAAAGCCCTAGCTTGCTTAACCTTTCCGCGTAGGTATGCTCTCTAAACTATAATATCCATAGATGTTCTATAAGAGTTTGTGTGATCTGTTTAATGCTCTTTGTTTGGTTAATATTGTGTATCTAATGATATGTGCCTGTGATGCTGCAACAAGTAAGTTTTTCACTGCATCTGTACTTGTACACATGGCAATACACTTGACTTAGAGATGGATGGACCAAGCAGGGAGCTACGATGCACTAAACAGTGACATACACCCAGAAACTAACATTCCCTTAGTTTCAAATTTCAAAAGTTCAAAGAAAATTTATTATCAAAGTACATATATGTCACCATATACAACCCTGAGATTCATTTCCTTGTGGGCATTCTCAATAAATCCTTAACAGAATAATAACCCTAATAGAGTCAGTAAAAGACAGCAGCAACTGGCTGTTCAAACAGTGTGCAAAAGACAACTGTGCAAATACTAAAAGAAATAAATAATAATAATGATAAATAAATAAGCAATAAATACTGGGAACATGAGATGAAGAGCACATGAAAGTGACTCCATTGGTTGTGTGAAGATGGATTGGCGAATGAAGTTGAGTGAAGTTATCCCCTTTGATTCAAGAGCGCAATAGTTGATGGATAATAACTATTCCTGAACCGGGTGGTATGAGTCCTGAGGCTCCTGTACCTTCTTCCTAATAGGTCCCTGATGATGGATGCAACTTTCCTGTGACAATGCTCCATGCAGATGTGCTCAGTAAATAGTGGAAAGGGCTTTACACATGATGGAGTGGGCCACATCCACCACTTTATTTAGGATTTTCTGTTCAAGGGCATTGGTCTTTGCATACCAGGGTGTGATGTAGCTGGTCAAAATACTCTCTATCACACATCTACAGAAGTTCGTCAAAATTTTAGATGTCATGCCAAATCTTCGCAAACTCCAAAACAAAGTTGCCCAATTCCCACTGGCATCCGAGTCAAAACTTTTGATCAATGTCCTTCCCTCCCAAAGTTACAATGTGAGGATGTGCCCTAGTGGCTGTGCGACATTCAGGGCCATCCCCAAATGCTCATTGATTTAAGAGACTGGCAAAAACAGACTGGAGGGGGAGTAATGTTCATCACCCACACGTGTCAGGCAGGTGACGACCTCCAACAAGAGAGAGTCCTTCACTGGTATCACTGCACAGTGGGTGGTTCTGCAGTCTCACTGCCAGAGACCCTGGGTTTGATGCTGCTCTGCAGTGCTGTCTGTGTGGAGTTTGCACCTTCTCCATGACTGTGTGGGCTTCTTTCCACATTCCAGAGGCATGTGGGTTGGTGGGTTAAATGGTCACTGTAAA
Source organism: Hypanus sabinus (assembly GCF_030144855.1). Taxonomy (NCBI): domain Eukaryota; kingdom Metazoa; phylum Chordata; class Chondrichthyes; order Myliobatiformes; family Dasyatidae; genus Hypanus; species Hypanus sabinus. The sequence goes on from NC_082710.1 coordinate 158,435,245, forward strand.
TTTCTCTCAGTGTGTGGGTGAGTGGGGCAAGCTGATGGTAGTGTAGGAAGAGTGGGTTACAGAGGAAAATCAGTGGGGAATAGGATTCCTTCGGGGGCCAGCATACACTCAATGGGACAAATGGCTTCCAGTAGGTCAGAACGGAACATTTTAACTTGGAGATATCTTCATCACTTCGTACCAAAGTACTAACATCCTGGGAAAAAAAATCACAATAAAAACTGTGGCCACAACGACTAGTACTCAGTGACTGACTCACCACCTGAAACTTTCCCCCATCAGGAAGGCACACGTCAGGAGTGTGACGGAAGAACAGACAATCCCTGGGAGGAACTCAGTGGGCTGAGCAGCATCTGTGGAGGAGGGATTCGACCCATAATGTCGACAGTGATTCCTCTCCTCGCAACCGCTGCTCAACCCACAGAATTCCTCCAGCAAATTGTTTCTAGCTCCTGATTCCAGCGCCTGCCGTCCCTCGGGTGATGGAAGTAATCGGCACTCCTCTGGATCACCGCAGCTCCAACAAGACATTTGCAGCTCAACGCAATCTCCAGCACAACAACGGCCCCTTACTTGAGGCCCCACATTCCCACACACCACTCCAAGCACTGCTGCCCTTCACCACTGCCACACAATGGCCAGAAGGTACGCACCACCTGCTACAACACCTTCTAACCCACCACCTCTACCATGGACAAGACCAGCAGGTGTGGGGAAGGCCGCCACTTGCAAGTTCCCTTCCAAGCCGTGAGCCATTCTGGCTTGCAAATACGTCCCTGGTCATTCAGCAACACTGAAACCTGAACTCCCACCCCGAAAGGACCTTCACCTGAAGGACTGCAACAGCTCCAGGAGATAGTCCATTTACTTTATTAATGTCACATGTACCAAGGTAGAGTGAAAAGCTTTTTCTTGGAAGCTGTTCATACAGATCAGATAATTACATAGTGTACTGGGGTAGAACAAGGTAAAACAGTAATAGAATGTAAAATAAATTAGCACAGCTAAAGAGAAAGTGCAGTGCAGGGAGACATTAAGGTGCATGATCAAAGTAGATAGTTCAAATGCAAGGTTCATTTTCTATCAAAGCATGTATACAGAAAACCACTCTGAGATTCGTCCTCCCGTAAGCAGCCATGAAACAAAGAAACAGAATGGAACCCATTCAAAGAAAACTTCAAATACCCAAAGTGCAAAAAAAAATTGCGCAAATGACAAACAACGAACATCAAGCCAGAAGTCCAAGAGTCAAATCAGAGACAAGAGAACATCTGCAGATGCTGGAAATCCATTCAACACATACAAATTGCTGGAAGAACTCTGCCAGCCAGGCAGCATCTATGATTAAACAGTCAAATTTCGGGATCCTCTTTTCCATAGATGATGCCTGGCCTGCTGAGTTCCTTCAGGATTTTGCGTGCATTGTTAGGAGCTCAAGAGTATTCAGTATAGTTCAGTACAGCACTTTGCCACTTGTCGGGTGCAGGCCACAGAGCCAGTCTTTGCAGATGTACCTCAATCCGCACAGAAGTTCCCCGATCAAACTGCTCATAAACTACAAAGAAAATACTCAAAATCCAAAAACACATGCAACACGAATCTCAGAGCCCCTCAAAGCCAGTCTGTAGCCACAAGCCTCGCTAATCAATCCTTGCAACATGGACCCCCAAGACTCTTGCGCTTTCCTTGACAGTAACTAGCTAGAGGGAGAGGAAAACCAGTTGAACAAAGGCAGACGACGACAAACACCCACCTGACCTTCGCTCTCATCCTTGTCGACTTCAACCTTGATCAACTCCTCAATCAGAGAGAACAGTGGAGCCAATCATGGGCTCGTGCCCTGCCTCCAGCACACACACTCTGCTCCCATCCTCACTGAACTCCCCTGGACACACCAAGCACTGCCAGTTTGCTCAATGGTGCCAAATCACAAGACTTTTGGAGAAGTTTAATAGGTCAGCACAACATCATGGACCAAAGGATCTACTCTATGTAGGACGCAGTTGTTGGACTTCACAACTCATGGCCTCAATATTATTCATTTAATTGTTTATTTAATATTATTTAGGTTTCTTTTGTACTTGCACAGTGCCTTACTTTACTTTATTGTCACGAAACATTTGATACTAGTGCGTACAATCATCACAGTGATAATTGGTTCTGCGCTCCGCGCTGCCTGAAGTACAAAGTAAATAGAATAAAAATTTAAATTATAAATCATAATTAGAAAATAGAAAAGGGAAAGTGTTTATTGGTTGTTTGTCAGTCTTTGTGCTTAGTTTTTCATGATTCTATCGTGTTTCTTTGTAAATACCCACAAGAAAATGAATCTCAGGGTAGTATACAGTGACATATACATACTCCGATAGTAAATTTACTTTCAACGACTTCTTATGTTCCATGTTGAAGTCAAGAGCCCATTTCATCACACTAGGAATTCATCTTATGATACTGGTTACAATGATGCCATTGATGCCCAGCTCCGGAAAATGATTAAAAAATCATTCAATTATTAACTCCTGCTGTTGGAAATGCTGAGAAATATGAGCCTGGGTTTAGAGAGGGAGGGAGGGTTAGAGGAGGAAGAACAGGTGAGAGAGTGCCACAGTGCTATTTGAGGTGGACTGTTGATAGGACGAGACGGGGTAATGAGCTGAAGCAGAGGGGTCTCTTGGAAAATGGAGAACACCAGCTTTGTCTCAGAAAAGGCCGAGTTTGAATATAATGCTCTGGGCACACAAGAGTAACCGTGTTTGTGGACACAGCAAGGCTAACGTGGCATTTCAGCCTTCAGTGACCAGAGTGCTGGCATCCAGTCACAAAGGGAGAGGGGATCTGGAAAGCTTCACCTTTCCGACGTCAAGTACATCCCAAATTGCACAAGTCCCCTCCCCTGCACACTCGCCTCCCTTCCAGCACTAACACCACTCTCCCGCTTACCTAGCTGCCAGGCACACCTCACACTCAGAAACCTCTGCACTTAGCACTGCCCATCACATATGAACACTTCTCTACTTGCACACTGGCCACCTACCACTTGCACACTTGACACTCGTCACACCCTACTATCCACATACCAACCAGTCCTCCCTTTGCACACTAACACCCAACCCCTTTCCTTAACTGCAGCCTCACAGGCTGTGGGTCAGAAACAAATATAATCAGGGACCCATTGATCTGAAGTGACGTAAATGAGCTGCATGGGCTGAATGCCTGTGAATCTGGTTCTAAAACACCGCTGAGAATTGATAGTTCAGGCACACCCTGGAACGTATCAGTAATAGTCCCATTAAACCAAGACTCTGGTTCGTGAACTCTTCCTGGCACACAGCCTGTGTACAGAGCAGACTCTCTCCATGACATCCGATCAAGCACTCCCTGGTCACACACAGCACAGATGCAATGTAGTGGAACACTCCCTATTATATAACCAATTAATGCTCCCCGTGTAGGTACAGGTCAGATTAGCTGCAGTGTGAAGAGCCAGCTGCAGAGTCCCATCAAACACTCGCTGGGCAGTGTGGACATAAAGAAATGAGCTCTCCTTCAACGCCCAGAAAGAGTGACGTCCAAAATTAAATTTATCATCAATGTATGTTCATTTCTATGCAGGCATTCACAGCAGAACAAAGAAATACAACAGAATAAATGGAAAAACTACACACAAAGATTAGCAAACAACCAATGTGCAAAATATGAACCAGACACATACAAATAAATAAATAAATAATATTGAGAACATGAGATGTAGAGTCAGTGAAAGGGAGTTGATAGGTTGTGCAATCAGTTCAGTGTTGAGGTGGGGGGGGGGGGGTTATCCACACTGGTTCAGGAGCCTGATAGTTCAAGAGTAATAACTGTCCCTGAACCTAGTGGTGTGGGACTTAATGCTCCTGTACCTACTTCCTGATGGCACCAGCGAGAAGAGAGCATGGCCAAAATGGTGGTGGATGCTGCTTTTTTGTGGCAGTGCTCCTGGTCGATGTGCTCACCGTGTGCGTCTCAAAGCCTTTCCAGCACTCGCAAAATGGGCCAGGTCCTGAATAAAGCGTCCTCAGTACAGCGGCAGCTAAGACTCACGGAAGAGGGTAAATTACTTGCCTCTCTATACAGTCCTATCAAACACTGGCAGGGCACGTTAGATATAACGCACCCTACACACAGTCCTTTCGAACACTGCCAGGTCACGTTAGATATAACGCACCCTACACACAGTCCTTTCGAACACTGCCAGGTCACGTTAGATATAACGCACCCTACAAACAGTCCTTTCGAACACTGCCAGGTCACGTTAGATATAACGCACCCTACACACAGTCCTTTCGAACACTGCCAGGGCACGTTAGATATAATGCACCCTACACACAGTCCTATCAAACACTGCCAGGGCATGTTAGATATAATGCACCCTACACACAGTCCTATCAAACACTGCCAGGGCATGTTAGATATAATGCACCCTACACACAGTCCTATCAAACACTGCCAGGGCATGTTAGATATAATGCACCCTACACACCGTCCTATCAAACACTGCCAGGGCATGTTAGATATAATGCACCCTACACACAGTCCTATCAAACACTGCCAGGGCATGTTAGATATAATGCACCCTACACACAGTCCTATCAAACACTGCCAGGGCATGTTAGATATAATGCACCCTACACACAGTCCTATCAAACACTGCCAGGGCATGTTAGATATAATGCACCCTACACACAGTCCTATCAAACACTGCCAGGGCATGTTAGATATAATGCACCCTACACACAGTCCTATCAAACACTGCCAGGGCACGTTAGATATAATGCACCCTACACACAGTCCTATCAAACACTGCCAGGCCAGGTTCAAAATTCAAAGTTAATTGATTAGCAAATGATGTACTGAGCATCAGATTCATTTGAGGTTCGTTGAGATTCATTTTCTTCTTGGTATTTACAGGATAAAAAAAGAAATACAAATTTTTATGAAAAACTACACATAAACAAAGACTGATAAATAACCAATGTAAAAAAGACAGTTTTTACAAAAAAATAATACCGGGAAATTGAGGTTGAGTCAGCAATAAGGAAGGGAAATCCATACATTCTGAGAGAAAAGGAATAGAAAGCAAAGTTGCAATGCTGGGGCTTTAGAAGTCATTGAGCAGATGATTTTGGAGTATTGTGAGCAGTTTTGGGCCCCTTATCTAAGAAGGAATATGTCCTGGCACTCAAGTGGGTCCAGAGGAGGTTCATGAGAATGATACTGGGAATGAAAGGGTTAATGTCTGAGGACTGTTTGATGGCTCCAGGCCTGTACTTGCTGGTGTTTAGATGGAAGGCGGAGGGGTGGGTGGGTATCTCATTGAAACCTACCAAATATCAAAAGGACTGGATAGAGGGACATAGAGAGGATGTTTTCAGCCGTAGGAGCATACAGAACCAGAGGGTACAGCCTCAGAATAGTACGTTCCTTTAGAGATGTGGACAGATTTCTTTAGTCAGAGGTGGTGAATCTGTGGAATTTATTGCCACAGGCAGCTAAGGAGACTAAGTCAATAGATATATTTAAAGCGGAGGTTGATGGGTTCTTGATTAGTAAGGGTGACAAGGGTTATGGGAAAAGGCAGGACAAAGGGTTGAGAGGGATAATAAATCAGCCATGATCAGATGGTGGAGCAAACTTGATGGGCTGAATGGCCCAATTCTGCTCCTGTGTCTTATGAGTTGTAAACAGTCTTTGAAAGTGATGCTGTAGGACACAGAATCAGTTCAGAGAAGTGGTGAATGAAGTTATCCACACCAGTTCTGGAGCCTAATGGTTGCAGGGTAGTGACTGTTCCTGAACCTGGAGGGGTGGGACCTAAGACTCCTGTAGCTCCTGCCCGACAGTAGGGCAAGAAGCGGGCATGGCCTGCATGGTGAGGCCAGATATATCGTCCACACAGTTCTGTTTATAAATATACTGAGCTACAGTGAAAAACTTGTTTCACACGTAATGAAACGATCTGTATGGATAATATTAGTGCATCGGGAAATCAGTAACAGAATGCAGGATGAAGTTGCAGAGAAAGTGCAGTGCAGGCAGACAATAAGATGCAAGGACCGTGACAAGCCAGACTGTGAGGACAAGGAGCCATCGAGCCCTCAAAGGGACTGTTCAAAAATCTTATGACAGCAGGGTCGAAGCTGCCCTTGAGCTGGGTAGAGCATGCTTTCAGCCCTTTGTATCTTCTCCCCAGTAGGGCAGGGGAGGGAGTGGGGGTGAAGAGGAGACAATGTCCAGGCTGGGTGGAGTCTTTGATTACGTTGGCTGCTTTCCTGGATAGATACATTGTACTTTCCACACAACCCTATCAATCTCACCAGCTCAGGTACGTCCATCCATATTGCTGTACTGAAACAAATGCTCTACTGAAAAGACATGACTGTGAAACTCAGTCCAGCTCCTCTCTCTGCCTGTGGCACCTCCTGCCCTCTCGCTCCACTGGTGTGCTCCTGGGTACCCAATTTCCAAGCGCTGCCTGGGGTGCATGCCCCTATGATGTCAGAGTGGAATTCACCTGGGCAACATGGGTAGGGTTAGTCTTCCTCTGCCCTTGTACAGAGGGAACTGCCTCTCAGCTGTACTTCCATACCTTGCCGAATGGAGAAACAGCCCTACCATGTTTACACACTCACCAGTTAGGGAATCCAACCTCCATTACATTTACACACTCAGTGATTGAGGTGAATCACTCTGACCACATTTACACACTCACCAGCATATTTACATGCTTGCTGATTGGGAAACCCCTCTTCATTTACACACTCACTGGGAGGGGGGAACTCTCCCGCACTGCATTTGCAAACTATCTGACTAAGGTGAGCCTCCCCAATCTTTGACACAACCACTGACCAAGGGAGTTTCCCAACAAATTCTACACACTTATAAAGCAAGGGACACTCTCCTCCATCCTACTATGGTTACACACCCAGTAAGAGAATCTCCCATCCCATTTACACACTCACTGACCAGGTAAACCCAACTATATTCATACTCACCGACCTGGTGAATGCCCACATTTTTACACATTCAACAACTGGGGAAACCCTTGCCTTGTTTACACACTCAATGACCAAGTGAGGAAACCATCTTACTCTTACACACTTGTTGACCAGGTGATTTACCACTGCATTTACACACTCACTGACTGCAGCAACCCTTGTATATTTACACACTCACTGGCACAGAGAATCTTCAATGGTGTTCAAAAAGTAGTTGAGGGTGGGGAGGGGCAAGCAGGGAATCGGTATGTGAAGTGTGAGGGGCAGGGACGAGGTGATGGGGAGAGAGGGATGGAGCAGAGAAGGCCAAAGATGGGCTGGAGAGGCTGTGAGGGGAACAAAAGTAGCGAGGGGAGGGGAAGAGTGAAGGGGCAAGGAGCAAGATAATGGGAGAGTTAGCGAGAGGAGAGGGGAAGAGTGAAGGGGCAAGGAGCAAGATAATGGGAGAGTTAGCGAGAGGAGAGGGGATAGTGAGGGAAGAGGACAGTTAGAAGGGAATGCCTGGAGAGCGAGCAGGAGCGAAAGGGCAAGGATCCAGGCGAGGGCAAGATAAGGGGAAGTAGAAGAGGGCTAGGTAGGCAGATGGGGAAGGGTCTGTGGGTGAGCGGAAAGAAGCAAAAAGGAGAAATGCGGTGGGGCTGAGATTAAAGAGGTGGGGTTTAGAAGAGCGGAGGCGGGGCTACAATCCAGGGAGGCGGGGTTTATGCCGAGGGCAAAACCCCTCCACGGGGACCTCATCTGTCACATCACATCCCCAGACCCCACCTCACCCATCCCACGCACACAGCGGCGCACGGCGAACAGCTGAAGGCGATACCCGCATACTCCACGCCGTGCCAGCACTCGAAACCAGTGCTGGGATCGAAACTCACCCTCACTACCGCCTCTCCTCATCAAACTTCACTTCCACGGAGTTAAATTAGGGAAGAAACCGCCCCCTGCAAACCACACACGCCGCCCGTTAATGCGCCCACCTACCGCGGCGGGCGGCACTTAGTTGATTGCAGTGAAACAATAAATGAATGATTGCACGATGCAAACTAACCCAAACCCACTACTTTGACAGCGGTTTACCATTAAAAGCAGAGACGACAATTAGGCAGCCTTCAGTAATGAGTTGCAATCGATCGGACTCACCACGCCGTGTTCCTGTGGGGTTTATTCCTCAAGCAATGCAATTAGGAGTCCGGGGCCTCAGTTTTCCAGGAAATGGGAATTTTAGGATCATTTGCAGGACGCTCATTGGCCACTGCCCTTTCGCCTTCCCCACCCCGAGGTCCTGTCACTTTCCCGGTTACATTGTTACTCCGCTCTCTCCAGCTGTCCATCACCGCGCAGGCACCCCTCTGGTTGCTTGCCGCCCCGCCGACTACCATTGGCTGCCGGCGGTTGTCAATCAGGAGGCCAGAACCAATCCAAAGCCAGTCGCTCCGTTGATTGGCAGCGGGCGCACACCGCCCTCGCCGGCGGCAGTACAACAAACTTGTCTTACTGTATGTACACCCCCGATCGCCACTGAGCATGTAGTCGGAATAATGACCGCAAACGGACGGAGATCGGTTTGAGGGGAATGTCGACGCTTAGCATGGGGCTGCTTTGTGTTGTATGGATTCAAATGAGGGACGTATTTCTTTTTCTCACTGCTAACTACCCCCCAAAAAAAGAATAAATGCCTGAATTTATAAGTCATCCCCAAATTTCCTTTGGGTCGAAGATATGGCAGATGCCGCACATTTCCTGGAACGATGCAAACTGCTGGAATGAAGAGTTTTTAAAACTGCAAAGAGTACAGAACCTTTGAAGTGTATTCAGCCCTCTGATTAACAGGATAAGAGAGGCTCAGAAGGTCATGGGCCAAATGCAAGCAAGTCGGGCTAACTCTATAGGCATTTTGGTTGGCATGGCCAAGTTGGGACAAAGGGGATTCTTTGGCCCACCTTCCTGCCATTTCTCAGTATCACTGTTTCCTTCCTGATCAGATGCTGACTCAAACTTAAATATACCAGAACTCTGTCCCCACAGATCTGAATGGCAAGGAGAACCCCTGACTCGCAACCCTCTGGGAGAAGAAACTCATCGTCTCTGTCATGAAGGGGCATCCTCTTATTTTCAAGCATAGAGCTGCACAGCTCAGGAACAGGGCTGATGGCCTGTAATAGTCATGCCATGATACCAACTCAAACTGTACACATGCCCTCACTTGCTTTATGTCCCTCCATTTTCCACCTGTCAAAATGTCCTTTAAACATTGCAATCATATCAACCTCCAGCCACCAATACTATCTGTGTATAAAACAAGCCTCATAAATCCACTTTAAAATTTTATCCTTCTCACCTTTCAAAGTTATTGCCTCTAGTAATTAGCATTTCCACCCTGGGAAACCAGATTTATTGACTCCATAATTCTATAATGTCTTCTCTTATCCACTGATGTTCCAGCTAAAGCAATCCCATTTTGCTTAGATTTTCCTTGGAGGCAACATCTCTTCTGCACCCTCTCCAAAGCCTCCACATCCTTCCTTTGGGGCAGCACGGTAACATAGTGGTTAGCACAACACTTTACAGTACCAGTGACATGGGTTCAATTCCCACTGCTGTCTGTAAGGAGTTCCTCCCCGTGACTGCTATGGTTTCTTCCGGGTGCTCTGGTTGGTAGGTTAATTGGTCATTGTAAATTGTTCCGTGATTAGGCTAGGGTTAAATCAGGGGAATGCTAGGCAGCTCGGCTCAAAGGGCCAGAAGGGCCTATTCCATACTGTATCTCAATCAATAAATTAAAATAAATAAAATTTATTTTATTTTATTTTAATCATGCAGACTCCGCAAAGGGTCTTGACCTGAAGTGTCAACTGCTTATTTCTCTCCATGGATGCTGCCTGACCTGCTGAGTTCCTCCAGCATTTAGTGTGTGTTGCTTGAGATTTCCAGCGTTTGCTGAACCCCTTGTGTCTCTGCCTCTGGGCTTTCCCTTAACAGGAAATATCCTCTGTGCAATGGTGCATAAGTATGTCGCTTCTCTATACTCTAGTTCCACTCAATCCCTCCATTTGGAATCATCCTACTGAACGTTCTCTCAACCATCCCCAACGAGATACTATCTCCTGTTACACAGGGCTGCCAAAATTGTTTGCAATACCCCAGATGTGGCCGCTTTCACTAGCGCCCTGCATATTTTTGGAGACTTCCCTGCTGTTATACTCCAAAACCTCTGGAGAACAAAGCCCTGGATTCCATTAGGATTCCTCTGATAATTGCACATGTGTGCTTGATTTCTGTGTTTCATGCACAAGTGCTACACCCGCCCCCCATCCCTTTTTGCCACAGTTTGCTGCAGACTTAGAGTCAAACAGTGCAGCAATAATTCTGTGCTGACCAAAGTGATTTCCTAAGGTAGCTGTTTTTAAATGTATTTGGCCCATGTCCCTCTAAACCTCTCATATCCATGTCTCAGTCTGGATGTCTCAAACACTGTAGTTATACCTGTCTCTACCACTTCCTCTGGCAGCTCATTCCACATACCCACTGCCCTCTGTGTGAAAAACTTGTCCCTCAGAGGCCCTTTAAATCCATCCCCCCTCACCTTAAACTTGTGTCCTCTGTTTTTAGATTCCCCTACTTTGGGAGGAAAATAAAAGCCTGTGACTATTAAAACTTTTCACGCCCCTCGTGATTGTATAAACATCTGTAAGATCACACTATCAGCCTCCTTTGCTCTGGGGAATCTATCCAGTCTCTCCTTGTCAAGTCATGTCAAGTTTCTGTTTTTATGCACAAGTACGGTGAGGTACAGGTACAATCAAGCCCTCCGCTCCCAGTAACCTCCTGCTAAGATTTCTTTTCTACTTTCTCCACTTTCCCAAAGTGAACACCTTCACGTCACCTCCAAACTGGTGACTAGTCGCCATATGCCAGCTTGTGCCATGTTCACCTACTCTACCAAGGTCTCTCTGCAGACTGTTTTAATCCTCCTCGTCATTCCACTTCCCAATTATTATTTCCTAGTCCGCTGATTTGGCTACCATACACTTCCTTCACCTTAGACATTAATAATTTATAAACTGCTGCTGTTCCTTTCAACACCCAACTGGCCTCAGATCACCAGTCTGAAAAGTACCCCTTATTTCACTGACCGATCATCTCCCACCCTCTGTTATGATCTCCACATTGCCCTCCTCCATCTGCCTGTTACCCCTCCATTCCTGGATCCACCTATCATGTGCCAGCTCTTGCCCCACCTCTTTACACTGCATCCCCCCCCACCCCACAACATGGTCTTTCAATCCAGATGAATGGTCCCAACCTGAAACATGAACTGCCCCTTTCTACAGATGCCACCTGACCTGCTGAGTTCCTCCAGCAATTAGTTTGTGGCTCCAGATTCCAGCATCTGCTGTCTCACGTGTCATGACTGACTCTCAATCCAGGACAATACATTACCTTCAACCCAAGGGGTTCCTGTTGAGTCACGCATACTGTATTTTCTAGAAGCCCAGATATATCTGCTTGTTCTCATCTATCTATTCTGGTTAAGCCTTCACCATAAAATACTTCAAACATATGTCAGAATCAACCTCCCCCTTCACGAAGCTGAGCAAACTCTCTGCTGAATTAAGATTAGGATTTTCCGAATGTGCTTTCATTACTTCCTCAATGATTGATTCTAACATTTCTACAACAATACAAGTCAGGCTAATTGGCCAACGGTTACTCACTCTCAGAATCCCTCCTATTTTGGATAAGGCGGTCTCTGTTGGCAGTTTGCCAGAGCTCTGGCTCTTCTCCAGAAGCTAAGGGGGTTTGGAAGGTTTCAGGACCTTGATCTGAAATGTTAACTCATTATTTTCTACAGATGGTGTCTGACTGAGTGAGTAGTTCCAGAGATATTTGTATTTAAGTTAAATTAGTCTGGTTACTATTTGAACAGACCACCAGATGGAAGAATGCAGACTGTTCTAATGCAAATTCCTGTACCCAGGCAATGTGCCCTCAGTACTGAGAAAGTGTTCCTGTATATTTTCTCCTTAGATGTAACTGAATATCTGGGTACAAACTCCATCTGTCACAAGTTTTGAGATGGTGGACTGTGTGTAAGTTTGTTAACTGCCTGATATCACCCAGCAAATCTGGTGACTCTCTTCCAGGTGCCTCGCTGTTGCCTCCCAATCCCTTCAGAGACACGGCCGGGAAATGGCTGTACCATTTGCGCTGGGCAAAATAAAACAAACCTTGTCAATGAACCTTGGCTTCTGCTACCGGGCAGGAAGTACAGGAGCCTTAGGTCGCACACCACCAAGTTCAGAAACAGTTATTACTCGATAACCATCAGGCTCCTGAACTGCCGTGAATAATTTCACTCTCAGCACTGAACTGATGCCACAATCTATAAACTGACTTTTAAGAGCTATACAACTCGAGATCACAATATTATTTATTTATATCCTATTGTCATGATTTGTTTTCTTTTACACATTGGATGCTTGTCAGTCTTTTTATGTATAGTTTTTTTCCAGAAGCACTGTTGTATTTCTTCATTTTCCTGTAAAGGCCTGCGAGAAAATGAATCTCATTGTTGAGTATGGCGACATACAATCAGCGACACTGGTGTACCTAATAAAATGGCCATAGGAGTGGAACCCATGCGGTCTTCTGCTACGGCCCCATCCACTTCAAATTTTGATGTATTGTTTAAGAGAGGCTCTTCTGCCCACCACTGCTGTAACGCGTGATCAATCGCCTCTGACCTCTCTCATTAACAATGCCTATTCACCCATAGGACTCATGTTCACTGTATGCTTTTTGTTCTACCATTCCCTGTTAACTCCACATACAGACTGTTGTTTGTGAAAATCCCGGGAGATCAGCAGTTTCTGAGATACTCAAATCACCCTGTCTGGCACCAAGAATTATTCCACAGTCAATGTCACTTAGATCACATTTCTTCCCCATTCTGATGTATGCTCTGAACAACAACTGATCATTCTGACCCTGTCTGCAGGCTTTTGTGTAGTGAATTGCTCCCAAACGATGGCTGATTAGATATTTGCATTAAGGTGCAGGTATATGGGTGTACCTAATCAAGTGGCCACTGAGTGTAAATGTGGTTTGATTACAAATGTACTTTAAACTTTGAGCTATCAGCTCCATGCTCAGTGTGTCACTGCAGGTCTGTGTTCACCTTCCCCTTTAAGAGTCGTGCTGAGGCTGTTTATATTGGATCTGCATTCAGATCCAGGAATCTGCCTGCGGACCGTGTTCCCACGCAGCACAACAACACATCGGAAGTACTTGAGTCACTGCGTACACTGGGCTTAAAAGGGCTGCAGCTCTTTGTTCTCTGCATCTTATTCCAACGACTGTTTGTGTATAAATGTATTCCAGATTTCAATACCTGGGGTGAACTCCAGAATGCAGGAGGTTTCAGTTAATGAAAGGGCTGGATGTGGATGAGGGGCAGGGAAGGAAAAGGGCTGGTACAAGAATATACCAGCAATGCAAATTTGGTACAGCATGCTCGAAGGACAGAGTGGCCTCAGGCTGGCCAATCTCATGGAAGAATTCCCACATAGCCTTCGGATCCCTGCCTTGTAAGGCATGAAAATGCCCGATGCTGGCCTCTCATCGACGGAGCGCATTCTGACAGGCTACATCACAGCCTGATATGGAAGCTCCAGTACACACGATCCAAACAGTTGCCAAGTTGTAGATTCAGCCAGAACTATCACGGACATAATCCTCACAACCATCATGGACACCTTCAAGAGGTGATGCCTCAAAACTGCAGCAACTAGGATGTCCCCCCACCACCTAGGATGTGCCCCCTTCTCATTTCTATCACCGGACTTGGAGACCTAGAATCAAAGTTGGAAGAACAACTTCTTCCCCTTTACCTTCAGATTTCTGAGCAGACCGAGAACTCTAACTCACTTTTCCTCTTTGGTCCTTCTTTTTTTAACAGTTATTTATATGCATGCTCTGCACTGCTGTCACAAAACATCAAATTTAAGGATGTAGGTCAGAACCCTGATTCTAATGAGTGTCAATGTGCGGTTGAAGGTCGACATGGACTCTATAGGCTGAATGGTCCCATCTCTGTGGTCTATGACTCTACGAGCTGATCCTTCTGCAGTTCAAGATGCCATCTCCAGCTTTAAACCACATCACCAGTCACTGGCCCACAAAATATTGTGAGATCCCCTCTTAGCATGGTCTACTCCTGGTGTACACCAGTAGCAATGGCTGCTTACCCCCTCTCCATTCAGCCCTATGGGATGTTGCTGGCTGCAGATAATATTGCTGGCCTGCTGGCTGGAACTGTCCAGGTCAGAGTTGGTGGGGCATGGGTCTATGAAGTACAGTGCACGTGGGTTTTAACGAGTGCACAAGAAGAGAGGCTGCTCTAAGCACAGCTTGGATGATGCATTATGTAGCTAATGATCACACTCAGTAACGGTACTTAGCAGCTAATTAGCATCTCTCCACCTTGGGCTTTAAACACAAAAACCTCAGCAGCAACACAGTGACTGGATACCCTGGATTAACGTGTTGTGGATTTGGCAGTCAGTCTGAATGAAACACACTACCTTGATAACCAGCTCCCGATCGGACACCAGAGTATGGCACTGCTGGGAATAGACCCAGGAAAGAGAAAATTCAACAACAGTGTCAAAGCTTTTGAACAACAGCACTTTGTTCGTGAAAATAGATATGGTGGTTTAGGAAGGAAACAAAGATAATGAGGCATTGGTAACTCAGATAATCCCGGGAAAATTAAGGATAAAATGGGCTAACAGGCTCACCTCCAGCCAATGGGCTGAATGGCCTGTCTGCTCCCATGCCTTATGGTCCATGGCCATGAGCAGAGACTGCCTCGAGCTTCATTCCATTCCCTGTGCAGTGGCAGAGTGGCGCTGCCCCACAGCTCTAGACCTGGTTCAATCCTGACCCCTGGCACTGCCTGTGTGGAGTTTGCACATTCTCCCTGTGACCCCCACACCTCAATGACGTGGCCACCGTAAGTTGTTGCCAGAGGGGTAGGATCTGGGGTAAAGTTGCTGACGGAAATGAGGG
Source organism: Hypanus sabinus (assembly GCF_030144855.1). Taxonomy (NCBI): domain Eukaryota; kingdom Metazoa; phylum Chordata; class Chondrichthyes; order Myliobatiformes; family Dasyatidae; genus Hypanus; species Hypanus sabinus. The sequence continues at coordinate 158,450,346 of NC_082710.1, forward strand.
TTGAACAGAAATTGAGAAAAAACACAACAGTCCTCATTGAGGGGTCGGCGGTGGAAAGAGTGAGCAGCTTCAACCTGTCCGTGGCTCAGGATTACTCTCTCTGGAAATTGCCCCCGGTGTGGAGGGTTTCTGGGAATATGTGGAGAATTGGTGAGAGGGAATTTGGGGAAATTCCCTCTATTATATTTTCATACTATTCTATGAAAAGGGAACGACAAAAATGCTCTGAGACTCGATGGGCCAAATGTGTGCCTTGGAGAAACAATAACATAAATATATAACAAATATCCTCCAAGAAGACCACAACCTTGTCGTTGGGTTTGGAGGCTTGCGTGCCTCAAAGACCGGGAGAGCTATGTTGGCTGGAGCCAGGGCTTTATGCTTTGACTCTTGGTGGGGTCACCCATGCCAAACAGGTCAAAGGGCAGAGGCCAGACTAAGAGTGGTCCACAGATTGTCCAGGTTCAGGGGTTCAGATGGTCACAAAAATATTGTTACGGAATCAGCAATGAAGAATCTTTCTATATCTGCGTGTGACTAAGGACCCTGAACTGCACTGGGGGCACAATAGAGAAGGTGGCCAAGGACAGTCAGAGACGGAGGACCTTCATTAATGTCCAGTGGCATAACAGGCAGTAAGCGAAACAAATAAAACAAAGGCTGTACTGCACAGATGGAGACAACAGAAGCTGCAGATGATGGAACCAAGAGTCTTAACCAGCCTGCAGGGGGGTCCTCAGTGGTCGAGCGGCATCTGTGAGGCTGAGAAATGGCTGATGTTTTGGGTTGAGTGAGGAGGGGAAGCAGCTGCTATAAAGAGGTGAAAGAAGGAGTGAGGTAGGGGCTGGTGCAACTGAGTCAGGAGGAGTATGATGGGCAGATGGAGTTGTTGGAGTGGGGAGGGAGGGTGCAGATGGAAGACAGCGGCTGATGGGCCAGGGACAGATGCTACTACTGATAATCTGGCACCCTCTGACCTTCAGCAGATTTTCCACACCATTGCATGTTACTTCTCTTAGCACTCAAACACGTTTGTATTTCCCCTTTTTAGGAACTTGCACTGAAGTACAATTAATAAGTATACGTATAATAGCACATAAAAATTTCCAGTGAACCTTCTGGGTTTAAAAGGAGCGTGGATCATGGATTGGTGATGCCACTTTCGTAAGGCACTCTTTTGAAGATGTCCTCGATGGTAGGGAGATTTGTACCGTGATGTTGTTGGTTGAGTGTCCAACCCTCTTTTGACCCTGTTCCATACCAGTTGGTGATGCAACTAATTAGAACACTCTCCACTGTTCTCCTGTGGAAGTACGCATGTCTTTGGTGGCATACCAAATATCTTCAGGCTCCTAATGAACTATAGCAACTGGCATGACTTCTTCCTGATGGTGTCAATGTGTTGGGGCCATCCTCTGAGATGCTGATGCCCATGAACACTGGGACAGCAGATGATCCGAGTTTTACTGCCCACTATACAGGTACGCATTCCCAGCTTTGTTTATCTGAATGCAGCCACCCTTTGAGAAAATCAACAATGGAGACAGAGATAAGTGATTATGATCTAACTGAGGTTATTCAGGGGTAGTTACAAAATGACCACAGATATGTCCTGCACATTCGACCACGGTGAATATTTGGGAGAGATTAACAAACTGAAATTGTCACAGTGAGAGGTGCAGTGGAGCCCTGATAGGAAAGGATGGGTGATGGCAGAAGGGAGACTGAACATTGCCCAAAGATAAACTGGGACAGAAAACTCTATTAGGAGTTATTTATCAAAGAATGATTGCAGTTTTGGAAAATACAACCAGGAAATTATTGGTGGATGTAACAGTGGTGTAACAGGGCACCACGTCACCAAACCCTTCTCTACAGATGTACTGATAAAATTGTACTCGCTGTTGCATCATGGTCTGGTACAGCCATTTATGTGCACAGAAAGGTAAGAAGCTCGAAAAGAGAAGTGAACTACGGGCACATCCATCCCCACTATTTGTAGTATCTAAAGGAGGCACTGCCTTAAGAAGGCAACATCCGTCATCTTGGATCACCACCATCCACCCTCCCACAGCCACCACTGTCCAGGAAGTACAGACGCCTGTAGTCCCACACCACCAGATTCAAGAACAGTTACTTCCCTTCAACCATTCAGCTCTTGAACCAAACTTCACAACCGTCATCACTAGCTCGGCACAGCAACACAACGACCACTTTGACTACTTGCACTTTATCTTTGAAATGGAATTATCCTAAATAATTTTATATAATTTATGTTTCCCTTGTGGGTGCTGCTTGTAATATGCAACATGCCTGTGAAGCCGCTGCAAGTGTACTTCTCACACTTGTGCACACACAAACTTGTGCAAGTGACAATAAACTTGACTTTGACTTTGATCAGGATGGACTTATCTACCAACAGATTTCACAAACAAACTTTGTAATATTTAACATGAGGAGCAGGTTCATAAAATACATTTGAAATAGTTTTTTAGATTTTCCTATTGAGAAATGAGTAAGGAGAGAAGTTGATATTTAGCAGCATGATATACGATCTCTCAATATAATTATAGGATATATCACAACGAAGCTCCGGTTAATCATAATAATGGAGAAAAGTGAATTATATCACTTATATTGATATAAATATATATTGAGTATGAGAGCAATTCATTTAAATCAAATGCTATTTTAAATTTGAACAGAGCAACAATATAGGTATATGATGCAAATTGGCTATGATCTAAAAATTAGCTTAAAAGGAATTATGGCAGCCAAACAATTGCATTTAACAATATCATAGTTCACAATTATCCCTTCCCTTAGGGAATAAAAACTCCACAGGAAAAATGCTTTAATATGATAAGTTAAATTTACTGTCAAAGGGAAAAAACTATAATGTAGTAAGCCTGAAAGCTAATAAGATTTTTGAATTCAGCAAAGGATAATGAAGAAAAAGCATATGAGATTAAATTAGCAAGGGACATGTAAATGAATTGTAAAATTTAGTGAGGAGGTGCTAAAAAATGGGAAAGTTACTGAGCATACACAACAACTCCCCACAGTCAAATGCACGAGGGGAAGACAACAGTCTTAAACAAATGCATTGTAACTGTCATCAAAATATTCTGAAAAGGGTCAGGAGCCACAGTTCTACTGAGACAGAAGATACTTTGCAGATGCTGGAAAGACACACACAAAACGCACAGGAAGGAGCAAGGGGGAATCTCAGCAGGTTAGTAGTCCTGAAGAAGGTTCTCATCCCAAACTCTTGACTGTTTATTCCACTTCACTGATGTCAAAGTCAAGGTAAATTTTATTATCAGAGTCACCACATACTGAGATTCTTTTTACTGTGGGCATATTCAGCAAATCTACAGAATAGTAACTATAACAGGATCAATGAAAGATCATTTAGAGCATAGAAGACAACACACTGTGCAAATGACATATAAATAAACAGCAATAAATAACAAAGAAATCAAACAACAAGATAAAAAGTCCTTAAATTGAGATCATTGGTTGTGAGAGCATCTCAATAGATGAGTGTAGACATCCTCTTTTGCTCAAGAGCCTGATGGTTGAGGGGCAGTAACTTTTCTTGAACCTGATGGTGCGAGTCCTGAAGCTCTTGCACCTTCTACCTGATGACCGCAGTGAGAAAAGAACATGGCCTGGGCAGGGAGGATCGCTGCTTTCCTATGACAGCGTTTCATGTAGATGTGCTCAGAGGGCTTTACCCGTGATGTACTGGGCTGAATCCGCTACCTTTTGTAGGATTTTCCATCTGAAGGCATTGGTGTTCCCATACCGGATGTTTCCTGACCTGCTGAGCTTCTCTGTTGAGAACTTAAACAAATTGGACTTGGTATAGAATTTGTAATTGGGGAAAATTAAAGGGACTAAAGATCGCCTGATCCTGATGGTTTCTCTCCCTGAGCTTTTGATAGTTATGGAGATAGTGGGTGGATAAGAATACAAGAACATAGGAGGGAAGTGGCCTCATCATTGTGGGTCATGCCACTTCATCTGGATTGTGTCCAGCTGAAACACCAACGGTCCTTCTCCCCACCCACCAGCAGATGCTGCGTGATCCACTCTATTCCTCTAGCATTTGTTTTTCTTTGCCCCAGATTTCCAACATCTGTGATCTGTTGTGTCTACAAAAAAATAGGTTCAACGAGCAAGCTGTTCGGCCTGCCAAACTTGCCCCATCACTCAGGTCAGTCTGACCAAAACCTTAATTCCTCTTCTGTGCCAGCTCCCCACATACCTCAGTTCCTCTGATCTTTCAGAAATTTACCTCCGCCCTCTTCAAAATACTCCCCCCCCGCCCCCCGTTATCTGACCTCTGCAAGACTCTCGGGTAGAGAATTCCCAAAAATGGCTTGATCGTCCTTCTTTAGACTGACTTCATTGTCCCTGCAGACTGGAAGGACACAAACTCATCCTTGACATTCAAGAGAGGAAAAGAGAATAGACAATAGGTGCAGAAGTAGACCATTCAGCCCTTCGAGCCTGCACCGCCATTCTGAGATCATGACTGATCATCTACTATCAATACCCGGTTCCTGCCTTGTCCCCATATCCCTTGATTCCCCTATCCATAAGATACCTATCTAGCTCCTTCTTGAAAGCATCCAGAGAATTGGCCTCCACTGCCTTCCAAGGCAGTGCATTCCAGACCCTCACAACTCTCTGGGAGAAGAAGTTTTTCCTTAACTCTGTCCTAAATGGCCTACCCCTTATTCTCAAACCATGCCCCCTGGTACTGGACTCTCCCAGCATCTGGAACATATTTCCTGCCTCTATCTTGTCCAATCCCTTAATAATCTTATATGTTGCAATCAGATCCCCTCTCATTCTCCTTAATTCCAGCGTGTACAAGCCCAGTCTCTCTAACCTCTCTGCGTAAGACAGTCCGGACATGCCAAGAATTAACCTTGTGAATCTACACTGCACTTCCTCTACAGTCAGGATGTCCTTCCTTAACCCTGGAGACCAAAACTGTACACAATACTCCAGGTGTGGTCTCACCAGGGCCCTGTACAAATGCAAAAGGATTTCCTTGCTGTTGTACTCAATTTCCTTTGTAATAAAGGCCAACATTCCATTAGCCTTCTTCACTGCCTGCTGCACTTGCTCATTCACCTTCAGTGACTGATGAACAAGGACTCCTAGATCTCTTTGTATTACTCCCTTACCTAACTCTACATCATTCAGATAATAATCTGCCTTCCTGTTCTTACTCCCAAAGTGGATAACCTCACACTTATTCACATTAAACGTCATCTGCCAAGTATCTGCCCACTCACCCAGCCTATCCAAGTCACCCTGAATTCTCCTAACATCCTCATCACATGTCACACTGCTACCCAGTTTAGTATCATCAGCAAACTTGCTGATGTTATTCCCAATGCCTTCATCTAAATCGTTGATGTAAATCTTAAATAGCTGTGGTCCCAATACCGAGCCCTGTGGCACCCCACTAGTCACCACCTGCCATTCCGAGAAACACCCATTCACCGTTACCCTTTGCTTTCTATCTGCCAACCAGTTTTCTATCCATGTTTTCTATCCATGTCAATGTCTTCCCCCCAATGCCATGAGCTTTGATTTTACCCACCAATTTCCTATGTGGGACCTTATCAAATGCGTTCTGAAAAATCGAGGTACAGTACATCCACTGGATCTTCCTTGTCTAACTTCCTGGTTACATCCTCGAAAAACTCCAATAGATTAGTCAAGCATGATTTGCCCTTGGTAAATCCATGCTGGCTCGGCCCAATCCCATCACTGCTATCTAGATATGCCACTATTTCATCTTTAATAATGGACTCTAGCATCTTCCCCACTACTGATGTTAGGCTGACAGGACAATAGTTCTATGTTTTCTCCCTCCCTCTTTTCTTAAAAAGTGGGATAACATTAGCCATTCTCCAATCCTCAGGAACTGATCCTGAATCTAAGGAACATTGGAAAATGATTACCAATGCATCTACAATTTCCAGAGCCATCTCCTTTAGTACCCTAGGATGCAGACCATCTGGACCTGGGGATTGTCAGCCTTCAGTCCCATCAGTCTACTCATCACCGTTTCCTTCCTAATGTCAATCTGTTTCATTTCCTCTGTTACCCTATGTCCTTGGCCCATCCATACATCTGGGAGATTGCTTGTGTCTTCCCTAGTGAAGACAGATCTAAAGTACATTAAATTCTTCTGCCATTTCTCTGTTTCCCATAACAATTTCACCCAAATCACTCTTCAAGGGCCCAACATTGTTCTTAACTATCTTCTTTCTCTTCACATAACTAAAAAAGCTTTTGCTATCCTCCTTTATATTCCTGGCTAGCTTGCATTCGTACCTCACTTTTTCTCCCCGTATTGCCTTTTTAGTTAAGTTCGTACTCTGACATCAATAGAGGAAATGTCAGAATCTATTATTAGGGAGACAGCAGTTAGAAAACTATTAACATTGGGCACAAACAAGACTGATTCATAAAAGACTGATTCAACAAATCTGTGAGGGTTTGTTGAGGAAGTAACTAGCAGGTAGATCAGGGAGATAATGATTTTCGTTATTGAACAGTACAACAGAGTGCAGATCCTTCAGCTCACGATGTTGTGCCAACCTATATGAACCAACTCCACGATCAATCTAACCCTTCCCTCCCACACAGCCCATAGCTCTCCATTTGCCTTACATTTATGTGTCTCTCTAAATGTTCCTGTTGTATCAGCCTCTACCACCACACCCAGCAGGGCCTCCCAAGCACCCACTATTCTCTGTGTGAAAAAGTCTACCTTTGACATCTCCACTAAATTTCTTCCACTCAACTTAAGTAGATGTCCTGTGCTGTTGGACATTGCTGAGAAGTGTGAGGTTCTACATTTTGGCAGGAATAATCCAAATAGAACATACAGAGTAAATGGTAGGGCATTGAGGAATGCAGAGGAACAGAGAGATCTAGGAATAACTGTGCATTGTTCCCTGAAAGTGGAGTCTCATGTAGATAGGGTGGTGAAGAGGGCTTTTGGAACGCTGGCCTTTATAAATCAAAGCATTGAGTACAGAAGTTGGGATGTAATGCTAAAGTTGTACAAGGCATTGGTAAGGCCAAATTTGGAATATTGTGTGCAGTTCTGGTCACCGAATTATAGGAAAGATATCAATAAATTAGAGAGAGTGCAGAGACGATTTACTAGGATGTTACCTGGGTTTCAGCAATTAAGTTACAGAGAAAGGTTGAACAAGTTAGGTCTCTATTCATTGGAGCGTAGAAGGTTGAGGGGGGATTTGATCGAGGTATTTAAAATTTTGAGAGGGATATATAGAGTTGACGTGAACAGGCTGTTTCCATTGAGAGTAGGGGAGATTCAAACTAGAGGACATGATTTGAGAGTTAGGGGGCAGAAGTTTAAGGGAAACACGAGGGGGTATTTCTTTACTCAAAGAGTGATAGCTGTGTGGAATGAGCTTCCTGTAGAAGTAGTAGAGGCCAGTTCAGTTGTGTCATTTAAGGTAAAATTAGATAGGTATATGGACAGGAAAGGAGTGGAGGGTTATGGGCTGAGTGCGGGTAGGTGGGACTAGGTGAGATTAAGGGTTCGGCACGGACTAGGAGGGCCAAGATGGCCTGTTTCCGTGCTGTGATTGTTATATGGTTATATGGTTATTGCAGATCTGGGAATAAGGTGGTGGGTGTCCACTCCACCTGTATCTCTCATAACCTTATACACGTCTATCAAGTTGCCTCTCATCCTCTGTTGCTCCAAACAGAAAAGCCCCAGCTTGATCAATCTTTTTCATGAGAGAGGTTCTCTAATCTAGGGAGCATCTTGGTGAATCTTCTCTGCACTCTCTGTCTAAAGCTTCCACATCTATCCTGTACAGCGGCTGCCACAGAAGTACACCAGATTTGTCCTTGTGGAACTGGAGTAATGTTCTTCATCCTCATCACATTCTACAGGGGTTGTATTGAGAGCATCCTGAGCAGCTACATCACTGCCTGGTTTGGAAATTGCACCATCTTGGATCACAAGACCCTGCAGCGGATAGTGAGGTCAGCTGAGAAGATCATCGGGGTCTCTCTTCCTGCCATTACAGACATTTACACTACACGCTGCATCCGCAAAGGAAGCAGCATTATGAAGGACCCCATGCACCCGTCATACAATCTCTTCTCCCTCCTGCTGTCTGGGAAAAGGCTCCGAAGCATTCGGGCTCTCACGGCCAGAGTATGTAACAGTTTCTTCCCCCGAGCTATCAGAATCCTCAATACCCGAAGCCTGGACTGACACCTTGCCCTATTGTCCTGTTTATTATTTATTTTAATGCCTGCACTGTTTTTGTGCACTTTATGTAGTCCTGTGTAGGTCTGTAGTCTAGTGTAGCTTTCTCTGTTTTTTTTTACGTAGTTCAGTCTAGTTTTTGTACTGTGTCATGTAACACCATGGTCCTGAAAAACGTTGTCTCATTTTTACTATGTACTGTACCAGCAGTTATGGTCGAAATGACAATAAAACTGACTTGACTTGACTTGTATAAGCATCAATGAGGATTATCAGTTATAACTAGTTGTGGGTACTAAGTGGGTCAGTAGCACAGCGGGTAGAGCCCTAGCTTACAGCCCCAGAGACACTGGTTCAATCCCAACCTCCGGTGCTGCTTCCATGTTCTTCCTGTAGAAATTTCCTGGTGCTCCAGTTTCATTCTCAAAGATGCAGGGGTTGGTAGGTTAATTGGTCCTAGTGTGTGGGTGTGGCACAGCACCTGGGAATAGCTGATAGCAGTGCGGAGAGGATGAGGTGGAATAGTGTAAAAGCATGGCTGATGGTCACCATCGGGCCTGTTCCGGTGTTCCACGATGCAATGGCTCTAGCTTCAGTGTTAGATCCTGATCAGTTTACAAGCTACATCGAAGGTGGAAGGAACAGGTACGAAATGTAACTTCTGTATACATATTGAAGGGAGAGTAGACAACAGCGCGGTGTGACAGCATGGGTTGGTGGGTATCGGTAACCGGCTGCCAGAGTAAGTGGGTGCAATTGGAACATTTGGAAGACACTTGGACAGAAAGGTTCAGAGGGACATGGACCACATGCCAGCTCGTGGGATCCACTCAGGAAGGGCTCCTTGGTCAGCACGGACAAATTCGGCTGAAGGGGAGGTTTCTGTGCTGTATTTACCCCGTGACTCTAAATGGGGCAGATCATTTAAAATAGACAGGAAGATCCACTTCTACTGGGGCAGTCACTCAGCATCAGGCAGACTTGCTTCCTCCCTGTTTTTGTGGGCTCTGGTGTGGATTGTGTGGGAACGGCGGACCCTTCCACAGAGGGAAGGCACCCTGGTCGGCATGGGCGAGTTTGGCCACAGGGCTTGCTTCCGTGCTGTTAAAGTCTACGACTGTGTCAGGGCTTAGAAGGTCATGTGACTTTATACTTGAAATGAACATGCCGGCGAAGCAAGCAACAGTGAATCTGCTGCTTTCAGACAGCATCGTGTGTAGAATGGTGCCGAGGGAGGGAGGGAGAGGGGGAGGAGGAAGGGAGGGTGATGGTTAGGGAACACATAATGAGTAACAGGAGGAAATCAGACAAAAAACAGACAGAGAGAATGAAAGAGATGGATAGATGGAGAATGGGCAGAGATAGAGAGTGAGAGACGAATAAACATGAGAGATAGACTGTGAGAAAGAAAGAGAGTGAATGAGTGAGTGAGGAAGATAGAGCGACAGTGAGTGATAGACATGAGAGAGAAAGAGACTGCTGGTTAAGAGGAGGAGAGAGAGAGGGAGAGTGAGGGAAAGACAGATGTAAGAAAGAGACTAGGAGATAAGAGTGTGTGTGTGTGTGTGTGTGTGTGTGTGTGTGTGTGTGTGTGTGTGTGTGTGTGTGTGTGAGAAAGCAAGGAGTGAGCAGGAGAGTGACAGTGTGAGAGCTAGAGAGAGGAAGTGCGAGACGACAAGAGAGAAAATGAGGAAAAAGCAAGAGAGAGAGAAGACACAAGAAAGAGTGTGTGTGAGAAAGAGAGAAAAATCCTCATAGGTGCTCAGGGACTGAGTAAGTGAGTCAAAGATGGCCAAATTCCTGAATATGAGGGAAATTAATAATAATCAACTACCGTGAAATAGAACTGCCCAAGGAGAGGTGGAGACACAGATCCTCACATCGCCTAAGAAATACCAAGGCAGGCATCTGAATCACCAAGGCTAGAAAGACAATAGGCCAAGTGCTGGTAAAGGGATTGAGTAAGGCTGATGTCCAGCACTGTGATGGTGGGCCAAATGACCTGTTTCTGTGCTAGAGATCTCTCAACTGACCAAGACAGACCCGATACGGTCCAGAAGACTCCTCTTGTATGGCTCATCCTGTCTGAAGCACGGACATGCGAATGGTTGGAACCTGCGCTTACACGCGTCCTCCGATGCGTGTGCACACACACATCCACACAAACCTGCTCAGGAGCAGCTCATAAGTACAGACCAACCGTACACGGGCATGAACACACAAAGCCAACTGTCAGATGGGTGCGATAGTTGAATGAAACGCTAAAGCAGACCAAAAGGGAAAGGAAGGCAAACTACACCAACCCCGCCCACACCTCTTCGCCTAACCTGTCGTGGTCAGCACTGCGGAACCGGGGCAGGATGTGTCGGAAGCTGCTGGTCCGGTCCAGTTTGGGCTGACTCTTGGTCCTCTTGATGGAGCCCTTCAGCCTCCGGCTCAGGAATCCCTGCTGGAAGAAAGGGAGAGAGAAGTTCAGAGGCAAGGTTGATGGTAAGCAAGAGGCCAAAGACCCGGTCAATCATTGGAGAGCCCTTGTCCTCCAACACACGGACCCTGAGACACCCGTCTCAGAGAACATGGGTGCAAGAAGCCCATAGGGACCGCTTAGCAAAGCCCTACAGTAGCCAACGGAGGCTTTTCAACCCACCAAGTCCACACTAGCTCCTTACTCACCCTTCTGATGAAAGGTATCAGCCCAAGAAAGCTTATTCCCCTCCTTGAAAGCTGCTTGACTTGCTGAGTTGCTCCAGCACTTCTTTGGGTTGCCCATGCTAGCTCCTAACCCAACTCCCTTATTCACCGTGAGCCTACAATTAATCCTCTTGTACACAGGCCATCTACTTCCCCTTTGTTCTCCTGATGGAGAGAACCTTCCTCCATAGAAGACCCATGTTCTGAAGCATTAACCCTGTTTTTCCTTTCTCCACAAATGCAACCTGAGTGTGTAATCCCATTTTTCCTCTTTTCACAGATGCTGCTTGACCTACTGACTGTTTAATCCTATTTTTCCTCTCTCTACAGATGCTGCCTGACCTGCTGAGTGTTTCTGTTTTTGACCACTTCCCTACACTAAGAGGCCATTTAGAATTAACCAGCTTGGGAGTAAATAGGAGTACTCAGGGGTAAACCATGAGGCTACAGAGAGATGTGCGAACTCCATACACACACAGGTGTGGGTCAAACCTCAATCTCTGCTGTGAGACAGAGACTCAGCTCTACCCCCTGCGCCACTGAGTTGCTCTTTGGTGCCAGGCTTCGAGGCGAATTTAAAGAATTGTCAGCTCAGAACCAAAATTCTGCTCTACGGACATTAGAGAAATCTAGCATGGCCCTCACCCATGACTGCTTTTACAAATACCCCATGGAAAATATCTGATCTGGGTGCATCGGGGCTTGGGATGTGACCACGAGGAATTGCAGAGGGTCATGGACACAGCTCAGTGCATCACAGAAACCAGCGTCTCTGTAACTTCTTCCAGCCCTGACACCCCTCTCTCTCTGTAACTTCCTCCAGTCCTGACACCCCTCTCTATCTGTAACCCCCACCAGCCCTGACACCCCTCTCTATCTCTGTAACCCCTCCAGCCCTGACACCCCTCTCTATCTCTGTAACCCCTCCAGCCCTGACACCCCTATCTCTGTAACCCCCTCCAGCCCTGACACCCCTCTCTAACTCTGTAACCCCCTCCAGCCCTGACACCCCTCTCTATCTCTGTAACCCCTCCAGCCCTGACACCCCTCTCTCTCTTTCTTCCAGCCCTGACACCCCTCTCTATCTCTGTAACCCCCTCCAGCCCTGACACCCCTCTCTATCTCTGTAACCCCTCCAGCCCTGACACCCCTCTCTATCTCTGTAACCCCCTCCAGCCCTGACACCCCTCTCTATCTCTGTAACCCCCTCCAGCCCTGACACCCCTCTCTATCTCTGTAACCCCCTCCAGCCCTGACACCCCTCTCTATCTCTGTAACCCCTCCAGCCCTGACACCCCTCTCTATCTCTGTAACCCCCTCCAGCCCTGACACCCCTCTCTATCTCTGTAACCCCCTCCAGTCCTGACACCCCTCTCTACCTCTGTAACCCCCTCCAGCCCTGACACCCCTCTCTATCTCTGTAACCCCCTCCAGCCCTGACACCCCTCTCTCTCTGTAACTTCCTCCAGTACTGACCCCCCTCTCTATCTCTGTAACCCCCTCCAGCCCTGACACCCCTCTCTCTGTAACCCCCTCCAGCCCTGACACCCCTCTATCTCTGTAACCCCTCCAGCCCTGACACCCCTCTCTATCTCTGTAACCCCCTCCAGCCCTGACACCCCTCTCTATCTCTGTAACCCCCTCCAGCCCTGACACCCCTCTCTCTCTGTAACTTCCTCCAGTCCTGACCCCCCTCTCTATCTCTGTAACCCCCTCCAGCCCTGACACCCCTCTCTGTCTCTGTAACCCCCTCCAGCCCTGACACCCCTCTCTACCTCTGTAACCCCCTCCAGCCCTGACACCCCTCTCTATCTCTGTAACCCCCTCCAGCCCTGACACCCCTCTATCTCTGTAACTTCTTCCAGCCCTGACACCCCTCTCTATCTCTGTAACCCCCTCCAGCCCTGACACCCCTCTCTATCTCTGTAACCCCCTCCAGCCCTGACACCCCTCTCTATCTCTGTAACCCCCTCCAGCCCTGACACCCCTCTCTATCTCTGTAACCCCTCCAGCCCTGACACCCCTCTCTATCTCTGTAACCCCCTCCAGCCCTGACACCCCTCTCTATCTCTGTAACCCCCTCCAGTCCTGACACCCCTCTCTACCACTGTAACCCTCTCCAGCCCTGACACCCCTCTCTATCTCTGTAACCCCCTCCAGCCCTGACACCCCTCTCTATCTCTATAACCCCCTCCAGCCCTGACACCCCTCTCTCTCTGTAACTTCCTCCAGTACTGACCCCCCTCTCTATCTCTGTAACCCCCTCCAGCCCTGACACCCCTCTCTATCTCTGTAACCCCCTCCAGACCTGACACCCCTCTCTCTGTAACCCCCTCCAGCCCTGACACCCCTCTATCTCTGTAACCCCCTCCAGCCCTGACACCCCTCTCTCTCTGTAACTTCCTCCAGTACTGACCCCCCTCTCTCTCTCTGTAACTTCCTCCAGTCCTGACACCCCTCTCTATCTGTAACCCCCACCAGCCCTGACACCCCTCTCTATCTCTGTAACCCCTCCAGCCCTGACACCCCTCTCTATCTCTGTAACCCCTCCAGCCCTGACACCCCTCTCTATCTCTGTAACCCCCTCCAGCCCTGACACCCCTCTCTATCTCTGTAACCCCTCCAGCCCTGACACCCCTCTCTATCTCTGTAACCCCTCCAGCCCTGACACCCCTCTCTATCTCTGTAACCCCCTCCAGCCCTGACACCCCTCTCTATCTCTGTAACCCCTCCAGCCCTGACACCCCTCTCTCTCTGTAACCCCCTCCAGCCCTGACACCCCTCTCTATCTCTGTAACCCCTCCAGCCCTGACACCCCTCTATCTCTGTAACCCCTCCAGCCCTGACACCCCCCTCTATCTCTGTAACCCCCCCAGCCCTGACACCCCTCTCTAACTCTGTAACCCCCTCCAGCCCTGACACCCCTCTCTATCTCTGTAACCCCTCCAGCCCTGACACCCCTCCCTCTCTATCTCTGTAACCCCCTCCAGCCCTGACACCCCTCTCTATCTCTGTAACTTCCTCCAGTCCTGACACCCCTCTCTATCTCTGTAACCCCCTCCAGCCCTGACACCCCTCTCTCTCTGTCTTCTTCCAGCCCTGACACCCCTCTCTATCTCTGTAACCCCCTCCAGCCCTGACACCCCTCTCTATCTCTGTAACCCCCTCCAGCCCTGACACCCCTCTCTATCTCTGTAACCCCCTCCAGCCCTGACACCCCTCTCTATCTCTGTAACCCCCTCCAGCCCTGACACCCCTCTCTATCTCTGTAACCCCTCCAGCCCTGACACCCCTCTCTATCTCTGTAACCCCTTCCAGCCCTGACACCCCTCTCTATCTCTGTAACCCCCTCCAGCCCTGACACCCCTCTCTATCTCTGTAACCCCCTCCAGCCCTGACACCCCTCTCTATCTCTGTAACCCCTCCAGCCCTGACACCCCTCTCTATCTCTGTAACCCCCTCCAGCCCTGACACCCCTCTCTATCTCTGTAACCCCCTCCAGTCCTGACACCCCTCTCTACCTCTGTAACCCCCTCCAGCCCTGACACCCCTCTCTATCTCTGTAACCCCCTCCAGCCCTGACACCCCTCTCTCTCTGTAACTTCCTCCAGTACTGACCCCCCTCTCTATCTCTGTAACCCCCTCCAGCCCTGACACCCCTCTCTATCTCTGTAACCCCCTCCAGCCCTGACACCCCTCTCTCTGTAACCCCCTCCAGCCCTGACACCCCTCTATCTCTGTAACCCCTCCAGCCCTGACACCCCTCTCTATCTCTGTAACCCCCTCCAGCCCTGACACCCCTCTCTATCTCTGTAACCCCCTCCAGCCCTGACACCCCTCTCTCTCTGTAACTTCCTCCAGTCCTGACCCCCCTCTCTATCTCTGTAACCCCCTCCAGCCCTGACACCCCTCTCTGTCTCTGTAACCCCCTCCAGCCCTGACACCCCTCTCTACCTCTGTAACCCCCTCCAGCCCTGACACCCCTCTCTATCTCTGTAACCCCCTCCAGCCCTGACACCCCTCTATCTCTGTAACTTCTTCCAGCCCTGACACCCCTCTCTATCTCTGTAACCCCCTCCAGCCCTGACACCCCTCTCTATCTCTGTAACCCCCTCCAGCCCTGACACCCCTCTCTATCTCTGTAACCCCCTCCAGCCCTGACACCCCTCTCTATCTCTGTAACCCCTCCAGCCCTGACACCCCTCTCTATCTCTGTAACCCCCTCCAGCCCTGACACCCCTCTCTATCTCTGTAACCCCCTCCAGTCCTGACACCCCTCTCTACCTCTGTAACCCTCTCCAGCCCTGACACCCCTCTCTATCTCTGTAACCCCCTCCAGCCCTGACACCCCTCTCTATCTCTATAACCCCTTCCAGCCCTGACACCCCTCTCTCTCTGTAACTTCCTCCAGTACTGACCCCCCTCTCTATCTCTGTAACCCCCTCCAGCCCTGACACCCCTCTCTATCTCTGTAACCCCCTCAAGACCTGACACCCCTCTCTCTGTAACCCCCTCCAGCCCTGACACCCCTCTATCTCTGTAACCCCTCCAGCCCTGACACCCCTCTCTATCTCTGTAACCCCCTCCAGCCCTGACACCCCTCTCTATCTCTGTAACCCCCTCCAGCCCTGACACCCCTCTCTCTCTGTAACTTCCTCCAGTCCTCTCCCCCCTCTCTATCTCTGTAACCCCCTCCAGCCCTGACACCCCTCTCTATCTCTGTAACCCCCTCCAGCCCTGACACCCCTCTCTATCTGTAACCCCCTCCAGCCCTGACACCCCTCTATCTCTATAACCCCTCCAGCCCTGACACCCCTCTCTATCTATAACCCCTCCAGCCCTGACACCCCTCTCTATCTGTAACCCCTCCAGCCCTGACACCCCTCTATCTCTGTAACCCCCTCCAGCCCTGACACCCCTCTCTCTCTGTAACTTCCTCCAGTACTGACCCCCCTCTCTCTCTCTGTAACTTCCTCCAGTCCTGACACCCCTCTCTATCTGTAACCCCCACCAGCCCTGACACCCCTCTCTATCTCTGTAACCCCTCCAGCCCTGACACCCCTCTCTATCTCTGTAACCCCTCCAGCCCTGACACCCCTCTCTATCTCTGTAACCCCCTCCAGCCCTGACACCCCTCTCTATCTCTGTAACCCCTCCAGCCCTGACACCCCTCTCTATCTCTGTAACCCCTCCAGCCCTGACACCCCTCTCTATCTCTGTAACCCCCTCCAGCCCTGACACCCCTCTCTATCTCTGTAACCCCTCCAGCCCTGACACCCCTCTCTCTCTGTAACCCCCTCCAGCCCTGACACCCCTCTCTATCTCTGTAACCCCTCCAGCCCTGACACCCCTCTATCTCTGTAACCCCTCCAGCCCTGACACCCCCCTCTATCTCTGTAACCCCCCCAGCCCTGACACCCCTCTCTAACTCTGTAACCCCCTCCAGCCCTGACACCCCTCTCTATCTCTGTAACCCCTCCAGCCCTGACACCCCTCCCTCTCTATCTCTGTAACCCCCTCCAGCCCTGACACCCCTCTCTATCTCTGTAACTTCCTCCAGTCCTGACACCCCTCTCTATCTCTGTAACCCCCTCCAGCCCTGACACCCCTCTCTCTCTGTCTTCTTCCAGCCCTGACACCCCTCTCTATCTCTGTAACCCCCTCCAGCCCTGACACCCCTCTCTATCTCTGTAACCCCCTCCAGCCCTGACACCCCTCTCTATCTCTGTAACCCCCTCCAGCCCTGACACCCCTCTCTATCTCTGTAACCCCCTCCAGCCCTGACACCCCTCTCTATCTCTGTAACCCCTCCAGCCCTGACACCCCTCTCTATCTCTGTAACCCCTTCCAGCCCTGACACCCCTCTCTATCTCTGTAACCCCCTCCAGCCCTGACACCCCTCTCTATCTCTGTAACCCCCTCCAGCCCTGACACCCCTCTCTATCTCTGTAACCCCTCCAGCCCTGACACCCCTCTCTATCTCTGTAACCCCCTCCAGCCCTGACACCCCTCTCTATCTCTGTAACCCCCTCCAGTCCTGACACCCCTCTCTACCTCTGTAACCCCCTCCAGCCCTGACACCCCTCTCTATCTCTGTAACCCCCTCCAGCCCTGACACCCCTCTCTCTCTGTAACTTCCTCCAGTACTGACCCCCCTCTCTATCTCTGTAACCCCCTCCAGCCCTGACACCCCTCTCTATCTCTGTAACCCCCTCCAGCCCTGACACCCCTCTCTCTGTAACCCCCTCCAGCCCTGACACCCCTCTATCTCTGTAACCCCTCCAGCCCTGACACCCCTCTCTATCTCTGTAACCCCCTCCAGCCCTGACACCCCTCTCTATCTCTGTAACCCCCTCCAGCCCTGACACCCCTCTCTCTCTGTAACTTCCTCCAGTCCTGACCCCCCTCTCTATCTCTGTAACCCCCTCCAGCCCTGACACCCCTCTCTGTCTCTGTAACCCCCTCCAGCCCTGACACCCCTCTCTACCTCTGTAACCCCCTCCAGCCCTGACACCCCTCTCTATCTCTGTAACCCCCTCCAGCCCTGACACCCCTCTATCTCTGTAACTTCTTCCAGCCCTGACACCCCTCTCTATCTCTGTAACCCCCTCCAGCCCTGACACCCCTCTCTATCTCTGTAACCCCCTCCAGCCCTGACACCCCTCTCTATCTCTGTAACCCCCTCCAGCCCTGACACCCCTCTCTATCTCTGTAACCCCTCCAGCCCTGACACCCCTCTCTATCTCTGTAACCCCCTCCAGCCCTGACACCCCTCTCTATCTCTGTAACCCCCTCCAGTCCTGACACCCCTCTCTACCTCTGTAACCCTCTCCAGCCCTGACACCCCTCTCTATCTCTGTAACCCCCTCCAGCCCTGACACCCCTCTCTATCTCTATAACCCCTTCCAGCCCTGACACCCCTCTCTCTCTGTAACTTCCTCCAGTACTGACCCCCCTCTCTATCTCTGTAACCCCCTCCAGCCCTGACACCCCTCTCTATCTCTGTAACCCCCTCAAGACCTGACACCCCTCTCTCTGTAACCCCCTCCAGCCCTGACACCCCTCTATCTCTGTAACCCCTCCAGCCCTGACACCCCTCTCTATCTCTGTAACCCCCTCCAGCCCTGACACCCCTCTCTATCTCTGTAACCCCCTCCAGCCCTGACACCCCTCTCTCTCTGTAACTTCCTCCAGTCCTCTCCCCCCTCTCTATCTCTGTAACCCCCTCCAGCCCTGACACCCCTCTCTATCTCTGTAACCCCCTCCAGCCCTGACACCCCTCTCTATCTGTAACCCCCTCCAGCCCTGACACCCCTCTATCTCTATAACCCCTCCAGCCCTGACACCCCTCTCTATCTGTAACCCCTCCAGCCCTGACACCCCTCTCTATCTGTAACCCCCTCCAGCCCTGACACCCCTCTCTCTGTAACTCCCTTCAGCCCTGACACCCCTCTCTATCTCTGTAACTCCCTCCAGCCCTCCCTATTTCTATACCACCCTCCCACCCCTGCAGCTCCTACAACCCTCTGATGTCTACTTTTCACTTACTGGACATCCCCTGGTGTCTGTACCTCTCTCTCCTGCCCGAGCATACGGTTCTTTACTCCAGTCTATCATCATGTTTACTTTGACAGCCCTCCTGTGGAAGTCTTTGCAACCTCAAGATGCTACTGTAAATGCACACTGCTGTTGTTGCCACAAAGGCTTTTCCTGTGGATAAGATTATCTCTGGTTGCAGTGAGCAGGGAGTTAAATAATGGTTCCACAAATAAACTACCAGGGGCACTATCTTATATAAACAACCTAATCTTTCAGGATGAAAGACTGATTTATTTCTTGCTATGAGTTACTTGGCACTAGATGCTTACGAGCTAAGTCCCAGTAATAGAAAAGCAGTCTGGCTTTGCTTTCCTACAGGAATCTCTCTGTTTAGCAAGTGCCAATCAATTACCGATATAATTGCTCCCCTCCAGCTCCCTGTCCCCTCTGCCCTGGCTTTCTGTACAGGGAGTGTTCACCTCCAATAATTAAACATCTCTCAAAGCCCCTCCAGCCACTACTCCTGTTCCTATTCCCTGTTAACCCCTCCAGCTTCTACACTTCTCCCCTCTCTCTAATGCCCCAACCACTACACCTCTCCCTTTCTCAGTTACCCCCTCCAGACACTACACCCATCCCTTTCTCTCCAACCTTCCAGCTCCTACACCTGTCCCTTCAGCCCCTAAGCAGCTCCCTATCTCTGCTATGCCCTTCAGCTCTTACCCCCTCCCTATCTCTATAACCCCCACCAGCTCCTAAACCCTCCCTATCTCTCTAACCCCCATCAGCTCCCACACCTCTCCCTATCTCTTTAATCCACACCAGCTCCTACCCCCTCCCTATCTCTGTAACCCCCACCAGCTCATACCCCGCCCTATCTCTGTAACCCCCACCAGCTCCTACATCCTCCCTATCTCTGTAACTCCCACCAGCTCCTACCCCCTCCTTATCTCTGTAACCCCCATCAGCTCATACCACTCCCTATCTCTCTAACCCCCACCAGCTCCTACACCCTCCCTATCTCTGTAAACCCCCCCCACTCCAGCTTCCAAACCCCTCCTTATCTCTGTAATCCCCCCTCCAGCTCCTACATCCCTCCTTAACTCTGTAACCGTCCTCCCCTTCAGCTCCCACACCTCTCCCTATCTCTATAATGCCTTCTCTTATCTCTGAACTGGTTGGGCTTGTTTTCCTTGGAATCCAGGATGCTGAGGGAGGGAGGGGGCTTGTGAACCTGATACGAGGTGTACCGAATGTTAAAGGGCACAGATAGGGCAGGGAGTGAAGACTGGTTTCCTGTAGAGGGGCGGGGGGGGGGGGTCTCAAACCAGATGGCTGATGTTTGAGATAACAGGTGGGTGACTGAGAGGGAATCTGAGGAAGGATTTTCCATCTGGAAGGTAGGTGGAATCAGGAACTCAGTTACTGAGCGCTGGTGGTCAATGTGGCTGGTAATTGAGATACAGACCCTGTTCCAACTCTCCCCCATCACCCAATATCTCTTGACTCTTCCAGTTCCCAGAACAATATCTAACTCCTTCTGAAGTATATTTAGTGATCTGGCTTTAACAACTTTCTGTGCAAGAATTCCTTAGGTTCACCCATAATCTGGGAGCAAACCTCTCAGTCTTAATTAGCTCAGTCCTTGGCCTCAGACAATGAACCCTGGTCCTGATCTCCTGGACATGAGGAACATCCTTCCTCTCTGATGAGAAATAGGAGCAGATGTAGGGCATCTGGTTCATTGAGCCTGCCTGTCTTATCTGTGCCTGGGATTCCACTGCATTCATCTAATCTCCAGTGAAAGGAGGTCTAATTGTGTGCAGTTTGCTCATCCCAATACACCAAGGACGTAGAAACTTTGGAGGGGGGTGAAGAAATTGTTCACCAGGATATAACCATATAACCATATAACAATCACAGCACGGAAACAGGCCATCTCGGCCCTCCTAGTCCGTGCCGAACTCTTAATCTCACCTAGTCCCACCTACCCGCAGTCAGCCCATAACCCTCCACTCCTTTCCTGTCCATATACCTATCCAATTTTACCTTAAATGACACAACTGAACTGGCCTCTACTACTTCTACAGGAAGCTCATTCCACACAGCTATCACTCTTTGTGTAAAGAAATACCCCCTCGTGTTTCCCTTAAACTTCTGCCCCCTAACTCTCAAATCATGTCCTCTCGTTTGAATCTCCCCTACTCTCAATGGAAACAGCCTATTCACGTCAACTCTATCTATCCCTCTCAAAATTTTAAATACCTTGGTCAAATCCCCCCTCAACCTTCTACGCTCCGATGAATAGGATGTTGTATTAGCTCTAAAAGGAGGTTGGACAGACTTGGGTCATTTTCTCTGGAGTGTCAGAGGCTGAGAGGAGTCCTGACAGAAGATAAGAAAATTAAGAGTCAGAGATGGAGTTAATAGTTGGAGTCATTTTCCCAGGAGAAGAAGCATGAGGGGGAAAGTTTAAAGGAAACGTATGAGTCAAGATTTTTAAGCAGCGAGAGCTAGGTGTTTGGAACGTGCAGCCAGGGATGCTGGTAGAAGCAGGTATGAAGCGGTGCTTAAGAAGCATTTACACACATGAATAGGCAGGGTGTGGAAAGATTCAGACCATGTGCAGGCAGAATGGGATCCGTTTCGACAGGCAAGTCTGTGCTGAAACATCCTTTCCTGCGCTGAACATTCTGCTATAATTGACCCAGTTTCTCCTCCTGCGTGAATCCTCATGACTGTAAATGGAAAATCCCACCGTTCCACTGTTCAACCCGCTGAGACTTCACTCAGCCCCATCCAGAGCAGGCCTCCTGGCTTCCTGAGGAGGTTAAAAATCAGGCTCAGCCTTATGTCGCTGGCCAGTCTGCCGTACACCCTTGACTCTCTGCAATTCGCCTCGAGCTGAGTGAGGTCTGCGGTAAACACCATCTCCCTGTCCCTACACTTGCCTGCGGAGCATCTCGACAGTAAAGACACCCACACTGGAAAGCTGCTTATTGACTACAACTCCATTTTCAATACTGTAATTCCAAGCAAACTCATCCCCAAACTCCAGGTCTGCCTCTGCAACCGGATCCTCGCCTTCCTGATGGCAGACTGCCATCAGTAACAAAAGGCAGCAACACCCCCACCACAAGGCTGCATCCTCCTCTATTCTCTGTACACACAGGACTGAATGAATACTTTCTCTTCTAACTCCATCTAACTTGCAGATGACTCCTTCACAGTGGGCTGTATCTCAAATAACAATGAGTCCAAGTACAGGAAAAAGATAGAGAGCCTACATGGTGTCACGGTAATGGCCTTTTCCCTCAATGTCAGCAAAACAGAAGAGCTGGCCATTGACTTCAGGAAGTGTGTGTGTGGGGGGGGGGGAAGGGCAGTGCACATGCTCATTCATATGAGGTGGGGAGGGTTGAGAACTTCAAGTTCCTGGGAATGAGTGAGCATCACCAATAGCCTAGTCCAACCACGTAGAAGCAAAGGAAGCTCACTGCTTCTCCAGGAGGCTAAAAATATTTGGCATGTCATCTTTGACCCGCACATCCTACCTGGATTTATCATGGCTTGGCATGGCAGCACTTCGGTCTATGACCACTAGGAACTGCAAAGAGTTCTGGACACAGCTCCACACATCACTGAAACCAGCCTCCTCCCCACGGCTCAGTTAGTATAATTAATGACCCAACCCACCAACATTCTGTCTTCTCCCCAGGAGGTGCAAAATCCTGACAGCACGTACTACCGCAATCAAGGACTACTTCTACCAAACCCCCTGCAGTTGTAAGACTATTGAATGGTCCTTAGTATGAATAGATGGACTCTTGACCTCACAATCCACCTGCATTTTATTTTCTACCTGCACTGTCTCTGTTCTATATTCTGCATTCTGTTATCGATTTACCTTGTACTACCTCAATGCACCGTATAATGAAGTGATCTGTATGAACAGAATGCAAGACAAGTTTTTACTGTCTATGTGATGGCAATAATATACCAAACTAAACTAACCTGAGACTGGCTTGTCATTGGCAGGGCTGTGCTGCCACCTGCAGGTCCCCAACATAACTGCAGAGCTATCCAGATAGATATCACACAACCTGAGTGAGTGCAACTGGGTGGATCATTGACTCTCTGGTGTCCGTTTAACCATTGCAATGCCAACTTCACAATGCACACCCAAAACGTATAACACAAGAGTACATTGGTACAACAGTAAATCAATTTACCAATTTAAATTTCACCTGCTCAGCATGGTCTTTCAGCTTATTGTCTGCCTGCACTACAGTTTCTCTGTAAGCAATACCTTATTCTGCCTTAAGGCAGCGATGTGATGAAATGATCTGCATGGATGGCATGTAGGACAGAAGTTTTCTCACTGCACATTGGTATATGTGACAATAATGAACCAATTTACAATTAGTAGAGTACAGCACAGGAACAGACCATTCAGCCCTTCATATCTGTACGAGCCACAATGCCAACCAACCCGATCCCACTTGCCTGGTCATGATCCACAACCCTCTATTTCCCACTTGTCTAAATACCTTCCAAACATTTCCAATCCATCTGCCTTTACCACCTCCCCCGGAATCACATTTCAAAATCCTGGCATTTTCTGTTCCAAAAAAAAACTTTGCCTTCTAAAACTCTTTCAGTCTTTCCTTCTCTCACCTTAAACCCAAGTCCTTCAGTATTCGAGATTTCAATGATTCAAAGTACGTTTATTATCAAAGTATGTACAGTATGTACTATACAACTCTGAGATTAGTCTTGCTGCAGACAGCCATGAAACAAAGAAGCACCATGGAACCCACTCAAAGAAAATATTGAGCACCCGAAGTGCTAAAAAAAAAAAGAACAAATTGTGCAAACAGCAAAATAACAAGCCAATAACACAGAGATTTCTGAACATCAACACAGAGCCCTTTCTACCCTGAAATTTCTACCCTGGGTAAAAATCATCTACCCAATCTATGTCGCTCAAAACTTTACAAACATACAGTATTTCTATTAGGTCTTCCTTCAGCCTCTGCCATTCCTGAGAAAACAACTCAGTTTGTCCAACCTCTCCTGTATAGCATCAGCTCTCTAACCCAGGCAGTACCTTGCTACACCTCTTCTGCACTCTGTGCAAAGCCTTCTCATCCTTTCTGTAATGGAGTGACCAGCACTGCACAAATGGGGCCTAACAAAGGTGTTATTTAGACTGCTGAAGGATCGAACCCCACAGTTGTCAAGTGATGCACAGGACTCTCCCAGGTTATGAATGCCTGACATGTTGTGATGGCTGATCTACAGTGTGTATGCAGCGACTGCCTGGGTTACAAACAGCTCTCAAAGATGAGACCCTGGACAGGACCCTCACTCTCTTAATTACGACAGAGGCAGCTCGGCCCATTGAGTCTACGCCAGCTCTCAAGGCAATGCCATTCCCATTCCACTCTAATTTTGCTCATCAACTGCCCTCATCACATTCCTATCCACTCCTCCCCCCCCCCCCCCCAGTTTCCACCACACACCAAGGACAACTTAGAGATTTATCTACCCACTGGTCACTGGGATGTGGGAGGAAACCAGAGCACCTGGGGGAAACCGAGGTGGTCACAGGGAGAATATGCAAACTCTACACACCGACAATGCTGGAGGTTGGGATTGAACCCAGGTCACCGGAGCTGTGAGACAGAAAACAGACGGCCAGAAGGGCCGGAGGGAGTGATGGAAGGAAGAGCCTGCTGAATCACTGGGTTGGCCTTTTGGCAGAGCGCATAGTAAACGGGTAGAATTGCCTGGAGGATCATTGAAGACTAGGCACGACAATGGGACCAGCAGCTGCAAAAAAATCCAGCCGGGGGTGCAGCGTCTACAGGCCGATCACGGCAAGGAGTGCAGGGTGAGGGCTGCAGAGGGGCTGTGGATGGATGGGCAACAATATGCGCAAGCTCTTCGATGGGGAAAGGGGGAAGAGGAAGGGCACCACTGTGAGTGAGGAGTGGAGAGGATATTGTGAAGTGGTTGGAGGGGGTAGATGGGCGAGGGGAGGGGATGGCAAGAATGGAGCGGGGGACAAAAGTAGGTGAGGGTAGGGGGGTATGTCGAGGGGTGGGGAGAGCAGATGGGAAAGGTAAGAGAGGAGGGGAGATTGGGCAAGGGCAGTGTGGAAGAGAAGGTGCTGGTGAAAATGAACGGGAGAGGAGAGAAAAGGGGAGTGTGAATGGTAAGGTGGGCAAGGGGAGTGCGGAGGGGAAGGGAAAGAGGGAGAGTGGGGGTGATGGAGAGAGGGGTTGAAAGTCAGGGATGTGGATGGTAGATCGGAAGCAAGGGGAGGGGAAGAGAGGGGCGCGGAGGGGAAGAAGATGGAGGTAAGGTGTTCGAAGGAGCATGAGTGGAGAGCAAGGAGGGTGTGGGTGGAGGGGAATCTGAGGGAGGGTGTGTCCAGGAAGGGAGGTGGTCTCTGGGACTGGAGAACGGGTTTGGATATTGGAAGGTGAGCAGCATCTGGGAATGGGGCTGGTCAGGTAAGTGAAGACTCTCTGCCTGCTGTAAACCCTGGCAACGATGGGCACCGCCTCCCCAGAAATGGCCATCGCTGTTTCAAAGTTGAACCTACTGTTACGTTGTTTAATTAGTGACAGAGAGCCATCATTGCCACTAAGCAAGCCTCTGATCATCGCTAAAACCTCCACCACACCAATCCCAGGAGCACTGATTAAGTAGTTAACGAGAACAGCTCTCAGCAACAGGTCTCCAGGGTTACACTGAGCTCAATCTCGCTGCAAAATAAGGCACAATTTCACAGCCAGCTGGAGCTCCAGATAATCTTTGGAGTGTGGGTGGTGCGTGTGAATGCATAGGCAAGTGTGTGTGCACATGCGAGTGCATGTGTGAGTATGTGTATGAACATGTGTGTGTGTTTGTGTGACTACGCGTGCATGTATCTGTGAGTGCACGTGTATGGCGTGTGTGTGTCTATGTGGATGCCTCTACGTGTACATGTGCTTGTTCATGAGTGGGTGTGAGTATACAGCATGTGTTAATTTGCACGTGTGTGTTTTATGCATCTGTGCCCCTGCCTGTGTGTGCTTGTGTCCGTGTGTAAGTGTAAGAGTGTGTGTGTGTGTGTGTCTGTGTGTAAGTGTAAGTGTGTGTGTGTGTGAATGTGTGTGCCTGTGTGTTAGCATCAGTGTATTAAGTGTGAGTATGTGTGTTTGTTTGTGTGTGTCTGTGTAAGTGTGAGTGTGTGCATGAGTGTCTGTGTCAGTGTGCATATATACTTGGGAACAGAAGGTTTGGGAGTTTTGCTACAGTAGAGGATGGGTAGTCAGGTCAGTACATGAGCTCCAAACAAATTTCAGCCTGTCGGCGTGGGAAGCTGTGAAGAATTCTCCCCAGGGGCAGTTGATTTATGCATGCTCTTTGCAAAGGAAAACGGAGTAAATGAAGCTGCTCGCTCATTCACTTCCAGCACTAGGGGAGGTGGCACAATTTACATCCGTCATAGCTTCTATTTTCTGTTTTATATACGTGTGGGGGCGGCCTAGTGCACAGCGGGGAGAGGTGCTGTCTCACAGCTCCGTGAACCAGGATCAATCCCAACCTCCGGCGCTGTCTCTGTGTGGGTTTCCTCCGGGTGCTCTGGTTCCCTCCCACATCCCAGACACATGTGGGTCGGTGGGTTAATTGGTAAATTGTTCTCCTCGTATATGGGCGTGGGGTAGAATGTTGGGTGGGGGCAGTTGGTGGGAATGTGGTCAGAACAAAATGGGATCATTGTCGATAGCTGGCACAAACTTGATGGGCTGAAGGGACTGTTTCGATGTTTTAGGAATCTTTAACATTAAACACCAGAGAACCTAGTTTTGATTTATTTAGCTATGTCCCATGCGGTCCTCTCTCCAGACCCCAAGATCTCACTTGCTGCTTGATGCCATCAGTTCACCTGAATTATTCCATGTGCAGTTATATATCCAGATAAGGTACCAATGTTTTGATCTCTGACCATCTTTCCCTTGCCCTGATTCTGTTTGGTGCTTCACTCCTGTGTATTTAGGTCTGTACTTTCTGACAGGATGAGGGAGCCTGAGTTTTAGGGAGAGGTTGGCCAGGTTCAGTCGAAGAATAATTTCAGAATGGACAATGGACACTGAGTTGAGATATGTGCTCAGTTATTTCCCAAAGACTCCTGATTCAACCTCCAACAATTCAGGAAAATAACTGGGGTAACTCTCTCTCCCTTCATCCCACCTGGTCCAGGCTCCCATGAAGGGTATTGGGCTAAAATGTCGACTCTTTATTTCTCTCCGTAGATGCTGCAGGACCTGCTGAGCTCCTCCAGTATTTTGTGTACCTGTTCCAGCGTCTGCTGAATCTCTTGTGCTTCCCCATTAATTCTCCTGGTAACTTAATTTCCCACGCTACACCATCCCTTCTGACTTGATAACTTGCCTACACATTGTGGACAATTAATGCCCCTACCCACACGTCATTGGGGGTGTGGGAGTACCCCGGGGAAGCCCATGTGGTCACCGGGAGAATGTGCAAATTCCACTCACATACATACAATGCTGGAGGTCGGGATCAAACCTAGGTCTCTGGGCCTTGTCGCGCAACGGATCTAAATGCCGGAGGTCAGGATCAAAGCCAGGTCTCCGGGCGCCTGCCCGCTGCACCATTCTCCATTTCCTCTTCAACTCTGCTGACACAGGGGCCACGGAAGGTGATCTCTGGTCTCTGACCTGCCACAGGTTCACCAGTCCAGCGGGGTTCATGAATGAAAAGGTGGGGTGGAGTCCTTTCCTGCACGCTGCTCTCTGGGGCACAACCGGCTTAGTTTATGGTTTAGTTTCAGTTGAATGGTTCACAAGTTGCACTGAGAAAATATTTTGGGCAGAGAACACCGCCTCAGAAAATTGTCCCAGTCCAGCCTGTGATTTGGCTGAAAAACCCAGCGACTGTTGGACCTAGTTTATTTGGGGGAAGGAAAGAGTTAAAAATGTACAGAGTGGGGCAATCTATCACCAGGAGAGCGTAGCGGCAATGACAACTAATCAGAGATTTCTCTCCGAGTTCCTCAAACACAGCTGGGTGTATCGTGATAATAGGAATTTACTTTAGGGGGAGGGGTGACATTGCTGGCAGATGATATTTTGTGAAGGCGCAAATCATAAACACTAGAGATTCTGCAGATGCTGGAAACCTGAAGCAACACATGCACAAAATGCCGGGGGGACTCAGCAAGTCAAGCAGCATCTATGGAGGGGAGAAACAATAAGTTCACTTTAAAACAGAGGCGAGGAGGAATTTCTTTAGCCAGAGGGTGATGAATCTGGCATTCATTGCCACGTATGGCTGTGGAGGCCAAGTCACTGGATGTATTTAAAGCGGAGGTCCTGGAATAGTAAGGAAGTCACAGGAGGAGTCAGGAGAATGGGATTGAGACAGAAAATAAATTGAGCATGTTGAAATGGCAGTGCAGACTCAGTGGGCTGAATTTTGCTCCAATGTCTTACGGTTTTATGGTCTTAAGCAGTCAGTACTTCGAGCTGAGACACTTAACCAGAGTTTGTGAAGTCACAAAATATCTTCACCAAATACCTACTTGACCAGTTCCTGCAGCATTTTGTGTGTGTTCCTTTGGATTTCTCGTGCTCCTGTTTGCAAGGGTGCAGAATCTGCAGTTACAAACTGCTGGGGAACGCCGCAGGTTGGGCAGCATCAGAGGGAGGAAGGGGTGGAGAGCAAATTTCAAGTCGAGACCCTTCATGTGGACTGAAAATGTTGAGGGGAGGTTTCCAGTATAAAGTGGTGAAGGGGGAGGGTTGGGACCAAGAACTGGAGGGTATTAAGTGGACGCAGGTGGAAATAGTGACAAGAGGTACACACACTCAAAATGCTGGATGAATTCAGCAAGTCAGGCAGCATCTATGGAAAGGAACAAACATTTCTAGCCGAGACCCTTCACCACAACTGAGGAAGAAGTGTGGGGGGGGGGGAAGGGGGCAGAACAGGAAGGTGGAGAGAGGGGAATGAGTGAGACCAAGTGAGGGGGAAGAGGCTGTGTGGTAATAGGCAGACGTACCAACAGGCTGCAGATGGTGGAGCCGAATGGGAGAGGAAGGTGGAGCATTGAATTAAGTGAGTGAGGTGGGGAGGGCAGATGGGAACAGTGAGGGGAGGGGGAAGAGGGAACCAGTAGGAATGAGTTCTATGGGGTCTAGAGTGCATGTTGTGGGCCAGTGGATCAACTGGCTGCTGTAAGTGACCTGGTGAGAGTGAGGTGTAGGATTTGGGGGCAGCTGATAGGAATGTGTGAGGATAATATAAATGGAAAGCAAACACAATTCTGGAACACTAGAGATTGTGCAGATGCTGGAAACCTGAAGCAACGCACACAAAATGCTGGTGGAATGCAGCAGGCCAGGCAGCATCTATAGGAAGAAGTACAGTCGACGTTTTGGGTCGAGACCCTTCGTCAGGACTAACTGAGAAAAGAGATAGTAAGAGATTTGAAAGTGGGAGGGGGAGGGGGAGATCGGAAATGATAGTAGAAGACAGGAGGGGGAGGGATGAAGCTAAGAGTTGGAAAGTTGATTGGCAAAAGGGACACAGAGCTGGAGAAGGGAAAGGATCATGGGATGGGAGGCCTAGGGAGAAAGAGGGGGGAGGGGAGCACTAGAGGGAAATGGAGAGCAGGCAAGGAGTGATTGTGAGAGGGACAGAGAGAGAGAAAGGGGGTAAAATAGATGTAAATAAGGGATGGGGTAAGAAGAGGAGGAGTGGCATTAATGGAAGTTAGAGAAACCAATGTTCATTAACAGATAACATAAGTTAAGTTGCAAACAATGGTTCTTTAACGGTGGTATTAGCATCTTTCAGTTGCAAATGTGTACAGCACAGAAACAGGCGCTTTGGCCCACCATCTCCTTTCTGTCCATCGACACTAATCCCAGTTACCAGCAATCAGTCCGTAACCTCCTACACCGAGGTGATTCAAGTACTTATCTCGATACTTCACCATTACGTTCCAGATTCCAACCATCCTGGGAGCAGGAAAAAGTTCTCTTTCACAACCCCACTAATCTTTCTCCTTGTGGCTGGACACATCGCCAGACAAGCCCCTAATAACACACTTGCACAAGGCGCATACTGTGACAAACTTCTACAGATGTCCTGTAGGTGTCCCAATTGGTCACATTATGGTCTCATGTGGCAATTCAAATATACAGGAGTGTAGAAAGCTGCAGAGATTAGTGGACCCAGCCCAATACGCATCCCTCCCCACCATCGGTAGCATCTACAGGAGGCGCTACCTCAAGAAGGCAATGTCTATCAACAATGACGGCCACCATCTGGGCCAAGCCATCTAAACGTCGACAGTGCTTCTCCCTATAGATGCTGCCTGGCCTGCTGTGCTCCACCAGCATTTTGTGTGTGTTGTTGGACAAAACCCACCTGGACAAAAAAGACACATACGTTCCAACGCTGTTCACAGACTTCAGTTCAGCATTCAACACAATCATCCCTCAGAAACTGATTGGAAAGCTGAACCTACTGGGCCTGAACACCTCCCTCTGCAACTGGATCCTAGACTTCCTGACTGGGAGACCTCAGTCAGTCCGGATCGGGAGCAGCATCTCCAACACCATCACACTGAGCATGGGGGCCCCCAAGGGCTGTGTGCTCAGTCAACTGCTGTTCACTCTGCTGACCCATGACTGTGCTGCAACACACAGCTCGAACCACATCATCAAGTTCGCCGATGACACGACCGTGGTGGGTCTCATCAGCAAGAACGATGAGTCAGCATACAGAGAGGAGGTACAGCGGCTAACAGACTGGGGTAGCGCCAAAAACCTGTCTCTGAATGTGAACAAAAGAGATGGTTGTTGACTTCAGCAGGGCACGGAGCGACCGCTGAACATCGACGGCTCCTCAGTAAAGATCGTTAAGAGCACCAAATTCCTTGGTGTTCACCTGGCGGAGAATCTCACCTGGTTCCTCAACACCAGCCCCATAGCAAAGAAAGCCCAGCAGCGTCTCTACTTTCTGCGAAGGCTGAGGAAAGTCCATCTCCCACCCCCCATCCTCATCACATTCTACAGAGGTTGTATTGAGAGCATCCTGAGCAGCTGCTTCACTGCCTGGTTTGGAAATTGCACCATCTCGGATCACAAGACCCTGCAGTAGATAGTGAGGTCAGCTGAGAAGATCATCGGGGTCTCTCTTCCTGTCATTACAGACATTTACACTACACACTACATCCACAAAGCAAACAGCATTATGAAAGACCCCACGCACCACTCATACAAATTCTTCTCCCTCCTACCATCTGGGAAAAGGCACCGAAGCATTCGGGTTCTCACGACCAGACTATAAAACAGTTTCTTCCTCCAAGCTATCAGACTCCTCAATACCCAGAGCCTGGACTGACACCTTACTGCTCTATTGGCTTGTTAATTATTTATTGTAATGCCTGCACTATTTTATGCACTTTATGTAGTCTTGGGCAGGTCTGCAGTCTAGTGTAGTTTTTTACGTAGCTCAGTCTAGTTTTTGTACTGTGTCATGTAACACCATGGTCCTGAAAAAACATTGTCTCATTTTTACTATGTACTGTACCAGCAGTTATGGTCAAAATGACAATAAAAAGTGACGACTTGATCTTCCCGCAGCTAACGTTTGGCTGGAGGTCCAGAAGCCTGAAGTCCCACACCACCAGGTTCAACTACAGCTACCTCCCTTCAACCATTCGGTTCTTGAACCAACCTGCACAGCCTGAACCAATTCCTCAGTATCACAACACTGCGACCACTTTGCTCTTTGTGTTAGTTGTGTTCTTCCATGTATAATTTATGCTAACTTCTGCTTTTCTTGTGAACGCATCCGACCCAACGTGTCTGTGATGCTGCTGCCAGATTTTCATGGCACCTATACATCACCTGGACTGAGCAGGACTTTGATTTGACTTGACCTTCAGTCTTTGCTACCTAGTCAGCCCCAGTTTCAAGCTACAGACCGGAGGATGGGATGGAGCTCCTGGTTCCAAGGTCCCCACTTCTGCCCCCAAAACTTTCTTCACAATGGGCAATGGGAGACTGACAAGTGGGTCATAATAATCACTGGCTGACACAGGTGCCACTAGGTCCATGCTAACCATCCAGCTCTCGTTTACTAACAGTATGGAGGCAGGCACTTCAGCCCACCATGTTGACCATCAGACATAATACTATGATGATCCCATGACATTCCCTACTCATGCTGGACTGTAAGGGCATATGGGAATGGCTCATCCAGTATGTTACCACATGGGCCCGTGTTAACACTCAAACCCTGTCTCTGGGGCACCAGAGTTACAATAAAACACTAAAAACAGTGTGCACGAAGAGGTGGGGTTACACCATCTGACCCCTCAGGACTGCCCTATCACCCAGTAACCTCGGCAATCCATAACCCCATGACTCGTAGGCTCGTCCTTGTGGACCAGTCACCTCTCAGCTCTGAGCCCAGCAGCAGGGATGAGAGAATGCAGCAACTTTGGGATCGTCGGGAGGATGCAAGGAGGCAAAGTGTGGGTGACGCTTTCTATACTGCTCAGTGGGCTGATGGCAAATCAAGTGGTGTCAAACGGCTGCAGCAAGTAAGTGGCTGATTCTCTCCTGTGGAGTGCTTGAGCTTTGTGAGGACCAGGGTGGGGGTACTCTCAGTGCCACTGTGTACATGGAATGGGAGAGAGAGGGAAGCCTGAGAACGGGAGGAACTAGTGCAGAGTGAGTGGGGGAGGGGAAGAGGGAGGAAGGTAGAGGGCAGTGTGGGCACACTGGGATGGTGTGGATGGAGGAGGTGTGAGAGAGGGTGATGGAGGGAGGTACAGAGAGGGATGTGTGAAAGAGGGAGGGAGGCTAGCGAGGGGGAAGTCTCGGACAGGAGGGAGGGAGGCAGTGGTTGGTGGAGGTGTTGGATGGAGAGGGATGGGAGGAGATGAGGGAGGGATGGAGCGGAAGGGAGGGAGAGGTCTGTTACCAGACACAGAGAGACAGTGGGTCAGGTCACAGGACGTGTTCCCCACAACCGATTGGTGGCAGTGGTCCCAGTTGAGTCCCACCGGGTGCGAGTCCCGGGGTATGGGCCACCCCCACCCCCACCCTGGCCTGGCTTTCCTCTGCACTGGCCTCTGTTGCATGAAAGAGCTCAGATGTGTGAGCTGATCAGTGCACATGCAGGCAGGAAGACTGCTGGCTCTGGAACACGAAGGAGGGAACAAGCTGCTGGAGGAACTCAGCGGGTTTAGCCCCTGGTTAACGTGATAGTTACCTGTAATGCTGTTTGAGGCAGTTTCAAACGGCAATGACCCTAAGGGAAACTGATTGGTACCTGGGTGCAGAAACCAACAGAACTGTTGGTTTCCACGGTGGTGCAGTGGACAAAGCTGTTACCTCTCAATGCTGGAGACTCAGTTTCTGTACCAACCCCCGGTGCTAACTGAGATCCCTGGGTGCTCTCGTTCCCTTCCACAGGAGGGGGAGAGGGAGAGAAGCAGACTGAAGGGGTGTTGTGGGTGTGGAAGAAGGAGAGAGGGGGAGGGAAGGAGGGGAAGGTGTTGGGGCGGAAGGGAGAGCAAGGTTCACAAATGCACAAGATAGGTGCACATTCGCCTCATGCACATGTGGGTTTCCCCTGGGTGCCAAAGATTCCTCCCACAAGGCGGCTGAATCAGTGGGGTAACTTTCTGCTGTAAGTGTCCCCCAGTGTCTGGGCAAAGGTTTGAATCTGGGTCAGGTTGATGGTTCCATGGGGAGTCCATGGGGAATTATACAGCAAAGAAACGGGCCTTTCGGCCCAACAAGTCCATGCTGACCGAGATGCTAGTCCCATTCGCCTATGTTTGGCCCATATCCCTCTGAACCTTTCTGATCCATGTCCAAAACGCTTCAAAACAATAATCACATCCTCTGGCAACTTGTTCCACACACCTCCAATAACACCTGGATGTTTTCCTGATTTTACAGAGGCCATATAAACCGACAGTGTTTTAATTGTGTGTTAGGTTGTAACAGTGAGCAGGCCTGGCTGACAGCATGTTTTTGCATTTATTTAGGGAAATATACTGCAGGTGTGTCCATGGACAGGTGTGTGTATGTGTGTCTTGGAGAGTGAGTGTATCAGAGGGGGGAGGGGGCGAAGAGGAGTGAAGGGATGAAGGGGAAGGGGAGGGAAGGGGAAGGGGAGGGGGAAGAGTCAGGGAGAGGGTAGTTGGGAGAGGTAGGGGAGGGGGTAGAGGGAGAGGGGTAGGGATAGAGAGTGGGAGGGAAGAGGAGTGAGGAGGGGAGAGTAGGGAGAGGGGAGGGATGGGGAGGGAGGGGAAGAGAGGGAGAGAGGGAGAGGGGTAGAGTGGGGGATGGGGAAAGAGAGAAAGAGAAAGCAAGCAAGGGAGAGATGTGAGAATGGGACTGGGTGGGGGAGGCAGTCCGAGCCAGGGAGAAGTAGAAGTGGGAAGTGCGGGTTTTGGGTTCATTGGCCGCTGTAGGTTGTCCCCAGTGTGTAGGGTGAAGGGTGGAATCTTGGTGGGGTGGGAGAAAGGTCGGTTGGAGGCTGAATACTCTCGGACTGTTTTCTTTGGAATATCGAAGGCTGAGTGGAGACCTGATAGAGGTTTATAGAATTACGAGAGGAGCAGACAGCGTATATAATCAGACTCTTTCTCCCAGGGTGTGTTATCAAATGCTAGCAGGTATACAGCTGATGTGCCAGTCAGGATGTTTTAAACAGAGATGTGCAGGTACAAAGGAAGGACTGCCTGGGGTGGTAATGGAAGCAGATCCGACAGTGGCCTTCAGGCAGACATTGGAATATGCATACAATGGACTGATATCGATACTTTAGTTGATTTTGTTGTCGTGGTTGGTCCGGACATCTTGGGCCAAAGGACCTGTTTATGTGCTGGAGTGTTTAAGAGGATGACAATTACTGGGGAGCGTGGGTTTCTGCAGGTTGGCATGGAAAGACAGGCTGAATTACTTCCTTCTATGGGCCTGCAAGGGATTAAAGAGGCACAGGGAGCGCATGGATTCGGTCAGTTCTGGCCGAGTGTTGTAGTACTCTCAGATCAGACAGTGGGTTGGGGAAGGTCCTCTCTCTCTGAACGGTGATCACCTTTGCACAGATCAGGCAGTTTCAGTGCTCGCTACGCCAGGCTGAACTGCTTTCCGAACAGGTTAGACAGGTGCGGCAGGAGCAGGGAGGCCGATGGGGTGTTACCTTTATCCGCAGGGATCGGGAGAGGGGGTGTTCTGGCTTAGGTCGGGCATGCCGCAGTCTCAGCGAGATGCTCCGTCCGCGCAGGAAACGCCTCAGGCTCATAACTTCCTTCCTTCGCTGCCCAGCGCACGCTCACCCTCACCCTCAGCCCCACCGACAGCCCTCCTCTGGTTTCCACAGCACAGCAGCTCTGCGGCTGTGATGTCACCGGCAAGGTTCAATTCCCCCTTCCCCCATCCGCTGGGTGGCAATCACCCTCCCTTCACCTCTGTCCTAGCTGCAGGGAGCTGAAACCCTAGGACACGTGCCATGCTGGGCGGGACCGTCCCGGGTCCAGAGTCTGAAGGTCACTGGCTCAGATTCCATGCTGGAGATCGGAGCTGGGACACTCCCAGACTAGCACCAGGTGGGTGGGGGGGGGAGGGGAAGAGAAGGTTCTGTCGACACAGCCCCTCAGACCAACCTCTGCCCCGGGATCACTCAGCACCGTTCAGAGAGGCAGCCAAACTCTGTATGACGACTTGGCGAGAATTAAACTCACTGGTCTTACAAGTCTGCTCCAAGCCGCCCCTGCTTTTCTCTGGAATCTCCCGTCAGCTCCAATTCCTTCTGGGCACAGGTGAGTCTACTAACTGATGCAGTTCACAAGCACACAGCTCCCACAAAACAGGTTTGATCCCAACCCTGCCTGTGTGGACTCTGCACGTTCACCTTCTGAGCCTGTGGTTTCCCCCCCGGCATTCTGGCTTCCTCCTACCAGCGGCTGGATTGTAGGGTAATTTTCTGCTCTAAGTTGTCTGGGCAAAGGTTTGAAGCTGGGTCAGGTTGATGGTTCCATGGGGAGTCACAGAGACAGGGAATTACACAGCAAGGAAACCAGCGTTTTGGCACAACAATTTCACACTAACCGAGATGCTTGTCCCATTCGCCTATGTTTCGCCCTTTATCCCTCTGAACCTTTCTGATTCATGTACCTGTCTAAAAGTCTTCCAAACAATAATCGTATCTGCCTCTACCACATCCTCTGGCAACTTGTTCCACATACCTCCAATACCACCTGGATGTTCCCCAATTTTATAGAGGCTATATAAATGGACAGTGTTGTAATTGTGTGTTAGGAAGTAACAGTGAGTGGGCCTGGCTCAGAGCATGTTTTTGCAATTATTTAGGGAAATATACTGAGGGTGTGTCCATGGACAAGTGTATGTATGTGTTTCTTGGAAAGTGAATAAGTCAGAGAGAAGCAGAGAGGGAGGGAGGGAGAGAGGGGGGAGGGAGAGGGAGAGAGAGGGGAGAGAGAGGGCTTGAGGAGGAGGGGAGGGGGAGAAGGGTGAGAGGGGGGAGAAGAGTGGAGAAGAGGGGAGAAGGGAGAGGAGGGAGAGGGGTGAAGGGGAGAGCTGGGTAGAGAGCGGGTAGGGGGTGAGAGCCGGTAAGAGAGGAAGGGGGAGAGAGAGTGAGAGGGGAAAGAGAGGGGGGAGAGAGCGAAAGGAGGAGGGGAGAGAGCGAGAGGAAGAGGAGAGGGGAGAAGGGTGAGAGGGGTGAGGAGTGAGAGAGCGGGAGAAGAGTGGAAAAGAGGGGATAAGGGAGAGGAGGGAGAGGGGTGAAGGGGAGAGCGGGGTAGGCGGGGTAGAGAGGGGGTAGGGGGTGAGAGCCGGCAAGAAGGGGGAGAGAGGGAGAGAGGGAGAGAGAGGGAGAGAGAGGGAGAGAGGGAGAGAGGGAGAGAGGGAGAGAGAGGGAGAGAGGGAGAGAGGGGGAGAGAGAGAGAGAGAGAGAGAGAGAGAGAGAGAGAGAGAGACAGGGAGAGGTACAGTAGGAGAATGAGGGAAAGGTAGGAGGAGGGATTAGAAGGAGAGGGAGAGGAGGAAGGAGGAGAGAGGGGCAGGGAGGGGGAGGTTAAGAGGAGTGAGCAAGCAGAGCAAGAGAGCGAAAAATTTAGAGGAAAATATTTCTGTGCTTGAGAGGCTGCATGGGAGAATGTAGAAGTTAGGTAAATGTGTTTACTTTAGTAAGTGTGTGAGAGAACGCGAAAGCATGAGATCGTGTATCTGTATGTGTACATGGAAATTATGTGGGAGAATGTGTATGTGAAGTCTGTGTGGGAGTGTGTGTTAGTGGCATGCTGTGGCGGTGTATGGATTGGTGTGTGAGGTAAAGGGAGAAAAGGTATAAGCGTATGTGTATGGAGTGTGTGTGTGTGTGTGTGTGTGTGTGTGTGTGTGTGTGTGTGTGTTTATGTGTGTGTGTGTGTGTGTGTGTAATTGACAGTCAGTGTGTGTAACTGTGTCCATCTTTATGTAAGTGTGGAATGGGCAGGGTTTTGTGTGTGTGTGATGACGTAATTGATAATTGATGTGTGTATTGTTTTGTGAGTGTGTGTGCGCGTGTGCGTGTGTGTGTATTTGTGAGACTGCAAGTGTGTGCCTGCCTCTGCCCACGTGGAAAAATGTGTGTGTACATGCATGTGTCAAAGTCAAAGTCAAGTTTATTGCCATATGCCCAAGTACGTGTTTGCACAGCTGCAATGAAAAACTTACTTGTGACAACATCACTGAGCCACAGCATTGGATAAGTTGCATTCACAAGGAAAACATAAATTCACAACATAAATTATGGTCAATCCTACAAGAAAGAACACAGACAAAACAAAAAAATACAAAATGTAATAAAGTCCCAGTGCTCACAGCACTGTTATACTGAGACCATAAAACCTAAGACATAGAAGCAGAATAAGGCCATTCAGCCCATCGAGTCTGCTCTGCCGTTCCATCACGGCAGATCCCAGATCCCACTCAACTCCGCAAACCTGCTTTCTCACCATAACCTTTGATGCCCTGACCGGTCAGGAAACTATCAGTTTTTACTTTAACTATACCCATGGTCTTAGTCTCTACAGTTGTCTATGGCAGAGCATTCTGTCTAAAAATATTCATCCTTTGCAATCTCAACTGCACATCCTGGCTACTATTTGGAGGCCTATATATAACTCCCATGATGTTTTTTCTTTAACCCTTACAGTTTCTTAACTCCACCTACAAAGATTCAACATTCTCTGACCCTTTCACCTCTTTCCAAAGATGTAATTCCATCTCTTACCAACAGAACCACACTATCACCTTATGCCTTCCTGCCTGTCCTTTCAGTACAAAGTATATTCTTTGATGTTAAGCTCCCAACTATGACCTTCTTTCAGGCAGGACTCAGTGATGCCTGCAATGTCTTACCGACATGCAGCCATGAGTTCGTCCACCTTATTCCAAACACTATGCGCATTTAAATACAGCACCTATGTTCTTTGCCCTTCTTAATTTTGCCTTTGTCGTACAATTTAACTCTTTGCTCTGTCTACGTTTGTACCCAATCATTGGCTTGTCCTTCCTTACATTCATAATACATACTACATCATCTACTTGTAAGCTGCCTGGCTCGTCCACATGGCTGTATCATACTGGCTGCCATTCCCCTGCCATTTTAGTTTAAACCACTCCCAAAAGCTTTAGCAAGGATATTGGTCCCCCTCAGATTCAAGTGTAACCTGTCCCTTTTGTACAGGTCACACCTGCCTCGGAAGAGGTTCCAATTATCCAGAAATCGGAATCCCTACCTCCTGCTCCAATTCTTCAGCAGCTCTTCTTCAAATTCTTCAATTTGTCCACCAGCTCATTCTATTCCTATCCTCACTGTCACCTGGCACAGGCAGTAATCTTGAGATTACTACCCTTGAGGTCCTGCTTCTCAGCTTCCTTCCTAACTCCCTGTATTCTGTTTTCAGGACCTCCTCACTTTTTCTACCTATGTTGTCGGTACCAATATGTACCACGACCTCTGGCTGCTCACCCTCCCTTTTAAGGATATTCTGGACGTGATCAGAAACATCTCGGACTCTGGCACTTGGGAGGCAAACTACCATCTGTTTCTTTCTTGCATTGACAGATTCGCCTATTTGTCTCCTTGACTATAGAGTCTCCTATTACTGCTGCCACCTTCTTCAGTTCTCTACCCATCTGAGCCACAGGGCCAGACTCAGTGCCAGAGGCATGGCTGCTGTTGTTTCCCCCCGGTAGGTTGCCCCCCAACAGTACTCAAAATGGAGGGGGATGGTCACAGGGGTACTCTCCATTATCTAATGCTTTCCTTTCCCTCTCTTGACAGTCACCCATTTGTTTGCCTTGTGGGTGACTACCTCCTTGTAGCTCCTGTATATCATTTCCTCATTTTCCCTAACAAGCCGAAGGTCATCGAGCTGCAGCTCCAGTTCCCTCACACGGTCTCTAAGGAGCTGCATCTCAATGCACCTGGTGCAGATGTGGCCATCGGGGAGGCTGGGGGTCTTCAGGAAATCCCACATCTGACACCCAGAGCAAAACACTGGCCAAGTTGGTTCATGAAATGAAGGATTGAAGAGAAGCAGCTGTTCTTGAACCTGGTGGTGTGGGACTTCACACTTCTGTCCGACGGTGCCTGCCAGAAGATGGAATTACCTGGGTGGTGGATATATTTGATGGTGGATACTGCCTTTTTGAGGCAGTGCCTCCTGTAGATATTCCAGATGTAGGAGAGGGATGTGCCTGAGGGTAGAGTCCACTACTTTCTGCAGCTTCTTATATCCCTGCACATTTGAGGTCCCATTTCCTGATCTCGAACCAGCCCACATAAAATGCTGGAGGACCTCAGCAGACCAGGCAACATCTATTCAAAGGGTAAAGAGTCAATGTTTCAGGCCGAGACCCTTCATCAGGACTTGCAGCCGGTTATGATACTTATCATTGTAAGTTTGTTCGAGTGCCCATTGTGTACCTTGTGTGTAAGTGTGGCACTAGGGGCTTCTTTGTCTACATGTCGGTGTATATGCTGCTCGGAGCTGGCCCATAGCCTCTCAGTTTCCGGAATATAATTGTTGGCAGGAAACCAGAAACACACCGGCTGTGCTTGTGTGGAGTGGGGCCATCCAATCCCAATGTACACCCAGTCCCAGGCAGAGACAAGCACTGGGCAGACATATCCAGCTGATTTATCGAACCATTCATACAGCGGCCCCTTTCAGGTCTGAGAAGAGGAGTCTCAGTGAGAATGGCTGTTCAGAGTTAAGAAATGCTTGATAAGAGAGCTTTAACCAAACTAAAATGGGAAGGCATCACTGCCAACGTAACCAAATCAGAAAAGGGATTGGAGCGGCAGGGTAGTGTAGTGGTTAATGTAATGGTTTTACAGCGCCAGTGAGCCGGGTTAAATTGCAACTCTGTCCGTAAGGGATGCGTACATTCTCCCCATGACTGTGTGGTTCCGGTCACATGGTGTAATTGGGCAATGTGGGCTCATTGGGCTGGAAGGGTCTGTTTCTGTGCTGTATCTCAACTGAAGTGACATTATGTGCAGAGAATCATAACCAGAAGAGATTCTATAAATACTAGAAATCCAAAGCAACACACACAAAAATGCTAAAGCAACTCAGCAGCATCCATGGAGAGGAATAAAGAGTCAGCGTTTTGGGCTAGGACCCTCCTACAGGACTGGGAGGAAAGGGGTAAGTAGCCAGAATAAGGTGGTTGGGGAGGGGAAAGAATTCAAGCAGGCAGGTCATGGGGGGGACCAGGTGAGGGGAACGGTGGGAGGGTGGGGGAGAGGGAATGAAGTGAGAAAATGGGAGGTGATAGGTGGAAAAAGAAAAGGGATAAAGAAGGAATCTACAAGGAAAGGAGGGTGGATATGAGAGGAAGGGAGGAAGGAGGGGAACCAGAGGGAGGTGACAGGCAGGTGAGGTGAAGATGAGCTTAAGAGGGAAGCCAAGATAGGGAATGGAAAATGAAGGGGGGGGGGGGGGTAAAAATTGCTGTTGACGCCCTCAGGTTGGAGGCGACCATGAGAATATGAGGTGTTGCTCCTCCAACCTGATATGAAGTGTTGACCTCCAACCATGCCAGTAGAGGAGGTCGTTGTCCAACATGTCGGAATGGGAATGGGGAATGGAATTAAAATTGTTGGCCACTGGTAAATCCTCCCTTTCTCCCAATTTGCACTCCTTCTCCCCACTCATTCTGGCTTCTTTCCCTTTTCTTTCCAGGGACACTGGGTACAGGGAGTGGGAATGGGGTTATTCACAAGGGCAATGGGTACACGGACTGGGAATGGGGTTATTCCCAAGGGCAATGGGTACAGGGAGCAGGAATAGATTATTCACAGGGACACAGGGTACAGGGACTGAAAATGGGGATATTCACAGAAACAATGGGAACAGGGATCAGACATGGGATTACTCACAAGGGCCCGGGAATGGGGTTATTCAAATTGACACGGGATATAGAGACCAGGAACAGGGTTATTCACAGGGACACACTGAATACAGGGATTGGGAATCAGATTATTCACAAGGACACAAGATACAGGGACTGGGGAATGTGATTATTCACAGGGTTTAATAAGAGAGGTTGGCAATACTAATTCTCATGCTTTCCTTGCCCCTTTGCCCTGTTAGAGACTCCTAGTCATTCTGTCCCTGGTTTAGCTTCCCCAGTCGTTCACACTCTTTGCCTTCCCATTCTGTGGTTCTTGGGAGTTCACCGTTTATATGCCCCAACAGTAAAACAATTGCTAGCTTGGCCAATCAAATCAATCCCGTCAGTTAATGTGCTCTACTGATTTATAGCTCATGAAAATGAGGATTCTACACAGGCATTCCAAACAGTTTCATTTATTTTCGCACACACTGTTACATCGGTTTGTAGACATCAGAACGGCCCCAAAAGATCCGAGGGACAGTTTGGGTCATCCTGAAATAATGCCTGGTTTAGTGGCAGCAAGTGTACTACACCCCACGCAGGCAACAAGTTTGAGTTGGTATAATCACAAGGCACTGCAATATGAATTCACCCCTGGTCAGAAGGTCATTCTTTCACTTCCCACTTCCACGAACAAACTCTTGGCCAAGCGGCAGGGGCCTTTTGAAGTCCTGAGGAAACAAGCCCATTCTGCTCTGTCCGCAGAAAGGAAAGGCTTGCCATGTCACCCTGCTGAGGGAGTGGAAGGAAAGAAAGGCTCGAAGCTTTCCTTGCCTATCCAACGGACGGAGGAAGATGGGGTACAGATGACTGAAACCTGCAGTCTTGGTGTGCTTCTCCAAAGCCAGACCTGGGCCATCTGACCCCTCAACAACAGGAGGGGCTGAACCAAATCTTCTAGCAGTACCTCTCTCTCTCTTCCAGTCCTCCACTGGCCAAACAACAATGGCAGTGTAAACCATACACTCGAAGGACATCACCCCTGTCCGGTAGCGACAGGATCGAGTCCCAGAGAGGTTGGTGGAACCACTCCAGGCTGAGGCCTGCACCATGTTGGGCCTGGGAGTGGTGAAGCCCTCTGAGACTGAGTAGTGCAGTCTGGTGTTGAGTGTGCCAAAGCCTGATGGGTCCCTGGAGGTTTGTATTGACTTCTGAAAAATCAGCGCTGACTCCATGCCTACCCCATGTCATGGATTGTTGACCTACTGAAAAGGTTGGGCCATGCCAAATTTATAACAAACCTGCTCTCTGCCAGGGTTATTGGCAGATCCCGCTGTGAGTACAGCACATTCAGCACTCCCCTCCGCCCCTTTCATTGCACGTCATGCCACTTGGGCTGCGTGGAGCCCCAGTGGCCCTCTGACAGCACTAAGGTGATGCGAGACGCATTGTACAGCCTCCCTGCACGATGTGGTCATCTGGGAGGACCACCTAAAGCACCTTGAGGAGGTTCTGAAGAAGACTGCAGACACTGGCTTGACACTGAATATGTATTCAGAAGTGTGAATGGGCCCACATTGAGATACAGTACCTGGGCTACCAGCTAGGGCGAGGACTTGTTCAGCCACTGTTCGACAAGGTCAAGGCCATCAGAAATAGTCCCTGACCCCACATGAAGAAACAGGTCTGGTCTTTCCTGGGGTTAATGGGGTGGTATTGCCATTTTATCCCTGTTTGTCACCATGGCAGTCCCACTAATAGAAATGATACTGAGGTCTGCAAAGAGTCCAGTCTGATGGACTAAAGGATGTGAGCAAGTCCTTGTGACTCTGAAGGAGACTTTGTGCTCCTGACCAGTCCTCAGCAGCCCAAACCATTCACCTTCCAATTCGATGCCTCAGCAGTGGGGATTGGAACAGTCATGGCCCAGGGGAACGAGGGAAAAGAACAGCCAGTATGGTAACTTAGTTGGAAACCGCTACCATGGGAGACAAGGTATCCCACTATTGACAAGGAAGCTGTCGCCATAAAATGGGCCATGGAGAGCCTCCAGTATTACCTGCTAGGCAGAGAATTAATTTGGGAGACTGACCACAAAGCACTCACCTGGATCCTCTCTCTGAAAAACCACAATGCACATATCATGAGATGGCACCTGGCTCTACAACAGTTCCATTTCAAAATCCGTCAAAAGGCAGGTCAGACCAACGTCACGGCAGACTATCTCTCCCGAATGCCCACCTTCTGCAATCCAGAAGGGGGGGGTGGCTTTGTGACAGAGCAGGGTGGCAATGCTAATTCTCCCGCTAACCTTGCCCCTTTGCCCGGTTAGTCACTCCTCCTCGTTCTGTCTCTGGTCTAGTTTCCCAAGTATTTCACACACATTGCCCTCCCATTCTGCAGTTCTTGGGAGTTCACCATTTCCACGCCCCAATGTAACTCATAAAGATAAGGATTCTAGTTACATGCATTCCAAACAGTTTAATTTATTTTCACTCAGACTGTTACATCAGTTTGTAGACATCAGAACAGCCCTAAAAGTCCCAAGGGACAATTCACAGCATCCTAAAATCATGTCTGGTTTAGTGGGAGCAGGTGCACTACACCGACTCAGGCAACTCCGCTGCTGGGGTGACATGATCCTTTTATATTCATCTGAGCACATGGACATTGATCTATGGGTTTATATGAGGCACTTGTTGTGGAATAAATTGTAGGATGTTAGAATCCCTGTTTAAAATGTTCCAATTCTGCATCTGAAATAATTGTTATGGTCTGGTCATAGGATTACCCCTCCTCTGAGACCAGCAGTACAATTTCCTGGTCTTCTAGGCCAGGCAGAGGCAGATTTAAACC
This sequence comes from Hypanus sabinus, assembly GCF_030144855.1. Lineage (NCBI taxonomy): Eukaryota > Metazoa > Chordata > Chondrichthyes > Myliobatiformes > Dasyatidae > Hypanus > Hypanus sabinus. The sequence goes on from NC_082710.1 coordinate 158,494,194, forward strand.
CTTAGTCTGGCTTTGCTAGAGAGGTGATGGCTAGTGAATAGTTACATTGGAAAGTTAATGAAAAAGCGTGACATGGAGAAGCCTTCAGTATATTTGTAAATTTTTGTACACAGATGTTTGCTTTCATTTGCCTATTTGTAAATACTTATTTTCTCCACAACTCTTGGGGAGCTTTTGCATTTTTACACCTAGCATTAAATAAAACATGTTGCACTAACATGCTGTTGCAGAATAGAGTCTACTTTTCTTTCATCGCGAATGTTTACTCTCACCTGATAGTGCGGTGTGACACAGGGACACCGGGTACAGGGACCGGGAATGGGATTATTCACAGAGACACCGGGTACAGGGACCGGGAATGGGATTATTCACAGGGACACAGGGTACAGGGACCGGGAATGGGATTATTCACAGAGACACCGGGTACAGGGACCGGGAATGGGATTATTCACAGGGACACCGGGCACAGGGACCGGGAATGGGATTATTCACAGGGACACTGGGTACAGGGACCAGGAATGGGATTATTCACAGAGACACTGGGTACAGGGACCAAGAACTGGCTGATTCACAGGGACACTGGGTAGAGGGACCGGGAATGGGATTATTCACAGGGACACTGGGTAGAGGGACCGGGAATGGGATTATTCACAGGGACACTGGGTACAGGGACCGGGAATGGGATTATTCACAGGGACACTGGGGGCAGGGAGCGGGAATGGGATAATTCACAGGGACACTGGGGACAGGGACCGGGAATGGGATTATTCACAGGGACACAGGGTACAGGGACCGGGAATGGGATTATTCACAGAGACACCGGGTACAGGGACCGGGAATGGGATTATTCACAGGGACACTGGGTACAGGGACCAGGAATGGGATTATTCACAGAGACACTGGGTACAGGGACCAGGAACTGGCTGATTCACAGGGACACTGGGTAGAGGGACCGGGAATGGGATTATTCACAGGGACACTGGGTAGAGGGACCGGGAATGGGATTATTCACAGGGACACTGGGTACAGGGACCGGGAATGGGATTATTCACAGAGACACCGGGTACAGGGACCAGGAATGGGATTATTCACAGGGACACTGGGTACAGGGACCAGGAATGGGATTATTCACAGAGACACTGGGTACAGGGACCAGGAACTGGCTGATTCACAGGGACACTGGGTAGAGGGACCGGGAATGGGATTATTCACAGGGACACTGGGGGCAGGGAGCGGGAATGGGATAATTCACAGGGACACTGGGGACAGGGACCGGGAATGGGATTATTCACAGAGACACTGGGTACAGGGACCAGGAACTGGCTGATTCACAGGGACACTGGGTACAGGGACCAGGAATGGGATAATTCACAGGGACACTGGGTACAGGGACCAGGAACTGGCTGATTCACAGGGACACTGGGTAGAGGGACCGGGAATGGGATTATTCACAGGGACACTGGGTAGAGGGACCGGGAATGGGATTATTCACAGGGACACTGGGTACAGGGACCGGGAATGGGATTATTCACAGAGACACCGGGTACAGGGACCGGGAATGGGATTATTCACAGGGACACAGGGTACAGGGACCGGGAATGGGATTATTCACAGAGACACCGGGTACAGGGACCGGGAATGGGATTATTCACAGGGACACCGGGGGCAGGGAGCGGGAATGGGATAATTCACAGGGACACTGGGGACAGGGACCGGGAATGGGATTATTCACAGGGACACAGGGTACAGGGACCGGGAATGGGATTATTCACAGAGACACCGGGTACAGGGACCGGGAATGGGATTATTCACAGGGACACTGGGTACAGGGACCAGGAATGGGATTATTCACAGAGACACTGGGTACAGGGACCAGGAACTGGCTGATTCACAGGGACACTGGGTAGAGGGACCGGGAATGGGATTATTCACAGGGACACTGGGTAGAGGGACCGGGAATGGGATTATTCACAGGGACACTGGGTACAGGGACCGGGAATGGGATTATTCACAGAGACACCGGGTACAGGGACCAGGAATGGGATTATTCACAGGGACACTGGGTACAGGGACCAGGAATGGGATTATTCACAGAGACACTGGGTACAGGGACCAGGAACTGGCTGATTCACAGGGACACTGGGTAGAGGGACCGGGAATGGGATTATTCACAGGGACACTGGGGGCAGGGAGCGGGAATGGGATAATTCACAGGGACACTGGGGACAGGGACCGGGAATGGGATTATTCACAGAGACACTGGGTACAGGGACCAGGAACTGGCTGATTCACAGGGACACTGGGTACAGGGACCAGGAATGGGATAATTCACAGGGACACTGGGTACAGGGACCAGGAACTGGCTGATTCACAGGGACACTGGGTAGAGGGACCGGGAATGGGATTATTCACAGGGACACTGGGTAGAGGGACCGGGAATGGGATTATTCACAGGGACACTGGGTACAGGGACCGGGAATGGGATTATTCACAGAGACACCGGGTACAGGGACCGGGAATGGGATTATTCACAGGGACACAGGGTACAGGGACCGGGAATGGGATTATTCACAGAGACACCGGGTACAGGGACCGGGAATGGGATTATTCACAGGGACACCGGGCACAGGGACCGGGAATGGGATTATTCACAGGGACACTGGGTACAGGGACCAGGAATGGGATTATTCACAGAGACACTGGGTACAGGGACCAAGAACTGGCTGATTCACAGGGACACTGGGTAGAGGGACCGGGAATGGGATTATTCACAGGGACACTGGGTAGAGGGACCGGGAATGGGATTATTCACAGGGACACTGGGTACAGGGACCGGGAATGGGATTATTCACAGGGACACTGGGGGCAGGGAGCGGGAATGGGATAATTCACAGGGACACTGGGGACAGGGACCGGGAATGGGATTATTCACAGGGACACAGGGTACAGGGACCGGGAATGGGATTATTCACAGAGACACCGGGTACAGGGACCGGGAATGGGATTATTCACAGGGACACTGGGTACAGGGACCAGGAATGGGATTATTCACAGAGACACTGGGTACAGGGACCAGGAACTGGCTGATTCACAGGGACACTGGGTAGAGGGACCGGGAATGGGATTATTCACAGGGACACTGGGTAGAGGGACCGGGAATGGGATTATTCACAGGGACACTGGGTACAGGGACCGGGAATGGGATTATTCACAGAGACACCGGGTACAGGGACCAGGAATGGGATTATTCACAGGGACACTGGGTACAGGGACCAGGAATGGGATTATTCACAGAGACACTGGGTACAGGGACCAGGAACTGGCTGATTCACAGGGACACTGGGTAGAGGGACCGGGAATGGGATTATTCACAGGGACACTGGGGGCTGGGAGCGGGAATGGGATAATTCACAGGGACACTGGGGACAGGGACCGGGAATGGGATTATTCACAGAGACACTGGGTACAGGGACCAGGAACTGGCTGATTCACAGGGACACTGGGTACAGGGACCAGGAATGGGATAATTCACAGGGACACTGGGTACAGGGACCAGGAACTGGCTGATTCACAGGGACACTGGGTAGAGGGACCGGGAATGGGATTATTCACAGGGACACTGGGTAGAGGGACCGGGAATGGGATTATTCACAGGGACACTGGGTACAGGGACCGGGAATGGGATTATTCACAGAGACACCGGGTACAGGGACCGGGAATGGGATTATTCACAGGGACACCGGGTACAGGGACCGGGAATGGGATTATTCACAGGGACACTGGGTACAGGGACCAGGAATGGGATTATTCACAGAGACACTGAGTACAGGGACCAGGAACTGGCTGATTCACAGGGACACAGGGTACAGGGACCGGGAATGGGATTATTCACAGGGACACTGGGTACAGGGACCAGGAATGGGATTATTCACAGAGACACTGGGTACAGGGTCCAGGAACTGGCTGATTCACAGGGACACTGGGTAGAGGGACCGGGAATGGGATTATTCACAGGGACACTGGGTAGAGGGACCGGGAATGGGATTATTCACAGGGACACTGGGGGCAGGGAGCGGGAATGGGATAATTCACAGGGACACTGGGGACAGGGACCGGGAATGGGATTATTCACAGGGACACAGGGTACAGGGACCGGGAATGGGATTATTCACAGAGACACCGGGTACAGGGACCGGGAATGGGATTATTCACAGGGACACTGGGTACAGGGACCAGGAATGGGATTATTCACAGAGACACTGGGTACAGGGACCAGGAACTGGCTGATTCACAGGGACACTGGGTAGAGGGACCGGGAATGGGATTATTCACAGGGACACTGGGTAGAGGGACCGGGAATGGGATTATTCACAGGGACACTGGGTACAGGGACCGGGAATGGGATTATTCACAGGGACACTGGGGGCAGGGAGCGGGAATGGGATAATTCACAGGGACACTGGGGACAGGGACCGGGAATGGGATTATTCACAGGGACACAGGGTACAGGGACCGGGAATGGGATTATTCACAGAGACACCGGGTACAGGGACCGGGAATGGGATTATTCACAGGGACACTGGGTACAGGGACCAGGAATGGGATTATTCACAGAGACACTGGGTACAGGGACCAGGAACTGGCTGATTCACAGGGACACTGGGTAGAGGGACTGGGAATGGGATTATTCACAGGGACACTGGGTAGAGGGACCGGGAATGGGATTATTCACAGGGACACAGGGTACAGGGACCGGGAATGGGATTATTCACAGGGACACTGGGGGCAGGGAGCGGGAATGGGATAATTCACAGGGACACTGGGGACAGGGACCGGGAATGGGATTATTCACAGGGACACTGGGTACAGGGACCAGGAATGGGATAATTCACAGGGACACTGGGTACAGGGACCAGGAATGGGATTATTCACAGAGACACTGGGTACAGGGACCAGGAACTGGCTGATTCACAGGGACACAGGGTACAGGGACCGGGAATGGGATTATTCACAGGGACACTGGGTACAGGGACCAGGAATGGGATTATTCACAGAGACACTGGGTACAGGGACCAGGAACTGGCTGATTCACAGGGACACAGGGTACCGGGACCGGGAATGGGATTATTCACAGGGACACTGGGTACAGGGACCAGGAATGGGATTATTCACAGAGACACTGGGTACAGGGACCAGGAACTGGCTGATTCACAGGGACACTGGGTACAGGGACCGGGAATGGGATTATTCACAGGGACACTGGGGACAGGGACCGGAAATGGGATTATTCACAGAGATACTGGGTACAGGGACCGGGAATGGGGATATTCACAGGGATACTGGGGACAGGGAGCAGGAATGGGATTATTCACAGGGATACTGGGTACAGGGACCGGGAATGGGATTATTCACAGGGATACTGGGTACAGGGACCGGGAATGGGATAATTCACAGGGACACTGGGTACAGAGACTGGAAATGGGATTATTCACAGAGATACTGGGTACAGGGACCGGGAATGGGGATATTCACAGGGACACTGGGTACATGGAGTGGGAATGGGATTATTCACAGGGATTCTTTCTGATAAGTGGTATGGGGAATGAACGATGGTGAAGAGAAAAGCTGAAGAAGTGAGAAGTGAGTCAAGGAGCGGTGTGTGGGAAGATGCAGAGTGAGGGAGGGATTCGGAGGGAACCACAGACAGTATGAGAGGGAGGGAGACAGAGGCATGGAGGGAGGGATTAGGAGTGTGAAGGAGAGGGCATGAGTTGGAGGGAGAGAGAAATGAGATGAGGGAGTGGGAGTGGGAAGACATTGAGTGAGGCAGAGGGAGGAAGACAGGAGAGGAGCAGCTTTGGGAGGGTAGAAGGGAAGGAGCAGTAACCAAATGAATGGAAAATAGGGGCAGAGGAAAGGGAAAAGAGTGAGGCAGAGGAAGGAAGGAAGTCGGACAGAGGGAGGGAGACAGAGAAAGTGAGGGAGACAAATCTGATGAAATGAGAGAAAGGTGAAAATAGAGGAAGTGCAGGTGGAGGAAGGAGGAGAGAGGAAAGGGGAAGGAACAGGGAGGGAGATAGATTGAAAGAGAGAGACTGGGGTAAGGAGGGAGACAGGGGAAGGTGGGAGACGGGGAGGGAGGGAGTGGGGGGAGGAGGGAGTGGGGGAGGAGGGACGGGGAAGGAGGGAGACGGGGGAAGGAGGGGGGACCGGTGGAAGGAGGGGGACCGGGAAAAGGAGGGAGACGGGGAAGGAGAGAGACGGGGATGGAGGGAGACTGGGAGGTGGGAGACGGGGAAGGAGGGAGATGGGGTGGAGGGAGACAGGGAAGGAGGGAGATGGGAAGGAGGGAGTGGGGAAGGAGGGAGACAGGGAGGAGGGAGTGGGGAAGGAGGGAGACCGGGAAGGAGGGAGATGGGAAAGGAGGGGGACAGGGAAGGAGGGAGTGGGGGGAGGAGGTAGACGGGGAAGGAGGGAGACTGGGGGAAGGAGGGAGTCAGGAAAGGAGGGGGACGGGAAAGGAGGGGGACGGGGAAGGAGGGGGACGGGGAAGGAGGGGGACGGGGAAGGAGGGGGATGGGGAAGGAGGGAGACGGGGATGGAGGGAGTCAGGGAGGAGGGAGTGGGGAAGTAGGGAGACAGGGAGGAGGGAGTGGGGAAGGAGGGAGAAGGGGAAGGAGGGAGATGGGGAAGGAGGGGGACAGGGAAGGAGGGAGTGGGGGGAGGAGGGAGACGGGGAGGAGGGAGACGGGGAAGGAGGGAGACGGGGAAGGAGGGAGAAGGGGAAGGAGGGAGACGGGGTGGAGGGAGATGGGGAAGGAGGGAGACGGGGAGGAGGGAGACGGGGAAGGAGGGAGACGGGAAAGGAGGGGGACGGGAAAGGAGGGAGATGGGAATGGAGGGAATGGGGAAGGAGGGAGACGGGGAGGAGTGAGACGGGGAGGAGGGAGACGGGGAAGGAGGGAGTCAGGGAGGAGGGAGTGGGGAAGGAGGGAGACGGGGAGGAGGGAGACGGGGAAGGAGGGAGACTTGGGGAAGGAGGGAGACAGGAAAGGAGAGGGGCGGGGAAGGAGGGAGACGGGGAAGGAGGGGTACGGTGGAAGGAGGCAGATGGGGAAGGAGGCAAATGGGGATGGAGGGAGTGGGGGAAGGAGGGAGTGGGAAAGAAGGGAGACGGGGAAGGAGAGAGACGGGGTGGAGGGAGTGGGGAAGGAGGGAGAGGGAGGAGGGAGTGAGGAAGGAGGGAGACCGGGGAGACGGGAAAGGAGGGAGACGGGGAAGGAGGGAGACAGGGAAGGAGGGAGACGGGGAAGGAGGGAGATTTGGGGAAGGAGGGAGACGGGAAAGGAGGGAGACAGGAAAGGAGGGGGATGGGGAAGGAGGGGGCTGGGAAGGAGGGAGTGGGGGGAGGAGGGAGTGGGGGAGGAGGGAGATGGGGAGGAGGGAGATAGGGGAGGAGGGAAACGGGGAGGAGGGAGTTGAAGAGGAGGGAGGGGGAGGAGGGAGATGGGGAAGGAGGGAGACGGGGAAGGAGGGAGATGGGGAAGGAGGGAGATAGGGAGGAGGGAGTGGGGAAGGAGAGAAACGGGGAAGGAGGGAGTCGGGAAAGGAGGGGGACGGGGAAGGAGGGGGATGGGGAAGGAGGGAGACGGGGATGGAGGGAGTCAGGGAGGAAGGAGTGGGGAAGGAGGGAGACAGGGAGGAGGGAGTGGGGAAGGAGGGAGACCGGGAAGGAGGGAGATGGGGAAGGAGGGGGACAGGGAAGGAGGGTGTGGGGGGAGGAGGGAGACGGGGAGGAGGGAGACGGGGAAGGAGGGAGACGGGGAAGGAGGGAGACGGGGTGGAGGGAGATGGGGAAGGAGGGAGACGGGGAGGAGGGAGACGGGGAAGGAGGGAGACTGGGGGAAGGAGGGAGTCGGGAAAGGAGGGGGACGGGAAAGGAGGGGGACGGGGAAGGAGGGGGATGGGGAAGGAGGGATTCGGGGATGGAGGGAGTCAGGGAGGAGGGAGTGGGGAAGGAGGGAGACAGGGAGGAGGGAGTGGGGAAGGAGGGAGAAGGGGAAGGAGGGAGATGGGGAAGGAGGGGGACAGGGAAGGAGGGAGTGGGGGGAGGAGGGAGACGGGGAGGAGGGAGGACCAGTGGAAGGAGGGAGACTGGGGGAAGGAGGGGTACGGTGGAAGGAGGCAGATGGGGAAGGAGGCAAATGGGGATGGAGGGAGTGGGGGAAGGAGGGAGTGGGAAAGAAGGGAGACGGGGAAGGAGGGAGACGGGGTGGAGGGAGTGGGGAAGGAGGGAGACCGGGGAGACGGGAAAGGAGGGAGAAGGGGAAGGAGGGAGACAGGGAAGGAGGGAGACGGGAAAGGAGGGGGACGGGGAAGGAGGGGGATGGGGAAGGAGGGGTACGGGGAAGGAGGGGTACGGGGAAGGAGGGAGACAGGAAAGGAGGGAGACAGGAAAGGAGGGGGACGGGGAAGGAGGGGGATGGGGTAGGAGGGGGCTGGGAAGGAGGGGGATGGGGAAGGAGGGATTCGGGGATGGAGGGAGTCAGGGAGGAGGGAGTGGGGAAGGAGGGAGTGGGGGGAGGAGGGAGTGGGGGAGGAGGGAGACAGGGGAGGAGGGAGATAGCGGAGGAGGGAGACGGGGAAGGAGGGAGACGGGGAGGAGGGAGTGGGGAAGGAGGGAGTGGGGGGAGGAGGGAGACGGGGAAGGAGGGAGATGGGGAGGAGGGAGTGGGGAAGGAGAGAAACGGGGAGGAGGGAGACGGGGAAGGAGGGAGACGGGGTGGAGGGAGTGAAGAAGGAGGGAGACCGGGAAGGAGGGAGACGGGGAGGAGTGAGTGGGGGAGGAGGTAGTGGGGAAGGAGGGAGATTTTGGGAAAGAGGGAGATGAGGGAAAGGAAATGGGCGAGAGACCGAAGAAGACGGGCAAACACATGGAAAGGTGAGCTGGGAAATGGTTGCGGTCAGCTCCCTGCTGAGGTGAATTCTCCAAAGGTGCAACACTCACTGAATGCTGGAGGAACTGAACAGATGCTGCATCATCTACGGACAGGAATAAACAGACAATGTTTCAGGCTGAGACCGATCATCACGACTTGAAGGTCCTTGACGAAGAGCTGGCCTGTAGATTGACCCTCAGACAGTCTGACAGACAGAAGTACCGTTCAGTGAAAGAGACCACTCATCACTGTGCAAGTGGGAACACCCACTGGACCACACCAATGGTCGTGACTTCCACTGTCGTGTTCTTACTTGTGTGTTGCAGGGAGAAACTGGAATGAAACTCCCAGTGACACTAACTCCATCACTTTGCTTCCACCCTCCCCCTCAGGCTCCCTCCCTCTTTCCAACCTTGTCTCCCTACATTCAGACAACGTCAGAGTCTCATCCTCTCTAATTTACTTTGTGTTTAGACCCAGACCACATCAAGTACACTGGCATCTGTCACTTAAACTTTTCTGAACCCAAATGAAATTTAAAAAAAAAGACAGGTCCTAGAAATCCAAAATAAATAGTGCCTGACACAAAACATTAACTCTGTTTGCCCATCCACAATTTCTGCATGAGCTGTTGAGTGCTCTCGCCTTTAACCTCAAAGTGAAAGTCAAGTTTATTGTCATGTTTAGAAGTACATGCATGCATAGATGCAAAGAATAAACTTATTTGCACATAGCATCAGATACACACCATTCACAAAGATATCATATATTCACAGCATTCACTATTCAAAAATATACAATAAGCGACACACATAAAAAGCTGGAGGAACTCAGCAGGCCAGGCAGCATCTATGAAAAAGATTAAACAGTCAACATTTCAGGCTGAGATGCTTCTTCAGGACCAATAAGGAACACGGTCAGAACATAAAAAACACATAGTTCATTGTAGTGCAAAGTGGTCACAGTGTTTCTATGCTGAGGTAGTGATTGTTGCTGTGCTGGCATGGCCCGGGTGGTATTGATTTGTAGTGCAGCATTAAATCTGATTCATTCTCCACATATGCTTCCTGACCTGCTGAGTATTTCCAACAGCTTCATATTCCGTGGCTAAACCCAATCCATAAGTATTTGAAAGAATTGTTTGTAGCTAACCCATGTTAGATACGTTTTCAGGAGTTCTTGAAGCAACAACATTGAGAGATTTTTTTTCCCTCTACATTGGACCAATTTAAAAAATCTCGCAGGCCACTAGAAATTGTGTAAGTGAGAAGTAGAATTTGGGGGGGTGGTGGTGTGAGGAGTCACAAAAGTAAGTCCTAGAACACTACAGCACAGAAACAGCCCACCTAGTCAATGCAGAAGTATTAATCTGCCTAGTCCCATCGGCCTGCATCTGGACCACAACCCCTTCCCAGTCACGTACTTATTGAAATTATGAAATCAAACCAACATCCACCACTTCCACTGGCAACATTCCACACTCTCAACTCTCTGAGTGAAGAAGTTGCCCCTCATGTTCATCTTAAACATTTCACCTTTCACCTTTAACCTATGATCTCTAGTTCTCGTGACACCCAAACTCAGTGGGAGAAGCCTGGGCTTTCATTAACCCTGTCTATACCCTTCATAACTTGGGTGACAGTATGGACAGAATGAATTGGGGCACAGAGGACTGCAGACGGTGGAATCTGGAGGGATCAGTTTAAATGGGGGGTTGGCAGTCAGGATGAAATTTATGGGCTGAAAGGCCACTTCCTGTATGATACAACTATGTTAGTCAAGCAAGGCAGATCTCTGGGACAATATTTGGGCTTCCCTGCACCGTCTCCTATTCAAAACCTACCACATATTTGCTGCATGGGAATAAATGGATTTGAAGTAAAAATAATTTCGTTGGCGAGCTGCAGATTAAAATAACAGCCGGGTGCTCATGGGGCTGAAGCAGGCCGTCTACCCATGGACATTGTGTTGGAATGCCGAGGAGGTTTGGTCAGAAGGAAGCACCACAAGACAAGCTTTGGGAACAGAACTAATACTGTATGTATCGTAGATATTATTTACAGAGCGTGGGATTCGTAACAATTGAAGACTTCACTGTTGTTACCAGGGCAACTCACTGACATTCATTCTCTGTGTTGTAGAGAAGCTGGGTGCACAGGAGAGGGGGGAAGGCAGGGAAGGCTGTAGCAATGGTGCAATGTGTGACATTGGAGACACTGGGCGGCTGGATTAGCCTGGTAAACACAAGAGATTCCACAGAAACTGGAAATCCAGGACAAAACACACACAGAAAATGCTGGAAGAACTCAGCAGGTCAGGTCGGATGTATGGAAATGAATAAACCATCTACGTTTTGGGTCGAGACCTTTCTTCAGGAATCTCATCAGAAACGTCGACTGTTTATTCATTCCTATAGCTGCCACCTGACCTGCTGAGTTGCTCTGGATTAGCCTCGTCCTGGGTTCAAAGTGTTCACTGTAGTTCAGAGCAGTTTTGAGATGGGCTGCACACACACCACCCTCTCAGCACCCCTTCCTAACCACAGCTAGGTACTGAAAATAAGAACAGAAAACGTAGAACACTCAGCAGGTCAGGCAGAGTGTGAATGGGGGGATGGGGGAAGAGAGAGAGAGAGAGGTGAGAGACCAGGAGAGGAGAGAGCTAGAGTGAGAGGGGAGAGGGAGGGGAGAGGAGGGAGGGAGAGGGAGGGGAGAGGAGAGAGGGAGAGGGAGGAGAGAGGAGGGAGGAGGGAAGAGAGCGGAGGGGAGAGGAGGGAGGAGGAAAAAGGGAGGAGGGAGGGTGTGGGGAGAGGAGGGAAGAGGGAGGAGGGAGGGAGGATGTGAGAGGGGGGCAGGGGAGAAGGGTTAGAAAATCTCTGTCCTTTGGGGTAAGTGATGTTCAATCCATAACACCACAAACTGTGGGAGCAGAATTACGCCATTTAGCCCATCGCTGATTTGAATTACCAATCTGGGCACCATCTGGCAAGGTGAAAATGAGGTAGGAAATCCATTGGCAAGGAGGGAATGAAGCAGGAATTCCAGTAGCAGATGGAACTGAGAGACCACAGGTCTGGTGACAGGCAGAAATGAGATAGGAGATCAGCTGGCAGATGGAGCTGAGGCAGATAACCAGCTATTACTACAGGGTCTACTCCTGCTGAGTGGATCTTTTCTATGACTCATTTCCCAGGATGTGTTTGCCACGTCCAAGGCCAAGGATTCCACTGATGAGAAGTTGGGGGTGAGCCACGACCTTGAACAGCTGCTGGGAAAGGAATCGCCAACAAATAGAAAGTGCTGATTAAATGGGATTAATATAGACGGGTACATCACGGTGGACACGGCCTGCGTCAATACTGTATAATTTGGCAGCCCAGGCCGGGAATGGTGTGAGTGATTTAGGGAGAAACATGGAGGTGATGGCTTTCCTATATGTAGCTGCTACCTTTGTCCTTTTGAGCAGTGGAGGTAGCAAGCTTCAGAGGTTAATACTGCCAAACTAGCATCGTTTGGTGGAGGTGTCTCTCTCCAAAGACCATAAGATCATGACGTAGGAGCAGAATTAGGCCATTCTGCCCATCCAGTCTGCTCAATTATTCCATCATGGCTGATCTCAGATCCCACTCAACCCCATAACACCTGCCTTCTTGCCATATCCTCTGATGCCCTGACCAATCAGGAAACTATCACCTTCCACCTTAAATGTACCCACGGACTTGGTCTCCACCGCAATCAGTGTCAGAGTATTCCACAGATTCACTACTGACTGGTTAAAAGAAATTCCTCCTTACATCTGTTCTAAAAGGTCACCCTTCAATTTTGAGGCTGTTCTGGAAACATCCTCTCCACATCCACCTTATCTCGTCCTTTCAACATTCAGTAGGTTTCAATGAGATTCCCCACGCATTCTTCTAAATTCCAGTGAGTACAGGCCCAAAGCTGCCAAACACTCCTCATATGTTAACCCCTTCATTCCCAGAATCATGCTCGTGAACCTGCATGGATACAATGGGCCGAAGGATGGCTCTGAGGAAGTGATGGAGGCTTTACCTCCGCTGTGTTCTTGGGAGACATACTTACTGTGGGTCTGAAGGGAGCCGATGTCACAGCATCCATACTCAGCTGCTTCCCTCCAGGAATGCTCTTCCTCCGTGAAGACCTGCCTGGGTGATACTCTGAAAAAGACAAAGGCAGAGAGGAACTCAGTGCCAGTGGCTGGTTCAAACCCCACTGCAGACCCTGAATGCCAGGCTGATCCCAGGCAGACACTCCCTATGCTTCACTGAAGTCTCAAATGTGCCCGCTGTCAGATCAAGGGTAAGGCCTCAGCTCTCTTGAGTGGATGCACGGTCAATGCTTATCTCCTGACAGACATAACCCACTAATACAGCGTTATCACATTCCGGATTTCAGGAGCTGGTGATGCTCCAATGCTGCAGCATGCAGCAATACCGAGGTAAAATCTGGGCATGTGCTGGTAAGTGGCAAGAGCACTCTGAGCACATAAATGCCTGATAATGAGCATCTCCAAGCAGGGGAGACTTGAGCTACTGTCTTCATATTCATCCCCTCCGCCAACCCTTGACATTCAGAGACAGGCAGTCCTGGGCGGGCCACAGTTGGCCAGAACCTTAATGGGATCAGCCACACAAATCAGACTTCAGATGACAGCAGGTTGAGAGGCTTGGTAGATACCACCCCTTATAGCCCAAAAGCCTTCTGCAAGGATGGATTACTCTCCAGCATAACGCATGGACTTTCCGGAAGCTCAGCACTGCTTGAGATTAATGAGGTGATCTGTACGAACAGTACGGAGGACAAGCTTTTCACTGTACCTTGGTGCATGCAACAATTATAAACCAATTCTAATATCAACGAACTGGGAACCCAACCAGTAAGAACCCTCCTGCCCTCCGCCACCAGCGCACTGTAGCTGCGGTGTGTGGCGTCCGACACAATGCACCACAGTTGCTCATCCAGCCTATTCTAACAGAACCTCTCAGGTCCACCACCAAGAACGACAAGGGTAGAGGCGCACACTCACCTGCAACTTTCCCCTCCAAGTCACCCACCATCCCAACTTGGAAATCTGTCTCCGGTCCTGCATTATTTCTGGGTCTCAATCCTTATGTTTCCTCCCCGACAGCATCCTGAGATCACCTTTACCATAAGGACTGCATTAGTTCAAGGAGGAGGCTCCCCCATCCCCCCTCCACCTTCTCAAGGGCAAGTAGGGATGGGCAATAAATGCTGGCCTTGCCTTCGATGCCCACATCTTGAGAGAGAATAAATACAAAGAGAAATCCCTCATTTACCTTACATTTACCTGCTTCAAAGCACACAGGCACTCGGCTTCACACAGAGTAACTGAAGCCAGTGTGTTTGATGAGAGAACACACAGAGGGAGCTTTACTCAACATCGAACTGACGCTGCATCTTCGGTGGGAGTGAAAGATTCTCGAGCACTGTCGGTCCTCTCCACAGAGGACCCCGAGGTGCTGTCACCCTCTCTGCCTGCTTCTCCGTTCAAATTAAATCCTGGCCTATCCCTCAGCCCCAAAATCGCTTTGTCAATTATCCACTAACAATGCAAGGAAAATGTGTGTCAGTCCTAAAAAAAATCAGTGGGTTTCGCAGCCTCCTGCTTTATCCCATCATTTGAGAACTGCTTCCCGATTTAGCTGCTGAAAAGCTCAGTTTTAATATTTGTCTCTCCTGCCCACATGATCAGTCACTCCCAGTTTAACCCCTAAAACATTCCAACATTCTCGATGCCTTGGCAAACCACTACTCATCTCAATGCGCAGAAACTGTGTGCAATCTGCTCTCACCACTTAACCCTCTCAAGCACTGCTTCAACACAGATGACTTCGGAACCCTTCTGCAGGTGTCCAGAGGAATGGAGCGCCGGGGGCCAAGGTAAGGAAAACAGTGGACTGCCAGAAACACTCAGTGAATCGGGCAGCATCCGTGGAGGACCTGAATTTCGGGCTGAGAATGACCCAGCATCTGAGCAACTAAAGCATCACCTGTAACAGTCACAGACTAACATAGCATAGAAACTGGCCACTGAGTTCATACCAGCCATCAGCGACCCACCTACACTCATCCTCTTTTGTTCCCGTTAACTCCCCTGTGGCTTCTCACACTCACCTACATACCAGGGGTGATTTACCAACCCGCAGATCTCTGAGAGGAAAACCAGAGACTTCGAAGAAACCCTCGAGGTCACAGGGAGAATGTGCAAACCACACACACACACACACACACACACACACACACACACACACACACACACACACACACACACACACACACACACGTGCACACAAACACACACACACACACACACAGACACACAGTGCCAGAGGTTAGGATTGAACCTAGGTCTCTGGGGCTGTGACCCAGTGGCTCTACCAGCTACCCCACTAAATCCTAACACTTCTGAGATTAAAGACATTAAACACTGTTCCTGTCCAAAATCTCTACAGTTTCATTCTTCCTAGATTCTGTTTTCAACTTTCTCCACCTCCTGTGTTCAATCCAACTAACAGAGAATGGGTTCAACATTCTCACAACTAGTTCTTCTCACATCGTTAGAACTTTCTGTGCATAAACGGTATGCCAAGCTCCCTTTACTACCACAACAACGACTTTCCTGATGCATTTCATCAGAAGGTCTAAGAAGGTCAGCCAGACACCACTGTTTGCTTCATTAATGCGTCACCTGCTTCTCTGTCATGACTGGCCTGCTCCTGAATTGGTTCTACAGTACGATCCATGTCTGCCCCGAACGTTTCCCTAGTGTAAGCTGGTTTAATGGAATGATCTGATAGAAATATTTAAGGGGTCTTGTCAGGGTAGGTTTTCAGATGTTTCCAGTACTGGGACAGTCTCAAGTGAAAGGACATGGTACAAATTCAGAAGAGGCCATTTAATATTGAAATAAATAGTGAGTGGTAAATCTCTGGAACTGTCTGTTGCAAAGAGTTGTGCATGTTCCATGTCGTCCATTCAGGAGAATTTTCTTTTCCCACTGTGTTTCTGATCCAGCATTGAGGAAGCCTCCAGCGGATCTACTTCCGAGGAATAATGAGGGTCATGGAATGGCTGTCAGTGAGGGAGCAATCAGGGAACAGTGATCATAGTCTCTAAAAAATAGAAAAAATTGGAGATAATTGAGTAAAAAGACAAAATTGGTGGGAAGTCAGTTTTAGGGGATTCAGACAGTTTTGGCTCAGATGACACAATAAAATGTTTTTAAAGGAAATGGTGATTGGGATCAATGCACGTACATTCGTACCAGGAGGGTAAGCAAGGGAGCTAAAGCGTGAAGAAGGAAACTGAAAGAGAGAAGCGGAGTATATGACAGATGTCAGGCTGCTTATACAAGTGAGAATCAGGCTGAAAATAGAAGCATTGGGAGGGAGTGAAAACAGAAGCGAGAGTCCCAGGAGAATGGGAGAATCGATGAGCAGCCTCCTTAAATGGAATGGATGAGTTGTATCATTAGGACGCAGGTAGTGAGAGTAGTGGAGGGACCCACTGGCATTGTCTGATTTTCACAGTAAGCTTAAGGATCAAGTACACTTCCTAAATTAGCTATTACCTGGTCTATTACAGAACAGCTTGCCTAACTTAAGTGGGCCCACACCTCAATGAGTGGAACACTGGTGAAACTGGTATGGCCGCTACCTCATAGCTTACGACCTGGGTTCGATCTCGACCTCTGGCACTGTCTGCGTGTGGAGTTTGCATATTACTGCTTGGGTTTCTCCAGGTGCTCCGGTTTCCTCCCATGGTGCAGGTCAGTGAGTTAATTGGTGGTTCTATATTTGCCCTTAGTGTATGGTTGAGTGGTATACTCTGGTAGGAGTTGGGGGAATGTGGGGAGAAAAGAAACGGGATCAGTGTAAATGGGTGGTTGATGGTCAGCATGCATTTAGTGGGCTGAAAAGTCGGTTTCCATCTGTATGACTCTCCCTTTGCCATCATCTTATTTTCCATATTAATAACAACAATCACTACTAGTTGTCTGAGTGTGGTAAGATTTTTAAAATCTATTTTCATTTTGCAGCTCTCAGTATTTCCTTTGAAACGCTTGGGTTAATACTGGTCTGCTCAGCATTTGGGACAGGGTCTGGCATTTCCTTCAACCTGACATGTGTCAACCTTGGCCCAGGTTGCTTAATGTCCTGAGACATACACAACTCTGGAAATATGTCACCGCTCCTTATCCACCAAGCACCCAAACGTGGGAGGACCTTCCCCAGAAGGACTGCAGTGGCTCAAAACACATTTTAGGGAGGGTAATAAACGCCGGCCTTGTCAACCACACCCAATTCATGAATAAATGCAAGAGAACAAACATACATTTGCAGGTTGGTGTGTAGATCAGTAAACAGTAGATCTAGAAATCTGAAACTTGAACGTACAATACTGACCAAAAGCACACATTTATACAGCTAGGATGCTAAGACTTTGCTGTGCTGTGGTAATGTTAAGTAACACATTGTATGTACCACAGCCACAAAAATAAAAGAAGCTTCATGACATATGCGAGTGATGATAAAGCTGAGTCTCTATTGTGGAAGGGGGCAGGGAGAGGGGAATCATGGCTGGGAAAACGGGAAGTGGGTAGGGAGGAAAGAATCATGGTTGGGAAAATGGGAGGAGAGCAGGAAGCACTGGTGAGACATTCTGTAATGATCAATAAACCAATTGTTTAGAATCAAATGACCTTGCTGCACAAACCCCCACCTTTGGCACTCCTGCTCCACCACCTGTTCCACACCCCTCTTGGCGCTCCATCCTTACCAATCCCAACATCCTTTGCTCCTGCCAGATATATAAACTCGCCCGTTGCTCAGTGTTTGCAAATATGGTACTCTGCAGAACTTTAGGGAGCCTAGCTATATATGTGCCTAAGACTTTTGAACAGTCCTGCAAAATGCTGGAAACACTCAGCAGGCCAGGCAGCATCAGTAGAGGGAGAATCAGAGTGAACATTTCAGGCTGAAGAACCTACTCCTCTCTCCACAGATGCCGCCTGACCTGCTGTGTATTTCCAGCAGTTACAGGTTTTATTTTGGATGTTGAGTGCATTTGCTGTTCTAGTTTGAAGTCAGATGTTCCGTAGTACATTCCTTGCACTTCAACTGTACCTGTAATCAGTTCAGCTCAATGAATCACGTGTTGCTACATAGTCAATCTTATTATTATGTACTAATTATCAACACCACCTCAAAAGAACTTTTCCTCTGCCTCTGGCTATATCTATAACACAAGGTATTCCAACAATGTCTCTTTTTGGTTCTAGTCAAGTTATAGCATTCAATTTCAGAAGCAGATTTGGTCCTGTTTTATCTGTGTTTAGTCCAACTAATGGAGGATGAGTTTTACTCTCCCACAGCTCGCACTTATCACAAACACAAGAGATTCTGCAGGTGCTGGAAATGCAGTGAACACATACAGAATGCCAGAGGAACTCAACAGGTCAGGTAGCATCTGTGGAAAGGAATAAACAGTTGACGCTTCGGGCTGTGACCCTTCATTAGAACTTGTCCTTCTCACATTGTTGATTCTGTAGCTTTCAGTGTATGAACTGGTTGCCCTGCTCCCCTCACTGGGATACACACGAAAGAGGCAATGTCCCAGGAAGGCCACATTCATCATCCACCATCTGGATTGTGCCTTCTTCTCTTTGCTGTCATTGAGCAGGAGGTACAGGAGCCTGAAGACCCATACCTCAATGTTCAACAACAGCTTCTTCTCCACTGACATCAGGTTCTTGAACTGATCTGAACAACTCCCTGACACTACCTTGGCCTATATGTGTCTCCCACTCAAGCTTGCACTAGTGTTGTTTGTTTTGATTATTTTGCACACGTTTTTGTATAATCTATGTTAATCTAGATCATATTAACTTGTTTTTGCCTTTGTTTTATACTGTGCTGTTGCACTGAAAACTGATTTTCACGGCATTTATATCTGTGTACAATGTTCATGACAGTGATAACCTTAACTGTGGACTTGAATGTACAAAATATCTGCCCCAAACTCTCCATTGGTACAGAGGGGTTAATGATTTGAACATCAGGTTGGGGAGACAGATCAAATGTCACTATTATTAAAGCCAAATCTGTATACCAGAGAATGGTCAGACGCACTCTTAAAATTCATTTCCTTCACATTTGCATCATTTAGATTGCGGGAGCACCGTAAACGAAAAACTCCAATACAAATATAAATTTAGGAAAAACACAGATGCTGGACATCCACAGCAACACATGTGAAAGGGTCAGGCAGCACCTATGGATAGGAACAAAAAAGTTGATGCTTTGGGCTGAGAAGATACTGACTGACCAACCGAGTGTTTTCAACTTTGTCCGGAAACATTAACTGCTCTTCTATCTATCGATGCTGCCAAGCATTCCCAGCATTATTCTGCTTTAATTTCAGTGTACCCGACAACATCAGTTTCCATCTGGTGACCCGAGTATTGGAATATGGCACAATTTGAAGGGTGGAATTGTGTGATGGAGGTCTGGCGGGGGTGGGGGGACGTGGAGAAGCAGTGGTCAATAAACCAGCCTCCTCTTTATAGAGAGCGTGGCAGAATCAGGATCCTTGAGAAAGAGGGGGAGAAGGAGGAACACAGTGATGCAAGGAAAAAGGGGGAAGGATTAAGGAATAAAAGGAAGGGGAGGGAGTGGAGATGGAAAGAGGAAATTAGTTGAGTTTGTGATCAGTGCTCTTTGATGTAATGAACAAACAGATGTCTGTAACAAGAGAACACTAGTTAAATATTCATCGCTGGTTGTTCCGTGGTAAACGTACATCAGATTTGCATTATTCAATCCAAAGGTGCAATGTTATCTGACAGGAGGAGGAGGAGGGAATTGCAACCAATGCGACGACTATATGGTTGCATAGCAACAGTTCTCCCACGCCAGCGACTGCAGTACTGAACCTTACTCATCCCTCTGCTCGGTAACCTGAGATCAGGACGTGACTCGCTTGCGATTTCTATTCTCCGACCTGGAAGATTCGTCCCTCTGGAGGGTTGCATGCAGTGTGTAGGCTGGTGCCGCAGCGGATGGACGCTGCATTGTTGGTGGTGTTGCCTGCAGGTGAAATATTGTGCGTGCACTATGACATGGCAACCAAAGGTTACGCATTAGGCATCATGACTTGTGACTTACTAGTATCGTGACTGCATTACCATTCAGAGAAGCCTCGCACCATGCTGATTGGCTGTTGCACTTATTCCCTTGTAGCCAGAGTTCTTGTTAGTTGCAGCACAATTTGCCATTTCTTGCATTTCCTTCTGCAATTTAGCCCATCAAATCTCTGCCAGCCCTTTGCAGCAACCCATCAATTCCAATATCCCATTGATCTCCTACACTTTCCCCATCCCCTTGATCACTATTTTCCTTTTCCCTACTTTACCACCCACACGCTCCACTCACTTCCCTCACTCAGTTCCACGCTCCACCATCTTCTGTCAGGTTCCACAATCTGTAGACTCGTTGTCACCTCCACCTCTTAGCCATTCTCATTCTCCCCTCCTCAATCTGCCTATCACTCCTCCTCACCCGGGTCCACCTGCCAGCACTTGCTCCACCTCTTTATACAGGCTATTCCCCCCTCTACTAATTCAGTCCAAACTCAGCTCAAAATGTTCACTGTCCATTTCACTACACAATGCTTCCCAACCCACTCCAACATCCTACACATTGCTTCAGATTTCGGCATCTAAAACGTTTTATGTCCCTGCCAATTTTCCCTGCATTCCCACGAACGGTGGGATAACTCTCCTCCTTCAGCGCTGGCCTATAATCGTATCCCATGGTGAGACCAGACAAAGTGTTGCTTTATAGTTGGGCTGTCATTCCCATGGGATGGCTAGGATGCCTAAGAACTCTTTGAAATACACTGTGAGATTAACTTCACTTGGCATTTTTCCCCATGAGGAATTCTAACAAATTAGTTAGCAATTTACAGTGATGTCAACGAGTTCATCCAATTATTTCCTTACAACTTCTCCATCCATTGAATCAGTGCAGAATGACAGAACAATCCCATTCATCACTGATCCTCCCTGCAAACTATTCTCCGCACATTCCCATCAACTCTCCCAGATTCCATCAGTCATCCACGTACTAGGGGCAATTTACAGTGGACACTTGACTCACTAACCTGCACATATTTGGGATGTGGGAGGAACCCCATGGGGTTACAGAGAGAGCACAGAACTATATAGTGCATAGTGCCAATTCTTTGGTCCACAACGTGCTGACTCCAGGATCAATCTAACCCTTCCCTCCAACACTCCATTTTGCTTAAATCCATGTGCCTATCGAAGAGTCTAAATGTACACACTGCACACACAGGCAGCACCAGAGGCCAGGATCAGACCTGGGGGTCTCTGGTGCTGTCAGACAGCAGCTCTACCTGCTACACTACATGTCTTGAGGGGACTTGCTGCTGATTTTCTTTTGTAATCACACTAGAATGCTGAGAGACAGGAGAATCTGGAGTGGGAAATCTCTCGCAGAATGAGAGTCAGGGGAAGGAGTGAGTAAATGTCAACCTCAGACAAAAGACACAGCAGTTTGAAGAAGAAATGGTAGTAGTGTTGGATTAGTGTCAATGGTAGTTGATGGTTGGTATGGACTACATGGGCTGAAAGGCCTTTTTCCAAGCTGCTCTATGCTTCTGAGGGATGGAGACGTAGTGAGCACTTATAAAATGAAGGAAAATGGTGCAAAATTGTCACTCAACCCCTTTAAAATGGACCTGAAAGAAGAGAAGATCACGAGGAATGCTGGAAACAGAACCATGATTACCTGTCTCCCGCCTTTTCTTTCCAACCAAGGGTCTTCTACCTCAAGTATTAATCTAGTTTATCTCCTCACAGATGCTGTCTGACCTGCTGAGCGTTTCCATCTTTGACCTAAAACATTAGTATTTTCTCACCACAGATGCTACCTGATAGACTAGGTGACTCCAGATTCTTCTGGTTACGCTTTAGACCTACAGCTTTTCTCTGATTTTCACTCCTGTCTAGACTTGGGGGATGGAGATGGAATTAGAGAATGTCACAGGAGGCCCATGGGGAGTTGTCATTTTCCATCTTCAGGGCTGCAGCAGCGCGAATGTGGTTACTTCACCCCCTCCTCATCCATCCACAGGATCCGGTGCATCCATCCAAGCCCCCCTGGAGAAGTGGCCAACATCCAGCTAATTCCCTCTGCTCTTTGGTTTAACGCTGGCGGCCTGTTTCCACCTCTAAGACACTGCAGTGTCTTCTTGGTGGAAAGGTGGAAATAGGCCATCCAGCTCCTCATGCCTGCAGTTACTCATCGAGACGTTGGCTGATCATCTACCTCAGCATCACTCTACATCCCTGATCTTTTAATATCCAAAATGCGTCCATCTCGGCTGATGGGGGAGGAGGGGGCGGGCAGGAGAGCCTGCGTAGGGATTTCTGAAACGCAAACACTGCAAGGAACTGGTGAGAGGGTGTTCCTCAAGGCTCACTAGGATACTCAGGGCTCTGGCTGCCTTCTGAGGTCCCTCTCCCCAGGTATCAGGTGCCTTCCTCGGTCCAGTCTTAAGCAAACTTCACGTACCACTAGCGCCCTCTGGTGGGTTGGACTGGGAGCTGTCAAAGAGATCTACCATGGTCCCACTCCCAGGTGCCCTTTCACTCTGCCCTCTCGGGCCTGTCTCACACCATGTTACTTTGAACTTCGAATGTTCATTTTTAGAAGGTTCCGCAGTATCCAGGGCATTTTCAAGGAGCAATGTTTCATAAAGGCAGCATCCATCATTAAGGAACTCCATCACCCCAGACATGCCCTCTTCTCTTTGTTACCATCAGGAAGGAGGTACAGAAGCCGAAATGCACACTCAATGATTCAGGAAATGCCCTTCCTGCCCCTCTGCCATCCGATTTCTGAATGGACATTGCACCCATGAACACAACCTCACTACTTTTTAAATTTCTATTGTTTGCACTACTCATTTAATTTATTTAATATACTTACTGTAACTCAGTATTTTTCCTCTAACATTAGGTACGGCTTTGTACTGCTGCCGCAAAGTTAACAAATTTCATGATATATGCTGATAATATTAAATCTGCTTCCGCTGACTGTCTCCCTCACACACACATCCACAGACATATTGCACTTCCCATCCACACACACACTCATACAAATGTATGCACGTGCATCTTTTGGCAGGGAAACCTGCTCCTTCCTGTTTCTTCCTCCACACACATCTTTTGGATGAGGGAGGAAACCAGCACACCTGGGGGTGGAGAAGGGAGCCCTTGCTGTCACAGGGAGACTGTATGCCATCTCCACACATACACTGTGCTGGTGGTCAGAATCGAACTGTCTGGCAGTGGCTCTACCCACTGCGTAAATATATCTGGGTGGGTCAAGTGCTTTTATCAACCATCACTGAGCAGCGTTAGTTATTTTGATGGGAAATGGAACAAGGCTGCTGAAAGTGCTCGAAACACATTGGCAAAATAAACAGTCTTTAACTATGAGATCAGAAGAGACCAGGAACTACCTAGAGCAAAACTCCAATACTCCGGCACAATCGAGACTCTGCTGTTGCCAGGCAGGCAGATTTTCTGGACTACTACCACCCCAAATCACTGCAAGCTCACAGCCGGTCCTCCCTGTTTCTTTGCCCATCCCTCCCCTCCACACACTCCTTTGGGATGTGGGAGAAAACCACCCTGATACAGATAGGGTAAATGATGGGATTCTGCACAGGGAGTTCAGGGAGGTAGGTGCTAAGCTAAAGGGCTGGACCCCTAGCATTGTGATCTCAGGATTGCTACCTGTGCCACGCACAGCTAGGAAGATTATACAGTTTAATGCATGACTAAGGAGTTGGTGTAGGAGGAAAGGCATAAGATTTTTGAACCATTGGTCTCTCTTCTGGGGAAGGTGAGACCTGTACAGAAGGGACGGTTTGCACCTGAACTGGAGGGGGACAACTAACCCAGTGGGAAGGTTTGTTGATGTAGTATGGTGAGGTTTAAACTAGAGTTGCAGAGGGATGGGAACCAGGTGCCAGAACAGTTAGGGGAGAGGTTGTGAAGGCAGATGTTGGTAAGAAGTCAGACAAGGTTAGCCATCAAAAGGTTGAGCATGATGCGACAGAATCAGAAATGGTGAATACAGGACTGAAGATGTTGTATCCGAATGCGCGCAGTATACGGAATAAGGTTGATGAACTTGCAGCACAGTTGCAGATTGACAGCTATAATGTTGTAGGCATCACTGAATCGTGGCTAAAAGATTATAGCTGGGAGCTTAATATCCAAGGGTATACATTGATTTGAAAGGACAGGCAGGGAGACAGAGGGTGTGGTGTTGATCTGTTGGAAAAATATCAAATCATTAGAAATAGGTGACATAGGTCTGAAACATGGTGAATAGAGCTAAGGAACTGCAACGGTAAAAAGACCCTGATGGGAGTTGTAAGCGAACCCCCAAACAGCAGTAAGCAGTACCTACAAATTGCAACTGGAGACAGAAAATACATGCCAAAAGGGCAATGTTACAATAGTCATGCGCGATTTCAATATGCAGGCAGACTGAGCAAATCAGGTTGGTGCTTGATTCCAAGAGGGGGAATTTCTGGACTGCAGCTCTGGACAACAGTTCATGGTTGAGCCCACTAGATGAACAGCTATTCTGGGTTGGGTGTTGAGCAATGGACCAGAATTGATTAGAGAGATTAAGATAAAAGAACCCTGAGGGGAAAGTGATCATAATACAAGATGGTGGCGCGACGCAGCGCGCAGCGGCCACTCCAGGAATAAGTATCTGTTATCTGTAAGTAGAGGCCATGTACAATCCTGATTTGATGGAGACGGACGTGTGAAGCACGGAGGAACATCTGGTGAAACTTTTGAAATGCCTGTTTTGCTGCCGCTGCTGCTGTGCGATCGGAAAAATCTCCGGGAGGAAGGCCTCGAATCCTTGGCTTTGCCTGTTGCTTGGCGGATGGTGCTGGGTTCAAAGTGCTCGGCAGAGATGGTGCTCGGTGCTTGGTGTTGGACAGCTGGTCGAGGCTCGAAGATTTCGGACGGATTCGGAATTGGCTGTGGTCAGAGCTCCCAAAGTGCTGTATCGGCAAGCTGCGGCGCTGGAGGTTCATGGCAGGAAGAATTTTTCTTCCTTCTACCATCTGCGTGAGATGATGGACTGTTAGGACTTTGAGACTTTCTTTTAAACCGTGCCATGGACTGCTCTTCATCAGATTATGGTATTGCTTTGCACTTTGAAACTATGTGTTATAATTATGTGGTCTTTGTCAGTTAGTCTTTTATCAATTATGGTTTTGCCTGCACCGTTGAAACTATATGTTAACTATAACTATATGTAACTATGTGGTTTTCTATAGGTCTTGTAGCTTGAGGTTTGTCTGATAGGTTTGTAGTTCCTTTCCGGGGAATGTGCTAAGACGGTAGCGCGATATCGATACGCAGCAGCCTCTCCGGACTCTGGATTGGGGATTACCAAACGTTACGTGGTTTTTCTTGTGTGGTCTGTTTTGTGCTTTTTTCGTGATATTATTCCGGAGAAAGTTGTCTCATTTTTTAACTGCATTGTATTTGTGGTTATAAATGACAACAAACTGAATCTGAATCTCATATGATAAAATTCACCCTGAAATTTGAGAAGGAGAAGCTAAAGTCAGATGTATCAGTGTAACAGTGGAGTAAAGGGCATTACAGAGGCATGAGCAAGGAGATGGCCAGAATTGACTGGAAAAGAACACTGGCAGGGATGATGGCAGAGCAGCAATGGCTGGAAATTCTGGAAGCAATCCAGAAGACACAGTATATATGCATCCCAAAGAGGAAGACATATTCTAAAAGATGACACAACTGTGGCTAACAAGAGAAGTCAAAACCAACATAAAAGCTGAAGAGAGAGCATATAATAGAGCTAAGAGCAGTGGGAAATTAGAGGATTGGGAAGTTTTTAAAAACCAACAGAAGGCAATTAATAAGTCACTAAGAAGATAAAGATGGAATATGAAAGTAACCTAGCCAATAATATTAAAGAGGATACCAAAAGTTTCTTCAGATACTTATAGTGTAAAAGAGAGGTGAGAATGGACATTGGACAACTGGAAAACAATGCTGGAGAGGTAGTAATGGGGAACAATGGAATAACAGACAAAATGAATAAGTATTTTGCATCAGTCTTCGCTGTGGAATATGCAAGCAGTATTTTGGAAGTTCCAGCTGTCAAGGGTTATGAAGTGTGTAAAGTTACCATAACTAGAGAGAAGTTTCCTGGAAAGCCTTTGATAAGGTCCCACATAGGAGATCAGTGGGCAAAATTAGAACACAAGGTATTGGGGGTAGGGTACGGACATGTTTTTTTACCAACAATACAGGTAAAAAACGGAATGAGGTCCTACAAGGTGAATTTAGGGAGTTAGGAGATAAACTAAAAAGTAGGACCACAAAGGTAATAATCTCTGGATTACTACCAGTGCCACGTGCTAGTCAGAGTAGAAATAGGAGGATATTTCAGATGAATACATGGCTTGAAAAATGGTACAAGGGGAAGGGATTCAAATTTCTGGGGCATTGGAACCAGTTCTGGGGGAGGTGGGACTGGTATAAAAAGGACGGTCTGCACCTGGGCTGGACTGGAACCAATGTCCTAGGGGGAGCGTTTGCTACTGCTGTTCAGGAGGCTCTAAACTAATGTGGCAGGGGGAAGGGAACAATTGCAGAGAGACAGAGGGGTGTAAAATGAGGGTAGAAGCAAAAAGTAGTAAGGTGAAAAGTAAAAGTGGCAGGCAGGCAAATCCAAGGCAAAATGCAAAAAGAGCCACTTTTCAAAATAATTGTATAAGGGCTATGAGTGTTGTAAAAACAAGCCTGAAGGCTTTGTGTGTCAATGCACGGAGCATTCATAACAAGGTGGATGAATTGAATGTGCAGATAGTTATTAATGAATATGATATAGTTGGGATCACAGAGACATGGCTCCAGGGTGACCAAGGATGGGAGCTCAACATCCAGGGATATTCAATATTCAGGAGGGATAGACAGGAAAGAAAAGGAGGTGGGGTAGCATTGCTGGTTAGAGAGGAGATTAACGCAATAGAAAGGAAGGATATTAGCCTGGAGGATGTGGAATTGATATGGGTAGAGCTGCATAACACTAAGGGGCAGAAAAAGCTGGTGGGAGTTATGTACAGGCCAACTAACAGCAGTAGTGAGGTTGGGGATGGTATTAAACAGGAAATTAGAAATGCGTGCAATAAAGGAACAGTAGTTATAATGGGTGACTTCAATCTACATATAGATTGGGTGAACCAAATTGGTAAGGGTGCTGAGGAAGAGGATTTCTTGAATGTATGCAGGATGGTTTTCTGAGCCAACATGTCGAGGAACCAACTAGAGAGCAGACCATTCTAGATTGGGTATTGAGCAAAGAGGAAGGGTTAGTTAGCAATCCTGTCGTGCGAGGCCCCTTGGGTAAGAGTGACCATAATATGATGAAATTCTTCATTAAGATGGAGACTGACATAGTTAATTCAGAAACAAAGGTTCTGAACTTAAAGAAGGGTAACTTTGAAGGTATGAGACGTGAATGAGCTACACTATACTGGTAAATGATACTTATAAAGGGTTGACGGTGGATATGCAATGGCAAGCATTTAAAGATTGCATGGATGAATTACAATCGTTTATCCCAGTTTGGCAAAAGAATAAACCAGGGAAGGTAGTGCACCCGTGGCTGACAAGGGAAATTAGGGATAGTATCAAGTCCAAAGAAGAAACATAAACTAGCAAAAAAAAAGCGGCACACCTGAGGACTGGGAGAAATTCAGAGACCAGCAGAGGAGAACAAAGGATTTAATTAGGAAAGGGAAAAAAGATTATGAGAGAAAGCTGGCAGGGAACATATAAACTGACTGTAAAAGCTTTCATAGATACGTGAAAAGAAAAAGATTGGTCAAGACAAATGTAGGTCCTTTACAGTCAGAAACAGGTGAATTGATCATAGGGAACAAAGACATGGCAGACCAATTGAATAACTACTTTGGTTCTGTCTTCACTAAGGAGGACATAAATAATTTTTTGGACATAGTAAAGGACCGAGGGTCTAGTGAGATGGAGGAACTGAAGGAAATACATGTTAGGAGGGAAGTGGTGTTAGGTAAATTGAAGGAATTAAAGGCAGATAAATCCCCAGGGCCAGATGGTCTGCATCCCAGAGTGCTTAAGGAAGTAGCCCAAGAAATAGTGGATGCATTGGTGATAATTTTTCAAAACTCCTTAGATTCTGGATTAGTTCCTGAGGATTGGAGGGTGGTTAATGTAACCCCAGTTTTTAAAAAAGAAGGGAGAGAGAAACCGGGGAATTATAGACCGATTAGTCTGACATCGGTGGTGGGGAAAATGCTAGAGTCAGTTATCAAAGATGTGATAACAGCACATTTGGAAAGAGGTGAAATCATCGGACAAAGTCAGCATGGATTTGTGAAAGGAAAATCATGTCTGATGAATCTTATAGAATGTTTTGAAGATGTAACTAGTAAAGTGGATATGGGAGACCCAGTGGATGTGGTATATTTAGATTTTCAAAAGGCTTTTGACAAGGTCCCACACAGGAGATTAGTGTGCAAACTTAAAGCACACAGTATTGGGGGTATGGTATTGATTTGGATAGAGAATTGGTTGGCAGACAGGAAGCAAAGACTGAGAGTAAAAGGGACCTTTTCAGAATGGCAGGCAGTGACTAGTGGGGTACCACAAGGCTCAGTGCTGGGACCCCAATTGTTTACAATATATATTAATGATTTAGATGAGGGAATTAAAGGCAGCATCTCCAAGTTTGTGGATGTCACGAAGCTGGGCGGCGGTGAGGAGGATGCTAAGAGGATGCAGGGTGACTTGGATAGGTTAGGTGAGTGGGCAAATTCATGGCAGATGCAAGTTAATGTGGATGAATGTGAGGTTATCCACTTTGGTTGCAAGAACAGGAAAACAGATTATTATCTGAACGGTGGCCGATTAGGAAAAGGGGAGATTCAACTAGACCTGGGTGTCATTGTACACCAGTCATTGAAGGTGGGCATGCAGGTACAGCAGGCGGTGAAAAAGGCAAATGGTATGTTGGTATTCATAGCAAAAGGATTTGAGTATAGGAGCAGGGAGGTTCTACTGCAGTTGTACAAGGCCTTGGTGAGACAGCATCTAGAATATTGTGTGCAGTTTTGGTCCCCTAATCTGAGGAAAGACATTCTTGCCATAGAGGGAGTACAGAAAAGGTTCACCAGATTGATTTCTGGGATGGCAGGACTTTCATATGAAGAAAGACTGGATTATACTTGGATTATATAAGACAGTGGCTCATACTCACTGGAATTTAGAAGATTGAGGGGGCATCTTATTGAAACGTATAAAATTCTAAAGGGATTGGACAGACTAGATGCAGGAAGATTGTTTCTGATGTTGGGAAAGTCCAGAACGAGGGGTCACAGTTTAAGGATAAAGGGGAAGCCTTTTAGGATGGAGATGAGGAAAAACTTCTTCACACAGAGAGTGGTGAATCTGTGGAATTCTCTGCCACAGGAAACAGTTGAGGCCGGTTCATTGGCTATATTTAAGAGGAAGTTAGATATGGCCCTTGGATCAGGGGGTATGGAGAGAAAGCAGGTACAGGGTTCTGAGTTGGATGATCAGCCATGATCATACTGAATGGCTGTATGTCCTTCGTAGAGAAGTTCTTTCAGGTCAATGCCTTTGACCACAGGGTCATCAGGCAGTGGTCAGCACATGAGGTCCTGCAGACACTGCAGGAGAAGGACGAGATGGACACAGTGGGGTGGTTCCCTGAGCAGACTGTCCAGTTCAAATGGCAAAATGCCTCATCGCCAGACCTCACCAACAGGCGCCAAGACCTCGCCTGGCTGGCAGTCAGAGGGGCCCCCCCCAGTCTGATCCCTCCTGTACGCCCCGAACATCGCCTTCACACCCGTCTGCCCACGGGAGGACTGCAGTGAAGAGGAGTCGGTGACCCACCTCTTTGCACACTGTGGGTTCGCGGAGAAGGTGTGGAGGAGGATGGAAGGGACAGTGTCGAGGTTCACCCCCAGCAGCTGCGTAACAGAGGACTCTCTGATCTACGGGCTGTTCCCAGGGACGCACACCGAGACCAACATCCGGTGCTGCTGGCAGATCATCAACTCGGTCAAAGACGCTCTTTGGTCGGCCCGAAACTTGATGGTCTACCAGCACACGGAGATGTCCGTGGGGAATGCTGCCGACTGGCACATTCTCGGCTGCAGGAGTACGTGCTGAGGGACGCACTCAAACTCGGTGCAGTCACCGCAAGGGCCCGGTGTGCAAGGACCACAGTTTAGGGTCCTTCTCCCATGGGAGTTGAGGAGTGGGGGGTTGGGGGTATACCCCCTGAATGTAAATATGAAAGAACAAAGTGTCATGTGGGTGGCAAAACTTTTGAACTTTGAAAATGTAAAGACAGTAATGGTACCAGCTGTAACGAATTGAAAGTCTTTGAATGGTTATTGTATATAATTTTATTTTTGAATAAAGTATATTTTGTTTAATAAAAAAAACTGACATGGATAGAAAATTGGTTGGCAAACAGAGTAGGGATTTAAAGCCTGGTTTGAGGCGGAAAATGATGTGGCGGTGAGGAAGTTCACCCCTCCTACAGACCAGGTGCTGTGTCTCTCCGTGGCCGACGTGAGAAGAACCCTGTGCAGGGTCAACCCCCAGAAGGCTGCTGGACGAGACATCATCCCTGGTAGAGTGCTCAGAGGATGTGCAAACCAGCTAGCAGATGTTCTCACTGACAACTTCAACATCTCCCTGAGCAGTGCCACCGTTCCAACGTGCTTCAAGGCCGCCACCATCGTCCCCGTGCCGAAGAAGTCTTCAGTGTCCTGCCTAAATGACTACCGTCCTGTTGCACTTAACTCCATCATCATGAAGTGTTTTGAGAGGCTCGTCATGAAGCATATCAAGACCCTGCTGCCCCCCTCACTGCAGTTTGCCTACCGTCCAAACCGCTCAACAGATGACACCATTGCCGCCACCCTCCACCTGGCCCTGACCCACCTGGACAAAAAAGACACATACGTTTGGATGCTGTTCATAGACTTCAGTTCAGCATTCAACACAATCATCCCTCAGAAACTGATTGGAAAGCTGAACCTACTGGGCCTGAACACCTCCCTCTGCAACTGAATCCTAGACTTCCCGACTGAGAGACCTCAGTCAGTCTGGATCGGGAGCAGCATCTCCAACACCATCACACTGAGCTCGGGGGCTCCCCAGGGTTGCGTGCTCAGTCCACTGCTGTTCACTCTGCTGACCCACGATTGTGCTGCAACACACAGCTCGAACCATATCATCAAGTTCGCTGATGACAGGACCGTGGTGGGTCTCATCAGCAAAAACGACGAGTCAGCTTACAGAGAGGAGGTGCAGCGGCTAACGGACTGGTGCAGAGCCAACAACCTGTCTCTTAATGTGAACAAAACAAAAGAGATGGTTGTTGACTTCAGGAGGGCACGGAGCGACCACTCCCCGTTGAACATTGACGGCTCCTCGGTAGAGATTGTAAAGAGCACCAAATTTCTTGTTCACATGATGAAGAATCTCACCTGGTCCCTCAACACCAGCTCCATAGCAAAGAAAGCCCAGCAGCGTCTCTACTTTTTGCGAAGGCTGAGGAAAGTTAATCTGCCACCCCCCATCCTCATCACATTCTATAGGGGTTGTATTGAGAGCATCCTGAGCAGCTGCATCACTGCCTGGTTCGGAAATTGCACCATCTCGGATCGCAAGACCCTGCAGCGGATAATGAGGTCAGCTGAGAAGATCATCGGAGTCTCTCTTCCCGCCATCACGGACATTTACACTACACGCTGCATCCGCAAAGGAAACAGATTTATGAAGGACCCCATGCACCCCTCATACAATCTCTTCTCTTTCCTGCCGTCTGGGAAAAGGCTCCAAAGCATTTGGGCTCTCACCACCAGACTATGTAACAGTTTCTTCCTCCAAGCTATCAGACTCAATACCCAGAGCCTGGACTGACACCTTACTGCCCTATTGTCTTGCTAATTATTTATTGTAATGCCTGCACTGTTTTTGTGCACTTTATGCAATCCTGTGTAGGTCTGGAGTCTAGTGTAGCTTCCTCTGTGTGTTTTTTTTATTACGTAGTTCAGTCTAGTAATTTTTTTGTACTGTGTCATGGTCCTGAAAAACGTTGTCTCATTTTTACTATGTACTGTACCAGCAGTTATGGTCGAAATGACAATAAAAGTTGACTTGACTTGACTTTTCAGAATGGCAGGCAGTGACCTATGGGGTACCGCAAGGCTTGGTGCTGGGACCACAGCTACTTACAATTTTCATTAATGATTTAGATGAAGGGATTAAAAGTAACATTAGCAAATTTGCGGATGACACAAAGCTGGGTAGCAGTGTGAAATATTAGGAAGATGTTAGGAGAATGCAGGGTGACTTGGACAGGGTGGGTGAGTGGGCAGTTGTAGTTTAATGTGGATAACTGTGAGGTTATCCACTTTGGTGGCAAGAACAGGAAGGCAGGTTACTATCTGAATGGTGTCAAGTTAGGAAAAGGGGAAGGACAATGAGATCTAGGTGTCCTTGTTCATCAGTCACTGAAAGTAAGCATGTAGATACAGCAGGCAGTGACAAAAGCTAATGACATGTTGGCCTTCATAACAAGGGGAGTTGAGTATAGGAGCAAAGAGGTCCTTCTGCAGTTGCACAGGGCCCTGGTGAGTCCACACCTGCAGTATTGTGTTCAGTTTTGGTCTCCAAATTTGAGGAAGGACATTCCTGATATTGAGGGAGTGCAGCATAGGTTCATGAGGTTAATTACCTGGATAACAGGACTGTCATATGTTGAAAGATTGGAACAACTGGGCTTGTATACACTGGAATTTAGAAGGATGAGAGGGGATCTGATTGAACCATATAAGATCATTAAGGGATTGGACACGCTGGAGGCAGGAAACATGTTCCCAATGTTGGAGAGTCCAGAACCAGAGGCCACAGTTTAAGAATAAGGGGTAGGCCATTTAGAACAGAGATGTGGAAAAACTTTTTCACCCAGAGAGTTGTGAATCTGTGGAGTTAGATAGAGCTCTTATAGATAGCGGGGTCAAGAGATATGGGAAGAAGGCAGGAACGGGGTACTGATTGTGTATGATCAGCTGTGATCACAGTGAATGGTGGTGCTGGCTCGAAGGGCTGAATGGCCTACTCCTGCACCTATTGTCTATTGAAAACTGAAAGGCCTGAAGGTAGATAAATCACCTGGACCAGATGGTGTACACCCCAGAATCCTGAAAGGAGTGGCTGAAGAGATTGTGGAGTCATCAGAGGAGAAGAGAGTGAGCAGAAGAAAGGAATCTTCAGGGCAGTTAGTCTGACATGTTGTTGGAAAGATGTTGGAGTTGATTATGAAGGATGAGGTTTCAGCGTACTTGGAGGCACAAGATAAAATAGGCCGTAGTCAGCATGGTTTCCTGCAAATATGTTGGAATTCTCTGAAGAAGTAACAAGCAGGA
Source organism: Hypanus sabinus (assembly GCF_030144855.1). NCBI lineage: Eukaryota > Metazoa > Chordata > Chondrichthyes > Myliobatiformes > Dasyatidae > Hypanus > Hypanus sabinus. Next base: position 158,527,783 of record NC_082710.1, read on the forward strand.
TAGACAAAGGAGAATCAGCTGATGTGTACTTGGATTTTCAGAAGGCCTTTGACAAAGTGTCAAACATGAGGCTGCTTAACAAGCTACAAGCCCGTAGTATTACAGGAAAGATTCTAGCATGGATAAAGCAGTTGCTGATTGGAAGGAGGCAAAGAGTGGGAATAAAAGGAGCCTTTTCTGGTTGGCTGCCGGTGACTAGTGGTGTTCCACAGGTGTTGGGACGATTATGTTTGCATTATATGTCAGTGATTTGAATGATAGAACTGTTGTCTTTGTTGCAAAGTTTGCAGATGATATGAAGATAGGTGGAAGGGTAGATAGCTTTGCGGAAGTAGAAAGGTTACAGAAGGACTGAGACCGGTTAGGAGAATGGGCAAAGAAATGGCATATGGAATACAGTGCCAGGAAGTGTATGGTCATGCAATTTGGTAGAAGGAATGAAAGTATTGACTATTTTCTAAATGGAGAGAAAATACAACTGAGAAAACTACTGAGATGCAAAGGGATTTGGGAGTTCTTGTAGGATTCCCTGAAGGTTAATTTGCAGATTGAGTCTGTGGTGAGGAAGGTAAATGCAATGTTAGAATTCACTTCAAGAGGACTAGTATATAAAAGCAAGGATGTAATGTTGAAAGTTTACTAAACACTGGTGAGGCCTCACTTTGAGTACTGTGCGCAGGTTTAGGCCCCTTAGCTTAGGAAGGATGCACTGAAACTGGAGAGGGTTCAAAGGAGGTGCACAAAAATGATTCCAGGATTGAATGGCTTGTCATATGAAGAGCATCTGATAGCTCTGGGTCTATATTCACTAGACTTCCGAAGAATGAGGGGTGATCTAATTGAAACCTATCGAATGGTGAAAGGCTTTGATAGGGTGGATGTGGAGGGAATGATTCCTTTGGTGGGAGAGTCTAGGCTCAGAGGACACAGACTCCAAATAGAGGCTTTGTTTTACAATGGAGATGAAGAGGAATTTATTTAACCAGAGGTTGGTGAATCTGTGGAATTGTTTGCCACAGGCAGCTGTGGAGGCCAAGTCTTTTATGTATATTTAAACGAAAGATACATAAGAGTCTTGACTGGTCAGGGCATGAAGGATACGGGGAGAAGGCAGGAGATTGGGGCTAAGAGGAAAATTGGATCAGCCATGATGAAATAGTGAAGCAGAATCAATGGGCTAAATGCCCCAATTCTGCTCCTATATCTTTTGATCTTATATAGGGTTCTGGTGAGCTTACAGAGAGTGTGGGAAATGGGAGCTTAGTGAGCCTGAAGGGATGGTGGGAAGAGGTGTCCCGGGGAGTTTAAAGTATGTAGGGCAATATTGCCTGTGAGTCTGAAGCTAAACCCTTGGGATTTAACCATATCATTATTGCTCGATGTTATTATATTGTGCTGCTGTATTGAGAAACAATAATTTACAGTGTAGAGGAACATATAATAAATCTGAGCTGTTTTATTTTGATGCAGCTGAATCAAGGCTTCATAAGGGATGACACCAGATCTCAGAGGTTACACCAACCCGCCACAGTGGAGCTGACTCCAGTTATTTTGAGTAATGATTATAGCTTGAAAGAGACTGTCAGAATTTCCAACCAGTTTAACAGGGTTGATGCAAGCTGCATGAATTAAGGTAGATTTGTGATATGTGAGTTCGGAACAGGCCATTTGGTCCCTCAGCATATTCTGCCATTCAAGAAGATTGCTGCTGACCTGATGCTCCCCTCGGCTCTGAATTTCCTCCACTCCACTCGTGATCTCTCACTCCTCCCCAAACATATCACAAATATGTTTGATCCTGTCTTCAAAATTTTTAAAGAATCTGCTCCCATTGCACTTTGAGACTCTCTGACAGGGAGAAAATAACTTTTTCCTTTGCCTGACGTGACCCTGTCTTCATCTCTAAACAGTGATCCCTTGTTCTACATCCTCCTACACACAGAAATGCCCACACACGTCCACCTGTGGACCCCCTCCCCCATGCAGACCCACCCCGGTATTTTCTGTTCATATCCTTTGCTGGTTTCAGACTTTGATCTGGGTCCCCAAGTACGGTATAGGACTGAAACATCAGCTGTTAATTCATGTCCATAGATACTGCCTGGCCTGCTGAGTTCCTCCAGCATTTTGAGTCTGCTGCTCTGATTTCCAGCACTGCAGAATTTCTCAGGTGTTTGATCCCCAGTTCCATTTTGTTCTCAACACACTGTCCTAAACTTCCTATAACCACCACTGCTGTGATCTCCCTTTTTTAGTTAATATACAATACTGTCCCAGCCACAGTCCTGCAGCTTTTTCATCGCCACAAAACAGAGAGCTGAACCCCCGTTTGGATTCACACATAAGCCTTGAGCATGGGTTCTTTTCAATACAAAACAGCGTTTACTAATGCCAGTTCTCATACAGTTATGTAGAGCAGAGACGGGAGAGGTCCATGCTGAACATCAACTACCCATTGACACTCAGCCCATTTTATACCCCCCACACTCCCACTTACCCCTCACCTTACAGCAGTCAATTAACCAACTGACCCACAGGACACCAGAAAAGAGATGGAGATGGTAGAATGTGCAAACTCCATATACCCAGAGAGTGCCAGAGGCTGGGATCGAACCCAGGAATATGGGGCTGCAAGGCAGCATCTCTACCCACTGTACCACCTTCAATCAATTATCTCTCTTTTGGCTTAAAGTAGATAAAGCCCTTCATCTCTCAATTCATCGAATACACCAGCACTGATCACATTTCTGCTAAATACAAAAAACACACCACAATTACAGCTCTATTTAATACAGTCCTGCATATTATGTAAACACTAAATGATCACCAGTTTTGTTTAACATTAAAACACTGCCTCAAATTTCAGTTTGGTTTAATACACGAAAACCCTTACTTCAGTGTCTGGTCAGCAGGCTCGTCTCCCAGCTTCCAGTTACTTTGCTTGCACAGGCACAACATCGATCCCCACTTCTGCTCAAAATGAAGACTAAAGAGCCGAACACCCTATTTGTTAAATGTACCAACCTTGTCTCCATCTCACATTCTGATTCATCTGCAAAATTGACCCAGTCACCAGTTCTGTTGGGAACACACACGGGTGAACCAAGTTCTCATTTGGATTTATGCAAAAGCATTGTCATGGCGATAAGACAGCACAGAAACAGGCCCTTCAGCCCATTGAGATCAACCTAACCATCGACTTCTCATTTACACTAAGTTCAAAAATGATTCCATTTACTCTCCACACACTCCCACCAACTGCCCCCTTCATCTACACATTGGGGCAATTTATAGTGGCTAATTAACTTAACATCAGGTACAATCAGGTGGATTGTGGGAGGAAACTGAAGGATTAGGGGAAAGTGCTGCTAAGTTAACAAATTTCACGTCACATGCCGGGGATAATAAACCTGTTTCTGATTCTGAACACATGCGGTCACAGGGAGAATGCACATAGTCCACACAGACAACCCCAGGGTTCGGGATGGAACCTGGACCAATGGTGCTGTGTCTCTGCCAGCTGCACTGTTTTGCCAGCTCCCTTTGAGATTCAAAATACATCAATTGTCAAAGAATGTATAAATTATACGACCTTGAGATTTGGTTGCTCACAGGTAGCCACAAAGCAAGAAACCTGAAAGGATCCAACTGAAGAAAAAAAATTAAAGAGCATCACCTTATGCACAAGAGAAAGTGGCGGGAAGAAACACAAATCATGCAAACAATTGAAGGGACCAATAAAAGCATTCGGAACCAAAACTGAGTCCTCAGATCTGAACCCTGGAGCAGCCTGTAGGCCCAATATATCAGTCCATCATATTAGTAGGCATGGAGCAGGGGCAGTCATCGTAGTCTCAGCGCCATGGAGAGGGGAGTGACTATTGTGGAGAATGAGCAAAATCGGCTCTCACATTAAGTCTGTTTTATTCCAATTCTGCTTTATAAAATGATGTACTGTTGTTTGTTACACACACAGCACCCTCAACTCTGGATCTCCCTTTAAACACAGACATTGATCTGATCTCACCGTTTTGTTTCCTTCTTACCCAGGCAGTGCAATCTGCAGCTCTGTTTAATACACAAACACTCTCTGAATCTCCTCTGCTGTTTGAGTATCATTGTACCAACCTGTGGTTTGATGTACAAACAGAACAAAATCTACAGCTCTGTTTCACCTGAAAATATTGTTCCAATCTCCAGCTTGGTTTACTGTCACTAAACAACATGCTTATCTCGGTAGTGATTAACACCCGAGCACTGCCCTGTTGGGCTCTTGTGGAGTGAATCCCAAGGATCCAACACCCTCTGGATGAGACTCCTTCCCATCTATTTATTTTTGAGGCTGTGGACCATACTTCTAGACACCACAGCCAGGCGAAACATCACCCTGGCATGTGGTTGTGAGGATGTTTCAAGTCTCAGTGAAATCACTTCTTATTCTTTGAAACTTAAAGATACGGCTTGAGACTTCTTCATCTTACCCCAGCAGGCAAGCTTAGGAGTGAACCCAGTTAATCCTCACACCAATGCAAGTACAGGGGAATTAAGGGTTATGGGGAAAAGGCAGGCGGGTAGAGGGGAAATGGACAGTCGACATTTCGAGCCTTCTTCAGGACTGAAAAGGAAGGGGGAATGTAGGGGGAGCGGGTGGAGCATCAGCTGGTGGGTGATGGGTGAGTCTACGTGAGGGGGGAAGGTGGGTGGGGGAGTGGGGAAATAAAGCCGGGAGATGTTAGGAGGAAGAGGCAAAGAGCTGAAGGAGGAATCTGGATGAAAAGGTCATGGAATAAAGGGAAGGAGGTGAGGAGCTGGAGGAAGGTGATGGGCAGAGGGGAAATGGATATCAGGGTCCTGGGATAAGGGCAGTGGGAGGGAGCCAGTTTGTTTGTTACTTCCAACATTGGCATTTGCAGGCTCTTTTTCTCACTGCATTTTCCACAGCAAAGTTATCAAGGTACAACAGCTTTGAAGAGGTTTTCCTCCTCGCAGCAATAGGTGCTCTGTGAGACTCTTTCTCACTGCTCCCTCTCCATAGATGTGGAAGGGCCTCAGCCTGAAATATTAACGTCCCATTTCCCTCTAGACAATGTTGCCTGACCCACTGAGTTCCTTCCTCCCACAGCTAGTTTGTCAGGATTCCAGCATCCTTTCTGTCTACACCTTTCAAATTCTTTCTGTTTAAAGAATTCTATACTTGTCTGTTTAATCTGCCAGAGCAGATGACCACATAATATCCCACAGTACATTCTATCTGTTATGGTCTGTACTCCATGAAAACTCCCTTGACCCTTCCAAAAACCCATATTGCCAAACACCTTTGAGTTTTCAGCAAACTTGGATATAATACACTTGACTCCCCTCCACCCTTCCCAATCATGGAGTCATAGCAGAATCATGGAAAGAAAAAGAGCACTAAAGAGGCCACTCAACCCATTGAGTCTATTTTGCCCATCAACCACCCATTCTCACCATTCCTACATTAATCCCAATTTTTTTTTATTCTTCCTAAATTCATGTCCCCTCCCACCTCTCCTCCCACCAGATTCTATTATTCACTTACAGGCAAGGGGGGCACATTAACAGCAGCCAATTCCCTACTGACCCTCATTCTTTGGAATGTGGCAGGAAACCGGAGCACCGGAGGGAAACCCACACGGTCATGAAGAGAACATGTAAACTCCACAAACAGTGCCAGAGGTTGGGACTGGACCTGAGTCTGCAGAGCTATGAAGTAGTGGCTCTACCTGCTGTGTCACTGTGAATATTGTTTGAGAACAGCTGGTGGCCAGACTAATCTCTTCAGCTCCTCAAGACACAGCCTTCCAGGCCCACAAATGAAAAAGATCCATTTATTCCAATCATCACATCAGGTGCTGAGGCTTTATCACCTAACAGACACTTTGATTTCTTGAATACTATTTTCAAAGGATTTTTTAAACTATTACTAACTTCTTCTAACTCTCATTCATTCCACAGCTGTTGTTCACTTCAAGACCTGGAGAATGTTTTATTCTCCCAAGACTTCTGATGTAAAACTTTTGATTAGTTTCCCTAAACAGAGGAGATTCTGCAAATGCTGAAAACCCAAAGCAACACAGACAAGAATGCTGGAGGGACTCAGCAGGTCAGGCAGCATCTATGTAAGCGATAACCAGTCGACACTTCACGCTGACACCCTTCATCAGGGCTGAAAAGGCACAAGGTGTATGTCGGAATAGAAGGCAGGAGAGGGTCAGGAGGACCAGCTGGAAGGTGGTAGGTGAAACCGGGAGGGTGGGGGAGAGGAGATGAAGTAAAAAACTGAGAGATGATAGGTGGAAAAGGTAATGGCTGGAGAAGAGGGTATCTGCTAGCATAGGAGAGTAGACCATGGAAGAAGGGAAAGGACGGGGGGAACCTGGGGAGCTGATAGGCAGGTGAGAAGAGATAAGAGGCTGGAGCAAGGAATTGAAGAAGAGGGGAGGGGCAAGGGGAAACATTCCAGAAGATGGAGAAATCAATGTTTACATCATCAAATTGGAGGCTACCCAGATGGAATACTAAGTGTTGCTTCTCCAACTTGAGTGGTCTCATCGTGACGGAAAAGAAGGCCATGGACCAACATGTCAGAATGGGAATGGGAGTAGGAATTAAAACGGCTGGCCACTGAGCAGTCCCATTTTTGCAGATGGAGTGCAGGTGCTCAACAAGGCAGTCTCCGAATCTATGTTGGGTCTCACCAGTGCAGAGGAGGCTTCATCAGGATACAGTCAATGAAAACAGTCGACAGCCACAACAGATGTACAGGTGAAGTGTTGCCTCACCTGGAAGGTCTGTTTGGGGCCCTGAATGGGCACGAGGGAGGAGGTGAATGGGTAGGTGTAGTTCTTCTGCAACTTGCAGGGACAAGTGCTGGGACAGAGATTAGTGGGGAGGGACAAGTGGAGATCGGAATCATGTAGGGAGAAAGCCCTGAGAAAAGCTGAAAGTGCTGTGGGGGTGGGGAGGTAACATGTGTTTGATGGTATGGCCTCTTTGAAGCTAGCAGAAGATGCTGAGAATAATGAACTGGATGCAAAGGCCAATGGGGTGGTAGGTGAGGACAAAAGGAACTCTATACCTATTAAGGGGGCAGGAAGATGGGGTGAATGCAGATGTCCAGGACAGATGACGGAACTGAGAAAAGGGAATAGCATTTTTACAGGGGACAGTGTGCAAAGAGGTATAGTCAAGATAGTCATGGGAATCAGTAGGCTTATAAAAGTGTCGGTAAACAGTTTGTCTCCAGAGATGGAGGCAGAGAGATCGAGAAAGAGCAGAGAAGTGTCAAAAGTGGACCATGTGAATTTAAGGGCAGGGTGGAAGTTGAAGGCAAAGTTGACAAAATTGACAAGCTCACCATGGGTGCATGAAGCAGCACCAATGCAGTTGTCAATGTAGCAGAGAAAGAGTAGGTGAGCATTACTAGGAAAACATGGATTGCTCCACTCAATGAAAACATTAATGGTAGGACGCTTAATACTGTTGAGCTACAGAGAGATTTTCAGTTCCAGGTCCAAAGTTCCCTGAAAATAGGTGTAAAGTTCAATAGGGTGGTGAAGAAGGCTGTGCTTACCTTTATTAATCAAGGCATTGAGTTCATGAGTCAGGATGTTACGTTACAGTTTTATGAAGCTCTGCTTAGCCACATCTGGAGTATGGTATTCATTTCTGGTTGCCCATCATTGGACAGGGTACAGAAGGATCTTACCGGAATGTTGCCTGGATTAAAAGCTATGTGCTATGATGAGAGGTAGGACAAATTTGGGTTTTTTCACCAGTGGGGTCTGAGTGGAGACCTAATTGATGTTTATAAGATTATGAGCTACATAAATGGATCAGACAGTCAGGATTGTTTTACCGGCATCAAAATGTCAAACAATAAAGGCCATACATTTAAATGGAGGGGGGAATACTCAAAGAAGATGCGCAGGACAAGTTTGTTTTTACACAGAGTGGTCGATGCCTGGAATGTGTTGCCAGATGTGGTGGCGGATACGGATACAACAAAATTGTCTATGAGGCTCTTAGACAGGCACTTGAATATGCAGAGAACTGGGCACCATGGTAGTGTGACATTATTACAGCTTGGGGCATTGGAGTTCAATTCTGCATTGTCCCTAAGCAGTTTGTATGTCCTCCCTGTGAACGTGTGGGTTTCCTCCAGGTGCCGCAGTTTCCTCCCACATTCATACCAGTCAGTAGATTAATTGGTGACTATAAATTGTCCTGTGATTCGGCCAGGTGGGCAGTGCAGCTCGCTGGGCTGGAAGTGCCTTTCCGTGCTGTATCTCTAAATAAGTTAAAACAAAGAGCGGACCACGAGCAAGCAGAAAGGACTTAGGTCCCATTAGCACAATTTGTTTGGCACAGCACTGTGGGTGATAGAACCTGTTTCTGTGCTGTGATGTTCTGTGGTCACTAATATTGTTGTAATTGTACAGTGTACTGATACGTCTAAGGTTTTGGTCCCTTCATTTACAAAAGGACATTGAGGAAATCCAAAAGGGATTCTCTGGAATAATTCCAGGGATAAAAGCATTGTTATGTCTTCCTCAGATGAAGAAATGAGCTCTACACTCTTTGGAGTTTAGAAGAATGATGAGTGATCTCATTGAATCATACATGATTCTGAGGGGGTTTGACAGGGGAGGTGTTGAGATGTTTCCTGTCATGGGAGAGTATCGAATGAGAGGACGTACAATATTTACACAATTAGGGGACAGTCATTTAAAAGCTGCAATGCACAAAGGAGGAAGGATCACTGGGGATACTTAAAGAGAACACAAATTTTTTTTTGCAAGATTGGAGTATTGAAACTGCACAGAGGAGAAGGTGAGACCTGGGCAGAACAGCCATAATTACATCAAATGTTGTCCCAGGTTAGATGGGCTGAATGGCCTTCCGCTGTTTGCATTTTCTTATATTCTCCAAGGTCAGCCTGTAAGGGACCCGCATTCACCTTTGCACACATGCATATATTTCTCCCATGTTTTGATCATGTTCTGCTGAAATGTGCTCAATCTTCAGGATTACTGTTCTATCAATATAACATAATATTTTATTATATTGTATTAATATATTGTTTCTTTTGATCTAATAAACTTTCCTCAGCTAAGACTGTTGGGCTTTTGTGAGAGTGAAATATACTTATTGTAAACTAAGTGCTAATTAATTAATTTAAGTTAATAGATGAATCAGTCCTTTACAATACCTATAATCTTCAGTATTGTTTTAAGTAAACATAGCCCAGTGCACAGGTTTGAGTTAAAGCATGTGTATTGTTTTGTGGTCAAGTTCTATTTAATCCAGATCTGGATTTGTTTAATACAGAATGTCATTCTCTTGAGATTTATCCCATACACAAACCCTTAGTTACTCATTAAGTCAAACAGATGACAAATAGACCATTTGCCACTAAGTTGTGCCTGCATCCAAGTACCCACTTAACCAGATAACATTTCCCATAAAATCGCCCCAAGATGTACTTCCTCATCCACACACAGGGCAGATATTGCACCAACCTGCACGTCTTTGGGAAGTGAGAGGAAACTGGAGCACCTAGGGGCAAACCCACACAGTTACAGAGACAGCGTGCAGACCCAACACACAGGCAGCAACCGGAGGATGAAAATCGAGTTTCTGGGGCTGTGAGGAAGAGACTCTGTACACTGTGCCGCAGTGTCACTATGCATGTCCACACAATACAAAAGTAAAGCACAATTTCCAGTTCACTTTACAACATAAGGAACACCACAAATAGCAGCTCAGGTTAAGGCACAAACACTGTCTCAATGTCTAGTTCTAATACGCACTATCCCAAACTCAAGTTCATACACAGCACAACGTTTAGTTCTGTCGAATACGCACTGTTTCAAACTCAAGTTCACACACAGCACAATGTCCCATTCTAATATGCACTGTCCCAATGTCGAGCATTGTCTAATACACACTGACACAAATTACAGTTCAGTCAATGAAACACAGTCCCAAACTCCAGTACTGTCTGGTTCATCCTGTCCCAATATTCAGTTCTGCCCAATAACATACTGACCCAATCTCGAGTCCCATCTAACACACACTGACTGGAAGTCCAGTTTTGTCCAATGCGCACTGTCTCAGTTCTGTTGAATGTACTGTTCTCTCTAACAGAGAGTGTCTCAAACCCAGTTTAAACACACACTGTCACAATGTATTGTTTGTTCATTATGTGCTGTGTCGTACGGTGTGGACTATCATGGTCTTTCCATGACCATGATTGTTCTTGCCAAATTTTTCTATGAAAGTGGCTTGCCATTGTCTTCTTCTGGGGCAATGTCTTCTCAAAAAAACCGTTGGCCTTGCGTCAGTGGTCGTATATCCAGAATTTGTGATTTGCATCAGCTGTTCCCATTGCTTCACATGACCCTGATGGGAGGGTGGTGGGGATGGCTAAGCAAGTGCTACACTTTGCACAAGGATGTCCTGCAGGCGAGTAGAGGGAAGAAGTGCCTTATATCTCAGTTAGTAGAGATGCATTTCCATCCAACCACCCAGTCCCAATGTATACTTCTGTCAAATAAATAGTGCCCAATCCCCAGTTCTGTCTAACATGTACTGTCCTCATTTCCAACACTGTTCAATACACACAGTTCCAATGCAGCTCAGTCTAAGAGTCACTGACCCAAACTTTAGTTCTGTCTAATATATGCTATCCCAACATCATCCATTTCTGTCTAACACACAGTACTCAATGTCCAGTTCAGTTTTGTACACTTTCCATAATATCCATTTCTGTTTAACACACAACTGGCTCAATGTGCCAAACTCCAGTTCAGTCTAATATAAGCTCTGTCTAACTCACTCAGTCCCAAACTCTAGTTCTGTCTACACTTTTGTCTGAAACATAGTGAACTATACTCCAGCTCCGTGTAAGACACCTGATCCCAATGTCCAGTTCTGAATATTACAACCAATCCCAAATTTTGGCTGCATGCCAAATTCTGTCTACAACTACTGCTCTATTATCCAATTCTGTTTAATACAGGGTGTCCATAACACCAGTTCAAATGTACACTGTCTCAAATACCAGTTCTATCTAATATAGAAACTTCCAAGCTCCAGTATGGTCTAATATACACTGTCCATTCTTCAGTTCTGTCTAATACACACTGTCACAATCTCCAGTTCTGTCCAATACACAGTGTCACAATCTCCAGTTCTGTGTAATGTACACTGTCACAATGTCCAGTTCTGTCCAATACACAGTGTCACAATGTCCAGTTCTGTCCAATACACAGTGTCACAATGTCCAGTTCTGTCTAATACACAATGTCACAATCTCCAGTTCTGTCCAATACACACTGTCACAATGTCCAGTTCTATCCAATACACACTGTCACAATGTCCAGTTCTGTCCAATACACACTGTCACAATCTCCAGTTCTGTCCAATACACAGTGTCACAATGTCCAGTTCTATCCAATACACAGTGTCACAATGTCCAGTTCTGTGTAATACAGAATGTCACATTGTCCAGTACTGCCTTTTCTCCAGTTCTACCTAATACAGTGTCACATTGTCCATATCTGTCCAATACACACTGTCACAATGTCCAGTTCTATCCAATACACACTGTCACAATGTCCAGTTCTGTCCAATACACAATGTCACAATCTCCAGTTCTGTGTAATACACAGACACAACGCACTCCCATGCACCCTGTTCCAATGTCCAGCTCTATCTAATACGGTTACAAATGCCAGTTCTGTTGAAGTTCAAAGAATATTTATCATCAAGGTACATACATGTCATCATATACACCCTGAGAAAGACCGCACCAACGGAGCAGACAACCAGTATGCAACGAAAACAAACTGCGCAAATTCAAAAAGAAAGAAAATATCTTACAATAATAATAATAATAATAATACTAACTAAGCAATAAATATCAAGAAAATGAGATAAAGAGTCTTTGAAAGTGAGTCCATAGGTTGTGGGAACAGCTCAGTGATGGGGCAAGGAAAGTTATCTCCTCTGGTTCAAGAGTGTGATGGTTGAGAGGCAACAACTGTTCCTGAATCTGGTGGTGAGTCCTGAGGCTCATGTACCTTCTTCCTGGTGGCATCAGTGAAAAGAGAGCATAAGTCAGGTGGTGGAGGTTCCTGATGATGGATTCTGCTTTCCTGCAATAAATGCTTTGTTCAGATATGCTCAGTGGTGGGGAGGGCTTTACTTGTGATGGACTGGTACATATCAACTACTTTTGAAAGAGTTTGCATTCAAAGACACTGGTGCTTCCACACCATGCTGTGATACAGCCAGTCAATATACTTTCCTCCACACATCTATCGAAGGTTGTCAAAGTTTTAGATGTCATTCCGAGTCTCTGCAAGCCTATAAGGAAGAAGAGGTACCACTGTGCTTTCTTCAAATTGCACTAATGTGTTGGGCCCAGAACAGATCCTCTGAAATGCTAACAATGAGGAATTTAAAGTTGCTGACCCTCTCCATGTCTGATGAGGTCTGGCTCATGGACCTCCAGTTTCCACCTCCTGAAGTCAATAAGCAGCTAGCTCCTTGGTCTTTCTGACATTGAGTAAAAGGTTGTTGTTGTTGCACCACTCAGCCAGATTTTCAGTTTCTCTCCTCTGTCACAACCATGGTGTCATCAGCAGACTTAAATATGGCATTGGAGCTATGTTTAGCCACACAGTCAAAAGTGTAAGTCAGTAGAGCAAGGGGTTAAGTACACAGGATTGTGGTCACCTGTGCATGGCTGTGCACGGCCTTGTGGAGGCTGTGGAGGAGATGTTGTTGCTAATCTGAGCTGGGGTCTGCAGGTGAGGAAATCGAGGATCCAATTGTACAAGGGGGTAGTGAGACACAAGGAGATCTTAAAGCTTATTGATTACTTTTGAGGGGATGATAGTATTGAATGCCGAGCTGTAGTCAATAAAGAGCTTACTGATGCACACATTTTTGCTGCCCAGATGTTCTAGGGTTGAGTGAAAGCCCAATGAAAAGGCATCTGCTGTGGACCCATTGAGCTGGCAGGCAAACTGGAGTGGTTCCAAGTTGCTTCTCAGGCAGAAGTAGATATGTTTCAGCATCAACTTCTCAAAAGACTTCATTTCTGTGGATTGTAAGTGCTACGATTTGATAGTAATTGAGGCAGGTTACTACATTCCTCTTAAGCACCAGTGTATTTGAAATGTGCTCAAAGTAGATGGGTACCTCAGACTATTGAAGTGAGAGGTTAAGGTTCTCAGTAAGCACTCTAGTCTGTTGATTAGCACAGGTAACACACACAAAATGCTGGTGGATCGCAGCAAGAAGAGTCTCGGCCCGAAACGTCGACTGTACTTCTTCCTATAGAAGCTGCCTGGCCTGCTGCGTTCCACCAGCATTTTGTGTGTGTTGCTTGAACTTCCAGCATCTGCAGATTTCCTCATGTTTGCCTGATTAGCACAGGTGTTTAATAATTGGCCAGGTACCCCATCTGGGCCAACTGTTTTCCGTGGGTTCACCCTCCTGGAGGATGCTCTCATGTTGGCCTCAGAGATTGAAATCACAGGGTCATTGATGGCTGTGGGAGCTTGTGATGGTTCCTCTGTGTTTTGTAGGTCAAAGCAAGCGTGGAAGGCTACGCTTGCTTTGTAGAAGGAAACCTATATTTGTTGATTTCACTTTATAAGCAGTGATAGCATTCAAGCTATGACAAAGCTGTTGAGCATCATTTTAGTCTGGAATTCCCACTTTCCCTGTAAGATGGCTTTGTGGAGATCGGACCTGGACCTCTTGTAAAGTTCTTGGTCACCAGACTTGAACGCCTCTGGTCTGCCACTAAGCAGATGTGGATCTCATGGTTCATCCACAGCTTCAGGGTAGGGAAGGCTCTTTTGTGGGGCCACAATTGTCTACAACTGTTTTTGTGAAATCCATGATAACCTTGGTGTATTCATTCAGATGCACAGATGAGTCCTTGAACACGGCCCAGTCCACTGACTCAAAGAAAACCCACTGCCATTCCTCTGCCTTCCCCAAACACCTCATTGATGTCCAAATCTCTGGAGCAATGCAGTTTAGCCTCTGCCTGCAAGCAGGTAAGAGAAGGACAGTGAGGTAAACTGATTTACCAAACTGCAGTCTGGGCATAGAACAGTAGGCATACCTTAACTTCGTATAGCAGTGGTCTAGTGTGTTGGGACCTCTGGTGTTACAGGTTATATGCCGATGGTAATTGGGCAGAGATTTCTTCAAACAAGCCTGATTGAAATACCTGACTATGATATGAAATGCATCAGTATGGACCATTCCCTGTTTGGTGACGCAGTACACACTGCCCCTGTGTCAGTATTATTTAATTTATTTTGCGATATAGTGTGGGGAACAGGCCCTTCCGTCCCAAATGCACAGCAATCCACTTTTCACAGGTTTACCTGCTGACTGGAAACCGGAGCACCCGGAGGAAACCCACGCACTCACAAGAAGGATGTACAAACTTCCTACAGCACTGAACCCCGATCTCCAATGTCCCAAGCTGTAACGGTGTTGCACTAACACTAAACTATCATGGTCAAGAGGTTCAGTTGTTGTTCAGGCCAAGTATCAGAATGGAGAAGAAATGTCACCTAACTGACACTGACCATGTAGTTATTAGTGCCGATTGGGATGGTTTGAGTATCTCAGAAACTGCTGATCTTCGGGGATTTCCATGCACAACGGACTCTAGAGTTTACAGAGAATGGTGTGAGAAACAATCAAACATCCAGTGAGTGACACCTAATACACACTGGACCAATATCCAGTTCTTTCCAATGCAGACTTTCTCAAACATCAGTTTCATCTAATATACATGGTTCTAATGCTCAGTTCTGTGTAATACAGAAAGTCACTTTATCCACAGTTCAGTGCAAATCAAAGAAACTTTCAATTGAAAAGACAGACAATTTGCCGGAGTCCATTTTACTTCAATAACTACACACAGACACGTCTATAGTTTAATCTGATGGAGAAACATTGTGTGGAGATTCAGCTGAATGTGACACCCAATACATTTTAGATAAGGCTCTGGATTAAGTGCCCTGTCACAGAGAAACTGAAGAGAAGAGCTGAGCTGGATTTTAAACTGATAGAGGGTGACTGAGCAGAGGGCTCGATGATCGAGGATAAAAACATTGTGCAGCCCATGTCCCTCGGAGTCCAGCCCCTGCTCCGCTCTTCATCAGGTAACTAACACTGGACCCATCTGAAAATGCAGCTTGCTGTGTGAAGGGTAAGTGTCAGCCCCTCCCCTCCTCTCTCCTCTGAAATGAAATGCTCCAACTCAGACATCGTCCTGGTGAATCTCCTCTGCACCTTCTCCTGTCCCATTCCCTTCTTTTCTTTCTCCCCTTGAGCACAGACGTGAAATTTTTATTTTAAACACTTCCGTTTCTACGTGGTGCCCATGTCTTGGGGTCGGAAGATGGCACTAAGTGAATACCAGAGCACACAAGCAACAGGCAACCTGACGGCTGTAATGTCACTGAGACAGGCTTACAGTCTGACACTGAAACGGAGTCACCGGGGATACACCAAGGAGGTGAGGCGGTAAGCTGCAGCAGCTTGAGACACGACGTAGTGGGGGGAGGGGAGGTAGGGTTAAACACAGGGGCCCACATAGTCTACAGTTCCATCAGACAGCCAGGACATGGTCTTAGCTGATCCAGGGGTTTCTCCACAACTCCAAGTTCAGGTTTAGCTCTCCCTGATGAAGTTGATGAACCCTTTGGTGGAGCTTCCTACAGTGCAGCAGTCCGAACTCTATCTGTGGACTCAACCATGTGTTATCACACCCTGCTCTCGTACTCTGTGCCCCGACAAACCGATGCAAATAACCCATAAGCCTCCCCTGCCACCTTATCTACCTGCACTGCCAGCTTCTCCGGCCCCAGTCTCAGTGGGACCCCACGAGCGCAGCCTCACTCCATCTGCCAAGCAAGATGTTGCCTTCCTTGAACAACACTGGCTGGTGGCTGAGAGCTGGGAGCAGTGTGGCAGGCTGGGAGGAGTGGCCTCGTCATTAGCTGGTGACACCCTGTTATTATCAGCCCACGGCTGTGATCCGGCTTGTCCCATCGATGACATGCTGCATTGTTATTCCCGGAATTAAACACAGCCTGCCCCAATTCCCCTTGCTTCCATCCATCCTCTTCCCTCCTCCCACTCCTCACCTTGGTCCCAAAACCAGAGTTGCAAGGGGCAGAGTAGAGTTTGAGAGGGCAGTTCTCTTTTCTCCCAGAGAGTGACTGGAATCTGGAACTCAGTTCCTGAGGAGATGGTGGAGGCAGAGATTGTCCAGACTGTAGTGAAGTGGCAAGGTTTAAAAGGATATGGACTGAGAGGTAGCAAAAAAAAGGTATGTAAGGTGTTCTTGCCCATTGGGAGGTCAAATATCAGGGGAAAATATACCTGTGCAGTAAATGGCAGGTCTTAACAGACTTATGTGCAGAAGGATCTTAGAATGCAAGTCCATAGCTCACTAAAAGCAACCAGACAGGTAGATAGGGTGGTAAACAAGACCCATGGCTATAGCATATTTCCCTTCATTTGCTGGGGCGTTCATTATAATAGTAAATGTATCATGTTGCAGCTACACAAAACTTTGCAGCATTATGTGCAGTTCAGGTCACCTCCGAGTCATAGAAAGCATTAGAACAGGCCCTTTGGCCCATCAAGTCCATGCCAATGTGGAGGCTTTGGAGAGGGTGCAAAAGCAGTCCACCAGGATGCTGCCAGGATTACAGGGTATGAGCTACAAGGGAAAGTTGGGCATATTTAGGCAGCACACACACAAAATTGCTGGAAGAACGCAGCAGATCAGGCAGCAACTGTGGAAGGAAATAAATAGTTGACCTGCTGAGTTCCTCCAGCATCTTGTGTCAGGATTTCCAGCAGCCACAGAACGACTTGTGGACAAGCTTCTGTGAGAGAAGTTTATGAGGTTCTGAGAGGGATCATCGGATGAACAGTCAGAATCTGCTTCCCAGGGTAGAAACGTCAAATACTAGAGAACGTTTACAAGGCAAGATTGTTCACAAGGACAGTGGAGGGTGCCTGGAACATGTGGCCAAGGAAGGGTGTGGTAGAAGGAGAAACAGCACTGAGACAGACACGTGAACAAGAAGGTAATGGAGAGATACTGAATGTTGGCTCTGTGTTTGTGAGAGTTAGCAGAGAAATACTGGACAGCCACAACTACTCAGAGTCTAGTCAATGTACTGGCCTGCATGTCTTTGAGATGTGTGGGAAAACCAAAGCCCTTGGGGGAAACCCACACGGTCAAAGGAAGACCATGCAAATTCCACGCACGTCGGAGGTCAGAATCGAACCTGGGTCCCGGGAGCTGTGACTCAGCAGCTCTACCTGCTGCACCACTGCTTTCCACTCCAACTGTGATGTCCCTACGGTATAATATGTAGTATAACAAAATAAACTTTATTCCTAATTTTAAAAAATCATTTACAAGAATAAACCAAGCAATACCTTTTCACTCTTTCATTCATAGTCAATGTGTTAGGCAGTGTTCTATTGCATTCTTTAAATCTTATGGGGAGACAACAGGTTACATAGAGGAGAGTTTAAATGAACCAGCAGGGGCAGTCAGTTCCTGATGAGACATTGGATTGTGCATAATTAGGCAACTGGAAAGGTCCAATAGAAATAAAAGTAGGGTTTTAAGTGAAGTGACCGTTGTGGGACTGGCCAGTGTTCATGTGGGTAGCTGAGGCTTTGGCAAGAAGAGAAGAGGCAGTATGTAGATTTTTTTTGTTATTAACTCTTCCTTTGTCTTTTATTGCATATTTAGAGCTGTAGGGATGCCAGACAGGATAGTGGAATGCTCCTCTTGCAGGATGTGGGAAGGCAGGGAGACATCCAGTGTCCCTGAGAACTAAACCTGCAAGAAGTGCATCCAGCTGCAACTTCTAATAGACTGTGTGAAGGAGTTGGAGGTGGAACTGGATGAACTCTGGATCATTCAGGAGGCTGAGGGGTTGATAGACAGAACGTACAGGGAGGTAATTACACCCAAGGCGAAGGAAACAGATAACTGGTTACCGTCAAGAGGGGAAAATGGGATAGGAAGGCAGTGCAGAGTACCCCTGTGTCACAGCATCAGGTCATAGGCACCGAGTCCAGAAGGCAGAGAAGAGATGAACAGCAGCAATAGGGGATTCATTGAATAGGGAAACAGAAAAGAGGTTCTGTAATGAGGGCGAGATTCCAAAATGGTTTGATGTCTCCTAGGTGCCAGGGTCACTGACATCTCAGATCAAGTCCTCAGTAATCTTCAGTGGGAAGATGAACAGCCAGGGGTCATAGTCCCCACTGGTACCAAGGACAGGGAGGGGTAGGAGGGGTGACAAGGTTTTGCAAAGTGAGTTCAGGGGGTTAGGTGCTAATTTAAAGGACAGGATCTCAGCAGCATTGCCCATACCATGTGGGAGTGAGGCCAGACAGAGAAAGTTCAAACAGTTTAACATGTGGCTAAGGAGTTGGTGTAGGTGCGAGGACTTCAGAATTTTGGATCACTGGGCTCTCTTCCAGGTAAGGTGGGATCTGTGCAGAAGGGTCAGCTTGCACCTGAAGTGGGACTAATATCCTAGCCGGGAGGTCTGGAAGTGCTGCTCGGGGGGTGGTTAACTAGAGTCGTAGGGGATGGGAATCAGAACACCAGAGTAGACAGTGGAGTGGTTGTGGAGAAAAATCAATGGTGGGACTAATATTCTGAGCTGCATATATTTAATGCAATGAGTATAATAAGAAAGGCAGATGATCATAGGATATGGATCAGCACACAGAATTGTGACATTGTAACATTAGTGAGACTTCTTTGCAGAAGGGGCAGGACTGATAGCTCAGTGGTTCAGAGTTTAAGGGCAGGTCTTGCCTTACCAGCCTGTTTGAATTCTTTGAGAATGTAACAAGACACATTGATGAAGATAGACCAGTGGATGTAGTGTATATGGATTTCAGTAAGGCATTTGATAAGATTCTCCATGTAAGGCTCAATCAGAAAGTGAGGAGGCATGGGATCCATAGAGACCTTGCTTTCCGGATCCAGGATTGGTTTGCCCACAGAAGGCAAAGAGTGGCTGTGGACGGTTTGTGTTCTACATGGAAGTCTGTGACCAGTGGTGCTCTGACAGATCTGTTCTGGGACCTGTTCTCTTTGTGATTTTTATAAATGACCTGGATGAAAAAGTAGAAGGGTGGGTTAGTAAGTTTCTGACTACATGAAGATTGGGTGTGTTGTGTATAGTCTGGAGGGTTCTCAAAAGTTACAGTGAGAATCAATAGGTTGCAGAACTGGGCAGAGAAGTGGCAAATGGAGTTCAACTCAGATGAGTGTGAAGTGGTTCATTTTGGTAGGTCAAAATTGAAGACAGAATCTAGAATTAATGGTAAGACTCTTGGCAGTGTGGAGGATCAGAGAGATCTTGGAGTCTGTGTTCATAGGAGACTCAAAGCTGCAGCATAGGTTGACAGTGTTGTTAAGAAGGTGTATAGTATGTTGGCACTCATCAACCGAGGGATTAAATTTAAGAGCCCTGAAGTAATGTTACTGATATATAAGACCTTAGTTAGACACCACTTGGAGTACTGTGTTCATCTCTGCTCACCTCACTACATGAAGGATGTGGATATGATAGATAAGGTGCAGAGGAGATTTACAAGGATGTTGCCTTGATGTTGCCTCTCCTTTACAAGGAGAGCATGCCTTATGAGAATAGGTTGAGTGAGCTTGGCCTTTTCTCCTTGAAATGATGAAGGATGAGAGGTGACCAGATAGAGGAGTGTAAGATGTTGAGAGGTATTGATCTTCTGGATAGCCAGAGGCTTTTCCCTAGGACTGAAATGGCTAACATGCGGAGGTATAGTTTTAAGGTGCTTGGAATTAGGTACAGAGGGGATGTCAGGGGTAATTTTTTCCATACAGAGGTTGGTGGGTGCCTGGAATGTACTCAGCTGGTGTTGGTGGTGGAGGCAGATACAAAAGGATCTTCTAAGAGACTTTTAGATCAGTTCATGGAGCTTAGAAAAATATAGGGCGATGTGGTAGGGCAATTCTAGGCAGTTTCTAGTGTAGGTTGCATTGTGGGCCAAAGGGCCTGTAATGTGCTGTAGATTTCTATGTTCTATGTTCCAAAGGGGGAAAGATGGCAATGCTAGTCAGGGAAAACAACACAGTGGTGCTCAGTAGGGACAGACTGGACAGCTCATCTAGTGAGGATTCATGGGTAGAACTGAGGAATGTGACCACGTTAACGGGGCTATATTACACACCACCCAACAGTCCATGGGATTTAGAGACACAAGTTTGTAGAGAGATTGCAGACTGCTGCAATAAACTTTTTGTTGTGACAGTTGGTGATTTTAAACTTTCCACATATTGACTGGGACCCCTGTATGGTAAAAGAGCTGGATGGGAAAGAGTCAAATGTGTTCAGGAAAGTTTCCTTAATCAGTACAGAGAAGTCCCAGCTGGAGAGAATGTGAGGCCAGAACTCCTGTTCAGGAATGAGACGGGCCAGGTGATAGAAGACTGAGCAAGTGCACACTTTGCATCTAGTGATCATAATGTCATTAGTTTCAAGGTAACTACGGAAAAGGATGGGTCTGGTCCTCAGTTAGTGATTCTAAATTGGACAAAGGTCAATTTTGATGGCATCAGAAAAGATCTGTCAAGTGTGGATTGGGATAGGTTGTTTCCTGGGAAAGGTGTACTTGGTAATCGGGAGGCCTTCAAAAGTGGAATTTTAAGAATACAGAGTTTGTATATTCCTGACTGAATAGAAGGCAAGGATAACAGGCTTATGGAACCTTGGTTTTTGAGATATACTAAGGCCCTGGTAAAGTAAAAGAAGGTGGTGTATAGAAGGTACAGGCAGGCTCTGTACTTGAGGAGTGTAAGAAATGCAAGCGAACACTTAAGAAGGAAATCTAAAAGAAGGCAGGAGGTTGCTCCAGCAGACAAGGAATATCCCCAGGACTTCTACAGCACAAGGGTAGCAAGGTACAGAATGGGTTCTCTGGATAATCACAGTGGTAATCGATACACGGAGTCAAAAGACATGGGGACGACCTTTAATGGATGTTTTGCACCTGTATTTACTTGGGAGATGTCTGTAGATGTGAGACAATACAGCAGTGTGATCGTGGACCTTATACAGATTGTATAGGAGGAGCTGTTTGCTGTCTTGAGGTATATTAGGGTGTCTCCTCGGACCCCATGAGAAGCTAGTGCAGAAAATGCAGGGGACTAGCAGAGATATTTAAAATATCCTCAGTCATAAGTGAGGTGCCAGGGGCTTGGAGTAAAATGTATTAAATATTGGCTTTGAGGAAGAAGCCAAAGAGTGGAGGATAGCTAATTTTTCCTTTGTTTAAGAAAGACTCTAAGAGTAAGCCAGAACAGGCCAGTAAGCCTGATCACAGTGGTAGGAAAATTATTAGAAGGCATTCCATGGGACTGGAAATATAAGTATTTGGATAGACAGGGACTCAATAGGGATATTCAACATGGCTCAGTGCAAAGCAAGCCGTGTCTAACCAATCTTACAGAGTTTTTTGAGGATGTTACCAGGAAAGTTGATGAAGGGAAGGCAGTGGATGTTGTCTACATGGACTTTAACAAGACTTTTGGCAAGGCCCCACACAAGAGGTTGGTCAAGAAGGTCTTTGGCATTCAAGATAAGGTAGTAAAATGTATTAAATATTGGCTTTGAGGAAGAAGCCAAAGAGTGGTTGTAGATGGTTGCCTCTCTAACTGGGAGACCTGCGACTAGTGGAACGCCACAGGAATCGGTGCTGTCTATTGTTATTTCTCATCTATACTATTGATGTGGATGATAATGTTGTAAATGGGATCAGCAAATTTGTAGATGACACCAAGATTGGGGGGTGTAGTGAACAGCGGGAAGACTATCATGGCTTGCGGTGGGAACTGGACCTGCTGCAAAAAATGGGCTGAGAAACGGCAGATGGAATTTAATGCAGGCATGTGAGGTGTTGCCCTTTGGGAGGACCAACCAGGGTAGGTCTTATACGGTGAGTGGTAGGGCACTGAGGAATGTGGAAGAACAGAGAGACCTGGGAATACAGATCCATAATTCCTTGAAATTGGCATCAATGTTAGATTGGGTAGCAAAGAAAACTTATGGCACACTGACATTCATAAATCAATATATTGCGTACAGGAGTTGGGACGTTGAGGTGGAATTGTAGAAAACGTTAGCGTGGCCTAATTTGGAGTATCATGTGGATGTGGAGTTTTGGTTTAGGAGAACCTCTTCACTTAGAGGGTGGTAGGAGTGTGGAATGAGCTGCCTGTGCAAGTGGTGGTTACAGGGTCAATTTCAGCATTTAAGAGAAATTTGGATAGGTACATGCATGAGAGGGATATGGAGGGCAATGGGTCAGGTGCAGGTCAATGGGACTTGGCATATTTATGGTTTAGCACAGACTGGATGGGCCAAAAGGTCTGCTGCTGTGCCATACTGTTCTATGACTCCATGACCAATAGGACCGTTGCTGCTCATGTAGCCTGTTAGGGTGATACCCTACTAGAATAACTGACTGATTTCCTCATCCAACCCTGTGTAGTAGTGTAAGAACTCTATACCGTGGCCCTTCCCCACTGAGCCCTTGTGGTGGCTGCACCATGTTTCAGTGTGTCCCTCAGCATGAACTCCTGAAGCCTGGAAGGTGCCAGTCGGCAGCATTCCCTTACAGTCATCTCCATGTGCTGGCAGACCAACAAGCTTTGGGTAGACCAACAGGTGTCTTTCATCAAGTTGACCTTCCAGCAGCAGTTGATATCCATCCTGTGTGTATCCCTGAGAACAGACAGTAGATCAGAGAGTCCTCTGTTGGGGATGAACTGTAATACAGGGTCTGTTGTCCCTGGGAATGATGGCGAAGCCTTGTGTCCTCTGCTTTTCACTGAACTACTTCCTCAAAAAGTGAACATAGCACCTTTGCTGAATCATCTCACGGAAGGTTACTTCCCAACAACGACAGCGCGGCACCATAATACTCAGCGTAAAGCAGTTACAGCGCCAACAAGCCGGATTTAATTCCTGCCACTCTCTGAATGCTTTCTCTGTGACTGTGTGCGTTCCCGCTGGATGCTCCGGTTTCCTCCCACAGCCCATTCGGTGAGAGGTAGAATCTGGAGGTGAGTGGGTTAATTGGTCACATGGGCTGCTTGGGCAGTGTGGGCTCGTCGGCCAGCGGGGCCGTGTTGTGCCACTAAGGAAATAAAACACGAACGTAATGTACAGCAACTGTGTGTGAAAAAAGCAGGACCTGGTACAGTATAACACTGCCCTCTCAGTACTATTAGAATAGGAAAGATGCAGAATTACAAAGAGCAAAGGAAGTAGTATTAGATTCCAGCCAATCAAAATGAAGGAAAGTTGGAAGAGATGAATTATCTTCCGCATTGATAACCACCAAATTAGACAGCCCGTGCAAAACTGAATGAGCCAGACTGGAGACGGGAGATGTAGTTACAACGCGCATGATGTCAGCTTCAGGAGGTACAAGGCACCACAGCAGCAGGCAGAGGGCACGAAGCTAGGAGAGTTCTCTGCACCACAGGTTTCAAGTCATGCAGCAGCCCCACAGGATCGATCACCAACAAAACACAACAGCAACCAGGTGCTGAGTAATCATTGTCCTCTTCTCATAGCTACCTCCAGGGAAGAGGGTACAGGTGCCTCTCGTGCTGGAGAAGACAGGAACAGGGAAATAATGGATCTGAATGTGTGGCTGAGGAACTGGTGCAGGAAGCAAGGAATATGCATTCTTGGACCACTGGGATCTGTTTTGGGGTAGGGATGAATTGTACTAAAGGGACGGGTTGCACCTTAATAGGTGGGGGACCAGCATTCTGGCAGACAGGTTTGCCACTGCAACATGGATGTGTTTAAACTAAGTAGTGGGGGGGAGGGGATGAACTGGAAATATAAGGATGGAGTTAAAGGGAAAGTGAAAATAAGAAAAGTTAAAAAGGACAACAGAATCAATGGAGTAGAAAGCTCAAGAAGAGATCATACAGTATGGCCAAGTGAAATAGGAATTGATATGAAAGGATAGGGCAGTAATGAATTAAAAGTATTATATATGAATGCACGAAGTATAAGGAATAAAGTAGATAAGCTTGAGGCTCAGTTGGAAATTGGCAAGCACGATGTTGTGGGAATAACAGAGACATGGCTTCAAGCGGACAGGGCCTGGGAAATGAATATTCAAGGATATACATCTTATCGAAAGAACAGACTGACTGGCAGAGGGGGTGGTGTGGCTCTGTTGGTGAGGAATGATATTCAGACCCTTGCGAGGGGGGACATAGAATCAGGGGATGTAGAGTCAGTATGGATAGAACTGAGAAATTCTAAGGGTAGAAAGACCCTAATGGGAGTTATCTACAGGCCCCCAAACAGCAGTCTGGATGTAGGGTGTAAGTTGAATGAAGAGTTAAAATTGGCATGTTGCAAAGGTAATGATACAGTTGTCATGGGGGATTTCAACATGCAGGTAGACTGGAAGAATCAGAATAGTACTGGACTCCAAGAAAGGGAGTTTGTGGAGTGCCTCCGAGATGGATTCTTAGAACAGATTGTACTGCCTACCAGGGAGAAGGCAATTCTCGATTTAGTGTTGTGTAATGAACCGGATTTGATCAGGGACCTCGAGGTAAAGGAACCATTAGGAGGTAGTGACCATAATATGATATGTTTTAACCTACAATTTGAGAAGGAGAATGGAAAATCGGATGTGTCAGTATTACAGTTGAACAAAGGGAACTATGGAGCTATGAGGGAGGAGCTGGCCAAAGTTCAATGGAACAATATCCTAGCAGGGAAGACAGTGGAACAACAATGGCAGGTATTTCTGGGAATAATGCAGAAGGTGCAGGATCGGTTCATTCCAAAGAGGAAGAAAGATCCTAAGGGGAGTAAGGGGCGGCTGTGGCTGACGAGGGAAGTAAAGGGCAGTATAAAAATAAAAGAGAAGTATAACATAGCAAAGATGAGCGGTAAACCGGAGGACTGGGAAGCTTTTAAAGAGCAACAGAAGATAACAAAAAAGGCAATATGCCAAGAAAAAATGAGGTACGAAGGTAAACTAGCCAAGAATATAAAGGAGGATAGTAAAAGCTTCTTTAGGTATGTGAATAGCAAAAACATAGTTAAGACCAAAATTGGGCCACTGAAGACAGAAACGGGTGAATTTATTATGGGGAACAAGGAAATGGCAGACAAGTTGAACAGGTACTTTGGATCTGTCTTCACTAGGGAAGGCACAAACAATCTCCCAGATGTAATAGTAGCCAAAGGAACTAGGGTAAAGGATGAACTGAAGGAAATTTATAATAGGCAAGAAACGATGTTGGATAGACTGTTGAGCCTGAAGACTGATAAGTCCCTGGGACCTGATGATCTGCATCCCAGGGTACTTAAAGAGGTGGCTTTAGAAATCGTGGACGCATTGGTAATCATTTTCCAATGCTCTATAGATTCAGGAACAGTTCCTGCTGATTGGAGGGATTGCTAATGTTGTCCCACTTTTCAAGAAAGGAGGGAGAGAGAAAACAGGGAATTATAGACCGGTTAGCCTGACGTCAGTGGTGGGAAAGATGCTGGAGTCAATTATAAAAGATGGAATTATGACACATTTGGATAGCAGTAGAAGGATCAGTCCAAGTCAGCATGGATTTATGAAGGGAAAATCATGCTCGACTAATCTTCTGGAGTTTTTTGAGGATGTAACCATGAAAATGGACAAGGGAGAGCCAGTGGATGTAGTGTACTTGGACTTCCAGAAAGCTTTTGATAAAGTCCCACATAGGAGATTAGTGGGCAAAATTAGGGCACATGGTATTGGGGGCAGAGTGCTGACATGGATTGAAAATTGGCTGGCTGACAGGAAACAAAGAGTAGCAATTAATGGGAAATGGCAGGCTGTGACCAGTGGGGTACCGCAAGGTTCGGTGCTGGGACCGCAGCTGTTTACAATATACATTAATGATTTAGATGAAGGGATTAAAAGTAACATTAGCAAATTTGCCAATGACACAAAGCTGGGTGGCAGTGTGAAAAGTCAGGAGGATGTTATGAGAACGCAGGGTGACTTGGACAGGTTGGGTGAGTGGGCAAATGCATGGCAGATGCAGTTTAATGTGGATAAAGGTGAGGTTATCCAGTTTGGTGGCAAGAACAGGAAGGCAGATTACTATCTAAATGGAGTCAAACTAGGAAAAGGGGAAGTACAACGAGATCTAGGTGTTCTTGTACATCAGTCAATGAAAGCAAGCATATAGGTACAGCAGGCAGTGAAGAAAGCTAATGGCATGCTGGCCTTTATAACAAGAGGAATTGAGTATAGGAGTAAAAAGGTCCTTCTGCAGCTGTACAGGGCCCTGGTGAGACCCCACCTGGAGTATTGTGTGCAGTTTTGGTCTCCAAATTTGAGGAAGGACATTCTTGCCATTGAGGGAGTGCAGCGTAGGTTCACAAGGTTAATTCCCGGAATGGCGGGACTGTCATATGTTGAAAGATTGGAGCGACTGGGTTTGTATACACTGGAATTTAGAAGGATGAGAGGGGATCTGATTGAAATATATAAGATTATTAAGGGATTGGACATGCTGGAGGCAGGAAGCATGTTCCTGCTGATGGTTGAGTCCAGAACTAGAGGCCACAGTTTAAGAATAAGGAGTAGGCCATTTAGAACAGAGATGCGGAAAAACTTTTTCACCCAGAGAGTGGTGGATATGTGGAATGTTCTGCCCCAGAAGGCAGTGGAGACCAAGTCTCTGGATGCATTCAAGAGAGAGTTAGATAGAGCTCTTATAGATAGCGGGGTCAAGGGATATGGGGAGAGGGCAGGAACGGGGTACTGATTGTGTATGATCAGCCATGATCACAGTGAATGGCAGTGCTGGCTAGAAGGGCCGAATGGCCTACTCCTGCACCAACTGTCTATTGTCTATTGAAGACTCGCACTAAACATTTTAGGATTAGCTTCTTCCCCTCTGCCATCGGATTTCTGAACGGTCCGTGAAGCAATGAACAGTAGCTCACTATTCCTCTTTCTTATTAGTTAATACTTATTGTAATATAATAGTATTGCATTTAATAATAATGGGATTTTAATATCCTGCACTGTACTTCTGCCACAAAACAATATATTTTATGACAAATATTAGTAATAGTAAACCTGATTCTGATTCACAACAGGTGGCCAAGACTTGGACGGAGAGGCCAGATTCCAGTTGTCTTCTGGTCAAGTCTCCACATTGCCTGATGACCTGGGAAGCGTTCATTTGGCCCACAGAGTTGATACTGGCTCACAGAATGATTGCATTCCCTGCACTCTATTCTCCCTGCCCCTCTCTCACCCCAGTTTCCATGAACTCCTCCCAGATGGAAATACGATAGACTGCAGTGCTGGGATCTGGAACAGCACGGAATCTGCTGGAGGAACTCAGCAAGTGGAACAGCAACTATGGGATGTAAAGGAAATATCAACTTTTCAGGTCAAGACCCTGTGTTCCGAACCTACCTTCCTCCAGCAGGTTGTCCGTAACTCCTACCAGTCTCCACCATTCACCAACAGACTCTTTGCCCCAGATTCTCCTCGTGAATGCCTGTCTCTGAACAACACACAACGTGCTGCAGAGACTGTGTTGGAGGGTTGGGCAGTATCTGTGAACAGATGCCAAACTTCCCCCAGATTCTCCCCTCTGTACTCTCTCTTCTCATCCTCTTCCTCCCTAACTACCCATTCCCCTCCCTACCTCCATTTCCCATTGTTCTTCTCTTGCCTCTCCCCACAGAAAACTATGTCAATCTCGCTCTCTCTCTCTCTCTCTCACACACAGATACACACACTCACATATCACATATTCATGTGTGTACAGATCAATTAATTCACAGACTGAAGTCACTCAAATCCTTTGGGCTGTCATCTCTGTTGTCTCCCTCCTCATCCTCCCCCCTCACTCTCTTGGCAACCAGATAACCTGTGATGATGAGGTCACCTCTTGTTATTGCCCCTCAGCCCTGTCTTTGACCTCACTGAGGAGGGCTCTTAGCTGGGGCAGTGGCGATGGAGGTTGGGACGGGGCACGGGTATGTGGAGATGGGCAAGGAGTTGCTGCAGGGGCCCTGGGGTAGGGGTATGGAGATGGGGTGGGAGGAGGTGGAACCAATCAACTGTGACTAACCAAGTGACCCAATGATGGTGTTGGTGACCTTTCACATCCAGTGATGGGTAACCATCCTGACACCATCTCCCGGAGTAACAACATCTGCGGCTGTAGGTACAGTCAGACAAATGATTGCAGTCTGTCCAGCCCATCCAACCCACACTGACAGTGAACATTCATCTACACTCATCCTATTATTTTCCCTGATTCTACCACTCACACACGTTAGGGTCAAGTTACAGCCAACTCACCCACTGACCCCACACATCGCTGGGAAGCAGAAGGAAACCATAGCACTCTGGGGAAAACTCACACGATCACAGGGAGAATTGGAAAACTCCAAAGACACCGCCGGAGGTTGGGATCGATTCCGGATCTCTGGAGCTGACAGGAAGCAGCTTTCACCAAGGATACCTGTCAGGTTCCTTGCAGGAGATTCAAGAGATGCAGAGTCTGGAGTCTGGAGCAACCAACAATCTGCTGGAGGAACTCAAGCAGTTCAAGCAGCAGCTGTGGAGGCAGAGAGAGACAGTCGGTGTTTTGGGTTGAGTTTGGTTCGAGAGCCTCGACTGGGCAACTGGTGATCTGGGATAACTAATACTGGTACTTCCTCCAGGCCTCCATCCTTCCATCCCCTCCTTTCCTTCTTCCCTGGGATGCAGGACAGTGAGTGGGGGTATTTCTCTGGAGGACGGGGTGAGAGTAGGGCTTGGGGTGGTGAGGCACTGGATGTCCTGCAAAGGAATGGCTTGGGATGTCCTGGTTAAGCTGGCAGCATTGTACATCTGGTAGGGCCGTGCCCTCACAGTGCGAGAGGCCTGGGTTTGGCGCTGCCTGGGTGTGGAGTTTGCACGTTCTCCCTGAAACCATGGTGGGATTCTCCCCCCTGCTGCTCCGGTTTCCTCCCACATTGCAGAGACGTGGGTCACACATAAATTGTATTGGTTGCGCGGGAACAGTGTGATTGATGGTCGGCATGCACTCGGTGGGTTGAAGAGACTGTTGCAACTCTTCGTGATGTACAGACAACTCCCCTGCAAATGGTCAACTGTGAACCTCTGATCAAAGCTCAAGAGAGGAGGTGGGTCGCTGACAGTACAGGATGGGGAGAAAAAGAAGTGCTCAGGATCTCAGGATCCCCCCCCCCCGAGGGAGATAATGTCTGAGTGGAAGAGTGAGGAAGTGTTCACCACTACCTCTCCTACAAATATAGTAACAAGAATGAGTAAGATATAGCTGCACCCCACTGCATTCCGGTGACAAATTAGAGTTAGATCTCCAAGGGAATTAAAGCAGTCATATTTTCCTGGGAGTAAAAGGGGCTAGAGAGAAATCACTCACCTCACAAGTGATACATCAAAACATAATAATCATTCCTCCAGAGTAATTACATGGACCCTTAAAGCACAGCGGTAGCTTACAGAAGGCACATGTTAGCCGACACCCAGTGTTACACTGGATAGTGTATTCACAGTCATCCATTACCATCAGGGAGATCGCACACCTCACAAAATACCCATACCAAGATAATCATACACCATACAACAGCAGAAATAACAGACCCTGAAAAATAATCAGTTCCAGTACTGGTATAATAACATACATTGGTAGACCAAAGGACTTAGGAATACAGATCCATAATTCCCTGAAATTAGCATCACTGTAGATAGGATAGTAAAGTGAGCTTTTGTCATATTGGCTTTGGTAATCAATGCATTGAATACAGAAGTTGTGATGCCCTGTTGAAACTGTACACAAGGTTGAGTTTGGAGCATTGTGTGTAGTTCTGGCCATCTACCTACAGGACAGCTGTCAACAGGCTTGAAAGAATGCCGAGAAAATTTACAAGGATATTGCTGAGACTTGAGGATCTGAGTTATAGGGAATTGTTGAATAGGTTAGGATGTTATTTCCTAGAGCACAATATATTGGTGAGGGGAGGGGGGACATTACAGGGGTATACAAAATCAGGAAGGGGTATAGATAGGGTAAACACATGCAGCCTTTTCCCCTCAGGTTGGGCGAGACAAGAACTGAAGGTCACTGGCTTAGAGTGAAAGGTGAAATACTTGTAATAATTTCAAATACGGGAGGACATGCATTTACTGTGAGCAGGGCAAAGTTCAAAATAGATGTGCAGGACAGGTATTTTTTTGAAATAAAGAACACCTGGAATATACTGCCAGGGATAGTGATGGAGACAAATATAAGATCTATGTAAGAGGCTCTTAGATGGGCTCCTGAATGTGTAGGGAATGGAAGGTGATGGAAATAGTGTAGGCAGATAGGTTTAGTTTAGTTAGGTGTTTAATTACTATGTTAATTAGTTCAGGACAACATTGTGGGCCAAAGGATCTGTTCCTGTTCTATGTTCTAATAATTGCATAATTCCAACAATCTGTAACTCCACAGTAATCACATTACCTAAACTAATCACAGTCCATAGAACACACACATTCCCCAGACTAATCGTTGATTATAGAGTTATCAGATCCCCTATTCTAATCATAATCACACATCACAAAATGATCACATTCCCCAGAGCAGCCTCATGCTACAGTGAAATCACACCCCCCACAGTAATCAAGGTCCACATGAATCCAACGGATTGCTGGAATTATGCAATTATTAGAACAGAACAGGAACAGGCATTTTGGCCCACCATGTTCTGCCAAACTAATTGAAACACTAATTAGAACACCTACCTAAACTAAACCCAGGGTAATCACAATCCAAAAAGTAATCACATGTCCCAGGAGTAATCACATGTCCCAGGAGTAATCACATGTCCCAGGCATAACCATATTCCCAGGAGTAATCATTCTGCAACAGTGATATGCCCCAGGGTAACCACACCACCAGTGTATTCACATCCCCAATTTAAACATATTCTCCATAACCACTGCACGTTCCCCAGAAAGATCAGTGTCAGACAACTACAGAATATTGCTACTCTACAGAGATCACATTTTACAGAGTCATCGTACATCACAGAGTAATAAGGCTGCCCAGAGTAAATGCATTCTCCAGAGTAATTATCTTCTGCAGAATAATTATATTTCCAAAGTAGCCACTGGCCCACAGAGTAATCAGACATCTGAAAAATCCTATCATCCATCCCAAAGTAATAATATTTTAACAGAGTAAACACACATCCCGAATGCCTTTCTAGAAAATCCTACAGAAGTTAGTGGATTCAGACCAGTACATCATGGGTAAAGTCCCCACCCCCCAACCATTGAGCATATCTACATGAAATACTGTTGTAGAAAAGTAGCATACATCATCAAAGCTCCTTCCTCACTGCAGCCATCAGGTAGAAGGGACAAGAGCCTTAGGACTTGCACCACCAGGTTCAAGAACAGTTACTACCCCTCAACCATCAGTCACTTGAGCAAAATAAGATACCTACACTTATCTACTGAGATGTTCCCACAACCAATAATCTCACTTTAAGGACTTGTTATTTCATGTTCTTGTTATTTATTGCTATTTATTTATATTTGCATTTGCACAGTTTGTTGCCTTCTGTGCTCTACTTGATCTTTCATTGATCCTGTTATTGTTGTTATTCTATAGATTGCTGAGTATGCCCACAGGAAAAAAAATCTCAGGGTTGTATTTGATGACTACTCTGATAATAAAATTTACTTTGAACCTTCAACTTTCCCCAGAGTAATCACATATTCCCAGCACGATTAATTAGCCCCGAAGCAATTACATTATCCAGAGTACTCAATCATTCCAAAGAAATCAAAGTCCCCAAAATAATACAACTGCACAGATTAATCAAATGTCACAGAGTAATCACACGAGCCCAGGAATCACATTATCGAATATAATCATATTCAAAGGCAAAAAGGATTAACTGTATTTGTCACATGTACATCAAAACACATAAACGTATAGAGAAATGCATCATTTTGCACCAGTGATCAACACAGCCTGAGGATGTGCCATGCTTCTGGTGTCAAATTAGCATTCCCACAACTTACTAACCCTAACCCATGCATATTCTGGAAAGTGGAAGGAAACCAGAGTAGCTGGAGGAGACACACACGTTCATGGAGAGAATGTAAAACCTATTATAGACAATGGCAGGAATTGAGCTCGTGTCGCTGGGGCTGTAAAGCATAATGCTAAATGCCAAGCTACTGTGTCACCCTCTCCCAGTATTCCAATATTCTGCAAAGAAATCACAGCCCTCAGGCCAACCACATTCTTCAGAATAATCACATAATCACAGACCCTGGAGTAACCACACTTCACAGTCTAGGAATTGTGAATACTTTAGGGACACTCTGGCGATGTGTGAATACTCTCTGGTGAATACTCTGGAGAACTCTGTTCCTCAGATTAATCACAGGTCCAAAGAATATTTACCCTTCCTGGAGTAATCACATTCCTCAGAGTAATCATACCAGAGTAAATAGCTATCCCTGAAGAAATCATATTGCACATTATATTCAGATTGCCCAGAATAATTACAGAGTAATCACTTTCTCAGTGAGATCACATTCTCTAGAGTAATTATGTTCAGCACAGTAATCATGTTTCCCAGAATACTCACAGTCCATAGAGTAATTAAATCCCCCAGGTAATCACATTGCCCAGAGTAATCACATTTCCTTGTGTAACTGCATTACCCAGCGTAATCATATTTGCCAGAGTAATCCAATTTTCAATGCAAGTCATGTATGCAGAGTAACCACAATTTAGATAACAATCTTTTTCTTCCCCAAGAGTAATCACATTCATGGAATAATCACACTCTGCTGGAGTGGTCATACATCCACATAATATTCACACATCACCAGAGACTCACTTATCCCTCAGATATTCAGAGCTCCTCAAGTAATAACTTACTTCAATAAAGTCAGATCATCAGAGTAATCATATTACCCAGAGTAATCACTTTGACCACCGTAACATATTCCAATCCCTGCCCCGCCAGAGTAAACAGACATCTCCAATGTGATCCAAGGTCCCATAGTGATTACATTACCCAAATTAATCTTATTTCTCTGAGTAATCACGTTACCTGGTTCAATCACATCCCCAAAAAGCAATGTAATTCCTCAGAGTATTCAAACACTCCCGCAGTAACCAGAATAATCAAATTTCCCAGATATTCACACATCCCGCAGAGAATTGCATTCTCAGTACGACCACACCCACAGAGGAAATATATTCTTCTGAAGAATCAAGCATCTTCAGAGTGTTATCACCCCCAGGCCAACTGAAACTTATAGAGATCAATCTCCTTCCCCAGAATACTCTCATTACGCAGAGCATCGTCTATTCTTAGAGTAATTATATTCCCAGAGTAATAGCATTTCCAGAGTAACCATATTCCACAGACCATAAAGGACTATATTCCCAAGGTTAATTACATTCCCTGTTTACTCATTACTTAGTGTCCTCAAAGTAAGCATGATCCTAGGCTAATTAAATCCCCCAGAGTAAACTGGGGATCACACATCCCCGGATTAATCGCATTTCCTGAGGAACAACACTACCCAGTGTAAATATAGTCCCATTCAGACCTCCCACAGAGAAATACTAGCCCCAGAGTAATGACACATCCCCAGAGTAACAACATGCTCCTGTGTAATCACAGCCTCCAGAGTAGTTGTATTCCTTAAATCAATCAAACATTCCTAGTGCAATCGCATTCCCTGAGTAATATTTACATGTTCAGGGTAATTCCCAGCCTAATCAAATGTCCCATCCATAATGATACACCTCCTTAATAATCACAATGCCCAGAGTAGTGACACAACCCCAACTAATCACAATTGCTAGAGTAATCACATTGCACACAATACCCACAGACACAAGTGATTCCATAGATGCTGGAAACCTTGAACAACACACTCAAAATGCTGGAGGAACTCAGCAGGTTAGGCAGCATCTATGGAGGGAATAAACAGGAAACAAATCCTTACCCCAAATGTTGACAAATCCCCTCCATAAATGCTGCCGGACCTACAATGTTCCTAAAACACTGTGTGTGTTACCCATAATAAGCATTTCTCAGAGCAGTGATACATTTCACAGTAAACACACATCCCTCTGAGTAATCACATCATCTGAAGGTAACAATATCACAGTTCACTATGTAATCATTATGTAACCAGAACATTCACAATCCCCTGTATAATCCACATTCTCCAGAGTATCTGTATCTCATCAGAGTAAATACGTTCCCAGAGAAATCACACGTCCTCAGATTACCCAATCACAATCCCCACAGAACTGTCACGCCCAGTCTTCCAAGAGGAGTCACATACTCCAGAACAATCATACGCCCCAGAATATTTACAATGCCTATAAAAAGTATTCACCGCCCTTGGAAGTTTTCACATTTTATTGTTTTACTACATTGGATCACAGTGGATTTAATTTGACTTTATTTTGACACTGATCAACAGAAGAAGACTCTTTCCTCTACAAAGTGATCTAAATTAGTTAGAAAGGAAGTTA
This sequence comes from Hypanus sabinus, assembly GCF_030144855.1. Taxonomy (NCBI): domain Eukaryota; kingdom Metazoa; phylum Chordata; class Chondrichthyes; order Myliobatiformes; family Dasyatidae; genus Hypanus; species Hypanus sabinus. Next base: position 158,562,530 of record NC_082710.1, read on the forward strand.
AGAAGCAGGAACGCAAAGGTAGTAATCTCAGGATTACTGCCTGTGCCACGCGACAGAGAGAATAGGAATAGGATGAGGTGGAGGATAAATGCGTGGCTAAGGAATTGGGGTAGGGGGGCAGGGATTCAGATTTCTGGATCATTGGGACCTCTTTTGGGGCAGGTGTGACTTGTACAAAAAAAACAGGTTACACTTGAATCCCAGGGGGACCAATATCCTGATGGGGAGGTTTGCTAAGGCTACTGGGGAGAGTTTAAACTAGAATTGTTGGGGGTTGGGTACTGAACTGAAGAGACTGGGGAAGAGGAGGTTGGTTCACAAATAGAGAAAGCTTCTAGACAGTGTGTGAGGGAGGATAGGCAGGTGACAGAGAAGGGATGTGCTCAGACCAAAGGTTTGAGATATGTCTATTTTAACGCAAGGAATGTTGTGAACAAAGCACATGAGCTTAGTATGGATCAGTATTTGGAGATATGATGTGGTGAACATTACAGAGACTTGGATGGCTCAGGGACAGGAAGGGTTACTTTAAATGCCGGGTCTTAGATGTTTTAGAAAGGACAGGGAGGGAGGCAAAAGGGGTGGGGGCGTGGCATTATTGATCAGAGATAGTGTCACGGCTGCAGAAAAGGTGGATGCCATTGTCTATCCCTCCATGGAGGGTCAATAACTTTACTGGGTGTTTTTTATTGGCTGCCCAATAGTAACAGGGATATTGAGGAGCAGGTAGGGAAACAGATCCTGGAAAAGTGTAATAATAACAGAGTTGTCGTGATAGGAGATTTTAACTTCTCAAATATCGATTGGCATCTCCCTAGAGAAAAGGGTTTAGATGTGGTGGAGTTTGTTAGGTGTGTTCAAGAAGGTTTCTTGACACAATATGTAGATAAGCCTACAAGAGGAGAGGCTGTACTTGATTTGGTATTGGGAAATGAACCTGGTCAGGTGTCAGATCTCTCAGTAGGAGAGCAATTTGAAGATAGTGATCATAATTCTGTCTCCTTTACACTAGCATTGGAGAGAGATAGGAACAGACAAGTTAGAAAAGCTTTTTATTGGAGTAAGGGGAATTATGAGGCTAGCAGGCAGGAAATTGGAGGCTTAAATTGGAAAGAGATGTTCTCTGCGAAAAGTACGGAAGAAATGTGGCAAATATTCAGGGAATATTTGTGTGGAGATCTGTATAGGTACGGTCCAATAAAACAGGGAAGTTATGGTAGGGTACAGAAACCGTGGTGTACAAAGGCTGTAATAAATCTAGTCAAGCAGAAAAGCTTACAAAAGGTTCAGAGAGCTAGGTAATGTTAGAGATCTGGAAGATTATAAGGCTAATAGGAAGAAGCTTAAGAAAGAAATTAGGAGAGCCAGAAGGGGCCGTGAGAAGGTCTTGGTAGGCAGGATTAAGGAAAACCCCAAGGCATTCTGCAAGTATGTGAAGAGAAAGAGGATAAGATGTGAAAGGATAGGAAATATCAAGTGTGACAGTGGGAAATTATGTATGGAACCGGAGGAAATAGCAAAGGTACTTAATGTATTCACAGTGGAAAAGGATCTTTGTGATTGCAGTGATGACTTTCAGCAGACTGAAAAGGTTGAGCAAGTAGATATTAAGAAAGAGGATGTGCTGGAGCTTTCGGAATGCATCAAGCTGGATAAGTCACTGGGACCAGATGAGATGTACCTCAGGCTACTGTGGTAGGTGAGGGAGGAGATATCTGAGTCTCTGGTGATGATTTTTGCACCATCAATGGGGACGGGAGAGGTTCCGGAGGATTGGAGGGTTGCAGATATTGTTCCTTCATTTAAGAAAGGGAGTAGAGATAGCCCAGGAAATTATAGACCTGTGAGCCTTACCTCAGTGGTTGGTAAGATGATGGAGAAGATCCTGAGAGGCAGGATTTATGAACATTTGGAGAGGTATATTATAATTAGGAGTAGTCAGCGTGGCTTTCTCAAGGGCAGGTCGTGCCTTACAAGCCTGATTGAATTCTTTGAGGATGTGACTAAACACATTGATGAAGGAAGAGCAGTAGATACAGTGTATATGGATTTTAGCAAGGCATTTGATAAGGTACCTCATGCAAGGCTTATTGAAAAAGTAAAGAGGCAATGGATCCAAGGGGACATTGCTTTGTAGATCCCAAACTGGCTTGCCCACAGAAGGCAAAGAGTGGTTGTAGGTGGGTCATATTCTGCATGGAGGCCAATCCCCTCAGGGATTTGCTCTGGGACCCTTACTCTTCGTGATTTTTATAAATGACCTGGATGAGGAAGTGGAGGGATGGGTTAGTAAGGTTGCTGATGACACAAAGGTTGGAGGTGTTGTGGATAGTGTGGAGGACTGAAAGAGGTTACAAAGGGCCATTGATAGGATGAAAAACTGGGCTGAGAAGTGGCAGATGGAGTTCAACCCAGGTAAGTGTGAAGTGGTTCATTTTGGTAGGTCAAATATGATAGCAGAATATAGTATTAATGGTAAGACTCTTGGTAGTGTAGAGGATCAGAGGGATCTTGGGGTCCGAGTCCATAGGACGCTCAAAGCAGCTGCGCAGGTTGACTTTGTGGTAAAGAAGGCGTACTGTGTATTGGCCTTCATCAATCGTGGAATTGAATTTAGGAGCTAAAAGGTAATGTTGCAGCCTGGTCAGACCCCACTTGGAGTACTATGCTCAGTTCTGGTTGCCTCACTACAGGCAGGATGTGGAAACCATAGAAAGGGTGCAGAGGAGATTGGGGAGTATGCCATATGAGAATAGGTTGAGCGAACTCGGCCTTTTCTCTTTGGAGTGATGGAGGATGAGAGGTGACCAAGATGATGACAGGCATTGATTGTGTGGATAGTCAGAGGCTTCTTCCTAGGGCTGAAATAGTTGCCACAAGAGGACACAGGTTTAAGGTGCTGGGGAGTAGGTACAGAGGAGATGTCAGGGGGTAAGTATTTTACTCAGAGAGTGGTGAATGGGCTGCCAGCAACAGTGGTGGAGGTGGATACGATAGGGTCTTTTAAGAGACTTTTGGATAGGTACATTATGCTGAGTAAAATAGAGGGCTATAGGTAAGCCTAGTAATTTCTAAGGTAGGGACATATTTGGCACAACTTTGTGGGCCAAAGGGCTTGTATTGTGCTGTAGGTTTTCTATGTTTCTATGTTTTCTAAATTAATTACAAATGCAAAACACAAAAAAAAAATCGATTGCACAAGTACTCACCCCCTTTAAATATGGCACCAAGTCATCACTGGTGCAGCCAACTGATCTTAGAAGTCACTTAATTAGTTGAATAGAAATCTGTTTCTCGAGACCTGTGCTGTAATCAAGATGTTTCAAGTGATTGTTGTAAAAATACACCTGTATCTGAAAGGTCTCACTGCTGGTGAGTCAGTATCCTGGCAAAAACTACAACATGAAAACAAAAGAACACTCCAAGCAACTCCACGAAAAGGTTATTGAACAGCACAAGTCTGAAGATGGATACAAGAAAATTTCCAAGTCACTGAATATCCCTTGGAGTACAGTTGAGTCAATCATCAAGAAATGGAAAAAATATGGCACAGATATAAGTTTGTCTGTCCTCAAAAACTGAGTGACTGTAGCATGAAGGGATCACCAGAGACCTATAACAACCCTGAGGAGTTACAAGCTTCAGTGGTTGAGATGGGAGAGACTGCGCATACAACAATTATTGCCCATGTGCTTCAGCAGTTTCAGCTTTGTGGGTGAGTGGCAAAGAGAAATCCACTGTTGAAAAAAATTCACATGAAATCTCAGCTAGAATTTATCAGAGGGCATGTGGGAAATTTTCAAGTCAGCTGGAAGAAGGCTCCATGATCTGATGAAACCAAAATTAAGCTTTTTGGCCAACAGATTAAATGTTATGTTTGGCATAAGCCAAATACCGCACATCAAAAACACACCATTCCTACTGTGAAGTATGGTGGAGGCTGCATCATGCTGTGGGGATGCTTCACTGCAGCAGGCCTGGAACACTTGTGAAGGTAGAGGGTAAAGTGAATGCAGCGAGATACAAGGAAACCCTGGGGATAAACCTAATGCATGTCTGCAAGAGAACTGCAACTTGGGAGAAGATGACCCCAAGCATAAAGCCAAAGCTACACAGGAATGGCTTAAAAACAACAGAATTAATGTCCTGGTGTGGCCAGTCAGAATCCAATCCAATTGAAAACTCTTGCCTAGACTTCAAAAGGGCTGTTCACTCACGATCCCCATGCAATCTAACAGAGCTTGAGCAGTTTTGTAAAGAAAAATGGGGAAAAGTTGCTGTGTCCAGATGTGCAATGCTGATTGACCACACAGACTCAAGGCTATAATTGCTGCCAAAAGTGCATCTATGAAATACTGACTTGAAGGGGCTGAATACCTATGCAATCAATTATTTTGTGTTTTATATTTGCAATTAATTTAGATCACTTTGTAGAAATCTATTTTCACTTTGACAGGAAAGAGACTTTTCAGTTGATAGTGTCAAAAAAAAAAGGCCAAATTAAATCAATTATAATTCAGTGTTGTAAGTCAATTAAACATGAACTCTTACGAGGGGGAGTGAATATATAGGCACTGTACATTCAAAACTTACCTCGCATTCCACAGACTAATAAGACATCTTATCAGTATCACACACTTACTATAGACACAAGCAAAATGCTGGAGGAACTCAGCAGGTCAGGCAGCATCTATGAGGGGGTGGTATGAACAGTCGACATTTCAAGCTGAGACCCTTCACAGGACTGGAAAAAAGGGGGCAGAAATGAGGAAAAGAAGTTGGGAATGGGGAGGAGTGGAAACCAGTAAGTGATAAGGGAGATGGGGAGGGGGATAATGTAAAAAGCTGGGAGGTGATAGGTGGAAGTAAAGTGCTGAAGAAAAAGGAATTTCATAAGAGTGGGCAGTGGACATGGAATAAAATAATACAGAGAACTATAGGGAGGTGGTGGAAAATGAGGAGAAGAGAAGGGGTGGGAGGGTAAGTGGTATGGTGAATAGAAGAGAGGAGCGGAAGGGAAAGTAATTACCAAAAAGTTAGAGAAATTGATGTTCATGCCATCAAGTTGGAGGGGACCAAGACAGAATATGTGGTGTTGCTCCTCCAAACTGAGTTTGGCCTCATCGTGGCAGTAGAGGAGGCCATGGACAGACATGTCAGAATGGGAATGGGAAGTCAAATTGAAATGGTGGCCACCATTTCATCTGCCTTTTGCAGCAGACAGAGCAAAGGTGCTTGATGAAGTGGTCTCCCAACCTGCTTCATGCCTCACCGATGCAGAACAGGCCTCACCAAGGGAATCGGATGAAATAATTGACCTTGAGAGACCTGCAGGCGAAATGTCACCTCACCTGGACGTACTGTTAGGAGAAGGTACAGAGCTTGGGCCTCTGTACCTCCTTCTGCAATTGGATCCTCGGCTTCCTAACTGGAAGACCACAATCTGTGTAGATTGGTGATAACATCTCCTCCTCGCTGACGATCAGCACTGGTGCACCTCCAGGTGTGTGCTTAGCCCACAGCTCTACTCTCTCTATACTGATGACTGTGTGGCTAGATGTAGCTCAAATATCATCTATAAATTTGCTGATGGTACAACCATTGGTGGTAGAATCTCAGATGGAGATGAGAGAGCAGACAGGAGTGAGATATGCCAACTAGTGGAGTGCTGTCACAACAACAGCCTTGCACTCATTGTCTCAATGTCAGTAAGACAAAAGAGCTGATTGTGGACTTCAGGAAGGGTAAGACGAAGGAAAACACATATTCTCATAGAGGGATCAGAAGTAGAGAGATTGAGCAGTTTCAAGTTCCTGGGTGTCAAGATCTCTGAGGACCCAACCTGGTCCCAACATATCAATGCAGTTATAAAGAAGGCAAGACAGTGACTATACTTCATTAGGAGTCTGAAGAGATTTGGTATGTCAACAAATACACGCAAAAACTTCTATAGATGTTCCATGGAAAGCATTCAGACAGGCTGTCTGGTATGGGGGGGGGGGTGCTACTGAACAGGACTGAAAGAAGCTGCAGAGGGTTGCAGATTTAATCAGCTCCATGTTGGGTACTAGGCTACGGAGTACCCAGGACATCTTCAAGGAGTGGTGTCTCAGAATGGCATTGTCCTTTGTTATGGACCTCCAGCTCCCAGGGCATGTCCTTTTCTCACTGTTACCATCAGATAGTAGGCACAGAAACTTGAAGGCACACACTCAGCAATTCAGGAACAGCTTCTTCCTCTCTGCCATCTGATTCCTAAATGGTCATTGAACCCATGAACACTAGCTCACTTTTTAAATATATTATTTGTTTTTTTGCACGATTTTTAATCTATCCAATATACTTATACTATAATTGATATATTTATTTATTGTTATTATTTCTTTTCTTACTTTTTATTTTTTATTGTTTTTTCTTCTTCTATATTATACAGTTCATTGAACTGCTGCTGCTAAGTTAAATTTCACAACACATGCTGATATTAATAAATGTGATTCTAATTCTGACTCTGACTGAATGGTAGTGAGGGAAAAGGTGAATGGACAGATGTAGTGCTTGACACTCTTACAGGGTTAAGTGCCAGGAAGGAAATCAGTGTGGAGGGTCAAGTGGACAAGGAGATCACATAGACAGCAATCCCTGTGGAACACTGAGGGGAGGAGAGGGTAAGATGCATTTAGTGGTAGGATCCTGTTGGAGATGGTAGAAGTTACAGAGAATGATTGGCTGAGTACAGAGGCTCAGAGAGTGGTAGGTAAGGACAAGGGGAGCCGTACCCCAATTACAATGGCGACAGGATAGGGTGAAGGGAGATGGTGGTGGAAGGGAAACCCTGTTTTTTTACAATTAAAAATGTTAACATTTTAGATGTCCTAGAATGAAATGGTGCATGGTAGCATAGTATTCGGCATAACACTAGTGACCCAGATCCAATTTCCACCACTGTCTGTAAGGAGCTTGTACGTTCTGTCTGTGACCGAGTGGGTTTCCTCCCACATTCCAAAGACATATGGGTTAGTAGGTTAATCAGTCATGTGGGTGTAATAAGGCAGCACAAGCTCATTCAGCTGAAGGCCTGACCTGTGCTGTACCTCCAAGTAATGCAAATAAATAAAAGACTCATCCTGAGAACAGATGTGGTGGAGACAGAGGATCTGAGGAAAGGGAATAGTGTTTTCACAAGAGACTGGGTAGGAAAGGTATAGCCAAGTTAGCTGTGACAGTTGTAAAAAATGTCAGCAGTTGGTTTGTCACCAGTGATGGAGATTGTGAGATCAAGAATGATGATGAGTGTGATGGATCAAGATGGACCAAGTTGGAAGAAAGATTGATGGCACCGATGAGCTCAGGATGGGTGCAGGAAGAAGTATCAATGCAGTCGTCAGTGTAGTAGAGAAAGAGCTGGGAAGTGTCGGCTTGGAACATGGATTGTTCCATGTAGTCAATGAAAAGACGGGAATTTCTGGAGCATATGTCCATATCAAGTTCACCATCAAGGAGGCCTGGTTAAACCAGAGTCAACAGGAATCTGGGGAAAACCTATTTGCTGGTGGGAATCATTCCCAGCATAAGATACTTCAGCAGGTTAGGTGTCAATCATCTCAGCGGCAGAACATCACTGCAGGATTTCCTCAGGGTAGTGTCCTGGGCTGGGCTGTCCCCAGCTACTTCATTGATCACAAGGTCAGACATGGGGATGTTGGCTGAGAGTTGCAAAGTGTTCAGCACCATACAATTATGACTCAGATAATGAAGCAGTCCATGCTTAGACCACAGCAGACCTGGACAATAGCCAAGCCTGGCTGACAAGTGGCAAGGAACATTTCTCCACACAATTGGCAAGTAATGATGATATTCAACAAAAGAAAATCCAGCCATCTCCCTCTGATATCAAATGGCATTACATCTCTGAATTCCGCTATCAATATCCTGGGGGTTAACATTGACCGGGAACAAAACTGGAATTGTCACATACTCAATGTGGCTGCAAGATCATGTCAGAGGTTGGGAATTGAATGGCAAGAAAATCAACTCCTGACTCCCCAAAACCTCTCCAAGTCCGGAGTGGGATGGAGCACTCTCCCCTTGCCTGGGTGAATAAAGCTTCAGTAACACTCTCGACATTCGTCACCACACAGGACACAGCAGCCTGCCTGGTGGGCAGCCCATCCACAATCATTCAGTCATTCCACCACCAATGTACAAATGCAGCAATTTGTACCATCATCAGGATACACTGTAGAAACTCGCCAAGACTCCATAGACAGGACCTTCACCCACCACCTCTACCAGCAAGAAGGACACGGCAGCAGAAGCGTATGGAACCGACACTACCTGAGGAGAGTAGTGCTCCTAACCGCACACCCAGCCTGACTCGCAGATATCGATAGAAAGAATAAAAAATAAGTTACCACAAACTGTCTAACAGGAGGGGGCTCATCACTTCCCTGGCATTAGGTTGACTCATTACAGAGCCTAATGGCTGAGGGTAAGAATAACCTCATATCACACTCTTTGAAGCAGCGCAGTTGTCTTAGTCTGTTACTAAAAGTGCTCCTCTGTTCAGCCAAGGTGGCATGTAGAGGCTGAAACATTGTCCAGAATTGCCAGGATTTTCCATCAGCTCCTTTGTTCTACCACAGCCCCCAGTGTCTCTAGTTTGATTCCTATAACAGAGCCAGCCTTTCTAATCAGTTTATTGAGCCTATTGGCATCACCCGCATTGATGCCATTGCCCCTGCACAACATTGCATAGAAGACTGTACTGGCGACAAAGACTGGTAGAACATGTGAAGGAGGGGCCTGCTTACTCCAAAGGACATCAGTCTCCTCAGGAAGTTGAGGCAAATCTGGCCCATCTGGTACAGCCTCTGTGTTAGTGCTCCACTCAAGTCTGTCATCCAGATGCCCCCCCCCCCCCCCCCCGTTACCTGTAGATCCTCACCATCAATAGTAACAGGAGCAGTGCAGGCTTAGTCTTCCTAAAGTCCATCACCATCTCCCCTATCTTACTGATGCTGAGCTGCAGAAGATTCAGCTTGCACCATTTGACAAAGGAGCACCATTCACCATATATTGCCGTTCCTTAACCATCATCTCGTAAAAGTCCTGGAACTCCCTCCCTGACAACATTGTGGGTGTTCTCAAACCTCAAGGACAGCAACGGTTCAAAAAGGCAGCTCAATACCACCTTCTCAAGGGCAACAAGAGATGGGCAATTAAATACTGGCTCAGCATGCAAAACCAATATAATTTGAATAAAATGGTCATATATACTCACAGTGATCACACATCTGCACAGCATATAGCAGTTCACTTGGGCCCTTCAGCCCACCATAGCTGTGCTAGCCAGGATGCCAATGTAAACTGCACATCACCCTGCACGTGGTCTAATCCCGCTGTGCCATGTCCATTTATGTGCCTGTCTAACATTGCTATCATAAGAGTAATCACTTCCACAGACTCATCCCATTCACCAGAGTACTAACAGTCCACAGATGCATTGCACATCACAGATGCGGAATCACACACGTGCTGAGTCATAACGTTAGTCATTGTAATCACACAACAGCAGGGCTATCACATTCTCCACCTTGGTCACATTTTCCAGGGTAATTAAGTGCATCGAATGTAATAAGTTCCCCACAGGAATCACACTATATCTCCCCATTAATCATACGTCCATGGATTCACCAGAGCATTCACACATCACTCGCCCGTAATCAATTCCCCAGAGTGATTGCGTAGTCACGGAGTAATTACACATCCACGGAGTAACCACACGTGCCAGAATAATCACACTGCCACAAAGAAATCAGTCATTCCCTGAGCAATCACTTTCCCCGAGTGATCGCATTTCCCACCACGGTGATCATATTCTGTAGTGCAAGAAAACATCCGTGTGATCACATGTTCTGCAAAATGATCACACATTAACCAGAGTAACTAGTCTTCAGTGTTCCCAGACACATTAACACATCTCCAGAATAGGCACATACATCACAGTGATCACAGCTAATCACTCATCCACAGAGTTGTCCATTCTCCAGTGTAATTACATTTCCTGTCCACCAATTCATCACATGGCATAATATCCACAAGAAAATTTACAATCCACTGAGCAACCAAACATCCAAAGAAAAGTATCTAAATAAACTGTAGTCCCCAGTATGAACACAAGCACAACAGGGTGAGCTCACATCAGCAGAGGAATCATATGTCCAAGAGTAACACAGAGGAGGAACTCAGCAGGACAGGCACCATCTATGGAGAAACGTACAGTCAACATTTTGGGCTCAGATTACCAGCATCTGCAGATTTTCTCTTGTTTGTGACATTCCCAAGAGTAATTGTATTGCTCTGAAAACTCCCACTCAACAGAAAATTCAAACACCTTCAGATTAAAGCAATTATCTAGAGCGATCCTACCTCTGGAGTAAGCACACAACCCAGTTATACATCCCCTGAGTAATCATGCCAGCAGAGTAATCATATTCCCTGGATTAACCACGTTCTCCAGAATAACCACTACCCCAGGAGTAATACATTCCTCGGAGTAATCACATTTTCAGAATTACAACATTGCCCAAAGTTAACACACACCCAGAGTAATCACACATCTTCAAAGTAATCACAATCTCTGGAGTAATCACGTGCCTACAGAGCAATCCAAATTCCTAGAATGACACTTCCCTGGATGAATTACATTCCCAAGAATAATTACTCACCCAGAATAAATACACAACATGAATAATAACCTTCTGCATGGTACTTCTTGCATTTCCCAAAGCAATAATGCATCCCTGAATAATCACATATTTTTAAGAATACTGCAAATACCCAGATTAATCACATTGCCTACCAAACAGCCAGACCCCAAACTAATCAGTTCCCATAGAATAATTGCATGTTCCCTAATTAATCACTTCCCCCTGTGTAATCCAGTACCCCAGATTAATCACATCTCCTGACTAACGTAGAGCAAATTGTACAGTCCACAGAGTGGAACCAGAGTCCTCTGATATTCTGAAGCATATTAATGTCCCCAGAATAAGCATTATACCCAGAATGATCACCTTTTCCAGTAAAATTACACACATTCCTTCGGTAATCACTTGTCCATAAAGTAATCATGTTCTGAAAAGTAATCAGATTCTGTTGGCCAATTCCATTCCCCAAAATGATGACACATTGATGGATTTATTACGCATCCACCGAGTAATCACTTCACAAAATTGACACAATACTTATGCTTACAGAGCAATCAAAAGTTCAAAGAGTAAGCACACATGCCCAGAGTAATAACTGCCTGTAGTGTAATCATCCATCCATAGGTTTAATCCCATTTCGAGACAGCAGAAAATGTCAACACAGTCAATGAAGGGGAGGAGGTTTTCGTGCTAGACTGAGCTGTGTTCATATCTCACAGTCCTGGGAAGAGCAGTTGTCATAAGCTGTGATGCATTTGAATGTACATTTGAATGACTTCTGGAAGAGGGATAGTGTACACACCCTTATATGTATCAATAGTGTTGAGGTAGAGATGGCTGAGAGCTTCACGTTACAAAGTTTCATCATTAGTCTGTGGTGGTCCAATCATGGAATTGCAATGGCCAAGAATGTACAACATTGCCTCTACTTCCTTAGAAGGTTAAGGAAATTCAAACGTCCCTATTGACACTCACTACTTTTTATAGATGCGCTATACAACACATCCTATCCAAATGCAGCACAGCTTGGCATGGCAACAGTTCCACAAGGGATCATAACAACGGTAGAGAATTGTGGACATGGTTCAGCCCATCATGAAAAACAACCTCCTCCACTGAATATTGTTATGAAGGTACCACAACTCTGAGGGGCCGAAGGAGCGGGAGCAGCCCCCTCCTTCGGAGAATCGCAAGATCGCTATTAATTCGGGTCTCGGAAGTGAGAGACAATGCAACGGTTCTGGCCATTGTTCTTCGAGACACCTGTGTCACGTGCATGTCCCTGCTACGTGACAGCTACCATGGACATGGACACCCTCTGGCAAGGTGGGGGTGGAGATTGCATCACCCTACTTTGATGGACATCTACAACTCTGCAAGTAAAGATAAAACCGGACTGCAGGAGGCAGTACCCTAGCGACGCACCAGAAGAACATGCTCGCTTAACGCTCCCGTGAGAGCTGGAAGCCACTCTACACCACCTGTGCTCCTAACTCCTTTGCCTGGGGATCGGGTGGCTGATAATACCGAGAAGGACTTCGAACTAACAATGGGGAAAACAACGCTCCCCTGATTTTAACAGAGTGGCTTCATAAAGACACGGGCAAGTTTTCTTTTCGTTTTCACCGATCCCTCTAAAACGCGTGAAACCCAACGATTCCCCGAAAGGCTAAAGTCTGCAGACTTCTGAATGACTTTTTATATTTCCAATGGACAAAAAATATTATCCCCTTGACAACAGCCGAGATTACTTCTTAATGATGATTATTACTATACCCGCGCTTTAGATTGAGTATTGGTGATGTGCATTATCTGAATGTTTGCATTAACCTTACTTTTGTGCCCCTTTATAAATAAAAACGTTTGAAAATAGTGACATCAGACTTCAACTGACCTCTCTATCTTTGCTGGTAAGTTATCCAGTTACGGGATACGTAACAATATACTTCCGGTTCCATCTGCACATTTCTAGTATGTAGACACATTCCCAAAGCATCACATTTTTCAGAACTTGTCAACAGAGTAACAAAGTTCTGCAGAATTATTATACTGCCCAGAGAAATTGCCACACAGCAATCCCACCACCAGTGTACTCACGTTCCCCAGAGGAATCACAAATTCCCAGAGTGAATCCCTAGGGCACACATGTTTCAGAGTTAACACACATCCCTCAGGAACCACTGAGTAACTACATTTCCCAAAGCATTCACATATTCCTCGAGAGTCATATGACTGAGTAGCCCCAGAATTCCAAAGTTTTAACATTCACGTTCCACAGAAAAATAACATTCCTCAGAGATGGAAAAAAATCACATCCCCCAGATTAAACACATTCTTGAGTTATCTCATGCCCAGAGCAATTATATTCTACAGAAAATTCTCATTCCCCACAGCAATCACAGCCTACGACATTCTGTGGAGTAATCACATTCCCCAGAATAAACACGTGACCCAGACCATTCATATCCATCCCCCAGAGGAATTACATTGCCGGAGTAATCAAACACTTTGTACGTTCACATTCAACTAGTTATCACCTCCACAGATTAATGGCATTCCCCAGAGGAATCAGACATCACCAAGAAATCACCAAAACATCAGCAAGAAAGGACAATCACAATGATCATATTCCCGGCAGTAATGGTACTCTGGTAATCACATTCACCAGAGTAAAAACATAACTATTATCATGCAGAGGAACCCATTTCTCAGATTAACCATGTTCCTAGAGTTATCACGTTTAATCACGTTCTCTAGTGTAATAACATCCCCAGAGTATTCACATTCCACAGATTAACCACATCACTCTGTTCTGCAGAAAAAGAACCATCACATTGCCCAAAGAAATTACACACCCACTGCATTATCACATTGCCCAAACTAATCACAACCCCACTGTAATCACATTCTGCAGAATATTCATATTTCCCAGAGAAATCACACTTCCAGATGTAAGCACACATCCCTAGGTTAATCACATTCCACAGATTAATCACATACCATCGAGGAAACACACAAAACCAAGTAATCATATTTCCCAAAATAATAACATGTCACAGGAATAATTATATTCACCAGAATAATCACATTATCCAAGTAACTGCATTTCAGTGCATAGACATATACACATATACGTAGTAATCGTATTTCTTAGAGTATCCATTTGTCGACAGAGTAATGCTGCTTCACAGAACAATTATATAGCGTGTCCACAGAACAAACACATTGCTAGTATACTCACCTTCCCCAGAGTATTCACACATTCTCAGAGTAATGGCACAGGGTTCTCAAATTTTACAGAGCTACCATGCATCCCACTGTAATCACAGACTAACTACATTCCCCAGAGCATTAATATCCTTCTAGACCTCTCATTCAACTGAGTAACTCCAGAGTATTAACATTCTACAGAGCGTGTGCGCGTGCACACACACACACACACACACACACACACACACACACACACACACACACACACACACACCAAATTCCCTAGTTTTTGCAATCCCAAGATTAAAAACATGCCCAGAGTAATTATATTTCCCAGGAAAACCATATCCCCAGGAGTATCCTCAACTCCACAGAATATTTCCTGGGATAATCACATTCCACAGTGCAATAACTTTACCCAGAGTAATCGTACACTTTCAGAATAATCACTTTCCAAACTATTAGCATTCCTGAGTAATCACATTACTCACTAGAGTCACATTGCACAGCGTAATCACACATCCACAATGAAATAACATTCCTACAGCAATTAACATACCCGAGTAATTACCTATCCATAGAGCAATCACATTCCATAGAGTAATAACATGGCCTCATTGTAACCACATCCCTGAAGTAATCACACTCCATGGAACAACATTACCCAAAGTACTCACGTGCCCAGAGAGTAATAGGCTTACACAGAATAAACACAATTTCTACAATAGTCCCCTTATCCAGAGTGGGCGCATGTTCACACAATATCCAAATTATCCAGAAGAATCACTTTCCCTGGAGTAATCACACACCCACAGGGCATTCCCCCGTGTTAGCACACCTCAGTGTGGTGGTCACATTTTGTGATCAGTCATTCCCTCAAGTAATTGCACATCCTTAGCATAACCACAGATCCGCAGAGTAAAATAATATTTTGTCAAAGTAATCTCAGATCCACTGAATAACCACATTCTCCACAGTAAACACATTCTAGGTACTAATTACCCAGAGTAATCAAATTCTGCTGAAATACTACATTCCCCAGGATTATCATGTTCCCAGAGTTATCAAACATCCCTGACATTCCACAGTTGCCACATGTCTAAAACAAACATAGGTCCCACAACTATCACATTTTGCAAATTTCCTGCCATAATTATATTTATCAGAGTGATCACTTTCCTGGAGTGGTCACACTGGTGTAATTAACCACCTCCAGATTAATTACTTCTCCCCAGAGGAATCATATTCTGCAGAGTAAACACATACCTTCCAGTAATTATGTGTCTCCAGAGTAATCACATTTCTGGAGTAATCAGAGTTCTTAGAGAACCCACTTTCCACAGAGTTAACATGTCCCAAGAGTAATCAGACCTCTAAAACTTTCAGTAATTGCACCTCCTCAGTACAACTCTATTCCCTTGAGCAATTGTACATCCACAAAGTAATCACATAGCCAGGTTAATTACATTTTGCAGAATATTGCATTCACCAGGGTAATTATAGTTACTACAGATCTGTGGTAAATTTGACAAGGTAATCACCCTTCCCAGAGTAATTACATTCCCACAGTAATCACCTTACCTGGAGTATTCATGTTCTCCAGATTATTCAGCATGAACAAAGTAAGTGTGTTCCCCAGTTATCACATTCTGTAGAGCAGTTATATATCCCCAGAGTAATTGCACATCCGTAGTATAAAGAAATTCCACTTTGTAATCATATTCCCTACAGAAATTAGATTTTCCAGAGTAAATAAAGTCTGCACAACAGTGTCACATTCTCAGAGTAATCACATTCACAGTGGAATTGCAGAGCCACTGATCAAACACACATTCTCCAGTTTTTGCATGTTCACGGTGTAATCGTATTCCAAAGAAACATCACATTCCCCACTTAGTAATAATACTCTGCAGAGTAATTTCATTCTCCTGAGTAATCTCAGGCCCCAGGATACTGAAATTTCATAAAGAAAGTGCAGTGGCCAAACCAAACTAAAACAATTGTCACTGACCGGTGACCCGATGGATTTGATATATTTGCATGATGCACCCTCATTCCAATAATGATTGCTCCAAAAGTTGAGAATATGTATTTGATCCTTTATTAGCAGTTGGCAAACAAACAATCCTGAAGCAATGCAACTTAACTGTCCCCAAGTGTAAGCTAAACATTATTGACTAATCAGCAAAAGATACATCGGCTAGTCCCTGGTTACTACAAACTGCAATGAACAAAGCACGAATACGTGACTTATTCCTTTTGCTTTTACCACACCCCCATACTCATGTGACTAGTTACCATAATAATCATAATAAATGTGGATAGAGAACAGATTCATAGCTCAGATATTCCAGCCCTTTAATTATTATGCTAGAAAATTACAACTATGTGCATGTTACCTAGATATAGGAGACATGAAATCTCAACATTTACGCAAATGTCTTCATCTGATAAGCAGTCTAGCTTGGATTGTGATGTTCTGCTGACAAGCCAAGTTGTTCTTCTTGACTGCATTCAGGAAAATCTGAAAAGCTTATCAAAGCGTAAAACTGAAGTCCCATTAACTGTCAGTTCCAGCCAAGCATAGCCTCTTCTGCCAGCACAGTCTCCTTTTAATGGTCCATTAGCATTCCAACCCAGCACTTTTCTGATTGCATAGTGTCCATCATTAACACTGTGAATCACTTGCAACGGCTCCAATGCCTTAGGCACATTCACCCCTATCAAATGATCAATTTCGGCCACATCAATATGCTTCAGGTGAGACCATTCCTGTAGATCTCTCTGAAGAGGAATGTTTCGCCTGTGGATAGGCATACATTCCTGAGTATAGATGTCAGGCAGTTGACAATAGCTTTTACTATCTATCCAATCCTGAAATGATGCAGTGACTCACAATCTCCAATGACCATCACCCATGATTTATGGAAGAGAATGTATGCTCCTTCTCCTGTCTGGTTCAGCTTGTTCATGAGGCTCACTGTGCAGAAGACTGCTGTAGATCCTTGATCTTGGAAACCACTGTCTTGTTACTCTTCTTTGACTTCACCTGAACTGGGAATTATAGGAAGTTTACAATCACCAGGCCCCCAAAAGGCCATTAGACACCTGGACACTAAGGCGATACTTGCTGTTGTGCACACTTCATTCACAGCTTGTTTTGAATCTGCACCCCATTCATCAGTTCCGAGCTCAGCTTTAGCTTCATCTTCCATAGTAGTTGCAAAGTTGCTTCCTTTAGCTTGAGAATGAATTTGTGATCCAGTTTTGTACACCTTTTTCCCTTACTGCCAGCGATATAGCATTGTGTTGGGTGTGTAGTAATCTTTACTTGCCCTTCAGTAAAATTAATGTCAGTGAAAGTAACCTTATGGTAGTGCCTTTCTTGCAGGTTGTGGACTGCTAACTTCCATTTTTCCCAAAGTCTAGCAGGCAATTTATTTACAACAATCCTCATATTAGCAGGCATGTCCAAATCACGTACGTCTTCCATGACTTTGCAACAGCCTCTAAGAAAAGGACCATAATCTTAAAGAACTTTCATGTCTTCTGATTTGATATGTGGCCAAAAAAGTGCTTTTCAATGGAGGCCACAGCAATTTTGTGCTCATCACCAAAATATTCCTGCAGTAAAGTTTGGACCTTTAGATACCCTTGCTTCAGGCTGATCCGCTA
The DNA here is from genome assembly GCF_030144855.1 of Hypanus sabinus. Classification (NCBI taxonomy): domain Eukaryota; kingdom Metazoa; phylum Chordata; class Chondrichthyes; order Myliobatiformes; family Dasyatidae; genus Hypanus; species Hypanus sabinus. The sequence continues at coordinate 158,580,124 of NC_082710.1, forward strand.
GCAACTTTTGACAAGCTCTCTAGGGTAACCTCCAGTGAACTGTTAGAGGAAATAGAGACAGTGACCAGAATTATCAGTCTTGCCTTTAATACTATTCTTGAAAGCCCTCAAATATGAATGATACTGCAGTGGATCAGCATTGCAGATCTGAATCTCTCTGTTAGGCAGAGATTCAATGTGTTGTGTTGCATCACCAAGCTTGTTATTTCCATTCATGTCCTAATGGCCTCCAATGCAGCATTTAGACTTTTATCATCTGAAACACGGGTGTCATCAAACTGTAAATCAATGTTCTCAGAAACACCTTGCATTATTGGATATTGCATAGGTTCAGAGTGCTTCCTTGATGCAAGCTGAGGGTGAACACCCTGAACTACTCCTTGGGGGTCAAACTTGTGGTTCATTGACATTTGTTCCTCAAACGTATCCACATTGATATTGAGAATGCTGGATTTCCTCTGTTCCACATCAATATGAAAATTCTCACCAGAGAACTGTCCTGCTGGTGTACGTTCAGCACTTGAAGCCCTTAGCACTTTAACTCTGGCCATCTTGGCTGCAATTTTTTCCTGCAACTTAATCTGCTTCACCTGTCTCTGAAGTTGCTCTTCCATCTGTTCCTGGTTTCTACGAAGCTCTTCTGCCTGTTCTTCCAAAGCATTTATCCCTCAATATTTGTTGTCTTGTATATAACTCAGCTCAACCCACCTCCACTCTAATGCATGCTGATGAGCTAGCAGGTGCAGGGTGCAGTCTGCAAGCAATAGAATACACACACAATGGGCGCGCTGTCTTCAGCTTTATACAAAGTCACAGCCTGTTCAGTGGCTTTAAGAATATTTTCATTTGCTCCAGCAATTTAACCTTCAATATTGCATGCTTGTTTAATTTCTCTCATGGTCTTGACTCCAAGGTCACTGCTTCCAGCTTGACTCATGTTGTTTTCCAAGTGCATTAACCAGACAAAGCAATGGCAAATTCAATTCAGCTATAGTCAGTGTAAGTATTTCAATTCAGCACTTCAATAGAATCAAGGTCTGAACTACTCAGGCAAACATCACTATACAGCTTTCAGTCCCCAATTTCACAGGCAATGTTGACCATTCAAAATTGTGTTTCAAACTCAGCATGAACCAACCGAAGGCCATTACTTGCTGCAAGCTACTGGAGGCTGCTGTGCTTCATATTTCATGGCCGTGTCACATTTCACATTAGGCAGAAAATGGTGTTGGGTAGACTGATGGGACTGAAGGCTGATAAATCCCCAGGGCCTGATGGTCTGCATCCCAGGGTACTTAAGGAGGTGGCTCTAGAAATTGTGGACGCATTGGTAAACATTTTCCAATGTTCTATAGATTCAGGATCAGTTCCTGAGGACTGGAGGGTGGCTAATGTTAACCCACTTTTTAAGAAAGGAGAGAGAGAGAAAACAGGGAATTATAGACTAGTTAGCCCGACATCAGTGGTGGGGAAGATGCTGGAGTCAATTATAAAAGATGAAACAGTGGCACATTCAGATGGTAGTAACACGATCGATCCGAGTCAGCGTGGATTTATAAAGGAAAAATAATGCTTGACTAATCTTCTGGAATTTTTTGAGGGTGTGACTATGAAAATGGACAAGGGTGAGCCAGTGGAGTTAGAGTACCTAGACATTCAGAAAGCCTTTGATAAGGCCCCACATAGGAGATTAGTGGGCAAAATTAGAGCACATGGTATTGGGGGTAGGGTACTGACATGGATAGAAAATTGGTTGGCAGACAGGAAACAAAGAGTAGGGAATAACGGGTCCTTTTCAGAATGTCAGACAGTGACTAGTGGGGGTACCGCAAGGTTGACCGCAGCTAATTACAATATACATTAATGATTTAGATGAAGGGATTAAAAGTAACATTAGCAAATTGTTACATCATTTGCAGATGACACAAAGCTGGATGGCTGTGTGAAATGTGAGGAGGATGTTATGATAATGCAGGGTGACTTGGACAGGATGGGTGAGTGGGCAGATGCAGTTTAATGTGGATAAATTGGAGGTTATCCACTTTGGTGGCAAGAACAGGAAGGCAGATTCCTATCTGAAAATGGTGTCAAGTTAGGAAAAGGCGAAGGACAATGAGATCTAGGTGTCCTTGTTCATCAGTCACTGAAAGTAAGCATGCAGGTACAGCTGGCAGTGAAGAAAGCTAATGGCATGTTGGCCTTCATAACAAGGGGAATTGAGTATAGGAGCAAAGAGGTCCTTCTGTAGTTGTACAGGGCCTTGGTGAGACCACACCTGGAGTATTGTGTGCAGTTTTGGTCTCCAAATTTAAGGAAAGACATTCTTGCCATTGAGGGAGTGCAGCATAGGTTCACAAGGTTAATTCCTGGAATGGCGGGACTGTCATATGTTGAAAGATTGGAGCGACTGGTCTTGTATACACTGGAATTTAGAAGGATGAGAAGGGATCTGATTGAAACATATAAGATTATTAAGGGATTGGACACCCTGGAGGCAAGAAGCATGTTCCCGCTGATGGGTGAGTGCAGAACTAGAGGCCACAGTTTAAGAATAAGGGGTAGGCCATTTAGAACAGAGTTGAGGAAAAACTTTTTCACCCAGAGAGTTGTGGATCTGTGGAATGCTCTGCCTCAGAAGGCAGTGGAGGCCAATTCTCTGGATGCTTTCAAGAAAGAATTAGATAGAGCTCTTATAGATAGCAGAGTCAAGGGATATGGGGAGAAGGCAGGAACGGGGCACTGATTGTGTATGATCAGCTGTGATCACATTGAATGGCGGTGCTGGCTCGAAGGGCTGAATGGCCTACTCCTGCTTTGGCCTACTATTGTCTATTGTGTCTGAATACTGATGTTCGTTTCATATTGCTGTCAAAAACTTTTGCAGACAGAAGGTAGTGACCAAACCAAACCAAATCAATTGCTGCTGACCAGTGACCCTATGGATTTGATATACTTGCATATGTGCCTTCACTCCAATAACGGTTGCTCCAAAGGTTGAGGATATATATTTGATTCTTTGTTAGCAGTTAGCTAATATATAATCTTGAAGTGATAAAACTTAAGCATACCCAAGTAAGCAATCAGCAAAAGATACAACATCCACCAGTCCCCAGCTACTATTAAAAAAAAACACAAATACTTGACTTATTCCCTTCGCTTTTACCAGGACCCCACTCATGCAACTAGTTACCACAATAAATGCCAACACAGAATGCAATAGAGATGGAGAACAGATGCATGGCTCCTACAGCTAGTATACTGCATCAGTGTCATACCATCCCCTAAGTAATCACACAGCAAGTAATCACATTCTTTCAAGTAATGCCATAAATGCCGAGTAATCACATTATGCTGTGCAATCACATTGCCCAGAGTTAGCAAATTTACCACAATAGTAACAGATCACAGAGTGATCAAATTCCCCTGGAGTAATCACACTCTGGCAGAGTAATCCTGTAACCACAGACTAATCACACACTGTAATCACAAATCCACAGAATAATCACACTCTGTCAGTGATCACATATCCACAGAATAAACGCACTCTCTGAGTAATCCTGAATCCACTGAATAATCTCACTCTGCCAGAGTAATCAAAAATCCACTGAACAATCACACTCTGCCAGAGTAATCAAAAATCCACTGAACAATCACACTGTGTCAGAGTAATCATAAATCCACTGAATAATCACATTTCACAGAAAAATACATCCATTTGTGTAACCACGAGGAAATCTAGAGATGCTGAAAATTCAAATAACACACACAAAATGCTGGTAGAACACAGCAGGCCAGGCAGCATCTATAAGGAGAAGCACTGTTTCATGTCTTATCCACTTGCTCCTCACATACTTGTAAAATGCCTTGGGGTTTTCCTTAATCCTGCCCGCCAAGGCCTTCTCACGGCCCCTTCTGTCTCGTCTAACTTCTTTCTTAAGCTCCTTCCTGTTAGCCTTATAATCTTTTAGATCTCTGACATTACCTAGCTCTCTGAACCTTTTGTAAGCTTTTCTTTTCTTCTTGACTAGATTTATCACAGCCTTTGTACACCACAGTTCCTGTACCCTACCATAACTTCCCTGTCTCATTGCAACGTACCTATGCAGAACTCCACACAAATATCCCCTGAAATTTGTCACATTTCTTCTGTACTTTTCCCTGAGAACATCTGTTTCCAATTTAAGCTTCCAATTTCCTACCTGATAGCCTCATAAATCCCCTCACTCCAATTAAACACTGTTCTAACTTGTCTGTTCCTCTCTCTCTCCAATGCTATTGTATAGTGGAATTATGATCACAATCTCTAAAATGCTCTCCCACTGAGAGATCTGACACCTGACCAGGCTCATTTCCCAATACCAAATCAAGTGCAGCCTTTCCTCTTGGCACCTAACAAACTCCACCCCATCTAAACCCCTTACTCTAGGGAGATGCCAATCGATATTTGGGAAATTGAAATCTCCCATGACGACAACTGTTATTAATATACCTTTCCAGGATCTGTTTCCCTATCTGCTCCTCGATATCCCTGTTATTATTGGGCGGTCTATAAAAAACACCCAGTAAAGTTATTGACCCCTTCCTGTTCCTAACCTCAACCATACCCCCACCTCTTTTGCCTCCTTCCCTGTCCTTTATGAAACATCTAAAACCCAGCACTTGAAGTAACCATTCCAGTCCCTGAGCCATCCAAGTCTCTGTAATGGCCTCCACGTCATATCTCCAAGTACTGATCCATGTTCTAAACTTATCCGCTTTGTTCACAAAACAGCTTGCATTAAAATAGACGCACCTCAAAACTTTGTTCTGAGCGTGTCTCTTCTCTATCACTAGCCTCTCACACTATCTACAACCTCAACCTCCTCTTCCCCAGTCTCTTCAGTTCGGTTCCCACCCCCCAACAATTCTAGTTTAAACTCTCCCCAGTAGCCTTAGCAAACCTCCCCGTCAGGGTATTGGTCCCCCAGGATTCAAGTGCAACCCATCCTTTTGTACAGGTCACACCTGCCCCAAAAGAGGTCCCAATGATCCAGAAATCTGAATCCCTGCCCTCTACTCCAATCCCTCAGATATGCATTTATCCTGCATCTCACTCTATTCCTATTCTCACTGTCGTGTGGCACGGGCAGTAATCCCGAGATTACTACCTTTGCATTCCTGCTTCTCAGCTTCCTTCCTAATTCACTGTAGTCTTTTTTCAGGACCTCTTTCCTTTTTCTACTTATGTCATTGGTACCAATATGTACCACAACCTCTGGGTGTTCTCTGTCCCACTGCACGATATCTTAGACACGATCTGAAACAACCCAGACCCTGGCAACTGGGAGGCAAACTCTTCTGAGTACTTACATTTCAAAGGATAATTATCCCTAGAATAATCCCATCACCCTGATTTGTGTAATTAGACCCCCCCCCCCAACATAACTATGTTCCATTCTCAGTGTAATTCCAGCTCCTTGAGTAATCATACTTCCACAAATTACTAGAGTACTTCTATTCCCTAGACTATTTCAGTGGCCAGAGGAATCACAGCCCCCAGAGTTACCACATTACCAGATCATCAGCATTCCCCAGAGATCCCCGAGTTATCGCTCTTCCACCAGAATATCCCCATTCCACACAATAATCATATCTGATGACACTCAAATTAAGTAGAATATTCTGGACTGATCATATTCCTTTGAGTAATCACAAGGTTCAGAGTAATCAAATTCCAGACATACTCACACGTCCACAGAGTAATCACATCACTCTGTGTAATCATATTCCATAAAGAAACTGCATTGCCCTGAGTAATCACGCTCAGCAGAGTATAATTGCATTATCCAGACAATCACATTGCCCCCAAGGAATTATACATCAGCAGAATTGTCTCTCATCCACAGAATAATCACACGGCCGAGTATTCACACTCTCCAGAGTAATAAAATGTCCACTGTGTAATCATATTTACAGAGTAATCTCATTTCCCTAATTAATCACATTCTCCGGAGGTGTAACATTCTTCAGATCATTACCATTCCCCAGAGTAAATACATTCTCCAGAAAAATTACTGCAGTGTAATCATATCTGATTTGCCAAAGTAATCATTCCACAGGAAAAATAAAAATAAAATAATCTTCAGAGAATAAATACATTCCCCATAGTAATCACTCATCCCAAGTGCATATTCCTGAGGAATGTAATAATTCCCCACAGTTATCAATCTTCCAATAATAATCCAAAGCATAAACCTATTCCTCAGAATAATCACATCACCACAAGTCTCGCTTCCAGGATGATCACATGCCACAGAGAAAGTAACATTCTCAGAGTAATACATCCACAAAGCAATCACACCGCTAGAATGGTTACAAACCACAGAACAGTTACATTTGCCAGTGGAATCGCATTTGACAGGTCATCAATATTCCTCTTGTGTAATCATTGTCACCAGAGTTAGCATATTCCCCATTTAACATTTCTCGGAGTATTCACATTCCATAGGATAAATACAGCCCCAGAGTAATCTCAAACCCACAGCATAATCACATTGCTCAGAGGAATCACATTATGCAGAGTAGGCACACTTCCCAGAGTAATCATTCATTCACAAGGTAACCAAACATTGAAAGTCTCCATCATCAACAAAATAATCATATTCCCAACACTAATAATATTCTCCAGAGTAATCACGTGATGCAAGAGTAATGCCACGTGCACAGAGTAGTCACCTCGCTTCCAGCAGCAGTTGTAATGCCCCAGAGTGATTACACATCCAAAGTCCGGTCTTAAATCTGCAGAATTATCACATTTTCTGAGGTAATCATACAAGTCTAAAGTAATCACATTCTCCAGAGTTTTCACACATACCCCAGGTTATCACACCCCACCAGAGTAATCATACACATCCATGAAAAATCACATTCACACAAAATGATTAAATTGCTGAGTCATCACACATTCTACAGAGTAATTATATCGACCAGAGAATTCATACATCACCAGATCAACACCAAGGACAAGAGTAATTATACATCCCCAGGGTCAGTCACACATCTAATGAGTAACCACATTTCCCAGAGTGATCATACTGTTCACAGTAATAACACTCCCATAGTAATCACATTCCCTAGAACAACTGCACTCTTCAGTCAACTCAAGAATGCAGAGTAATCAAACTGCTCTAGAGTAATAACATTCCTCTGTAACCTCACATCCACAAATTCATCACATATCAAAAGTACTCACAATGTACAAAATAATCACAATTCCCACAGTAAACATATGGGCCCAGATTCCAAAGGATTTACATTCCAACAGTAAGTACCTGGCCCCAGTCAAGCATGGATCATAATTCTGCAAAGTAACCATATTCCTGGTGGAAGCACATTCCACAGAGTAAGCACAACGCCTGAGAATAATCACAGAGTAATCACATCCGCCTGAGTAACGACTTTCCACAGAGTACACACACACACATCGAAAAAGTAATCACATTCCCCATAACGGTTACACATTTTCCAGGTTAATCACATTCCCAGTATAATTGCATGACCACGGAATAATCACATTCCCAGAGTAATCACATTCCACAAACATACGCATTCCCTGGAGTCATCACATGCTCCCAAAGGAATCACCACAACAAATGAACAGTTGTCAAAATCAGCACGATGGTAAATTAACATGTTATTGGATTCCTATTTGGGAGAATCAAGTACCCAATCAAATATGCATCACAGCAGAGTAATCACATGAACCCAGTTAATTATATCCCTCCAGGGAATCACATAGGTTATGAGGGGTCACTTATTAATCACACACAATATCAGTGTAATCAATATCTTAGTCCATTAAAGGTCTGTATAGAACACTTGTACTACACATCTGATTACCAGGGTAATCAGATCATCGAAGAGGAATTTACACCGTAATCATATCTCAGATTAGTCGCATGTATCCCAGAGCCACAGGGAATCTCACACCAACATGTTACACATGGCACAGTCAATTCCACAACCTTACTATTATTTACCTTTGATTTTGTTCCAGAAGGAAACCACATATCCTTGAGCTCATTTACATGAACTGCCAGTGTTGTGAGGACGTCCAATGAGGTGGTATAGCGAGAAGAGATGCTACCACACATCTCCAGAGAACGAGTTTTGATCCCGACCTCCAGCACTGCCTGTGTATGGAAGTTGCACATTCGTCCTGTGGGTTTCCTCCTGAACCCCAAAGAGATGCGGGATGCACCTGCAACTCACCAAAGTGGTGAAGGGGTTAATTGGTTAGTTCGCCTGCTGCAACCTGCACCTGGGTGGAGGGGTGGAGATGCAGCTCTACTAAGGGGGTGCAAGGTATCTTCTCCCTCTGCTAGCCTGCAGGCCACCCTTGGGCAAGGTGTAGTACCTGCCTAGCCCCCCGATCAACATCACATGAAGCCGTGGAAGCAGGTGGTGGATGGTCATATGAGCAGCTAGTACACATCACAAGCTCTGGTTATGCAACCACCGGTGTCAGGCAGACGTTCTGAAGAGTATTGGTAATGGCTGGGACCACCCGTTTTGTAAATTCACTACCCAGAGGAAGGCAATGGCAAATCACTTCTGTCAAAAAATTTGCAACGAATAATGATGGTCATGGAAAGACCATGATTTCCCATGTCATATAACACGGCACATAACAAAAGATTAATGCACATAGTTTGTGGGTGAGCGGTAGAATCCGGTGGGGTGGGCAGGGTTGAAGGGATTAAATAGATGGTATTCGTTTCAGTGGGTCTGTTTCAAAATTGGACGATTCTCTGCCAATCACTGAAAGAACTGCAAGTGTCCTGACACAAGAAATTCTGCAGATGCTGGAAATCTGAGCAACATGCACAAAATGCTAGTGGAACTCAGCAGGTCAGGCAGCATCTATGGAGAGGACTAAATTTATGGAGAGTCCTAATGTAGGGTCCTGGCCTGAAACATCAGCTGCTTATTTCCCTCCATAGATGCTGCTTGACCTGCTGAGTTCTACTGTTGAAATGTTCCTGATGCAGGGTTACGACACGAAATATCGAAAGCTCCTTTCCTCCCACAGATGCTGCCAGACACAGTGTTCCTTCTGCAGGTTGATTGTTGCTACCGAACTCACGAATCAAGCTAGTGTGAATGGTTCACAAAAAGCTCCCACAAATGCAGTGAGCAGATTATATCCGCTTTAGATAATGTTGTTTGTTCTTAGTCAGAACAAAAGGAGGAGCTCACCTTTACCTCTACAAGGCAATATCAAGCCATTTTAAAACTTGATCCTGCAAGCGTAACGCCGGAGTACTACCAGATGTACCATGACCTGGAATCAGATGCTCCCCCAGCAAGCAGCAACCTATCCCCTCAATGTAACCATGTTTTCCACCAGTAAGCCTAGGAAGGGATTATTACCACACCACTACAAACAGGCTAACCTTATACACCAATTTATATCCCAGTGGCTGCAAGCAACCATATATTCCACAAGGCCAGTCACATATCTCCACCAACTGCTGTCAAATTTGACAGTCTACTCATCCCAGCCTAACACCTATTCCATAGGGTAGTCAGAAACTCAAAAAGAAATTCCTAACAAGTGAGAGTAAGCAGCCCAGGTTCATTTTTCTTCCACAGTAATTAGTTCCCATCAAACTCTTAAACAAGAAATTATCCATTGGGATCAGCACAATATAATTAGATTGTCCACAAAATATTACATCACAATATTCTGCAGAATAACCCCATTTTACAGGGTAACCTCCAGCAAAATCAGATAACCATCAAGTATCCTTCCATACAGAGCATTAATCACACACCCGTAGAATAATGAGCTTCATAGACTAATCATACAGCAAGAGTAATGACACCCACAAAGAATGACCTCCACAAACTAATCATAAACCAAGTTTTCACTAAATATTCCTGCTGTACACTTACACTGGAGTTACAATGACAGTGATCATATTTCAACAGGATAATCAAACACCTCAGATGCAGACTCAGTAGCCACTTTATTACACCGGTTCGTTAATGCAAATATCTAATCAGCCAATCATGTGGCATCAACTCAATGCAGAAAAGCATTCAGGCAAGAGGCCCAGTTGTTATTCAGACCAAATATCAGAATGGGGAAGAAGTGTGATCTAAGTGACTTTGACTATGGAATGATTGTTGGTGCCAGATGAGGTATCTCAGAATACTGCTGATCTCCGGGGATTTTCGTGCACCACAATCTCCAGAGTTTACAGAGAATGATGCAAAAGAAAAACAAGCATCCAGTTGAAAGCAGTTCTGTGGGTGAAAATGTCCTGCTAACGATAAAGCTCAGAGGAGAATGGCCAGACTGGTTCAAGCTAACAGGAAGGTGACAGTAACTCAAGTAACCACCTGAACAACAATGGTGTTCAGAAGAGCATCTCTGAATGCACAACATGTTGAAACTTGAAGTGGATGGGCTACAGCAGCAGAAGAGCACCTTAGGTTCCACTCCTGTGGCCACTGTATTAGGTACACTCCTGTACCTACTAAAGAGGCCACTGAATGGTCTCCTAAGAATTGTCATAAACTCAATAAATCAATGAACTTCCTGTGTAATGTAATTACATTCTCCAGACACACCTGCAGTAAGAAAATATCTCCTTAATTTAATACGTACATTCTGGGGCAACCTTTACGTTATAGTAATCAGAGACAATTCTGACCAGACCATAGGAAATGTCTATCTCCAGAGTAATTGTAGAATTTAACAGAGTAATTACATAACCCAAGAGTAATTATACATTCCTAAACATTCATATAATCACCACAATAATTATATAGATTCAGAGTAATTGCATACCACAAAATAGTTATCAGCTAACTCCAGAATTCACCCAACCATTGCAGCCACAGGTTGATGCTTCAAGTTAGCAACCGAACACCATTGGCCATTTCCATGAGGAGATTTAAAAACCATAAAAGTTACCCTTGTCCAGGCAATAACAATTGTGAATTAGAGAACATTCATTAGAACGAGAGACTTTAAGGAGGAGTGTGGTGGCGGTGGGGTTGGGGGGGGGGGGAGTGACTTGATCTGGGTTTATATATTATGAGAGGTACATAAGGCCGAGAGAGAGTGTTCTTCCCAGAATAACACATAAGTTTAAGGTATGAGGGGGAAAGCTTAAGATACTTACAAGTCAAGTTTTTATACACAGACAGTGGTGGATGCTTGGAGTGCACTGGCTGGTGAAGTGGTGTAAGCAGATACAATTAATAGACAATAGGTGCAGGAGTAGGCCATTCGGCCCTTCTAGCCAGCACCGCCATTCACTGTGATCATGGCTGATCATACACAATCAGTACCCCGTTCCTCCCCTCTCCCCATACCCCTTGACCCCGCTATCTATAAGAGCTCTATCTAACTCTCTCTTGAATGCATCCAGAGGCATGGCCTCCACTGCCTTCTGGGGCAGAGCATTCCACATATCCACCACTCTCTGGGTGAGAAAGTTTTTCCGCATCTCTGTTCTCAATAGCCTAACACTTATTCTTAAACTGTGGCCTCTTGTTCTGCACTCACCCATCAGCAGGAACATGCTTCCTGCCTCCAGTGTGTCCAATCCCTTAATAATCTTATATGTTTCAATCAGATCCCCTCTCATCCTTCTAAATTCCAGTGTATACAAGCCCAGTCGCTCCAATCTTTCAACATATGACAGTCCCGCCATTCCGGGAATTAACCTTGTGAACCTACGCTGCACTCACTCAATGGCAAGAATGTCCTTCCTCAAATTTGGAGACCAAAACTGCACACAATACTCCAGGTGGGGTCTCACCAGGGCCCTGTACAGCTGCAGAAGGACCTATACTCAATTCCCCTTGTTATAAAGGCCAGCATGCCATTAGCTTTCTTCACTGCCTGCTGTACCTGCATGCTTGCTTTCATTGACTGATGTACAAGAACACCTAGATCTCGTTGTACTTTCCCTTTTCTGAACTTGACTCCATTTAGATAGTAATCTGCCTTCCTGTTCTTGCCACCAAAGTGGATAACCTCACATTTATCCACATTAAACTGCATCTGCCATACATTTGCCTACTCACCCAACCTGTCCAAGTCAAATTGTAAAGTTTAAGAAGCATTTACCAGGAGCACAAACAGGCAGAGGGTCGGGACAAGTACAGTCCGTCATGGGAATGAAAGGTTTAACATACGAGGAGCATTTCATGTTCTAGGCGTGTATTTTGCAAGAGTTTAAAAGAATGAGGGCGATCTCACTGAGACCTACCAAATACTGAGAGGCCGAAATAGAGTGGACATGGAGAGAATGTTTCCTATAGTGGGGAAGACTAGGACCAGGGTGCAGAATGCTAGAATGCAAGGGCATCCATTTCAAAAAGAAACAAAGAGGAATTTTCTGAACCAGAGCATAGTGAATCTGTGGAATTCATTGTCAAGGACGGCTGTGAAGGGAAAGTCATCCGGTACATTTAAAGCGGAGGTTGATTTTGTTACCATAGTACATAGAAATTTACTGCACATTACAGGCCCTTCGGCCCACAATGTTGTGCCAACTATGTAACCTACAATAGAAATTGCCTAGAATTACTCTACTGCATAGTCCTCTGTTTTTCTAAGCTCCTTATACCTATCTAAGAGTCTCTTAAAAGACCCTATTGTATCCACCACCAGCAGTGCATTTCACATACCCACCACTCTGTGTGTGAAAAACTTACCCCCGATCTCCCCTCTGTACCTACTTCTAAGCACATTAAAACTAAACCCCCTCATGTTAACCACTCCAGCCCTGGGAAAAGCCTCTGGCTATCCACATGATCAATGCCTCTCATCATCTTATACACCTATTGTTCATGATTACTAAGTGTGTCAGAGGAACCTGCCTTATGCATCTGGATCCTGGACTTCCTGTCAGATTGCCAGCAGGTTGTAAGAGTGGGCTACCTCACCTCCAATCCTCTGACTCTCCATACAGGAGCCCCTCAGGGCATTACTCCCTGTATACCCATGACTGTATTGCCACCCACAGCTCCAATCTGCTAATTAAATTTGCGGATGACACTACATTGACTGGCCTTATCTCAAACAATAAAGAGGTGGCCTACAGGGAAGAAGTCATCTCTCTGACACAGTGGTGTCAAGAAAACAACCTCTCCCTCAATGTCTCACAAACAAAGGAGCTGGTTGTGGATTACAGGAGGAATGGAGATGGGCTAACCCCCGTTGACATCAGTGGATCTGAAGTTGAGGGAGTAAACAGGTTTAAGTTTCTTAGCATCCACATCACTGAGGATCTCATGAGATCTGTACATACCATCTGTGTGATGAAAAAGGAACAACAGCGCCTCTTTTACCTCAGACGGTTGAGGAAGTTTGGTATGGGCCCACAAATCCTAAGAACTTTTTACAGGGGCACAATTGAGAGCATCCTGACTGGCTGTATCACTGTCTGGTATAGGAACTGTACCTCCCTTAATCGCAGGACCCTGCAGAGAATGGTGCAGACAGCCCAGCACATCTGTAGTTGTAAACTTCCCATGATTCAGTACATTTACAAGGTGTGTAAAAAGGGCCCGTAGGATCATTGGGGACCCAAGCCACCGCAACCACAATCTATTCCAGCTGCTACCATCCGGGAAGCAGTACTGCTGCATAAAAGCCAGGAATAACAGGCTGCGAGACAGCTTCTTCCACCAGGCCATCAGATTGATGAACTCACGCTGACTTGAGTGTACTCTATATTACATTGACTGTTCGACTTATTATAAATTATTACAAATTACTATGATTGCACATTGCACATTTAGATGGAGACATAACGTAAAGATTTTTACTCCTCATGTACGTGAAGGATGTAAGAAATAAAGTCAATTCAATTCAAAGGTTTATGGGGAAAAAGCAGGAGAATGGAGCTGATGGGGATAATAAATTGGCCATGATAAAATGGCCTAATTCTACTCCCTTGTCTTATGCGCAATTAAATTTGGATCATTGTCAGCACAGGTATTGTGAACCAAAGGGCCTATCCAATGTAAGAAACATAGAAAAACTACAGTACAATACAGGCCCTTCAGCCCACAAAGTTGCACCGAACATGACCCTACCTTAGAAATTACGAGGCTTACCCATAGCCCTCTATTTTTCTATGCTCCATGTACCTATCCAAAAGTCTCTTAAAAGACCCAATTGTATCCAGCTCCACCACCGTTGCTGGCAGCCCATTCCACACACTCACCACTCTCTGCGTAAAAAACTTACCCCTGACATCTCCTCTGTACCTACTCCCCAGCTACTTAAACCTGTGTCCTCTTGTGGCAACCATTTCAACCCTGGGAAAAAGCCTCTGACTATCCACATGATCAATGCCTCGCATCATCTTATACAGCTCTATCAGGTCACAGTTAATCCTCCGTCACTCCAAGGAGAAAAGGCCGAGGTCACTCAACCTGATTCCACTAGGTATGCTCCCCAATCCAGGCAACATCCTTGTAAATCTCTGCTGCACCCTTTCTATGGCTTCCACATTCTTCCTGTAGTGAGGCGACCAGAACTGAGCACAGTACTCCAAGTGGGGTCTGACCAGGGTCCTATATAGCTGCAACATTACCTCTCAGCTCTTAAACTCAATCCCACAACTGATGAAGGCCAATGCACCATACGCCTTCTTAACCACAGAGTCAACCTGTGCAGTAGCTTTGAGTACCCTATGGACTCAGACCCTTAAATCCCTCTGATCCTCCACAGTGCCAAGAGTGTTAGCATTAATACTATATTCTACTATCATATTTGACCTACCAAAATGAACCACCTCACACTTATCTGAGTTGAAATCCATCTGCCACTTCTCAGCCCAGTTTTGCATCCTATCAATGTCCCGCTGTAACCTCTGACAGCCCTCCACACTATCCACAACACATCCAACTTTTGTGTCATCAGCAAACTTACTAAACCATCCCACCACTTCCTCATCCAGGTCATTTATAAAAATCACAAAGAGTAAGGGTCCCAGAACAGATCGCTGAGGTACACCACTGGTCACTGTCCTCCATGCAGAATATGACACATCTATAACCACTCTTTGCCTTCTGTGGGCAAGCCAGTTCTGGATCCACAAAGCAATGTCCCCTTGGATACCATGCCTCCTTACTTTCTCAATAAACCTTGCATGAGGTACCTTATCAAATGCCTTGCTGAAATCCATATACACTACATCTACTGCTCTTTCTTCATCAATGTGTTTAACCACATCCTCAAAAATTTCAATTGGGCTCATAAGGCATGACCTGCCCTTATGCTGACTATTCCTAATCATATCCTACTTCTCCAAATGTTCATAAATCCTGCCTCTCATCATCTTCTTCATCAACTTACCAACCACTGAAGTAACACTCACTGGTCTATGACTTCCTGGGCTATCTCAACTCCCTGTCTTGAATAAAGGAACAACATCCGCAACCCCCTAATCCTCCGGAACGTCTCCTGTCCCCATTGATGATGCAAAGATCATCGCCAGAGGCTCAGCAATCTCCTCTCCCGCTTTCCACTGTAGGCTGGGGTACATCTTATCCGGTCCCGGCAACTTACCTAACTTGATGCTTTCCAAAAACTCCAGCACATCGCCTTCCTTAATATCTACATGCTCAAGCTTTTCAGTCCACTGAAAGTCATCACTATAATCACCAAGATCCTTTTCCATAGTGAATACTGAAGTAAAGTATTCATTAAGTACCTCTGCTATTTCCTCTGGTTCCATACACACTTCCCCTACTGTCACACTTGATAGGTCCTATTCTTTCATGTTTTATCCTCCTGCTCTTCACATACTTGTAGAATACCTTGGGGTTTTCTGTAATCCTGCCCACCACAGCCTTCTCATAGCCCCTTCCGGCTCTCCTAATTTCCTTCTTCAGCTCCTTTCTATTAGCCTTATAATCTTCTAGATCTCTAACATTACCTAGTTCTCTGAACCTTTTGCATGCTTTTCTTTTCTTCTTGACTAGATTTAATACAGCCTTTGTACACCACGGTTCCTGCACCCTACCATAACTTCCCTGTCTCATTGGAACATATCTATACAGAACTCTATACAAATATCCCGACAATTTGCCACATTTTTTCCATACTTTTCCCTGAGAACATCTGCTCCCAATTTCCTCCCTGACAGCTTCATAATTCCCCTTACTCCAATTAAATACTTTTCTAAATTGTCTGTTCCTATCTCTCTCCAATGCTATTGTAAAGGAGGTAGAATTATGATCACTATCTCCAAAATGCTCTCCCATTGAGAGATCTGACACCTGAGCAGGTTCATTTCTGAATACCAAATCCAGTACTGTCTCTCCTCTTGGAGGCTTATCTACATATTGTGTCAGATTGTTATTATAATTGATAGCAATTCTTGCACCGTACTGCCACAACACAACAAATTTCACTACATATGTCAGTGATAATAAAACTGATTTTGATATTGAGTTGCTATTGCTGAAAAAAGCTAACCTTCATGGCATTTCTATCCTTGTTATATATACCTATTACAATAAACTGAAGCCTTAAATTTGAACATATTCCTACGTTTTGGTATCTTTTCAGTCCATTGCATTGACTAGCACACATATGCCTAACAAACAAACCAATCTCTGGATGCTTTCAAGAGAGAGTTAGATAGAGCTCTTAAAGATAGCGGAGTCAAGGGATATGGGGAGAGGGCAGGAACGGGGTACTGATTGTGTATGATCAGCCATGATCACAGTGAATGGTGGTGCTGGCATGCAGGGCCAAATGGCCTACTCCTGCACCTACTGTCTATTGTCAATCCAAGGAACATCAGTTCTGTCCTGATATTCTGTGGGTGTAAACAGCACCGTTGCACTGAGAGCTATTGAACAAGGTACCAGAGAAGCTTAGCGTCTTTAAATTTCCATTCATAATGAAATACGGTACTGGTTTGCATGGAAAATTGACTCTTTGACCCAGTGAACTTCCCCTGTGATGCCCAGTGATTCAGGCAGCATCTGTGGCAACAGGCACAGCTGCCTCAGGCAAAGGATCTGTGAAACATTGACTCTGTTCCTCTCTCCACACATTCTGCCTGACCTTCTGAGTACTTCCATCCTCGAGTTGAAGCATTGATCTGTTCCTCTCTCCATAAATGCTGCCTGACCTGCTGAGGGTTTCCACTTGAAACATTAACCCTGTTTTTGACAAGGGATGTTTCAGAAGGGCAACATTCCATCATTAAGGACCCCTATCATTTGCTCATGCCTTGTTATCATTGCTACCATCAAGGAGGAGGTACAGAAGCCTGAAGGCACACACACAGCAATTCAGGAACAGCTTCTACCCCTCTTCCATCTGATTTCTGAATAGACATTGAACCCATTGAACACTACCTCACTACTTATTTATGCTGGAGGTACTAAACCTGATTCTGATTCAGATTACCCCTTCCAGAGAGGCAGCCTGAGTCTACTTACACACACTAACCTCATGTCATTCTCCCTTCATTCCCATGAACTCCCCACTCCCCGATTCCAGATTCTATCCCTCACCTACACCAGGGGGTAATTAACAGTGGGCAATTAACCCCCCCGCGCACGTCGTTGGTATGTGGGAGGAAAGTGGAGCGCCAGGACAAACCCACATGATCACAGGGAGAGCACTGCGCAGATACAGAAATGTGGATGTTAGTGGCCAGCTTCTCAACGCATTTGCCTTGAGTACACACCCATCTGCTGGAGAAATGCAAAGGGTCAGGCATCTGTAGGTGGGGGGTGGGGAGAAAGCTGTCAATGTTACATCAGGATTCAATTAATTCCTTCGTCCCACAGATGTTACTCAACCCAAAGATTTCCTCAAGTGGATCAACTGTTGCTCCAGGTTCCAGCATCTGCTGTCTGTGTTGTCTCCAACAGAGAATGTGGGAGAGAAGTGGAATTAAATTCTGTGTATATTCCAGACATGGCAGGACTCTTACTGGAAGGGTGTTTGGGTCAGCTTGGCCACGATTCACTGGAGTTTACAGGAATGAGAGAGGATCATAGAGGAGCTTACAGGACTAGATAGATGAGATGCAGAGTTGGCCTGGAACCACATTCCTAGGATAAGGGATAAGCCATTAAAGATTGAGATGAGGAGAAATATCTTTTGGATAATCCGTGGAATTCCCGTTCACAAAAAGCAGTTGAAGCCAAGTCAGTAAATAATATTAAAGGAGTTAGGTGCTGTTGTTGGGGCTGGTGGAGGGCAGGGGGGAGGAGGGTCAAAATCGACGATATGGGTGTGAGCTGGAACAGGGATGCAACTTGGATTCTGGAAGGGCCAAATACTCTCTCCTGCTCAAGTTTTATGAGTTCCTATCTAAATCTAAGACAAACGGAAAAGACGCATGATTGGCGTTCCCTGTGATCGGCAGAGAGAGACAGAATTAAAAGCCTCTCACCTTGAGCCACCACCAACACAGCAGCTCAATTATGTGGAGCATGCTTGTTCTCCTTGCGACTGTGTGCACTCCCCCCCCCCCCATATGCTCCTGTTTCGTCCCACATTCCAAAGATGCATGGGTCGGTGGGTTAATTGGCTGCTGGAAATCGCCCTTAGTATGTGGATGAGAGGTAGAATCTGGGGGATGCTGGTGGGAGAATAGATGAGGAGGATGTGACCCAAAACCATATTATACAGGAGCAGAATTAGGCTATACAGCCCAGGATTTGTTCTACCATTCAATTATAGCTGATTTATTTTCCCTTTCAAACTCATTTTCCTGCTTTTGATGCCTTTACTAATCAAGAACTGATCAGACTCTGCTTTAAATATAACTACTGACTTGGCCTCCACGACCATCTGTGGAAATGAATTTCACAGATTCATCATGCTTCAGCTAAAGAAATTCCTCTTCATCTCTGTTCTAAAGAGACATCCTTCTATTCTGAGGCTAGGCTTTCTGGTCCAAGACTCCTCCACTACGGGAACCATCCTCTCCATGTCCACTCTATCTCAGCTTTTCAATGTTCAGTAGAATTTATGAGATACCCCCTCATTTTTCTAAACAGCAGTGAGTACCTGCCCAGAGCCATTAAATGCCCCTCAGAGGTTAATCATTTCATTCCTGAATTATCATAAACCCCCTCTGCAACTTCTCCAAACCAGCACATCCTTTCTTAGGTATGGAACCCAGAAACTGCTCACAATGTGTATCAGACCAATGTTCTATAAGGTGTCAGCAGTACATACTTGCTTCTATATTCTAGTCCTCACAAAATGAATGCTTTTCTGTGAGCTGCCATATTGGGCTGAATAACCTTATCCCCTCTGATATAGGAAGATGTAATATTTAAGATAAGTTTGGATATTGTAGGTAGAGGGAGGAGGAGGGTATGGAGGTCCAGGTGCAGGTAATTGGGGTGAGGAAGATCACATCAGTATGGACTAGAAGGGCTGAAGGACCTGTGACTGACTCTGTGGAACCCAGACTTGATGGGAGTGTGGGGAAGAATAAAGTGGGACTTGGTATAAATGGGTGGTTGATGGCCAACACAGATTCAGTGGGCCAAAGGGCCTGTCCCTGTGCTGTGTGACACAATGCAAGCCAATTATCCAATTCTGATACACTAGGGCTGAGAAGGTGCCCAATGGTGTTTGAAATGTCAGAGGCTGCTGACTCCCCAGTAACAATGCTCACAATGTCAGCTTTCTCGCACTGTGGGATGTGGTCACCGACCTCTGGAGAAGCATGAAAAGATGACCCTTGGATGAATGAGGCTGTTTGTGCTCTGCTAACCCCAGACAAAACCACCAATTGATGGAGTGAGAAGTGGAGGCTGAGAGAACAAGGCAGGCTTGGCTCCAGGACAAGAATGTTACTGGGAGCAAGGGAAACACTGGTCCCATCAATGGATTGCATGTTCAAGGCCACAGTTACAATTTCTGCCTCAAGCATGGTCTGACCTTGCTAGGGCACTGCTGTGGATTTACCCTTGTCCAACCTGTGCTTTTCCTGCCTTGGGAGAGTGTGATGGGACAGGTCAAAGGAGATTCACTCTGTGTCAAACCCTGGGATTCCGTGATGAAACAGTGCAGAGGAAGCTTCACTGTGTACCTGACCCTGGGAGCGTGTGGTGGTTCAAAGTGGAGGGAGCTTCACACTGTGTCTAACCCAAGCTGCCCCTGCCCTGTGAATGTGTGATGAAACATAGAAAACATACAGCACAATACAGACCCTTCAGCCCACAAAGCTGTACCGAACATGCTTAGAACTACCCAGGCTTTACCCATAGCCCTCTATTTTCCAAGCTCCATGTAGTCATCCAGAAGTCTCTTAAAAGACCCTATCATTTCCGCCTCCACTACCCCTGCCAGCAGCCCATTCCATGCACTCACCACTCTCTGCATAAAAAACTTACCCCTGACATCTCCTCTGTACATCTACTCCCAAGCACCTTAAAACTATGCCTCTCATGCTAACCATTTTAGCCCTGGGGAAAAGCCTCTGACTATCCACATGATCAATGCCTCTCATCATCTTGTACACCTCCATCAGGTCACCTCTCATTCTCCGTCGCTCCAAGGAGAAAAGGCTGAGTTCACTCAACCTATTCTCATAAGGCATGCTCCCCAATCTAGGCAACATCCTTGCAAATCTCCTCTGCACCCTTTCTATGGTTCCCACGTCCTTCCTGTAGTGAGGCAACCAGAACTGAGCACAGTACTCCAAGTGGGGTCTGACAAGGGTCCTTTCTAGCTGCAATGTTACCTCTCAGTTCTTAAACTCAATCCCACAATTGATGAAGGCCAATTGATGAAGACCATATGCCTTCTTAACCACAGAGTCAAACTGCATAGCAGCTTTGAGTGTCCTATGGACTCGGACCCCAAGATCCCTCAGATCCTCCAGACTGCCAAGAGTCTTACCATTAATGCTATATTCTGCCATTATAATTGACCTACCAAAATGAACTACCTCACGCTTATCTGTGTTGAACTCATCTGCCACTTCTCAGCCCAGTTTTGCATCCTATCGATGTCCTATCGGTGTGCGATGAGATGATCTGGAGGGAGCTTCACACTGCGTCTAACCCAAGATGATCCTGTCCTGGGAGTGTATGATTGAATGGAGTAGAGGGAGTTTCACACCATGTCTATCTCAAGCTGTCTCTGCCCTGGGAGTGTAGGATGGGATGGACTAGAGGGAGCTTAACACTGTGCCTAACCCAAGCTGCCCCTGCCCCAGGAGTGTATGATTGAATGGAGTAGAGGGAGCTTAACACTGTGCCTAACCCAAGCTGCCCCTGCCCCAGGAGTGTATGATTGAATGGAGTAGAGGGAGCTTAACACTGTGCCTAACCCAAGCTGCCCCTGCCCCAGGAGTGTATGATTGAATGGAGTAGAGGGAGCTTCACACCATGTCTAACCCAAGCTGTCTCTGCCCTGGGAGTGTAGGATGGAATGGACTAGAGGGAGCTTAACACTGTGCCTAACCCAAGCTGCCCCTGCCCTGGGAGTGTATGATGGGATGGAACAGAGGGAGTTTCACAATGTGTCTAACCCAAGCTGTCTCTGCCCTGGGAGTGTATGATGGGTAGGTAGATTCCTGACAAGGAAAATGATATCAAACACGAGGAACTGGAGGAACCCAACTTCTATAGCAGCAACTATAGAGGGAAATTGTCAGTCGAGATTTTGGATCAAGAACCTTGATCTGGACTGGAAGTGTCAGATTCCAAGTAGCCTGTATAAGGAGGTGAGAAGAAGAGGTGGGTCAAATGATAGGTGTGTCCATGTGAGGAGGGATGATAGGCAGATGGAGGAGGGGAGTGCGGGATTAGTGACAGAGGCTGGGAAGTGATAGGTGGAGGTGAGAGCAGGTTGAAGAAGTTGGAATCTGAAGTGAAAGTTTTGAGACAGAATGGAGAGTAGAGTGTACTGTCCTCAATATTTGAGGATTTGAATGGTGACTCTTTGCAGGCTGCTCTCAGCTAATGAGTTCAGAATCAGAATCTAGTTTATTATCACTAATAAATGTTGTGAAGTTTGCTATTTTGCAGCAGCAGTACAGTGCAAGACATAAAAATTACTATAAATTATGATAGGTAGATATAGACAGACTGACAGGAGCAAAAGTGAGGTAGTGTTCATGGATCATTGAGTAATTTCATGACAGAGGGGAAGAAGCTGTTCTTAAAAAATTGAGTATCAGTTTTCAGCCTCCTGTAACTCTTCCTCTGATGGTAATAATGAGAAGACCGCATCATTTACTACCTCTATTATAATCATTACCTCAAATGCACAGTACTTATGCTTGGGAGCAATCTGCTTAGACGGCTCTACAAAACAGTTTTTCACTGTAACTCAGTATGTGTAACAACAACAAAGCAATTGATCAGAGGAGTTTATGTTCATCTTGTTCACAATCACATACCAGGATATATCTGTGAGTGCAAATATATGACCACACAATTTAGGAGCAGGAATAAGCCATGTGGCCCCTCAGACTTGCTTCCATAAAGTCACGACTGACTTAAGTATAATCCTAACACATCCCCACTGAACCCAATAGCCTTGCATCCGTGCTTATCAACAATCAACTTCCCTCTGCCTTAAAAATATTCAAAGACTCTGGCTTCACCTCCCTTGAGGAAGATAATTACAAAGAATCACTCTCTTCTGACTGGAAAGAAAACAATTCCTCAAATGCCTGGTAAATGTTTATAAAATTATGAGAGGCAGAGACAGAGTAGACAGCCAGTATATTTATTCAGGGTCTAATGCTGGAGTACATGCATTTAGAGTGAGAGGGGACAAGTTCAAAGGCGAAATGCACAGAGAGAGGTGGGTGCAGGGAATGGGCAACCAGGAGCAGGGGTGTGGGCAAATACAATCGGGATTTTTAGGAGACACTTGAATGTGCAGGGAATTGAAGGATGTGGATCATACGCAGGCAGGAAGATCAGTTTAATTAGGCACCATTAGTTTAATTAGTTCAACACAACATCGTGGGTCAAGCAGCCTGTTCCTGAGCCGTGCCTTTCCATCTTGTATGTTCCATATATTTCTTCTGGGCTTGTCCTTTTTAAAAGTGAGAGGGCATCGCCTCATCCCTCTCTCAATCAGTATGTAAGCCTGGTGAGACAAACAGCTGGATGGATCTGGACGAGTGGCTATGATCAGAAGCAGTGTACGTGGACGTGCATGCTTATCGTCTGCTGTTTGTTTGCTTCGCTCACTCATCTCAGCGACGTTTCTACAGAGGGTCTTGGCCACCATGGGGAATCTGTATTCCAATACTGGAAGCTCAGGGAACTGATGATCAGCGGCATCTTCGTTCTACTTTCAGTGATGAGGATAATTCCCTCTGGCTGCTACTCACCGAGCCACACCTTCCCCACAACACAATGTGTGTGTATGTGGCACCGAACTCCATCCTCTCTGCTCTGTACTGCTGTTGTAACGAGGGCATCAGGGTTACGTTGGTGACACGCAGCGAGACCTAATGTAGGCAGGAATGTTACACTCCTAGGATACAATGTGGTTGATGCAGATTGAAAATGATATTGCACCACTGTTGTAAACTCTGCAAGAAAGCATTGCACTTCTGTAAAACTCCATTACACAGCATGTAGAACAGTTGTGCCTGTAATGCACACTGAGTAACAGTGTATATATTGAACTGTTATTCCTCGCATCGCAGTGTTACACAAAATGTAGAGGACTGTTATCTGCTTGCACTACACAAATTAGATGAGACAGAGCACGATGGAACCTACAGGGTGTCATATATTCAAACAGTCATTAGGCCACTGTAGTACTGTTGTAAAATATACAATGGAGTCATGTACTACACATGGAAACACAATACCCCAGTAACCCACAGTGGATCATATGGTATATACAGGACTGTTATATCCCTGTACTCAGCATTCAGCCCCTCAAACCGACACACCACCCAATGGCTGATCTATTCAGTCTCAACTTCTCGCCCTTGCCAGTGTCCAAGAAGCCACAACTCCTTGACTTTTCAAATATCTATCTCCATCTTATATAAACCCAACGATCCAGCATCCACTACACTCAGAGGCACAGAATTTGAAAGATTCACCACCCTCTGGGAGAAGAAATTTAGAGTCATAGAATTGTAGAGCACTCAGCACAGAAACAGGCCCTTCAGTCTATCTAGGCCATGCTGGCCCGGTTTCTGCCTAGTCCTATCTACCTGCAACTGGATCACAGTCCTCCAGACTCTTCTCATTCATGTAACTATCCAAACTTTTCTTATATGTTATAACTGAACCCACATCTACCACTTCTGTTGGTAGCTTGCTCCACCCTTGCCCCACCCTCTGAGTAAAGAGATTTCCCCCTCAGCCTGTCCTTAAATATTTCACTTTTCACCCTAAACATGACCTCTAATTCGAATCTTTAATCTTTAAGAAGATAGTTCTAATCTTTTCACCTTTTCCTGTAAATCAGGTTCTCAAGTCCCAGCAACATCCATGTAAATTTTTTCAAGCTTATTGATACCTTTGCTGTAGTAGGTGACTGGAGCTCTGCACAATACTCCAAATTAGGCCTCATCATTGTAGGCATCCACCTCTCCCAGAAGTTCCGGGAGGCTCCCGCATATTGACAGCGGCTCCCTGACGCCTGCAAATTATATACAATAAACCAGAAATCGATTTTTTTTTGAGAGCGAGCGAGCTGGGTTGGGGGGTGGGTGGAGGGGGAGAGAGAGGAGAGAGAGTGACAGACAGAGCATCCTGATTGGTCTTTCTTTGTGCTAAGTAGACCTATCAGTTTTCTCTGTGGCCGGGCTTTATAGTCGACCTCTCTCTCTCTCTTTCATTGTCCATCAGTTCAGTTTAGTGTCTTGCAGTGCCAAAAAAATGAAAATATAAAACTTACTTCATTCCACTGCCTAATAGGGGTCAAAAATAATGACAGTGTTGCTCGCTGCACTGTTTGCAACAGTGACTTTTTTAATGCCCATGGTGGGTTAAATGACTGTAAAAGACATGTGGAAGTGAATTTAACAGGTGTTATTCATTCATTAGCATAGTTAACATTATTTAAACTAGCTGGTAAGGAGCTACTCTACAAGGAATACTCAACAAGGAATATATAAATAGTTTCAATATGTGATTGAATTGTTGTGTTCTTTCATAATCAAATGTCCTGTATACAAACACCCTTGGAGGTTGACCGGGGACGGGGTGATATAGGGTTGCAGCTTTCGGGGGTGTTGGTGCTACCTCTCTGAAATGATTTTTTGTAGTCTGTCAATGTAACATCCCAACTCCAGTACTCAATACTTTGATTTATGTAGACCAAAAGCTCTCTTTGCGACCTATCTACCCGTGCCATCACTTTCAAGGAACTGTGGATTTGTATTCCCGGGTTCTTTGGTTCTACCACATATCTCAGTGTCCTACCATTCACTGTGTATGTTTTACCTTGGTTTGTCCTTCCAAAGTGCAACACCTCATGCTTATCCATAGTAAATTCTATTTGCCATTTTTCAGCTCATTTTCCCAGCTGGTTCAGATCATTTTGCAAGCTTTGACAGTGTTCCCACTGTCCATTGTATCCCAAACTTGAGCTCATCTGCAAATTTGCTTATCCAGTTTACCACATTATCATCTAAATGATTAATATACATTCAAGATTAATTTATTATGAAAGATGTATAAATTATTCAACCTTGAGATCAGCTGGCTCACAGGTAGTCACAAACCAAAAAACCCGAAAGAACCCAATTAAAGAGAGAAAAAGAATAAAAGTCAAAATCAAGATCAACACTTGATGCACAAGAGAAAGAAAAAAAATACAAATCATGCAAACAATTGAAGTAAGCAACAGCATTCTGAACTAAAAATGAGTCCTCAGGTTCAAAGCCCGGAGCAGCCCAGACGAGTTCATCATATTAGTGGAGATGAAGCACAGCAGCCGGGACTTTCTTCATAGCCTCAGTGCCATGGAGATGGCCAATGCAGAGAGCGAGCAAAATTGGCTCTCATCCAGACTGACACTCAGTCTTTACAGTCTATCTGGGCTGGCGTTTAAATTTACCAAGAAACGGAACAGCAAAAGGCTCTGCACCCTGGAGAGAGAACTGAAGTTTATGGAGAGCAAGCAAAGTCGGCTCTCGCCTCCAGTCTGGGCTGGTTTTTGAATTGTCTAAACAGTGTAAGGTACCTCGTATGAAGGCCCTGCTACTGCAAAAGGCTCCAGGCCTAGACCACGCCACACAGCAACTTGCTCTGGGCCCAGATTTCATCGCCCAGCCCGAAGCTGCTCTCAAGCTTAGGATCAGCTCGGCGACAAGAGTGATCCAGCCTCACACCTAGGTCAGTTGAATAAGTATCGGAACTTCTCTTGCCAGGCCCTGACTACTCCTTTCAGTGCCAGACTGATCCAACCTCACTCCTTGAGCATTGAAATGCAATCTACAACAATTGTGTAACACACCATCTCGCTCATTCTCTGAACTTGCCTCGCCATCACTTGTGGCGATATTTAAACACAATTTACCACGGGAAAGGTATTTTTAGTCATGTTTTATTCAGATTTCTATGCCTTTTGACCACCAGAGAGCTGTCTCACACATTCGGTTGTGCCATCTTAACCAGAAGTCTCATGATAAACAACAATGCACCCAGCCTTGATCCCCATGGCACACCATTAGTCACAGGCTTCCAGTCAGAGAGGCAACCATCTACTACCACTCTCTCGCTTCTCTCCTTTAACTCCTGAATGCCCAAGCAACTTTTACCTTCTGGACTATATGGAATCTTGTCAAAGGCCTTGCTAAAGTTCATGTAGACAACCCACTGACCTTCTTTCAACAAATTTCCTGGTAACCTTGAAAAACTCTACAAGATTGGTGAGACACAACCTGCCACACGCAAAGCCTTGTTGACGATCTCTTCTTCTTCTTCAGTTGTCCATCAGAATCCGATGACAACGTCCACTCCTTTAATGGTGAGATCTTTGATGACTATACAGTCCTATCCTGGACCCACAAGTTCTATTGCAGGTGGGATATGTATATGTGGTCGTGATGGCAACCATGGCTGCATTTCTCCTGGCTCTCTTCTGCTGTCTTCTGGTTGTTCTTTCCATCTCCAGAATATGAACCCCGATCCCTACACAGCTGTCACCAAGTGTTACGGTCAGCAGCAACATCCTCCAGGGCCTCAGGTCTGATCTTGCACTTCCTTAAAGCATTCTTCATCTGATCCTTATAGCGCTTCTTCAGCCCTCCAGCTGAGCGTCGACCATGATGTAGCTGGCCGTAGGACACTCTGCAGTGTAGCCGACATGGGGACATCCTTATCACTTACCCGAGCCACTGATTATCTCTAATCAGGCAGGGTCTATCCAAATACTTACACATCCTGCACTTTAGAATATCTTCCAGTAATTTACCTACTACTGATGCCAATTCACTGGCCTATAAAGTCTGGCTTATTCATAGAGATTTCCTTGAATAACAGAATAACATTAGCTATCCTCCAATACACCAGATTTGCAGGTGAAGTGTTGCTTCTCCAAGAAGGACCTCTTGAGGCCCTGAATGATGGTGAAGGAGCTGGTGTTAGGGCAGGTCATAGCATTTGGCATTCTTGAAGTAATAAGTGTGAGGAGTCTGCATAGCCTCCAATCAAAATGTAAAACTTGCAAGTGAATAGGAACATGCATGTATTTTGACATTAAATTTACTTTGAATATGTTAAAGTACATTGTAGCAATGTACTCTTGTAATATTTTGTACATTAGACAAGATACAGAACTGTTATGCCTCTGTAGTACAGTGTATTTGGAGGACTATTATCCCCTGTAGCATAATGCTTTACACAATATATATTTAATGGTTAAAGTGCAGCTGCATAGAACTTTGTTTTGGCCACATTTGGAATATTATGTGCATTTCTGGTCACCAGGCTACAGGAAGAATATGGAGGCTTTGGAGAAATTCTCCAGGATATTGCCTGGATTAGAGAGTATTAGCTACAAGAGAAAGGTTGGAGAAACTTGGATTGTTTTCTCTGGAGTGCTAAGGTCTGAGGGAAGACCAATGGAATTTATAAAATTATTCGAGGTATAGGTAAGGTAGATAGAGTAGTTTCCTGGGTTGGAAACACTAGAAGGCATAAGTTGAAGATGGTGGGGGGCGAGAGGTGGAGTTTGAAAGAGATATGCAGGGCAAGCATTTTACAGAGAGTGGTAGATGCCAGGAACAACCTGCCATGGGTGGGGGTGGAAGCTGATGCAATAGAACATATAAGAAGCTTTCAGACAGGCACGTGATCAGGCAGGGAATGCAGGTAGATGGGATTAAATTGCCAAGAGGGTTAGCATAGCCACGATGGGCCAAATGGCCTGATTCTACGCAGAAACACTCAATGTTCTCTGTTCTGTGTTATATGCCAGTTACTAAACTTGTTACACATTTCAAAACAGTTGTACCCATTTCACACAGCTCATGACTATTGTCCCCTGTAACAAACTTGTACTACACAATGTAGACTGCTGCATCCCTGCAAAGTACTTTGTTAGATACCATATGCACATAAGAATACCCCTGCAATAAGCTGAGTATTGCACTGTACATTACACCATGTGTACAGAACTGTCATGCTAAAAATTTTTAAAACAGTAAATACTAGAAATACTTAGAATCCATACAAAAAAAGGTAATATTTCAGATCAAAGACCTTTCTTGAGAACTCTATGGTTTACATCAATTATCCATTTAAATGAATCCCATTTTACTCTTCCCACACTCTTTGACTCTCCCCAAAATTATACCACCCAGTTACACATGGGGGGCAATATTTTGTGGCCAATTAACCCACTGACTCTTGTGTCTTTGGGATGTGGGCAAAACCAGAGCACCTGCGGGATGGGAGGGGGAGCATGTAATCACAGAGAGAACATGCAAGTTCAACACACCCAAGCAGTGCCAGAGGTTGGGATCGAACCAGGGTCTCTGGCACTGTGGAGCTGCGGCTCGATCCCAATACCACTGTGCCACCCAAGGGGTCCTGCCTTTGTTGCGGAATCACTCGTTTCTGTCCCTTTGAGCACTCCCTCATACACTGGCCGGAACCCCTACCGATCTTTGGTTTAAAACTGAGATTGTTTTGCTTCCTCTTTGGTGAAAGATCTCTATCTTTTCTCCCACCTTGTACAGCAACTGCAGGAAGGGGTTACTTGAATGGAATTGGCAAGGTTTCCATTTAAATAATTTTACAATGCTTTCTTCTGTGATTTAGCTTTGAAGAAAATTAGAACTCGTTTCTGTGGATTAGGCTCTTAATATTAATTAGCTCACTGAATGGCTGCTTTGTCATTGCAGGATAAAGGACCGAATAGGGCAAGAGTGAGGTGGGGGGAGAAGGAATGAATTCTGTTACCATGCCAACACAGAAAAAGAAACCCAAGTAAAAAAAGGTTTCAGCGCGTTTCCAAGGTAATTATACACTGGGAAGATGAGGTGGGTTGATAACATGAAAGGGAGCTGCTGGGGATTGAACTGCAGATAAAATGGTCGACTTTTGACCTGCATCTCCAGTGTGGCAGAAGTTTGCTGTGACGCTGCTCTCAGACTGAGGGCATGACGCTGGTTGTTGGCATTGCCTCAGGTTGCTACGGGTAACCACAGCTGCACTGCTAACCCAGCCCAGAGGAAACAGGCGATGGATCAAGTGCTGGTAATGGGGAAGGAGTCCTAGATGGTTAGTGTGAGGTGTACAAGGGCAATCCAAAGGATGAAAAACTTAATGTATGAAGAGCGTTTGATGGCCACATACACAACATTCTGATTGAACTCAGTTGGTCAGGCTGCATTTATGGAGGGAAATAAGCAGTCGACATTTTAAATTGGATCCCTCATCTGGAGTGGTAAGAAAGAGGGGAGGTAGCAGTATAAAAGGGTGGAAAGAAGAGAGGGACAAAGAGCTGGCAGGTGATAGGTAGATGGAGGAGGGGAGAGTGGAAGTAGTGAGAGGATGGAAGGTGATAGGTGGAGGAGACAAAAGACTAAAGATGGTGGAATCTATCATCTCTACTTCCACACTTTTCCCAACCATTTTATACCAGCTTTCTCTCCTCTTTCTTTCCAGTTCAGATGAAGGGCGTCAATCCAAAACACTGACTACCACTACGACACACACAAAATGCTGGTGGAACACAACATCTATAGGGAGAAGTGATGTCAATGTTTCGGGCCGAGACCCTTCATCAGGACATCTTTCTTCTCAGAGAATCCTCGCAGACTCTTCTCTCTGGCTCAAGACTGCCTTAGCCCAAGAAGGACGGTGTTAAAGTAGCACAAAAGCTCTTCAGATGTCCTACATTTTCCAGGAGTAGACCATTTGGCCCATTAAGCCACTGAATTCCCTAACTAATTTCCCACTAATTTTCCAGATAATCCAGACTTTGCACATGCCCTTCAGTTCTCCCCAAATTTGACGATATGGAAAAGATGGTATGGGAAATTGGATTTGGAATTGGTTTATACCAAGGTACAGTGATAACCTTGCCATGCATATCATTCATATAGATTAATTCATTACAACAGTACATTGAGATAGTAATAGATGTAACAGATGCAAACAGATGTAAAAAGCAGTAACAGATGCAAAATAAAATTCAGAGAAAGGGCAGTGCAGGTAGACCATAATGTGTAAAATCAGAACAAGTTTGATTGAGGTCAACAGTACACCTTATCATACTAGGGACAATTCAATTATCTCATAACAATAGGGGAGAACTGTCCTTGAGCCTTGTGGTATGTTATTCCAGGCTTATGTATCTTCTGCCCAATGGGAGAGCGAGAAGAGTGAATGTCTGGGTTGGGGGACTTTGATAATGCTGGCAGTCAGTACCATGAGGACAATGGGGAGATATTAGGATCTCCCTACGGGATATAAAAGGCAAGTCAAATGCACAGACGAGATGTGGGTCTTGTACACATTTATGAGATTCATTCAAGGAAACCCCCATTAGTTTGGTTGATTATTCAAACCCCATTTAGAGCAGGATCTTTAAATAAACACCATTTAAGAAAATGTTTCGACACACGAATTCCATGGAAACAATGATCTCCACATGGGAAAAGCATTTGACGAATAACTTTCACATATGGACCTCAATGAAACAATGGTCTTCTCATAGAAACACCACTTAAAGATTTGGCTTCATGCATAAATCATATTGAAAGTGCTACTTACACATGGAAATCTCACTTAGAACCAGAGAACACAACAGCATAATAACAGACCCATCAGACGAACCATTAATTTACCCAGTGCCACCGACCTGCACCTGGGCTCCCCATACCCCTCCCATCCATGTATCTGTCAGTGGAAAAAAGCTGACTTGTATTTACCCTATCTATACTCCTCATAATTTTATATACCGCCATAAAATCTGCCCTTATTCCTCTATGCTAGTCAGAATAAAGTCCTAACCTATTCAACCTTTCCCTATAACTCAGGTTTTCAAGTCCCAGCAACATCCTTGTATATTTTCTTTACACTCTTTCAATCTTATTTACATGGTTCCTGTAGGTAGGTGACCAAAACTGCAGACAGTATTCCAAATTAGGTCTCACCAATGTATTACACAATTACAATATACCATACCAACTCCTGTACTCAATACAGTATATTGATTTATGAAGGCTGAAGTCCCAAAAGGTTTTTTTTATGACCCTACCAATCTGGACACTCAAGGATCAGCTTGCCCAGATCCCTCTGTTCTACTACACTCCTCAGTGCCCTACCACTCACCATGTCAGTCCTTCTGGTTGGTCGTCCCAAGTTGCAACACCTCACACTGGTCTGCATTAAATTCCATCTGCTATTTTTCAGCCCATTTTTCCAGCTGATCCAGATCCTGCTGCCAACTTTGATAGTCTTCCTCACTGTCCGCTACACCCCCCCCAATCTTGGAGTCATCCACAGATCTGCTGATCCAGTTTACCACATTGCCATCCAGATCATTGATGTGGATGACAAGCAACAACGGACCCAGCACCAATCCCTGCAACACACCACTAGTCACAGGCTTCCAGTCAGAGAGGCAACCAACCAGAACCACTCTCTGGCCTCTTTCACGAAGACAATGTCTAATTCAATTTGCTACCTCATCTGAAATGCCAAGCGACTGAATCTTATTAACCAACCTCCCACGTGGGATCTTGTCAAAAGCCTTGCTAAAGTCCACGTAGACAACAACCCTGCCTTGCATTCATCAACTTTCCTGGTAACTTCCTTAAGATACTCTTTAAGATTGGCTGAACATGACCTATCATGCACAAAGCAATGTTGACTATCCCAAATATGTCCGTCTACCCAAATACTTATTTATCCAGCCCCTTAGTATGCCTTCCGATAACTTTCCCACGATTGATGTCAGATGCTCTTATAATTTCTGCATTTGCCTCCCACAGAATCTGAGGGAAAGCCTTGTCAGGTCCTGGGGATTTATCCACTCTAATTTGCCTCAAGATAGCAAACACCTCCTCCTCTGTAATCTGTATACAGTCTGTGAACTTGTTGCTACTTTGCCTCACTTCTATAGATTCTGTGTCCATTTCACGAGTAAATTCAGACACGATAAACTATTTAAGATCTCCCCTCATCTCATTTGGTTCCACAAATTACCATTCTGATCTTACGGAAGTCCCTCGTTATCCTTTTCCTCTTAACATATCTGCCGAAACCCTTAAGATTCTCCTTCATCTTGCATGATAGAGCAACCTCTTGCCTTCTTTTCGCCCTCCTGATTTCCTTAAGTGTTCTTTGCATTTCTTATATTCAAGAACCTCATTGGTTCCCACCTGCCTATAGCTGCTTTGTACCTCCTATTTCTCAACCAGGGCTTCAAAAACTAACATTCCCTAAAACTGTTATAGAAACATAGAACACCACAGCACAGAAAACAGGCCATTCAGCCCTTCTAGTCTGTGCTGAAACTTTATTCCACTAGTCCCATTGACCTGCATCCAGTCCATAACCCTCCAGACTTCTCCCATCCATGTATCTATCCAACTTATTCTTAAAACTTAAGAGTGAGCTCACATTTAACACATCAGATGGCAGCTTGTTCCACACTCCCACCACTCTCTGAGTGAAGAAGTTCACCCTAAAGCCATGGTCTCTCATATTTACCTCTCCTAATTTAAGTGGAAAGAGCCTACTCGCATTTACTCTGTCTATACCCCACATAATTTTGTAAACCTCTATCAAATCTCCCAAACACGAGGAAATCTGCAGATGCTGGAAATTCAAACAACACACACAAAATGCTGGTGGAGCACAGCAGGCCAGGCAGCATCTATAAGTAGAAGCTCTGTCGACTTCTCAGACCTGACAAAGGGTCTCGGCCCGAAACGTCGACAGTGCTTCTCCTTATAGATGCTGCCTGGCCTGCTGTGTTCCACCAACATTTTGTGTGTGTTGATCAAATCTCCCATCATTCTTCTACGCTCCAAGGAATAAAGTCCTAACCTGTTCAATCTTTCCCTGTACCTCAACTCCTGAAGATCCAGTAACATCCTAGTAAATCTTCTCTGCACTCTTTCAATCTTACTGATATCCTTCCTATAGTTAGGTGACCAGAACTGTACACAATACTCCAAATTTGGCCTCACCAATATCTTATATAACCTCATCATAGCATCCCAACCCCTATACTCAATACTTTGATTTATGAATGCCAGGATGCCAAAAACCTGCTTTAGAACCCTGTCTACCTGTGACGCCACTTTCAGGGAATTATGTATCTGAACTCCCAGGTCCCTTTGTTCCTCCATACTCCTCAGTGCCCTACCATTTACTGTGCATGTCCTACCTTGAGTTATCCTTCCAAAACACAACACTTCATAATTGTCTGCATTAAATTCTATCTGCCATTTTCTGGCCCAATTTTCCAGTTGGTTCAGATCCCTCTGCAAGCTTTGAAAGCCCTCCTTGCTGTCCAGAATGCCTCCAATTTTAGTGTCATCAGAAAACTTGCTGATCCAATTTACCATATTATCATCTAGATCACTGATATAGACAACTAACAACAATGGTCCCAGCACAGATCCCTGAGCCACACTACTCACAGGCCTCCAGTCTGAGAAGCAATCATCCACTAACACTTTCTGTCCTCTCCCACACAATCAATTTTGAATCTAGTTTACAACCTCTCCATGGATACCTAGTGTCTGAACCTTCTGAACTAACTTCCCATGTGGGACCTGATCAAAGGCCTTATTAAAGTCCACATAAACAACATCCACAGCCTTTCCTTCATCTTCTTTCTTGGTAACATC
Organism: Hypanus sabinus; assembly: GCF_030144855.1. NCBI lineage: Eukaryota > Metazoa > Chordata > Chondrichthyes > Myliobatiformes > Dasyatidae > Hypanus > Hypanus sabinus. The sequence goes on from NC_082710.1 coordinate 158,614,440, forward strand.
CTCAAAAATCTCTACAAGGTTCATTAAACACAATCTACTGCTCACAAAGCCATGCTGACTATCCTTAATCAGCCCTTGGCTGTCCAGATATCCTTGACTTTTAGTCTAACAGGAACATGCAAACTCTGTACTATCAAAATTTCACTTTTGAAGGCCTCCCATTTACTAAGTACACCTTTACCAATGATCAACTTGTCCTGATCCTTTCTCATATCATCAAAATTGGCCTTTGTCCAACTTAGAATCTCAACCAAGATCCAGACCTATCCAATTCCATAATTACCTTGAAACTAATGACATTAATCAATCCTAAATACAACGTGTTCCCCTACACAAACTTCTGTTACCTGCCCTGTGTCATTCCCTAATGAGAGAACTAGTATTGCACTCTTCCTGCTAGTGACTCCTAAGCACTGATTAAGAAAACTTTCCTGAACACATTTGACAAACACTTTCTTGTCAGCCCTTTTACAATATGGGAATCCCAGTCAATATGTGGAAATTTAAAATCACCTACTATCACAACCTTCTGTTTCTTGCAACAGTCTGCAATCTCTCCAGAAATTTATTCCTCTCAATTGGTGGACTGTTGGGTTGTATATAAAATAATCCCATTTACATGGTCAGTTTTATCCATAGATAAAACTGAGCAGATGAACTCTTTGTCCTGACTGAGTACTGCCATGATATTTTTCCTGACTAGTAATGCCACCCTTCCTCCTTTAATTCCTCCTGCTCTATCCTGTCTATAACAATGGAACTCCGGAACACTGAACTCCCAGTCCTGCCTCTCCTGCAACCAAGTATCACCAATGGCTACAATGTCAAAATTCCACATGCTGATCAATGCCCTAAGCTCCACCACCTTTCCTACAGTGCTCCTTGCATTGAAATATATGCAGCTCAGAACATGAGACCCACCACACTCAACCTTTTGATTCCTGACTTTGTAGGCAGGCGTCTTCTCCACAACTACTCCACTCTCTGTCCTGGTGCTCTGGCCCCACCCCCTGCAGCTCTAGTATAATCCCCCTGACCCCTTCCCCCATGTGCACTAGCAAACCTTCCCACAAGGATATAAGTCACTGGATGCAAACTGACTCTTCTGTACAGATCCTGCCTTCCCTGCGAGAGAGATCAATGATCCAAAGGTCTGAAGCACTCCCTCCTGCACCATCTCCAAAGTTGCGTGTATATTTAAGCTGTATATAAGAATAAATACCAAAAAAAATCTACCTATGGCCTATGCCTCTCCTCGCCAAAGGTTCAATGAGTCAAAGCCTCAACTCCCACACTAACACTGGCCCACTCACCCACTCACTCACTCCATTTAAACCTAACTTCTTTCCATTGGACCATGCCAAGTACCTCATTATGCACAATCCAATGTCATCTCAGGAAGAGTGGTACGCAAAATGTACAAGCTGACCCCACTTGTTTTTTTTTAAATTCGCTCTCCCTCTATGCAATCCAATGTCTCCTCGGGAACCGTGTCATGCAAAATGTCACATGGAAGATTGTTCCCCAAGACAATCTCCATGTACAAACCCCATTAAGAAAAATAACTTCTGTACATAAATCCTATTTAATGTAGTGGCTTTCGTACACAGCTTTGCAATCTCCATCCCTGGGCAGGTTATCCCAATCCATATGTTAGCCAGTGTTGTTCCAGTCCTGCTGCCTGTTATGTTGTCCCAGTGAGGATTAAACAATAATAGGAGAGATAATACCAGGGTGAAGTTACTTCCTGCCAGAATGATAACAGCCCTTCCGGCCCAACAAGCAGACTGACAAGGAAGGAGGGATACTGAGTGGAGGTAAAGGTTGTGGATTCTAGAGATGTAAAGTGTTTGCAGTGCTGTGCTGAGGGAGCGCTACACTGTTGGAAGGATGTGGCACTGAGACTAAGAGCTCTCCCCCAGGAGAGGGGTCAGACACCCTGCTGCCTCAGGGAAGATGAGCAGAGATCACCTCAATGCCCATCAGCCAATATTATTTGAGGGCATTAACCCACTGCTGTTGCCTACTTTTGGTTGGAGCTTACATTGCACCTACCCTCTTGAACCCACTTAATTCACTAGACATCTAAACATCTAGACATCTAAACATCTAGACATCTAAACACTAGACATCTAAACTCCACACAGTAATGGTGATGAGACCAGCTGGAAACACAGCTAGATTTTCCATATTTCCTTGCCACATACAAGGAGGTCATGTGGCCCATCAAGTCCATGCAGGCTCACAAGTGAATCCCATTCTCCATGATTTTTCCTGTAACATATTCTCCCCAAAATCCCATTTATTCCCCCAGATCACACAACTCACATCTACTCTAGGGGGCAATTTACAGTGGGGGCACCCAGGAAAACTTTTGTGGTCAAAGGGAGAAAATGCGATCTCTGATTCTGCCAGAGAGCAAAGATTTACAAGAACAATGCCTGGTGTTGAAGTCTTGAGTTATGAGGAGAGGTGGAACAAGTTTGGAATTTATTCCTTGGAGTGGAGGGTGACCTTATGGAAATGTATAAAAAGATAAAGGGCTTCAAAAGGAGTGAATACACATGGCCAACAACTACTCCGGACAGCCCAAGTCATGGAGAAGCTCTCTCTGATGACAATGACAAGAAGCTTGGTTTCTTACACTCCATATTATAGCTCTTTGCCTTTCCATGCCAGCCACGTTTGTTGTCATGTGTACTGTATGGCGAGGTTCAGGTACAATGACAAACTTGCCAGCAGCAGCATCACAGGTACATACATTCAGATAACATCCAGAATATAAATTATATATTCATTACACAACAGTGAACATTGAGAGGGAAAACAGATTCTGCCAAGGCAAATCCTTAGTGCAAGTAAAAGACACATTCAGAGACAAGTCCATGGTAGTGCAAGAGGTTGTCTGTAGGTTAAAGGTTCAAAATTAATCTAGAATAGAGAAATTTAGTTCAAGTACTGATGGTTAGAGGAAAGTAACTTTTCCTTTCCCTGTTAACCCTTCAACATCACTATGACCTTCCAGCTAGCCCTTCTGAGAAATGGTAAAACCCTATTCCCAAAAATCAACATCTTAACTAGTTCCTTTCATAGTTTGTGGAATCTTACAAGAATGACAGAATATCAGTGAATATTCTGAGAAGAGTTTATTCATCATATATGCCAGGAAAGCACTAGGTCCTTTTTCACAGAATATTAGTGTTTATCACATGAGTAGGCATGGTAGTGTAGGGGTTAATGTAATGCTACCACAGCACCAGAGACCCAGGTTCAATTCTGCCACTGTCTATAAGGAGATTCAACATACTCCTCATGACTGCTTGGGTTTCCTCTGGGTTCTCTGGTTTCCTCTCACATTCCAAAGCCGTATGGGTTAGCAAGTTAATTGGTCACATGGGTATAATTGGGCAGCACAGGCTTGTTGGGCCAGGAGGGCCTATTATTGTGCTGGATCACTAAATAAAACAAAATGACAATCACGAGGGGAATCCAAGTCACTGAATAGGAAATTTGTGACATTATTCTCCAGTTATACAGGACACGTGTGAGGTCACACACAGAGTAAGCTCTGTAATAAAGGGTGTGTGTGCACTGAGGTGGTTTTGGAGCCACAATCGATCTGTTGAAGGAGGGATGTATCTGTGGAGGAAAAGGAGTTGCTAACATTATCAATTTCTTTTCCCTCACAGATGCTCTTAGGAGTTATATACAAACCTCCTAACAGAAGCCAGGATGTGGGATATACAGTACCGATAAAAAGTATTCATCCCCCTTGAAAGTTTTCACATTTTATTGTTTCACAACATTGAATCACACTTGATTTAATTTGGCTTGTTTTGACACTGATCAACAGAAAAAGACACTTTCTTGTCAAAGCGAAAACAGATCTTTACAAAGTGATTTAAATTAATTACAAATATGAAACTCAAAATAATTGATTGCTTAACTATTAAATGTTTAATATGACACACCAAATCATCACTAGTGCAGCCAATTGGTTTTAGAAGACACACAATCAGTTAAATGGAGATCACTCAATTTGACTGTATATGTGCCCTCAAGGTACTTAAATTGATTGCAGTAAAAATACATTTGTATCTGGAACGTCCTATTGCTGGCATGTCAGTATCCCAGTAAAACTTCACCATGAAGAGAAAAGAGCACGCCAAGCAACTCCACAAAAATGTTACTGAAGAAGCACAGGCAGAGATGGATACAAGAAAATTTTCAAGTCACAGAATGTCCCTTGGAGAACAGTTAAGCCAATCATCAAGAAATGGAAGGAATATGGCACAGCTGTAAATCTGCCTGTCCTCAAAAACAGAAGAGGACTAGTGAGGGAGGCCACCAAGAGACTTATGACAACTCTGGAGGAGTTACAAGTTTTAGTGGCTGAGATGGGAGAGGCAGCCCAGGTGCTTCACCAGTCACAGCTTCGTAGGAGAAGACAAACCACTAGTGAAAAAACTCACATGAAATCTCGGCTAAAGTTTGCCAGATGGCAAGTAGGAGATTCTGAAGTCAGCTGGAAGAAAATTAAACCAAAATTGAGCTTTTTGATTATCAGGCTAAACACTATGTTTGGCATAACCCAAATGCTGCACATCATCAACAACACACCATGGTGTGGCTGCATCATGCTGTGGGGATGCTTCACTGCAGTAGGCCCTAAAAGGCTTATGAAGGTAGAGGGTAAAATGAATGCAGAAAAATACAGGGAAATCCTGCAGGAAAAACCTGATGCAATCTGCAAGAAAACTGTAACTTGGGAGAAGATTTGCTTTTCAATCAGACAATGACCACAAGGATAAAGCCAAATCTACACAGGAATGGCTTAAAACAACAAAGTTAATTTCCAGGAGTGGCCAAGTCAGAGTCAGACCTCAGTCCAACTGAGAATTTGTGGCAGGACTTGAAAAGGGCTGTTCACTCACTATCCCCATGCAATCTGACAAAGTTTGAGCAGTTTTGTAAAGAAGAATGGAGAAAAATTGCAGTGTCCAGATGTGCAAAGCTGATAGAGACCAATCCACACAGACTCAAGGCTGTGATTGCTGCTAAAGGTGCATTTACTAAATACTGACTTGAAGGGGTTGAAAAATTATGCAATTATTTTGTAATTTATCTTTGTAAATAATTTAGTTGACTTTGAGGAGATTTTTTTCCACTTTGATATGAATCTTTTTCTGTTGATCAGTATTAAAGAAAAAGCCAAGTTTAGGAGACGGGAGTTTTTTCAGACATATTAAGTAAAAGTAAGGTTAGAATAGGTATCAGACCACTGGAAAATGGTGCTGGATAGGTGGTAATGAGGGACAAAGAAATGGCAGATGAACTTAATAAGTACACGTTTGTATTTTGCATCAGTCTTCCCTGGGGAAGATATGTATACCAGAAATTCGAGAATATCATGGGGCAGAAAAGAGTGTAGTTGCTCTTACTAAGGAGAATCACTAGATTCTGTACCTGTTCTAGAAGATTGGAAAATTGCAAATGTCACTCCACTCTTTAAGAAGGGAGGGAGGCAGAAGTAAAGAAATTTTGGCTTGTTAGTCTGACTCCAGTGATTAGGAAGACGTTGGAGTCCATTATTTAGGATGAAGTTTCAGGGTAACTGGAGGCACATGATAAAGTAGGCCAAAGTCAGCATGGCTTTCTCAGGGAAAATCTTGCCTGACAAATCTGTTGAACTTCTTTATAGAAATAATAGGCAGGATAGACAAAGGCAAGTCAATGGATGTTATTTATTTGGATTTTCAGAAGGCCTTTTACAAGGTGCCGCACATGAGGCTGCTTTACAAGACAGGAGCTCGTGGTATTACAGGAAAGATACTAGCATGGATAGAAAACTGGGTGACACAGTAGCGTAGTGGTTAGCACAACGCGATGTGGGTTCAATTCCAACCACTGCCTGCAAGGAGCTTTTACGTTCTGTCTGTGATCTCATGGGTTTCCTCTGGTGCTCCGGTTTCCTCCCACAGTTCAAAGACATACCGGTTAGTAGGTTAATTGGTCATTGTACATTTTCCCATGATTAGGCCAGGATTAAATCAGGGGATTGCTAGGTGGCACGACTCAAAGGGCCATAAGGGCTTGCTCTGTGCTGTAGCTCAATAAATAAATAAAATGAACAAAGATTGGCTGACTGGAAGGAGGCAAAGATTGGGAATTAAGGGGCCTATTCTGGTTGGCTGCCAGTGATTAGTGGCATTCTGCAAGGGTTGGAATTGGGACCACTTCTTTTTGCCAGTGATTTGGATGATGGAATGGATGGCTTTGTGGCCAAGTTTGCAGACAATACAAAAATAGGTGGAGAGGCAGGTAATATTGAGGAAGCAGAGAGACTGCAGAAGCAGCCATTTAGGAGAATGGGCAAAGAAGTTGCAGATGGAATATAGTGTCAGGAAGTCTTTGGTCAAACACAGTGGTGAAAGGAATATAAGCATAAGTAATTTTCTAAATGAAGAGAAAATTCAAAAATCAGAGATGCAAAGGAGCTTGGGAGTCATTGTGTAAGATTCCCTAACTTGTAGGTTGAGTTGGTGGTAAGGAAAGCAAATGTAATGTTGGCATTCATTTTGAGAGGACTAAAATATAAGAACAAGCATGTAATGCTGAGGCTTTATAAGGCATTGGTCAGACTGCTTGGAGTATTGTGAGCAGTTTGGGCCCCCTATCGAAGAAAAGATGTGCTGATATTGGAGAGGGTCCCAGGAGGATCATGGGAATGATTCCAACTTATGAGGAGTGCTTGATGCCACTGTGTCTGTACTTACTGGAGTTTAGAAGAATGACAAGTCCACATTAAAACCTATCAAATATTGAAAGACCTAGATAGAATGGATGCAGAGAGGATGTTTCCTATAGTAGTGGGTGAGTCTAGAACAAGAGGGCACAACCTCAGAATAGAAGGACCTTTGTTTAGAAGAGAGATGAGGAGGAATTTCTTAAGTCAAAGGATGGTGACTCTTTGGAAATGATTGCCACCGACAGATGTCCTAATTTTGTTCTTGTGTCTTATGCTGTTTGAGCCGATATTTTCCTCCAGCGGGTTACTTGTTGCTTGAGATTCAAGCATCTGCAGTCTCTTGTGTCTCCTTCTGAGGGGGTTTTACTGGACTGATACCTGGAATGGGTCAGTGATCCTGTGAAAAAAGGTTGTCAAGTCCTGTATCTCCTGGAGTGAGAGAGAGCAGGTGAGAAAGGACTTGACCACAGTGGATTAAAGTCCTACTGGTTGGATGCAGACAGGATGTTTCCTCTAGGGGTAGAATCGACAATTAGGAGTCACTGGTTAAAAAAAACAAACTGTTGCCCATTAAAGACAGAGACAAGGAGGTTTTTTTTTTCCTCTTTAGAAGTGGTGAATCTCTTCTTCAAAGATGGTCTTTGAATATTAAGCCCCATCCACACCTAAACGAGCATGCATGCCAATATTATGCTCTAAATGATGATGAGTGGTGACTTGATAGAGGTGTATAAGTTTGTGAGAGGCACAGAGTGCAGAGCAGCATCTTTCTCCCAAAGCGGCAAGGTGGCCAGATGACATCTGTTTAAGGTGAGTGGGGAAAAGTTTAGAGGAGGTGTCAGAGATCATTTATTATTTAACACAGATAGTGTTAAGTGCCTGGAATGCATTGTCAGGGATGGCAGTAGAGACAAATACATGAGGCACATTTAAGGTACTCGTATATAGGCGCATGGATGTAGGAAAAATGGAGGCTGATTGGCTGTGAATATTCTATGGAGATGGCTGGATGATTGATAAGAGAGGGGAAGATGGGGCCAAGCACATAGCTAGTTCAATCAAGACATAATTGGAAGGGGAAGGGCAGGCTTGAGGGACAGAGTAGCCTACTCTAGCTCCAAATTCTATGCTGGCATACTGTCATGATCAATGTTTTTCTTGCATTATTTGTGAGCGAAAGCAGAGGATATATAAATGTAAGGGGCTGTAGAGAGAAAAGTGGACTCAGCCCACAAGCATATCCGTTCCCACAATCAGTAGTATCTACAAGAGACTGCCACAAGAAAGCCACATCCATCATTAAGAATCCCCACCATTCAGGCCATGATATCTTTTTGCAGCTACCATCGAGTAGGAGGTACAGAAGCCTGAAGTCCTACAACATGAGGTTCAGGAACAGCTACTTCTCTTCATCCATTTCATTCGTGAACCATTCGGTAATCACTACCTTCATATGTGAACACTATGACCACTTTGCACTTCAGCCTATCGATGCAGTTATAAAGAAAGCAAGACAATGTCTATTAGTTGAAGTCTGTCCGGAGCCTTATGGGCTCACCAGGCCAGTGCTTATGCCAGTTTCCATGGCGTGAAGCGACTGAGAGCACAAGACTCCCCCCTCCGATAGGATGCCAGTCGATCGTAAGGTTAACCTCCAGCATTTTGCCGGAACCCATTTTCAGCCAGGTGGACTGGAGCAGTGTGTGGTTAAGTGCCTTGCTCAAGGACACAACATGCTGCCTCGGTTGGGGCTTGAATTCAGGATTGCTAGTCCAATGCCTTAACCACTTGGCCAGCGCCATTTGAAGAGATTTGGTATGTCAACAAATACACCCAAAAACGTCTAGATGTACCGTGGAGAGCATTCTGACAGGCTGCATCACTGGCTGGTATGGGGGGGGGGGGGGGGGGGAGGCTACTGCACAGGACCGAAAGAAGCTGCAGAGGGTTATAAATTTAATTGGATCCATCTTGGCTATCAGCCTACAAAGTACCCAGGAGTGGTGTCTCAGAAGGGCAGCATCCATTATCAAGGACCTCCAGCACCCAGGACATGCCCGTTTGGAGGTAGAGGAGGTAAGGGGTGGGAGATGGAGGTAGAGGAACAATAATGCAGACTATTAACTAAATGGAAAGAAGGTTCAAACATCAGTGGGACTTGGGAATGTTCGTTCAAGACTCCCAGAAGGTTAATTTATAGGTTGAGTCAGTGGTAAAGAAGTCAAATGCAATGTTGGCATTTATTTCAAAGGGTGTAGAATTCAAAAGCGAGGAGAAAATGTTGAAACTTTATAAGACACTGTCAGGCCTGCACTTGGAGTATTGTCAACAGTTTTGGGCTCCATATCTCACAAAGGATGTGTTGACTTTGGAGAGAGTCCAGAGGAGGTTCATGAAGATGTTCCTAGGAATGAACGGGTTGACATTTGATGAGCGTTTGGCAGCCTTGGGCCTGTACTCACTGGAATTTAGGACAACGCTGGGGATTTCACTGAAACCTACCAAATGTTGAAAGGACTAGATACGGTGAGTATGCAGAGGATCTTTCTGTGTACCCAGAACTAATGGGCACAGCCTCAAAATTGAGAATTGATCCTTTGGAACAGAGGTAAGGAGGATTTTTTTGTCAGCCAGACAGCAGTGAATCTGTGGAAAGCTCTGTCACTGACTGCGGTGGAGGCCAAGTCCATGCGTATATTTAAGGTGTAAGTTGATAGCTTCCTGATTGGCCAGGGTGTCAAAGGATATGGTGAGAAGGCAGGTGTATCGGGTTGAGTGGGATCTGGGATCAGCCATGATGGAATGGCAGAGTAGACTTGATGGGCTGAATGGCCTAATTCTGCCACTATGCTGGCCGTGACAGCGTGAAGGCCAATCTTTCGGTGGAAGGACAGAAGGGAACTGTATTTTGCTATCCCTCAGCAATAGCACTCACTGGCTTATAATGAATGTTAGTCACTCACAGAGTGACAGGAACCAAATACAGTGAGGACACAGGAACCCTCACATAACAGGGTGTCAACAAGCATGTACAGTGAGGATGCAGGAACTACAGGCAGAGAAGAGCCAGGAACATTATGTGGAGTGGGGTTAGTAGTTGTACCTGTGAGTCAGGAATACCAAGCAGTGGGGAGCCAGGGAAAATGCATGATGAAGAATCAAATAACAAGCAGACAGGAACCACAGGCAATGAAACAGAGACACAGGAAGTGCATCTGGAACTACAAGCAAAGAGGCAAAAGGAACAGGCTGTGGGCCAGGAAGTATGGATGGGTGATTGATTTCTGATAAGCAGAGAGTGAGAATGTTAAATGTGACCATGCAGCAACATCAGTAAGATCATGGGGGTTGAGGTCACAGATCAGCTGTGTGAGGAGTTCGCTCAGGGGACCGAGCCACTGCATCCGCTCCTGAGGGGCAGGTTGCACTTGCAGGGAGAGAATGAAGGCCCACTGCATGGGCTGTCGCATTTCAGCTCGCAGGGGCGGGGGAACGCTCAGGGAGACGAGTCCGAACTGAGCCGGAGATCGGCCCCTGGGGCCATTCATTTATCAGAGATCCCATTATAGACAGTTTGACCTTGGTTGGGGAGAAGCGGGGAGTAGGGAGGGATTATCAGCTGCAGGTAACATTACATCTGCACTCACCCATCCTATAGCTCCCCTCAAGCTCCTTACCGAGCAGAGGAAGGGTTGATTCAGTGCCAACAATAACCATATAACAATCACAGCACGGAAACAGGCCATCTCGGCCCTCCTAGTCCGTGCCGAACTCTTAATCTCACCTAGTCCCACCTACCCGCACTCAGCCCATAACCCTCCACTCCCTTCCTGTCCATATACCTATCCAATTTTACCTTAAATGACACAACTGAACTGGCCTCTACTACTTCTACAGGAAGCTCATTCCACACAGCTATCACTCTTTGTGTAAAGAAATACCCCCTCGTGTTTCCCTTAAACTTCTGCCCCCAACTCTCAAATCATGTCCTCTCGTTTGAATCTCCCCTACTTTAAATGGAAACAGCCTATTCATGTCAACTCTATCTATCCCTCTCAAAATTTTAAATACCTCGATCAAATCCCCCCTCAACCTTCTACGCTCCAATGAATAGAGACCTAAAATAGAGATACTGTGCACTGTAGACTAATACATCACAGATGAAGTGGGGGGCATGTATTTAAAGAGGGGAAAGTTCAAAGGAGATGCACGGGATATTATTTTTACACAGAGAGTGGTGAGTGCTTGGAAGAGGCTGCCGGGGAGGTGGTGGAAGCACATATAATAGAGGTGTCTAAGAGGCTGTTAGACACGTGAATGTGCAGGGAGTGAACGGATGTGGACCACGGACAGACAGATGGGATTTGCTTAATTTTGTGTTGTGGTTGGTGTTTACATCATGGGTTGAAGGACCCATTCCTGTGTTGCATTATTCAGTACAGTTCTTTTCAGTCCCACCCACACACAAACACTCAAGCACACACACCACACACCCACGCACACAAGCACACAGTCCCACACTGACACTCCCTTGAATTCACACACACAATTTTGGAGGCAAAGGCATGTGGGTTGGTTAATTGGCTACTGTAAATTGTTCCTAGTGTGTAGGTGAAGGGCACGATTGATAGGAATTCAGGTAGCAAAAAATAGTATTCTGGTGTAAATCTGCAATAATTGGATGGTTGCTAGTCAGCATGGACTCAATGGGCCAAAGGGCCTCCTTGTCTATCCCGGAAGAGTTGATAGCAAACTCACATGCTGCCTTACACTGCACAGTCCATGTGCATAATAGACACACTCACACATGTACACACACAAACATGCATACACTCACAGATTCAGCCACACACACATACATGGACACTCACATTCACACACACACACACTCCATGTGCCCATAATACACACACTCATGTACTAGTTCCCTCCCCATACACAAGCACACATCACCATGCTTACACTCAAACACACCCACAGGCACTCCCCCACAAATTCCCACTGACCCACACATTTCCTCCTCTATTCCCCCCCCCCAAATCCACCTTCCTCAATCTTCTTCAACCATCTCCCCCCCCCCAAATCCACCTTCCTCAATCTTCTTCAACCATCTCCCCCCCCCCCATCCTCTTTTCTCTCTTGACTCCAAGGCACATCTTACAAGTGAGTTTTGATGGAGAGGAAGGTAGGGAGGGAGAGAGTGAGTGAGTTATGAGAGGGAGTGAGGATGTTGAATCAGAGATTAGCTGGGGGAGAGGGTGAGGGCATTGAGGAATAGTTGGGTGAGAGTAAGAGAGGGGAGTGAAAGAGTGAGGAGAGGGGAAGAAGGTGAGAGGAAAGGGCAATAGTTGGGGTAAGAAGGTAAGGGGAGAGGGGAATAGTTGGGGAGAAGATAAAGAGGGGAATAGTTGCGGGAAGTGGGGGAGAGTGTGGGATGGTGAACTGGGGAATGGATGAGGGAAGCTGGGCAGGGTGTGGGTTGCTGAGTTGGGGAATGAATGAGGGAACTGTGAAATAAGGTTGGGGGAATGGAGGAGCAGTAGTGGGGACGAGGACAGGTCTGGCGCGACGACGCCTTTGGGAATTCTAGACACTGAAACTGAACCATTTCCCTGATCATTTCGGGCGCCGGGAGACGTGAAGCGAACGTGGCTCGGTAATGTTAGAGATGGGAGCACCACCCAACAGCGGAACGACGAGGCGCGGGGACCTCAGGTTGGACCCAGTGGATCGACCTCCTTTGAACCTGGTGCCCCGCCGGAAAGTGGGAACACTATCTCCCCTCCCCACCCCACAACCCCGACATGCCCGGGGGGGGGGGGGGTGACCAAAAGTTGCCATGGCACCCACCTGCCGGAACATTTCACATGGCCTTACCTCAAGATTGGTCCAATCCTCGGACGATCCCGGGACACTCTCGCGGAGATGGGGAGCAGCGAAGGGGGAGGGGAGGCTGGGGTTGGGGGGGGGGGAGAGGTTGTATGAGTTGGGAACAGGAGGGAAGCGGGGCAGTTGGCGTCTTGGAACGACCCCTCCCTCCTCTCCGTCGTTCCCCGGAACGCCTCCCCGTCCCGCACCCCAAGTTCCCCCTCCCACCCCGCCCTTCTCTGCGGGAGGTTCAGTAAGGGCAGGAGGGCACGCCTTCTGTCAGCCACCGCCCTCCATTGGGGAGGGCCATCGAAGTCTTCAGCATCGCTCCTCTCGCTCGCCTTGCACCCCAACCTCCGTCCGCCTTCGGGTCAAAAGCAAGAGGCTCCTTCCTTAATCTCCCCGGGAAATCAGAAGGTTGATCCGGCGTTGTCACCGGGCGGGAAAAGCCATCCACTGCACCACCGGGTCCGTGCTTCGGGATGAGCTTGCAGGCAGCGAGGAGAAGCCAGCTTCCTCCGCCGGAATCCGGAGCGGAGAGAGAGAGGAGCAACAGTTCCCGGCCCTTCTCTGCTCACTCCCCGCGTCAAAACTGTAGGCCGGTTGCCATGGTTTCCAATCATTTCACAGAGAGAGGAGAGGAGGGAAGAAAAAAACAGGCTGGAACGATGCTTGCGTTTTAATTACAGATCAGGAGCAGCGTGTACAGAGCCTGGTGGGGACTGGAAGGGAATGCAGTCTGTGTGTGTGTATATGCTTCGGTATAAACTGCTTCAGAATAAAAGCACTGAGATGATGAGGGATGTGGTGATGAACACGTTCCTAAGGAGAGCTGTGGAGGCCAAAATTACTGGGTATATTTAAGGTAAAGTTTGACAGGTAAGGAGAGTGGGGGGGGGGACGGTGGTAAGAGTTCAAGGGGGAACGCGGTTAAAAAATCGACCCTGACAAATGGCGGGGCAACCACGATGGACTGAATGGCCTGATTCTGCTCCCAGTATCCTTTGGAGCGGTGTCTCATGGAAGGCTGTGGCCCGGGACTGAACCTGTTCGGAACGATGCGTGGGCAGGGCCGCGATCCCACTTGGTGACCCGTTCTCACACAGACACAATGGGCGAGAGCCGAGGCTCCTCGGACAGGGTGGGAGATTCGCCTCGCTCCCATAAGAACATAAAACTTAAGAGCAGAATTAGGCGATTCGGCCCATCGGGTCTTCACTGCCATTCCATCCTGATTGATTTATTATCCCTCTCAATTTCATTCTCCTGCCTTCTCCCTGTAATCTTTGACGCCATTACTAATCAAGAGTCTATCAATCTCCATTATAAATAATTCCCAATGACTTGGCCACCACAGCCGTCTGTGCATTTCACAGATTCACCACACTCAGGCTTCCAGTGGTTTACAATTGGCTCCAGGGAAGGAGGCCTGAGTAGGGTTCCCTGGACTCTTTTTGTGAGGGTAAGTCACACCCCTCACAAGAGGGGTGATAGAGGACGGTGAGGTGGGTGGGCCTGTACAAAGAGAGACGACCCTTTCTAGACTAACTGCCTGCCTAGGTACCAATAGAATCCAGTTGAGAAGGGTCCAGCTGCCATGTGGGAAGCAATGCAGGATGCTTGTTTACAACGACATCGCAAAGACCCTAAGGCCATGACCTGGGGATCACTGGAGGAAGACGGGCCACTCAGCCCCTCAAACCTATCCCACCATTCCTGAAGATCCTGTCTGCTGCCTGGAACGTTTCACATCCCTCCATCCTCACTCATCAAGGTTCTATTCACCCCCACCTTAAAGATATTTACAGACTCTGCATGTACCACCCTATGAGGAAGTTCTGTGCACCCCCTCAAGAGAAAATGTTTCACCTCTTCACTGTCTCAAAGGGACAATGACTTTTTAAACTTGAGGTCTGGTTCAAAGATTGTTAGGCGCCAATGGGATCAATGAAGACCTCTAATGCTTCAAAAGTCCGGCAGAAATGTGTGTTTAAAAAAATGAAAGAACGGATGAGGCTTGTAGAGTGGGGCAGCAGGTCTACAGCTCCGGAGACCCAGATTCAGTCCTCTGCTGGTGTCTGTGTGGAGTTTTGCATTCTCCCTGTGACCAAATGGTTTTTCACCCCCACCCCCATATTCTATTTTCCTCCCACATTGCAATGATATGCAAGTTGACAGGTTACCTGGTCACTGTAAATTGTCCTGACTTACCAGCTGAGTATTTCCAGCAGTCCCTGTTTTTTTACTGCATTGTACATTCATATTTAATTGAACATAGAATGAAGCAGGAGCAGGCCGTTCTGCTCACAATGTTACACTGAAATAATTATAGAATTTAAATGCCCAACTAAACTCATCCCTTCTGCCTGCACAATGCCCATCTCTCTCCATTGTCTGCACATTCACCTTCCTATCTAACACCTCCATCCTCCACCATCCCCAGCACAGCATTCAAGGCATTCACCTCTCTCTGTGTAAAAGATCAGTCCCATATATCTCCTTTAACTTGCCTCCCTCACTTTAAACACACGCTCTCTAGTGTTTGGCATTTTGGCTTTGGAAAAACGAGACTGCTGCACACCCTATCTAGGCCTCTCATCTTATTACCTTCTATCAGGTCTCCTGTCTGCCTCTGTTTAAGAGAAAACAACCCATGTTTATCCAACCTCTTCTTATAGTACATACCCTCTAATCTAGACAGCATCCTGGCAAACCACTCATGTACCCTCTCTAAAACCATTACATCCTTTATTTGAGGCAACCAGAACTGAATACAATACTCCAGCTGTAGCTGCAATATAACTTCCCAACTCTTGAATCAGTGCAAGTATGTCATACAGTACAACTTCTTTCCTATCCTATCAACCCGTGCAGCCACTTTCAGAGGTATTTCTGGAAACTCCAATGCATCGCACAAATTTCCCCTCAACCAAGTCATCTAGTCCTACTTTTTACCCGCTCTCCAAACTTAGACTAAAATGTAGGTCATCTAATTAGGAAGTTTGCCAGTGAGTCAAAGATTGATGAAGTTGGGGATAGTATTGATGGTTGTCAAGGGATACAGCAGGATACAGATCATCTCCTCATACCTCGCTTTGGACCATCAAGGGTGGAGATGGTCAGCATGACAGGACATTAGTTTAAGGTGAATGGAGGAAAGTAGCTGTCTGAGGTATTTTTTATGCACAGAGAGGTGGGTGCATGGAAGAGGCAGATATATTAGGGACGCAGAAGAGACTCAGGCAGGTGCAAGGATATTGTGGGTTAAAAGGTGGACTGAAGGGCCCATAATGAACTGTACTGTTCTATGCATTTCTTCTAATACTGCACTCGGTGTTCAAAATGTGGCCTCTTCTACAGTGGAGAAACTAAACATACATTGGGTGATAGTTATGTGGAAAACCTGCATTCAATCTACAGATTCCTGCCACTTTAATTCTCTATCATATTGGTCTGTGGCCCCCTGTTCTTCCACAGTGAGATCCAACACAAGCTGAAATACCCATCTTCCACATGAGCACTTTGCAATCTTCTGGTCTCAAGATTGAGTTCTATATCTTTAGGTAACTCAGTCTCAGTCTGTGTTAGTCGTCCATTTGTGATATTGGCTCATCTTGCTTGTTTTCCCTGTGGAAGTGGAGGAAGTCTCCAACCTGACCTATCAGATATATCTCCTGCTCTGTATTCCACAACTCCTGCATTTTTTGTCCATATTCTCACACTTGAACTGCTCCAATTCACACATTGACCATAGACCACTTCTCCCCTTGGTCTACCTGGTTTTACCCCATCAGACATACCTCTCAGCACTGCCTCTCCCCCCATTCTTTCATCCTTCCTGCAGTTTATTGGGCATCTTTTGTCTCCTTCCCAGTTCTGTCTCTCTACCCACAGATGCATCCTGACCTGCTGAGTATTTCCAACATTGTTTTTTGTTTTAGATAGTCATAACCTTTTTCCTCTGGCAAGGGTATCAAAACCAAGAGGGCACAGGCTTAAGGCAAGTGAGGGAAAGAGCTTTAAAGGAGAAATAGGGCATGATCTGTTGATGCATAACAATTTTTATGGATACACCACAGACTGCATCCTATCCAGGTGCATCAGAGCTTGGTCTTGTAACTATCTCCCCATGACTACAAGAAACTGCAGAGAGTTGTGGATGCAACTCAGCACATCAAGAACACCAACCTCGTCCCCATGGTCTCTTCTGTACTTCTCAGTAAGGCAGCTAGACTTCTCCCACCCTGGGCTTTCTCTACTCTCCCCCCTCCTATCAGGAGAAGCCTGAAAGCATGTACCACCAGGGTCAAGGACAGCTTCTACCCCGTGCTTAAAAGTCTATTACATCTTTCCCTAGTGTGATAAGATGGACTATCGATCTCACAATCTTCCTCTTGATCCTGCACTGAAATTTCTCTGTAGCTGTTACTCTGCGTTGTTACTGTTTTACCTTGTTCTAGTTCAATGTACTGTGTAATGATTTGATCTCCATGAACAGTATGTAAGGCAAACTTTTCATTTTATCTCAGTGCATGTAGCAAAAATCAACCAAAACTAAAAAGCCAACACCAAACAGACAATTAATCTCATTGCAACCCAAGTGAGCAGAAACCCTCAGCAGAGAATGCAGCCCAAAAAAGGACCATTCTCCTGATAACTCAGGAGGATGGAGAGAGTCACAGCGGGTTAAATCCTGCTTCCCAATTCCAAGTCTGCTCGCATCCACACTGATAATTCCACTACAAATCTCCTGGGAGTATGGAGTCCAATTCCAAGATCACTCTCACACTGCTGTTCGTGAGGTCCCGTCCAAACAGCAGTGGTGGGGCCAAGAGCAACAGGCACATGCACACGCAGAGAGGCAAGGCTGAAAGTCATCGGTGTTCCCCTCAGGCAGAGGTGTGTTGGGGGATATAGTATTAACCATGCTGTATCCATGCCAGAATGTGGGTATGAAACACAGTCACCTGATAACTGTTTCACCAACAGACCACAATCAATGAGACCAGACTGAGAAGGTGAGTGGGAACGGGAATCAGGGATATAGATTCCAGTCTCCCCTCACTGGCCACATGTGGGCACTGCTCTTCCATCTAGGAGGGGGCTCAGCCCCCATATCCCTGTATAGAGGAGGGAGGTCCATTGGACACATCAAAAGTCCCAACTGAGGACCAACCTCGAGCGCATATCCAACAGCTGCATCATCACCACCAACTAGAGGAGAGTGGAGGATGAGGGGATATCAGGAAGGAGGGGACAAGTTATGTGAGAGGAGAGGGTGGGAGAGGGAGTAGCTGCAAAGGGGAGGGCAGGGTGGAGGAGACACTGGACAGATGGGAGGGGGCAGAGTGGATACTGGGGGGAAGGAGGGGATAGTGAAGGAAGGGAAGAGGGAGAAGGTGGGAATACTGGAGAGAGTGGACAGATATAGATACTACCATGCTCCTACCGTGGTCAGCGTGTCTCCCTTCCACTGGGACACTGACAGTTCGCCGAAGCAGTTTGGTCCTCGAGGAAGGCTCGTGCCTTCGTTCCCGAAGCAACAAGGGGTGGACCTGTGAATCAAATGCAGTGTCAGCACCCGCACTGTGGGCTCAAGCTGCACAAGGCCTGAAATGGGATGAGACAGGGCCTTAGACAGAGGAGTGAATTTCCCACTACACTATCCCATCACTCACTCCTGACTCCATTCTCCACAACCTTCCAGGGCAGGGAATTCCAGAGAGTCACCATCCCCTGGAAGAAGGTCTTACACACCTCAGGTTTTAAGTGACTGCTGCTGTAACTGCATCCAATTGTTTGTGAAACTCCCACTAAAGAAAACCATTGAGTCAAGCTCCCTCAGGATCGTAAGATGCTAGTGGGACTGGAGATACTGGATCAGCAACCACAAATTGCTGAAGGAACTCAGCAGGCCAGGTAGCACCTATGAACATTTGCTATTTCGGGCCAAGACCATCAGTTCTTAAGAAGGATCTTGACTCAAGACATTGACTGTTTATTTCCCACCAATAGATCTTGCCTGACCTGCTGAGTTCCTCCAGCATTTTGTGTGTGCTGAATCCTCAGCTCCTAAGTGTTTAAATTCCTAATTCAGCTGAACACCAAACAACATAAATTGTACTGACCAACAATCCCCCATTTCCACAAATCCCATTTTAT
This sequence comes from Hypanus sabinus, assembly GCF_030144855.1. Classification (NCBI taxonomy): domain Eukaryota; kingdom Metazoa; phylum Chordata; class Chondrichthyes; order Myliobatiformes; family Dasyatidae; genus Hypanus; species Hypanus sabinus. The sequence continues at coordinate 158,633,218 of NC_082710.1, forward strand.
TCTCCCCACATTGCCATCGGCTGCCTCCCAGATTCTACCCTCACCCACACATGAGGACTGATTTTTCAGCCCACAGTTAGTGGGTTAGCTGTGTGTCTCTGGAGTGTGGGAGGAAATCAGAGTAACTGGGGGTGGGGGGGTGCACACAGTTGCTGGGAGAAGGTGTAAACTCAACATCCAGAAAGGACCAGAGGTCAGGATCAGACATGGCTCTCTGGAGTTGTGGGGTGCCCAGTGTGATAGAGCATTAAAGCACAGAAGCAGCCCTTTGTCCACCTAGTCCATGCCAACCTAGTCCCATCTACCAGTGCCCAGGTCATAGTGCTCCATACATCCTTCATCTGTCTACTCATCCAAACTTCTCTTCATGCCAACCTTTAGCTTCTGGCAATAGGATTATCGCCTCATCCCAGGAGTTAGCCACGTGGGAAGAGGGTTGTTCCAGGATCAGAAGGCAACTCTCTCTCCTTTGCTCCCTGCTCTTAGCTGGTGCCCACCCCTCCCACGAGCTGCTCCTCACTCCTGCCCGGTCTTACCTCTTCCTCGTCTAACATAAGAAGCTGATTTCCGGAGATGACGCAGAATTTGGGGTTCCAGATAGGACGCTCGTAGGGTGACTGGTTGTAGGAGATTCGGTGGCCTGGAGTCCCTCGCACATCTGGAAGGCAAATTAGATGCGTGTTAACTGGCACCCTCTGCAGGCACCAGCCATTGCTTGCTCCCCTTCTCTTCCCTCCCCCTTCTCATCCACTGAAGAGTTCCCTCACTTGTTCCCCACTCCCAGTATTCTGGCTATCATTTCCCTCTCGACCAGTTTCAGATCTTCACACCAGTTGGCCATCTTCTCCTTGCTGGTTCTCTGTCAAAGCAACCAGCTAATTATAATTCTGATGACGAGTCTTTGAAAAGATGAGTCTGTTTCTCTTCCCTTCGATGCTGCCTGACCTGTTGAATATTTTCAGTATTGTTGATCCAAACCCCAGCTACTTCATCCACCAATGATCTAATTCCATGATGGTCCCATCGTCCACTACCTGTTGACTGTGATTCTAACCACACAGCAGGAACAATGTTCCACTCATGTTTTTTTTTTCAAGTAATTGTAGAGTCATAGAGCTAAACACAGTAGAAACAGGGTCTTCGTGATGACCAAGCAACCTATTTGATGTGATCGCATTGTGTGCATTTGACCCATGTCACTGAAAACCTTCCTGGCAACGCACCTATCTGAAAGCATTTGTTTAATGCTGGACTGTGCATTATCTTGTACTGGTTTAGAATATGGAATAGTATAGTACTAAAACAGGCCCTTTGTTCACAGTGGTGTGCTAAACTAATTAAACTAGTAATTAAATGCTAAAATAAACTAATCCTTTTTGCCTACACAAAATCCATCTTCTTTAATTTCCTGCACATTCATGTGCCTACCAAAGACACCTCTGTTGGATTTGCCCCCAGGCAGTGCATTTTAGGCACCAGCCACTCTGTGTGAAAAATCTTGTTCAACACATCTGCTTTCTACTTCCTCCTCTTACCTTAAGTGTGTGCCCTCTAGTGTTAGACATTTTGACCCAAATGCATTATACTTGCCTCAACCACATCTTCTAGCAGTTCATTCAATCCTCTTCCCAACTCCTCCTGATTTTATGCACTAATCACTAATACTTGACCCCTCTCCCAATGGGAAAAGCCTTCCACTATCTGTTCAATTTACCAACACTTACCACATTTCTCTCTGAAGAAAACAGTTCTTGACCCTCTCACACAAACAACTGCTGGAGGAAAGCAAAAACATCCTCTCCTACCGAGCTCTTCCAACAGTCTGTTTGTAGCTCCAGATTCCCGTCTCTGGGTAAGTGACATCTCATGAACTATTATTGGGTTTATTGTACTGCCCTGCCCTCTCTCCCCACCTATATACCTTCCCCTTTACCTGGTCTCACCCATCACCTGCCAGCTTGTGCTTCTCCCTCCACCTTCTTATTCAGGCATCTGCCCCCTTCCTTTCCAGTCCTGATGAAGTGTCTCGGCCTGAAACATCTACTGTTTACTTCCCTCCATCAATGCTGCTTAACCTGCTGAGTTCCTTCAGCATTCTGTGTGTGTTGCTCAAGAGTAACAGCATCTGCAGAATCTCTTGTGCCTACTGTCAGGAATATCTCTGGATTTTATCCAATGCCCTAGTTTTGTTCCTGGGGTGAGGCGCCCACTAGGAGCCTCCATGCTCCATTTGAGACCAAGCAGAGTTTTACAAATGCTCAGAATGGCTTTTGTATCCTCTGCTCTCTGTTTTGAAGCCCACAACTGTGATAATCTTCTGAAGTGCTTTCCACAACTGTGAACCCTGGACTTTAAAATGACTGGAGGCAATTTCCTGAAGTAGTGTGTATGGCTGCCAAAATGCCTTAGTGTGACTGCTCCCAGACTGGATCACAACCAGGGATTCCCCAGGAAGGGGAAGTTTGGGAAGAGGTTGGGGTGGCTCTTCCAGAGTTCCAGTTCATCATTATTCAAAGATCAAAATAAATTTATTTTAAAAGTATACATATATCACCATACACAATCCCAAGCTTCATTTTCTTGAGGACATTCACTGTACATACAAAGAAACAAAAAAAAATTAACAAAATAATGTAAATAAATAAGCAATAAATATCGAGAACACGAGATGAAGAATCCTTGAAAGTAAGGATGTGGGAACAATTCAGTGTTAGGGTGAGTGAAGTTGAGTGAAGTTATCCCCTCTGGTTCAAGTTCCTAATGGTTGATGGGTAATAACTGTTCCTAAACCTGATGGTGTGGATTTTGAGGTTCCTTACCTCCTTCCGGATGAGAGCAGTGAAAAGAGAGCATAGCGTAGATAGTGGGGTCCTTGATCATGGATGCTGCTTTCCTATGACAGGGGTCCATATAGATGTGCTCAATGATGGACTCAGCTGTAATCCAGTACTTTCTGTAGGCTTTTCCATTCAAGGGTTTTGGTATTTCCATACCAGACAATAATACCAATTGTCAATATACTTTCCACAGCACATCTATAGAAGTTTTGTGGCACCACTCAGCCAGATTTTCAATCTCCCTCTTATATGCTGATTCATAACCACCTTTGATTCTGCCAACGACAGTGGTGTTGTCAGCAAACTTAAATATGGATTGGAGCGGTCATAATTACAGTCATAGTTATAAAGTGTGGAGGGCAGGGGACCAAGCACACAGCCTTGTGGTGGACCTGTGTTGATGGTGATTGTGAAGGAGGTGTTATCGCCAATCTGAGCTGACAGAAAATTGAGGATCGAGTTGCACAAGAAGGTATTGAGGCCAGATCTGGGAGCTTACTGATTAGTTTTGAGGGAATGACAGTATTGAATGCCGAGTTGTAGTTGATAATGAGCATCCAGATGTTCCAGGGTTGAGTGAAGAGCCAATTAAATGACATTTACAGTTGACTAGTAATGATTTTAGGCAAATTGGAGGGTATCCAAGTCAAACGTCAGGCAGGAGTTTTTATGTTTCAATACTGACCTTTCAAAGCACTGAACACTGTGGATGCAAGTGCTACTGGGTGATAATCATTGAGGCAAATTGCCATGTTCTTCTTAGCCCCAGTACGTGATGCCTGCTTGAAACAGGTGGGTATGTAAGACTGCCGAAGTGAAAGGTTAAAATTACCAGTTAACACTTCGGTCAGTTGATCAGCACAGGCCTTCAGTAGTTGGCCAAGTACCCCATCTGTGTCAGATGCTTTCCATGGGTTCACCCCCTTGAAAGGTGCTCTCATGTCGGCCAGAGAGACTGAAATCACGGAGTCATTTGGGGCTGTGGGGTTTGTGAAGGTACCTTCATGTTTTGATGGTCAAAATGAGCATAAAGGCTTTGAGCTCATCTGGGACTGAAACCCTGTAGTCACCAATGTCGCTTGGTTTCACTTTGTAAGAGGTGATAGCATTCAAGCCCTGCCACAGCTGCCAAGCATCCTTCAGTAATTCAGTTTTGGTCTGGATTTGCCACTTTGCACGTGAGATAATTTTCCTGAAGGTCCTACTGGACATCTTGTATTTTACTTGGTCACTGGATCTGAACACCACCAGTCTGGCTCTCTGTAGTTTGACGATCTCATGGTTCATCCAGGGCTTCTGATGCTGAAGACCCTGAATGATGTTGTGGGGACACACTTGTCTACAACAGTTTTTATAAAGACTGTGACTACTGTAGCATATTCATTCAGATCCTCTGATGAGCCCTTGATCACATCCCAGTCCACGATTCAAAACTATCTCCTCCTCTGCCTCCTGCAATCATCTCTTCATTGTCTTTATCTCTGGAGTTTTGCTCTTTAGTATCTGCTGGTCTGCAGGTAGGAGGATAGCCAGACGACTACTAGAAATGCAGTCCAGGGATGGAGCAGTGAACGTTCCTAATTGTGGAGTAATAGTTGTTGAGTGTGTTGGGACCCCTTATGCTGCAGATGATATATTGATGATAATTGAGCCAGGATTTCTTCAAACAAGAATGACTAAAGTCTCTGATAATGATTTGCAAGGCATCAGGGTAGGCTGTTTCTTGTTTGCTTATCACTGTACTCAATACTTCAAGTGCTGGCTTAATATCAGCCATTGGAAGTTTGTAAACTGATCAGAATAGTGGAAGAGAACTCACTCGGTAAGTAGAATGGTGGGCACTTAATCATTAGATATGGATAGTGGAAGGAAAATCACTCAGTATGTAGAATGGTTGGCACTTAATCATTAGCTATGCCAGGCTGGGCTACAGGAATGCAACAAGACTGCTGCGTCTGAGCACCATGAAGACTTTATCATGAAACACAGACCCCTCACATTTTGCCCTTTCAGAATCAGTAGTTCGGTCCACCAGTGTATCGAGAAATCCTCCAGTTTTCCCAATGATTTTGCATGTCTGAGGTGAGCAATGTCCCCGTGAAGCACAGAATGCAACAATACCTCAGCTCCCTCTGATGCAGCAATTGGCCCCTCAATCTTGTCTTCAGTGACTGTATATTTGCTAACAAGGTACTGGGTGGAGAAAGATTTACACCCTGCTGTTTTAGTCTGACTTGTACTCCACCCCTTCTCTTTCTCCTCTGGCCATGGCAACAAACCTTTGTCTGCTTAAAGGTACTGTACCTGCATTCCTGAGAGTTAAGTCCACTGAGTCCTTCAGAACATCGTGAAATCGCTCACTCGTGAAGACAGTTTGAAAGTTTGTTACTTAAATGGAAATTACAGGCTGCAAGTTGCACTTAAAGTAATTCAAAAGAAGTATATTTAGAAGTTTTGTCAGCTGCCCACAAAATGTTGATATGTTTCTTCAGCACCATCTTGATAAAATATGGTATTACCAAATTGGCATCACTGATACAGGAATGTCAAGCTCTCATTCATAATACAGGACCTTCTCTGTTAATTTGCTCATTCTTGTCCTTATTTTGTCTCATTGCTACTGACTGGACCACAGGGATGACACTCAAAGGCTTCTCAGTTGCAAAACTCTTCCCATTGGGTATGGGACAAGCCATTTGGCCCATTGAATCCATGTTGACTCACACGGATGTCCCATTTCCCTCACCTATTCCCATCCAAACCTTCAGGATTCTATCCTTCTCCCTACATATCAGGGACAATCTACAGAGGCCAATTAACCCACTGACCCACATGACTTTGGGATGTGGGAGGAATTCAGAGCAGTCACGGGAGAATGCAGTCTCCGCACACAGACAGTGCTGAAGGTTGGGATAGAACCCGGGGTCTCTGGGGTTGGGAAGCTACAGCTCTACCTATTACGCTGCCTGAGAATACTGTGCCTCAGTTATCCCATCTGTGTTGGTTGCTGGTCAGAAGATAAGGAGTGTTCATTGATCCTGGCTCTTCCTTTCCTGAGATGTCCTGTGTGATGACTATAGAGGAGGTAACATCGCATGTGTGTAGGTCTGGTCGCCACACAATGATTACATTAGAGAAGGTGCAGGAAAGGGCCAGCGACATGGATGTTCACATCTGTGGGTGGTGGGCTGGCAACTGTTGTGGACAAGGACCAACAGGGACAAGGATTGGTTGCCCCACCCCAGGTAAACAAATCCCACCAGGTCAAACATCCAATCGAGCAGAGGGCATGAGAGCCAGTGATCCCTGAGGTATTCGAGTTGGCGAGTCCAAGGCCTGAAGTTTGGGGTCTTGTCATTAGCTAGTCTTATGGTCAATACCAAAGATCAGAGGCTGAAACCCTATGATCAAAGCCCTGAACCTATGAGTTTTAAGTTAACTGGGAAGTCAAAGTTGATATCCTTGAGACCACTGGAGCCCCAGAGGCCTCTCCCTGAGTTGGAGGGCTATCTGTGTGGGTAGGTGAGAGGGAAGGAGCTTATTTTGTTGTGATGTTGTTGCTCGTTTGGTTCTGTATTGTTCTGCTGAACATTGTGGACGTGCTACGTTAGCAACAGAATGTGTGGCAACTCCTTTGGGCTACCCCAGCACATCCTTAGGTTGTGTTAGTTGCTAATGCAAATAACGCTTTTCACTGTATGCTTCGATGTGCTTGTGATAAATTAATGAATCGGAATCTGAAAGATTCACAAGCATGTTGCCAAGGCAGGAAGGAAGAATGGATCGGCAGATATTGTTTTTACTTAGAGTGAAGAAAGTGACATACAGAAGTTTATAGAATCATGAGAGATAAGGAGGATAGTCACATCAGTTTCCCCAGGGTAGCAGATGGGGTCCAAAACCAGAGGTGGTCGGTCTAAAATGAGAGGAAATTTATTTAAAAGGGACCTGGAGGGAAACATATTCACCCAGAGGGTGGTAGTGAGCTGTCAAAGGAAGTCATAGATGTGGCTACAATTATAATGTTTTATATACGTCTAGATAGATACATGGGTAGGAAAGGTGTGGATTTGACTAAATTAGATTAGGTTAGAATGGTTTGGCCCATTTATGACATGGTAGTTTTGGACAACTCAGGGATGTAGCATGTACATGATGGGCTGAAAGGCCATATAGTGCTATATAACTCTATGACTATGAGGGGGCATGGGGGATGCTTTCTGGGTACCTGGATGGGCACCGTAACCTCCTATCAGCCTCTCTGACCATGTCCTCCCTGGCAATGGATAACGTGGAGGCAACTCGCATCCTGATGGTGGCTCACCCGGCTGAGCTGTTTCCCCGGAGTGGGGCTTTGCCTGACATCCCACCAGGGCTGTCTGGGAGTGAATGCAAGCTTGCATTTCAAAATCTTCATGTTTTACCTTCCTCGTCAACCGATCCAGCTGTCTTAAGGGGTTAAAAGTCCCCCTGTCTCTGAACCCTGACCATGAGCATACAACACCAGGTATCCTATCCAGATGTGCATTGGCCCAATATATCCTGTCCAGGTTGTGTGTGTGCTACCTGCACATCCCATTCCCTCTATTTCATTCAGATAGGCATATATCCACTCTTTAACAAGAGAGGGAGAGAGAAAAAAGGAAATTTAAGAATTGTTAGCCTGATTTTAATGGTTGGGAAGATGTTGGGATCCTCTGTTAAAGTGAGGTTTTGGGGTACTTGGAGGCACATGATAAAAAGTCAGCATGGTTTCCTCAAGGGGAAATCTTGAAATTCTGAGTAAATAACAGGCAGATTAGATGAAGGTAAGTTGGTGGATGTTTTCTACTTGGATTTTCAGAAGGCCTTTGAGGCTGCTAAACAAGTTAAGAGCCCATGATATTACAGGAAAGATACTAGCATGGATAGAAGTTTGGCAGGAGGTAAAGTGTGTGAATAAATGAAGGTAAAAGCAATGTTAGCATCCATTTTGAGAGGTCTACAATATTAAAGCAAGGATGTGATGTTGTGGCTTTATAAGGCATTTGTTAGACTGCACTTGGAATATTGTGAGCAGTTTTCGGTCCCTTATCTAACAAAGGATGTACTGGCATTGGAGAGAGTCCAGAATGTTCACAAAAATGATCCCAGGAATGAAAAGGTTGAAGTACAAGGAGCATTTGATGGTTCTGGGCTTGTACTCACTGGAGTTTAGAAGAATTAAGGGAGTGTGGCAGGGGGCATCTCATTCAAACCTATTGAATATTGCAAAACCTAGTCAGAGTGGATGTGGAGAGGATGTTTCCTATAGTGGGGGAATCTAGGACTCGAGGGCACAGCCTCAGAATACAAGGATGTCCCTTTAGAACAAGATTAGGTAGGATTTCTTTAGTTGGTGGGTGATGAATCTGTGGAATTCATTGCCATAGATGGCTGTGCAGGCCAAGTCATTGGGTATATTTAAAGTGGAGGTTGATTGGTTCTTGATTCATAAGGGCGTCAAAGGTTACATGGAGAAGGCACGAGGATGGGGTTGAGAGGGATCATGAATCAGGCATGATGAAATAGCCTTATTCTGCTCCTACGTCTTACACCTTGCATACCAAAGGAAGATCACAGATGGCTGTAAGAGCCTTGAATGCGCTGTCTGGGGTGGTCTTAGAGGTTGATACAATACAGATATTTAAGAGAATCCTAGATAGGTCTACGAATGAAAGAAAGATAGGGGGTTATGGGCTATGTAGGAGGAATGGTTAAATTGATCATGGAGTAGGTTTATATAGGTTGGGACAACATCACAGACTGAAGGACTGGTTCTATCTATACTTCATCCAAATGTTGTGCAGTGTGCACACCTATCTACCCCACTCCGGGTATCTCTGCACCCAGCATACAGATTTGCATAGATCCATTCTACAACTATCTAGATATGTGTACTCCATCAACGTGTGTGTATGTATATCCACTGCATCTCCTCCAGTTGCGCAGATACCTAGGCTATATCACACAACCTTGCATATACCAAGTATAGACAAGTCAAGTCATTGTAATGTGCACAAGATACAGGTACAAAAAAAAACTTGCTTGTAACAGCATCACAGGCATGTGCTATAGCTTCGTTCATCAAGGTGTGAGTGCATTCGATGTACCCCCTCCAGCTGTGTCCGTAACCAGTGCATCCCATCCAGATGTGGAAATATCCAGAGTTAGTGGAGAATTTTCAAGAATATGTAATAAGGATTGAGATAACTAATCCTGAGGTGAGTAGAGTCAACCTAGACTTGGGAGAGGGAAGTCATGTTTGACAATCTGTAGGTGTTCTTTCTGGGTGTGACCACGAAAATGTATAAGGAGGCCAGTGTTCCAGTTCTGTTCTGGAGGTCCGAGACCAGTGGTGTTCTACAGGGATGAAAATGTGGATGGGTGCGCTAGTAATTCTGCAGACAATGAACTGATTGGTGGAGTTGTGGACAGTGAAGGTTAATACAGAAGAATATAGACCAATTACAGATATGGGCAGAGAAATGGTAAATGGCACTTACTCCAGGCAAGTGTGGGGTGTTGCACATGGGAGGACAAATATAAAGAAAAAGTTTACAGATAATGGCAGGAGGTTACATTGTTGCACAGATGGGTCTTGCAGTCTAAATCCATATCTTCCTAAGGAATATCTTTAGTCAGAGGATGGTGAGTCTGTAGAATATATTGGCAAAGATGGCTGTCAAGGCCAAATCAGTGGTATATTTAAAATGGAGGTTGATAGGTTACTGATTAGTAAGAGAATCAAAGGTTATGGGGAAAATGGGTTGAGAAAATAAATCAGTCACGATTGAATAGTGGAGCATTCTCAATGGGCCAAATGTCTTAATTCTGCTCCTATGTCTTAAGTGGATAGGGTAGTGAAGAAGGTGTATGGGTATGTATACCTTCAGTGCTAGGGGCACTCTGTATAAAAGCTGGGAAGTCATATTACAGCTTTGGGTTGGCCACACTTGCAGCATTGTCTGGCTCATTACAGGAAGATGCGGAGGCTTTGGAGAGAGTGCAGAAGAAGTTCAACATGATGCTGCTGGGATTAAAGGGCTTGAGAAATGAAGAGTTATGAGGCAAGTACAACAGAAGGGTTAGAATGAACTTAGAGTAGGTTGAAAGGTTGGCACAACACAGTGGACTGATGGGCCTGTACTGTGCTGTAATGTGCTATGTTCTGTGAGAGGTTGGACAAACTTGGGTTGTTTTCTCTGAAGTGTCTGAGGATGAGGGAAGTTTATAAAATTATTAGAGGTATAGATAAGGATAGACACTTGGAATCCCTTTATTTCCCAGGGAAGAAATATCTAAAACTAGAGGACATGCTTTAATGTGAGAATGGTAATGTTTAATGGAGAGGCAGGTTTTGTTTTCTGGAATGGGCTGCGATGGGTGAAACAAGATATGACAGTGGCATTTTTTTTAGATAGACACACAAATATGCAGGAAATATAGGCGTAGGGATTGTGTACAGACAGAAAAGATTTAGTTTATTTTGGCATTGTGATCAGCACAGGCATTCTGGGCTGAAGGGCCTGTTCCTAGGCTGGGTGTTCTTCGACTTGAATGAAAGTGTGGTTACTAAAAAGTACCAGGAGAGATAGGAAAGTACTATTTATATATATATCCTTTATATGTATATATGATGTGGGAGGGCTCTTCACAGAGACATATAAGATGTGAGGGGTGGATGTGGAGAGGAGGTTTCCAAGTATTCTTGATGCCAGAGTCACTGGTTAAGAATAAGTGGTCAGCCGACCAGCACAGAGACACGTGGGATTTTCTTTTCCACCCAGATGGTGGTAAGTGTTTGGAACTCACCTTCTCAAGCACCCGGAAGCAGTGTCTGTGAATGTCTTTAAGGGTGAGGTGAACAGATTCTGGGTGAGTTGGGGGTGGGGGTTGAGAGGTTGGGGGCAGATGGGGAGGTGCTGACAGTGGGATCATGCAGAAACTTGGAATATCAAAGGTTCTGGTGAGGACTCTTCACCTGACTGGCCCGAAACATTAACAGTTTAATCTGTCTCTCCACCCTGAAGTTCCTCCAGCGGGCCTGTTCTAGCACCTCGAGAGAAGAGGGACTGCATGGTAGTGTAGTGTCAGTGACCCAGGGACGATTCCCACTGCTGCTTGTAAGCGTTGCGAGGGTTTCCTCCGGGTACCCACATTCCAAAGATGTACTGGTTGGTAGATTAATTGATCACATGGGTGTAATAAGGCAGTGTGAGCTCATTGCACCAGAAGGTCTTGTTACTTTGCTGCATCTCTAAAGAAAAGTAAATCTGCCGGCTCCTGTTATCTGCTGTGACCTTTGCTGTGCTGTGGTCAGCGCTGGGTGGAGGGGCGAGTGGCTTACTCCAGCTCCTGGCTTATGTGTTCAGGGTCAATGGAGGCCAGTGCAGTCTGTCCTTGCATTCTTGGGATTTTGGGAGGGGGTGTAGGGAGGAGGTTAGCGATCGAGCAGCCACTGCCATTGACCCTGAAAACGTAAACCAAGAGCTGGAGTAGGCCACCTGCCCCTCCATCCCACCATCACCTTCTCAAAGATCACAGCAGATAACAGGCAGATTTATTTTTATTTTGAGATATTGAGCAGTAACAAGACCTTCCACCGCATTGTACCCGGTGACACAGTGGACACGGACCAGCTGGTCTTCGTCACCCAGTGGTACCAGGGGTGTGTACGGTTGGGAGTGGGCAAGCGATGGTAGTTTCAGCCGACACAGAGGAAGAGGTGAGGAGAGTGATAGGAGGGGCGGGCAGTATTGGGTTTTCAGGAAGGAATGGGAGGTGGATGGGGAATGACTCACCCCACTTGTACTGTGCCTCTGGTTGACCAATCATGGAGCAGCGCTGGTGTCGTGGGTGAAGGGCTCCTCGTCCCAGACCTTCCCACCCTCCAGGCTGGAGGACACGTGGTGGAGAGCGGCCTGTGTAGGGTGAGAGGAAGATAGAGGGAGTCAACATCGACAATAGCCCATTCTAGTTCAACCACTTGTACGCCGCAGCCAGGAAAGCTCACCTACCCCTCTATTTCCTCAAGAGGTTACAAAAACTCAGCAAGACTCCATCAACTACCACCAATTTTCATCAAACATCTTATCTGGGTGCATCATGAGCTGTGCGTGGGACCATCGGAAACTTCAGAGAGTTGTGGAAATGGCACAAGAGGGAAACCAGCTGCCCCCTCCACAGACTGAAGCAGCAGCATAATCAAAGACTCCACCCCTCCCAGATATTATCCCTTCTCCTCCCTCCTACTGGGAAGAAGAATCAAAAGCTTAAAAGCATGTACCACCAGGCTCAGGGACAGCTTCTACTCTGCTGTTATACGACTACTGAACGGTTCCCTAGTAGGATAAAGCGGACCTCAGTTGACCTCACTATGACTTTGTTCTTTATTGTCTACCTGCACTGCACTTACTCTGTACAGATACATTTTATTCTGCACTCTGTTATGGATTTGCCTTGTACTACCTCAAAGCACAGTGTAATGATCTGACCTGTATGAACAGTATGCAAGGACAGGTTTTCACTCTACCTTGGCACATGTGACAATAATAAACTAATTTACCTCCAACAGGTCTCCTCTCAGCCCCCGCTGCTCCAGAGAAAACAACTCAAGTTTATCCAGCTTCTTATTGCTCATTCCTTTTAATCCAGGCAGCACTTTCTGCGCCCTCTCTAAAGCCCGCACATCCTTCCTGCAATGGGGTGACCTAAAGTCAATACAACACTCCAGGTGCCACCTATCTAGATGCGGAAGGAAGGTGAAGGAGGGTGGGGAGTGTGGGAGGGACCAACCAATCACTTGCCCAACCTGAGGGCAAAGCCAAAGAAATCCAGAGACCCAGAGGCATCATCTACTGGGTTGAAAGGAGTGCCAGTAAACTTACTGGATGTTATGGAACACCCCACACTACCTTATGGATTGCAGCACTCCCACTGTGCACGGGGATGTTTCCCCCATAACCTACTGGCCCCAAAGATGTTCCTCGAAGAATCTATTGAGCCTAAATATGTTGCCAGCACTTCCATAGGGTCTAATGGTATTCCAAGAATATCTATTCGACCCAAAGGTGATCGCAGCACAATCTACTGTATTCCAGGAAGCCCCAGCAAAGTTTCTGGTCCCCATGACTTTGCCACACAATCTATTAGGACCAAGGGAGCTCCTTGCATTACCTCCTGGCCCCAGGGTTCTTTCAGCAAAATTTATGGGATACAAGGGGGTTTGTTGCCCAATTCACTGGGCCTCAAAGGGTTCTCTGTTCAACCTACAGAGCTACAGACACACTAGCACAGTCAGCTGGCTTCTGCACACATTTAGCATAATCTACTGGGTCCCAGATCTTCCCAGCACAGTCTACTGGGCTCCAAACACTCCCAGAAAAGTTTGTGGGTTCCTCCACATATCCGGCACAATCTATTGAGCCCCAAATACGTACAGCAGAATCTACTGGGCTCCAAACACACACAACACGGTCTACTGGGCCCATGTAGATACATGCAACTCAGTCTTTCTTACACATACACACACACACACACACCCCACCCCAGAATCTACTACTCCCCAGACACTCACATGGGCCAAAAACCAACCCAGCAGTCCAATCTTCTGGACCCCACAGCCTCCCAGCTCATTTACTGGGCCCAAGTCCAAAGTCTCCTGGGAACAATGCGGTATTATGTGATCGTGTCACACAAGAAACCCTTGTGCACTTTGTTGTCCTGCCCATCCTTCAGCACTGTCTGTGAGTAGAGACTGCACATTTTCCCTGTGAACATGTGGATTTCCACCAGTTGCTCCAGTTTCCTCCCATTCCTGTTGACATGCAGGTCAGTGGGTGGTCAGCCACTATAAGTTGCTGGCAGTGTGTGAGTGAGGGGTAGAGAACAGAATGGATGAGTGTAGGTGAGTGGATGAGGGACAGCAGAGCCTGGTGGGCCAAAAGGGATCGAGTGCGGGCTGTGCACCACCAGGCTTACGTTGGCACTGACTGGCAAAGTGGCACAGCTGCTCCTTCACACTACCCAAGGGGCTAGTTGGTTGGGTGATTGGTTGCTATACATTGCTCCTGCTTAGTAGGTGAATAGTAGGATCTGGGAGGTATCACTGAGAGTGTAAAGTGAATAGAAGGGTCTACTGTCGGATTGGTGGGAATGGGACAGCTAATGGTCAGTACAGCCTAGACAGGCTGAAGGATCTGTTTCATTGCCATGCGTCTCTGCTGCCATTGTCCAACTGCCACTCCCTCAGTACAGAGCCCAAAGATGTGGCAAACTTTATGACAAACACAGCTTTCTGGTGACCCCTAAACTGATACCAATGACTTCGAGTGAATGTGAGGGAGAGTCAACTTGATAGAGGTTTAGAAGATTATGAGGGACATAGACTGAGTGGAGAGCCAGCACCTTTTTCCCAGGGTTAAAATGGCCAATACCAGAGGACATTTGTTTAAACTGAGTGGAGGAAAGTTTAGGGCAGATGACAGAGGTAATTTTTTTTTTTCCCACAGCGAGTGTTGGGTGCCTAGAACACACTGCCAGGGATGGTGGTGGAGACTGCTAGAATGGGGACACAAAGAAACTTGTAGATAGGCATGTGGATGTAAGGGAATTGGAGAGTTGTAGGCTGTGGAGGAAGGAAGGGTTAGATTGATGTTGGAGCGAGTTAAAAGGTCAGCACAACATTGTGGGCCAAAGGGCATGTACTGTGTTGTACTGTTCTATGATGTCCATCAGAATTTTTACTCATTTTATAAATTAAATTACCTTCTGAGTTTTGAATCCCTTGTCTTTTGGCTGTTATTCCATGCCTCTACACTGAACAGCACAGGGACAGGCCATTCGGGCTACGATGCCTGCAGAGATGGTCACCACCTCCCTGCATGTGGTATGTACTCTATCCCTCTAATTCCCTACCTCTCTAAACGCCTCTTACTATCATACCTGCCTCCACCACTTCCCAGGCACTCACCATTCCCAGTGTAAATATACTGATCTTCTCTCTGCATTCTTAATCCTGACGTAGGGTTTCAACTTGAGACATCCACAGTTCCTTTACTCACTGATGCTGCTGGACCATCAGATTGTTGCCCCAGATTCTGTGATCTCCTGTGTTTCTTTTAAACCTCCCCTTAGAGCTCTACCCTCTCGTGTTTGGCATTTCTATAGAACCCTGATTAGACCACATTTGGAGTATTGTGTTCAGTTCTGGTCACCTCACTACAGGAAGGATGTGGATGCTTTAGAGAGGGGCCAGAGGAGATTTACCAAACATAAGAGGCATAGATTGAGTGGACAGCCAGTGGCTTTTTCCCAGGATGAAATTGGCAAATGCAAGTGGGCATAATTGTAAGTTGATTGGAGGAATGCATAGGGTGCATGTCAGAGGTAAGTCCTTTACAAAGAGAGCTGTGTGTTTGGGGAACACACTGCTGGGGGAGGTGGTAGAGGTAGATATATTAGGGGTATTCAGGTATCTCTTAGGCACATGGATGATTGAAAAATGAAGGAGTATATAGGCGGTCACAGAGTAGAGAAAATCTGTGGATGCTGGAAATCCAAGCAACACACACAAAATGCTGGAGGAACTCAGCAGGCCAGGCAACACCTATAGAAAAAAGTACAGTCGACTTTTCAAGCCAAAACCTTTTGGCAGGACCAGAGAAAAAATGCTGAGGAGAGGTTCTTTGTGTGTGTTGCTTGAACTATATAGGAGGGAAGAGTTAGATTGTTCTTGGAGTAGGTTAAAAGGTTGGTACAACATCGTGGTCTGATGGGCCTGTACTGTGCTCTAATGTTCTATGTTTCTGTCTCATTATTCTATATACTTAATTATACTTCTATATATTGGTGTGAACATATCCACTGCACCATAAAGCTCTCTGCAGTCTCAGGCTGTGTAATAGCTTTCTCTCAAGGACAAGGATGGAGGGAATAAAGATGTGAATCAGATGACCCTCGCTGTCTCACTTTCACCATGAACGTCCAGTCCCTATAGAATTCTATCAAGAAAGCCTTAAAGTGGTCCACTTCTTTCTCAAAATCCAACCAATTCCCCTCCACCACTACCCTCCTCTGTCTGACAGAACTGGTCCTCAACAATTTCTCTCTTGGCTCCTTGCACTTTCTCCTGATTCAAGGGGTAGCCATCGGCACCCACATGGGCCCCCAGCTAAGCCTGCCTTTTCGTTGACTATGCAGAGGAGTCCATATTCCAAGCCTTCCCTGATAATGCTCCCTGCCCTACATTGCCAACTGCATTGGTGCCACGTCATGCATCCACGCTGAGCTCGTTAATTTAATCAACTTCGTCTCCAACTTCCACCCTGCCCTTAAATTCACTTGGTTGATCCTTCCCCTTTCTCGACCTCTATCTCCGTCTCTGGAGACAAATTGTTTTTGGCATCTTTTATAAATCTACCGATTCTCACAGCTATCTTGACTATACCTCTTCCCACCCAGTAGCCTGTAAAAATTCTATTCCCTTTTCTCAGTTCCATCACCTCTGCTGCATCTGTTCACAGAATGAGGCTTTCCTTTTCAGAACACCACAGATGTCCTCCTTATTCAAAGAATGAAGTTTCCTTTCCTCTACCGTTGTTGCTACCCTCAACCGCACCTCCTCCGCTTCCGGAACATTCGTGCTCACCCCATCTTCCTGCCACCTTAACAGGGATAGAGTTCCTCTTGTCCTCACCTACCACCTGATGAGCCTCTGCATCCAACATATCATTTTCCACAACTTCCACTATCTTCAGTGGGATCCTACCACCAAACACATCATTACCCCAACCACTACTCTCAGCTTTCTGGAGAGATTGCTCCCTCTGTCATTCCCTTTTCCATTCATCCATCCCAATAATTTCCCTCCCTGGACATATCCCTTCCTGTGATAGAAATGCTTCACCTGCCCATTCATTTCCTCTCTCATCTCCATTCAGGGCCACAAACTGTCCTTCCAGGTGAGATAGCATTTCACCTGTGAATCTGCTGGGGTCATTTATTGTATCTGGTGCTCCCGATGTGGCCTCCTCTGATGCTGGGAACTGCTTTGTCAAGCACCTCTGCCCCATCCGCCAGAAGTGGAATTTCCCAGTGGTCCACCATTTTGATTTCTACCCCCATTCCTGTTCCAGTCTCCTCTCCAATCAGATTCCTTTCTCTCCAACCCTTTACCTTTCCCACCCACCTGGCTTCACCTATCATCTTCCAGCTAGTCTTCCATCTCCTTTTGTGATCTTTTTATTCTGAAGTCTACCTTCTTTTCCAGTCCTGTAGGAGGGTCCTAACCCAAAGCCTTAACTCTTTATTCATTTCTATAGATGCTACCTGACCTGTTGTGTTCCTCTTGCATTTTGTGTGTGTTAATGTGGATTTCCAGCATCTGCAGAATCTCTTGTGGTAATTACATGTACTATTGGAACTTAGAATAGCGGAGTCTGCAGCGACTGAAGTGATCAGCAGAGAAAGCCCAGATGGTCACTGAGGGATGCAAGCTTAGGGAACAGCAAGACGCAGGGGATAATGTAATGCAGATCAATTGGTCTGAGAAACTTAACGGTGCTGAACTCAGGGGTGTGAATGGTGCCTGATGGAGGCCTGCACGGTCTCAGTGGTGGGATCTTCATCCTACTCCATGCCCTCAAGTTACATTGTGAGTCTCCCTTCTCCAGCCTGCCATATGCCCTGTGCTGGAGGAGGTGCAAACATATGGAACCAGATTAAATTTTAAATTGAATCTGCATGAAGGCTGTAAAATGCCAAGGAAGGACGCTGTTGGCTTTATTACAGTAGGGAGAGAACTTCCTTGCAGATTACTCTGCCATTACCAATTGAAATACTGGGGGCAATTTAAGGTGGCCGATTAACCCTCTGACCCACACATCTTTGGGATGTGGGAGGAAACTGGGCACCTGGGAGGAAACCCATATAGCCAGAGGGAGAACCTGCGAACTCCACACACACAGAGCGCAAGAAGCTAAGATCACAGCTGGGTCTCTGGAGCTGTGTCTCCAGCCCTTAGGGAAATTACATCAATCCTATTCTCAGCATTAGCCAGACCAAGGAACTCATTCTGGACTCCAGGAAGGGAAAGTCAAAACATGCATCAGTCCTCAGCAAGGGGACAGTGGTGGAAAGGGAGAGTAGATTCTAGTTCCTGAGGATCACAGAGGATCTATCCTCAGCGCAACACAATTAATGCAATCACAACAAAGGCAAACCAGCAGCTACACTTCAACAGGAGTTTAAGAAGATTAGATATGTCAACATATTAAAATCTTGCAAATTTCTATAGGTGTATGGTGGAGAGCATTCTGACTGTTGCATCACAGTCTGGTCTGAAGACTCCAATGCAGAATTTCAGAAGAGGCTGCAGAGGGTTCTAAACTCAGTCAGCTCCATCAGAGGCACGAGCCTCTCCACCATTAGGAGCAGCTTCGGGAAGCAGAGCCTCAAGAAGACAGCGTCTATCATTAAAGACCCTCTCCATCCATGACACATCTATTTCTCATTACTACCATCAGTAAGGAAGTACAAGTGCCTGAAGACCTACATTTAACATTTTAGTAACAGCTTCTTCCCCTCCACCATCAGATTTCCAAAAGGTCAATGAACCCACAAACACTACCTTGTTATTTGTCTTTTGCACCATTTACCAGTTTTGGAAGTTACAATTTTTTTTTGGATAAGCCTTTCCGGCCCATTGAGCTGCACCAACCATCAACCCACAACTTTAACCCTAGCCTAATCACAGGACAATTTACAATAATCAATTAACCTTCTAACTGTCTTTGGACTGTGGGAGGAAACCGGAGCACCCAGTAGTCACAGGGAGAACATTATTTTTATGTCTTACACTGTACAAACTTCATGACATACATCAGTGATGATAAACTTGACTTCCATTCCCTCTGTAATCTGCGAATCCTAAACCTATTCCCTCTGAAAGCAGAGACTTATTTTACGTTGACAACAGCAGGGGAAGGTCATTCTGTGCACCAAGCCTGTGCCAGCTTGGAGGAGTCTTTTCCTACTGTGGAGTGTCACTGTAGTTCAGCAGTGAGCGTGACATTACTACAGTGCCTGCGATCATAATCACAATTCAATTCCTGCTGTTAACTGTACCAGAACTTCTGGTAAACATTGATTTCTCCAACTGCTGCTAATTCCACCCCCCCACCACCACCTCTTCCCTTCCTTTCCTTTCCCTTTTCTTCAATTCTCCACTCTGGCCTCTTAGCGCTTTTCCTCACCCACCTATCACCTCCCCCTGGTGCCCCCGCACCTTCCCTTTCTCCCATGACTCATTCTCCTCTCCTATCAGATTCCTACTTTTCCACCTATCACCTCCCAGCTTCTAAGTTCACTCGCTACCCCCACCCCCACCCCGGCTTCACTTACCTTCTAGTTTGTCCTTCTTTCCCTCCCCCCACCTTCTTACTCTGGTATCTTTCCTCTTCCAGTCCTGATGAAGAGATGGCTCGAAACATCGGCTGTTTATTAATTTCCATAGATGCTGTCCCTCCAGCATCTTGTGTGTGCTGTTATCTGTAAGGATTTTATACCTTCTCCCCATAAGCTCATGGGCTTCCTCTATGTGCTCCAGTTTCCTTCCACAGTTCAAAGACACGTAGGTCAGGGTAAGTTGTGGGCATGCTATATTGGCTCCTGAACCATGGTAACATTTGTTGGCTGTCCCAGCACTTCCTTAGACAGTGTTGAAGGAAGTGATGCATTTCACTGTATTCTTTGATACACATGTGACAAATAAAGCTAATCTTTAAAATCTTTCCCATCACACCCTTTAATCCACTTAACTCCTATAATTTATTCTCTCACACATTGCCTTTCTCCACAACCCTCGACAATTTACTCGCCCGTATGTTAGGGCCAATTAAAACAGTGAGCTTTAGGTTTAGATTCCCCCTAGATAAGGAGAACACTCTTTCCACATCCAATGCTGGAGGAACTCAGCAGGTCAGTCGGAGTCTGTGGGAGAAGGATAGTTGACATTTCAGGTCAATGTCTTTATTGGACTCTATGAAGATCCAGAAGAAGGATCCCAATCTGAAATGTTGACTGTACATTTGCCTCACCTGCTGAGGTCCTCCAGATTCCACTGATGGCTGCCACTTTTGTCTCTCCTCATCCACCTTGTCAAGAGTGAGAGTGGAGGATTGGAGGCTTTCTAACTTAACAGATTATAGTGACGGAGGATGAGAGGTGACCTGATAGAGGTGATGAGAGGCATTGATTGTGCAGATAGAGGCTTTTTCCCAGGGCTGAAATGGCTAGCATGAGAGGGCATAGTTTTAAGGTGCTTGGAAGTATGTACAGAGAAGACATCAGGGGTAAGTTTTTACACAGAGAGTGGTGAGTGTGTAGAATGAGCTACCGGCAATGGTGGTGGAGGTGGATATGATAGGGTCTTTTAAGAGACTCCTGGACAAGTACATGGAGCTTAGAAAATTAGAGAGCTAAGGTAACCCTAGGTAATTTCTAAGGTAAGGACATGTTCGGCACAGCTTTGTGGACCAAAGGATGTGTATTGTGCTGTAGGTTTTCTATGTTTCTATGCATCTACCACATTCTCTTGCAGCTCAATACAGTCTCAGCACTCTGTAAGTGAACAAGTCCCCCCCTCCTGCTACCATTGAGCAGTTCATAATTCACCCTTAACCCATGACCTCTAGTTCTATTCTCACCTAACCTCAGTAGAAAAAGCTTGCTTGTGTTTATAAACACAATAAAGTCTGCAGATGCTGGAAATCCAAAGCAACACACACAAAAGCTGGAGGAACTTATCAGACTGTTCATTAAATGAGAAAAAGTCGACTTTCCTGGCTGAGACCATTCCTCAGGTCCTGAAGAAGGGTTTCATTCTGAAACATTGACTGTTTACTCATTTCCATAGATGCTGCCAGGCCTGCTGAATTCCTCCAGCATTTTGTGGGTGTTGCTTGCATTTTCCCTTTCTATACTCCTCATAATTTTTTTAACCTATTGAACTTCCAACAGGTCTCCCCTCACTGGATCTCTCTCTGCCAGCTTTCCACACGGTTCACCATCCTTAGATGGAAATCTATTTCCAGACCTTCGTCATCCTAAATCCTTGAACTCCTTCCCAAAATGCCAAAGGGGAGCACCTTCCCCAGTGACTGCAGCAGTTGAAGAAAGTTGCCCATTGCCCCCTTCTCATGGGTAATTAAGGATGGGTGATAAATGCTGGTCTTGTCACTGAAATCCAAATCAGGTGGCATCCATCATTAAGGATTCCCACCACACAGGACATGGCCTCTTCTCCTTACCATCAGGGAGGAGGCAGAGGAGCTTGTAGACACTCACAAAATATCTACTGTATTTGCCAAGATGAAGTGGAGAGCAAGTTTGTATATCCGGCAGAAGTATAGGGCGTTGGGAATGGCGAGGGTGGAGTGCGGTGGGAGGGGTGTAGGACATGTGGCAGAGAATGAATGCTAGGGGTGGGGGGGGCACGGACATAGACACACCCAGTCCAGAGACCCCTGGCAAGGTCATTGCTTTATTTATCATTACATAATGTCTCTCTGGTTCTTTCTGCTCCCTCCCCTCTCCTTTCCCCATTTACCCAACCATGGTTTCTCTCTCCCTTCCCCCTTCCCACTCTCAGTCCACAATAGAGACTCGTATCAGAATCAGGTTTTTATATATATACAAGAATGATTCCAGGAATGAAAGGGTTACTGCATGAGGAGCATCTGGCAGCTCTTGGGCTGTATTCCCTGGAGTTCAGGAGAATGGGGGGAGGGGGGATCTCACAGAAACTTTCCGAATGTTAAAAGGTCCAAACAGATTAGATATGGCAAAGTTATTTCCCATGGAAGGGGATTCTAGGACAACAGAGCACGACTTCAGGATTGAAGGATGTCCTTTTAGAACTGAGATGTGGAGAAATTACTTTAGCCAGAGGGTGGTAAATCTGTGGAATTTATTGCTGTGGAGGTCAAGTCACCGGGTGCATTTAAGGCTGAGATAGATAGGTTCTTGATTAGCAAGGGCACCAAAGGGTGTGGGGTGAAGGCAGAGGAGTGGGGATGTCTGGAATAATTGGATGAGCCCATGATTGAATGGGAGAGCAAACTCGATGGGCTGAATGGTCTACTTCTGCTCCTATATCTTATGGTCTTGTGTGTGTTTATATATTTACATATATATACTACATATCAACATTCAAAGTAAATTTATTATCAATGTGAATATATCTCACCGTATCCTACCCCCGAGATTCATTTACTTGCAGGCATTCAAAGTAAATGCAAAGAATCAGAATAAAGTCAATGAAAAACTGAACAAAACAAAGCCAAAACAACCAATGTGCAAATGACAGCAACCTGTAAAATACACCGTGGAGCAGAGAGCAAGTTTGTAAATCCAGCGGGAGATATAAAGTAAAGAAAATAATGACAATAATAAATAAGTAAGCAATGAATATTGAGAACATATGTTGCTGAGTCTTTAAAAATGAGACCATAGACTATGGGAGCAGTTCAGTGATGGGGGAAAATAAAATTAAATAAAGTTATCCCCTCCGGTTCAAGAACCTGATGGTTGAAGAGCAATAACTGTTTATATATAAACACACACACACGTATTGTTATTGTAATTTATAATGTATTGATGTATTCCACTGTACTACTGATGTGAAACCACAAATTTCATGACTTATGATGTTAAACCTGATTCTGTTTCACAGCACTCACGTGAATCAATAAAATCTGAACTAATTGGTTGTTAAATAAACAATCATCAATCTATCACAAATTAGTTGAAATCTTTTGCAGATTACATTACTATAAACAATCCCTCTCAAACTACATTTAAGTATCTATTACTGTGATTCCAAATTAATAGTCAAATACGTTTTCCTCAATCATCATTACTTAAGATTCCAACACGATCAAATATGTAATTAAATAAATTGATTCCACTGTTGAAAAAAAAAACAGAACTGAAATTAAATGAAGTGGTGGATTTGAAGAAAAGCAAAGCAAAGCTTTCATGGGACACTGAAAAGGGGAATAAAATTTAATCTTCGGTTTTTAAATTGCAGAGCTGACGTGTTTGGTGAAAGGTTTGCGGTGTGCTGCAGTTACAGCCTTTTCCCCTCGGTGGCGCCAGTGTCTCTTTGTTACATTAATGTCTTCGCAAAGACAGACTTGCGTTTTCCTGGCACCGCTCACTTCCCTTTCAAAGCATCTCGAGCCGCAATAAACGTGCGAGCTGATCTACACACGGTGAGGATCCATTCTTAGATGGGGGGGGGGGGAGAGAGAGAGAAAGAGGGAGGGAGGGAAATATATATACATCTATGTCCCACACTCAATGTTTTAAGAAGAGCTTCATCGACGTCCCCCCCCCCCCCCACCACACCATCACCAGCAGATTTCTGAATGGTTCATAAACCCATGAAGGCTACCTCATTTTTCATATTTTGCTGTAATGAAGTGATGATTAAGGTTGTGCTGGTTGGTTCAAGAACTGAATGGTTGAAGGGAAGTAACTGCTCTTGAACCTCGTGGTCTTGAACCTTCAGGCTTCTGCATCTCCTGGCATACCTTGGGTGGCAGCAGTCTTGAAGGATAACTTACCACTTCGGTGAATCATTGCAAGATATTGCACAAAAGTTGATCACAAATCCATGTCAATGCTGACGGCCATACTGATCCTATCCTAACCCATTTTTTCCTGCCTACATTCCCATCGATTCCACCCGGATTCTACCCATCACCCAGACACTAGGGGCAATTTACAGCAGCCAATTAACCACCTTTGGGATGTAGCAGGGAACTGGAGTGCCTTAGGAAAACATGCATGTGTCATATAATCAAGGTATTAATGAGAGATCAAGGTGAATAAAATGGAATTTGTGTAAATGGACACCAGATGATTACTTCAGAGCTGATGCATTGAAAGGCTTGTTTTTGTGTTTAGTACTCTAGATATCATCGAAAACTGCAACGCAGTTTGTCAAAGCAGTTAAATGTGATATTTATGTCCTGCGGTGGAATTCAACACTTTATTGATGCTTTGCTAAATTTATACAGGACCTTGAAAGGATAAGACATACTCATGAATGGTAGGGTCCTAGGGAGTTCTGAGCAGCAGAGGATTTTAATGTACACCTCTAAGGATCAATGAAGGTGGCAGCACAGGGAGATGAGGTGGTAATGAAAGCACATAATACTCTGTATCTAACCCATGTTGTCCCTGTCCAGGGATAGTGCCGGACAAAAACAGAACTACCCTAATTTTGAAGCATTTCTGAGTTAATGTTTATAGCCACCTTCATATGAAGACATATTACAGTTACTGTAAATACCGTAAGGTGGAATCTTGACCTCACTTGATGTGACCTTGCACCTTATTATCTACCTACACTGTACCTTCTCTGTAGCTGTTACACTTTATTCTGCATTCGGTTACCTTGTACTACTTGAATTCACTATGTCATGATTTGGTCTGTATGAATAGTTTGCAAGACAATCTTTTCACTGTATCTTCAAGATTCAAGATATGATAGCAGAATATAGCATTGATGGTAAGACTCTTGGCAGAGTGGAGGATCAGAGGGATCTTGGGATCCGAGTCCATAAGACACTCAAAGCAACTGCGCAGGTTGACTCTGTGGTTGAGAAGGCGTACTGGCCTTCATCAATCGTGGGATTGAGTTTAAGAGCCAAGAGGTAATGTTGCAGCTATATAGGGCCCTGGTCAGACCCCACTTAGAGTACTGTGCTCAGTTCTGGTCGCCTCACTACAGGAAGGATGTGGAAACTACAGAAAGGGTGCAGAGGAGATTTACAAGGATGTTGCCTGGATTGGGAAGCATGCTTTATGAGAATAGGTTGAGTGAACTCAGCCTTTTCTCCTTGGAGTGACGGAGGATGAGAGGTGACCTGATAGAGGTGTATAAGATGATGAGAGTCATTGATCGTGTGCATAATCAGAGGCTTTTTACCAGGGCAGAAACAAACTCTGCCCCATCTAAACCCTTGGAACTAATCAAGTGCCAATCAATATTAGGGAAGTTAAAGTCACCCATGATAACAACTCTGTTATTTTTGTACCTTTCCAAAATCTGCCTCCCAATCAGCTCGGTATCTCTGCTGCTACCAGGGGGCCTATAGAATACCCCCAGTAGAGTAACTGCGCCCTTCCTGTTCCTGACTTCCACCCATACTGACTCAAAAGAGGATCCTGCTACATTACCCACCCTTTCTGCAGCTGTAATAGTATCCCTGACCAGTAATTCCACCACTCCTCCCCTTTCCCCCCTCTCTATCCCTTATAAAGCACTGAAATCCAGGAATATTGAGAATCCATTCTCCTTATACTTGTGTAGTGGAAATTACATTAAACAATCCTGTATTAAAAACATGGAAACATAGAAAACCTACAGCACAATATAGGCCTTTCAACCCACGAAGCTGTGCTAAACATGTCCCTATCTTAGAACTACCTAGGCTTTACCCATAGTCCTCTATTTTTCTAAGCTCCATCCAGCCATCCAGCCATCTTAAAAGACCCTATCATTTCCGCCTCCACCACCGCCACGGGCAGCCTATTCCACGCACTCACCACTCTCTGCGTAAAAAAAACTTCCCCCTGACATCTCCTCTGTTCCTACTTCCAAGCACCTTAAAACTATGCCCTCTCGTACTAGCCATTTCTGCCCTGGTAAAAAGCCTCTGATTATGCACACGATCAATGACTCTCATTGATGTAGGGTATCAAGAAAGGAGCTTAAGTAGAGGCTGAGGAGAGCAAGAAGGGGGTGTGAGAAGGCCTTGACGAGTAGGGTAAAGGAAAACCCCAAGGCATTCTTCAACTATGTGAAGAACAAAAGGATGACAGGAGTGAAGGTAGGACCGATTAGAGATAAAAATGGGAAGATGTGCCTGGAGGCTGTGGAAGTGAGCGAGGTCCTCAATGAATACTTCTCTTCGGTATTCACCACTGAGAGGGAACTTGATGATGGTGTGGACAATATGAGTGAGGTTGATGTTAAGCATGTTGATACTAAGGGAGAGGAGGTGTTGGAGTTGTTAAAATACATTAGGACGGATAAGTCCCTGGGGCCTGACGGAATATTCCCCAGGCTGCTCCACGAGACAAGGGAAGAGATTGCTGAACCTCTGGCTAGGATCTTTATGTCCTCGTTGTCCACGGGAATGGTACCGGAAGATTGGAGGGAGGCAAATGTTGTCCCTTTGTTCAAAAAAGGTAGTAGGGATAGTCCAGGTAATTATAGACCAGTGAGCCTTACGTCTGTGGTGGGAAAGCTGTTGGAAAAGATTCTTAGAGATAGGATCTATGGGCATTTAGAGAATCATGGTCTGATCAGGGACAGTCAGCATGGCTTTGTGAAGGGCAGATCATGCCTATCAAGCCTGATAGAGTCCTTTAACAAGGTGACCAGGCTTATAGATGAGGGTAGTGCGGTGGGTGTGATCTACATGGATTTTAATAAGGCATTTGACAAGGTTACACATGGTAGGCTTATTCAGAAAGTCAGAATGCATCAGATCCAGGGAAGTTTGGCCAGGTGGATTCAGAATTGGCTTGCCTGTGGAAGGCAGAGGGTCATGGTGGAGGGAGTACATTCAGATTGGAGGGTTGTGACTAGTGTCCCACAAGGATCTGTTCTGGGACCTCTACTCTTTGCGATTTTTATTAACAACCTGGATGTGGGGGTAGAAGGGTGGGTTGGCAAGTTTGCAGACAGCACGAAGGTTGGTGGTGTTGTAGATAATGTAGAGGATTGTCGAAGATTGCAGAGAGACATTGATAGGATGCAGAAGTGCGCTGAGAAGTGGCAGATGGAGTTCAACCCGGAGAAGTGTGAGGTGGTACACTTTGGAAGGACAAATTCCAAGGCAGAGTACAAAGTAAATGGCAGGATACTTGGTAGTGTGGAGGAGCAGAGGATCTGGAGGTACACGTCCACAGATCCCTGAAAGTTAGCTTTCATAAGTTGAGGGATAGAGTTTAAGAGGCGTGATGTAATTATGCAGCTCTATAAAACTCCAGTTAGGCCACACTTGGAGTACTGTGTCCAGTTCTGGTCGCCTCAGTATAGGAAGGATGTGGAAGCATTGGAAAGGGTACAGAGGAGATTTACCAGGATGCTGCCTGGTTTAGAGAGTATGGATTATGATCAGAGATTAAGGGAGCTAGGGCTTTACTCTTTGGAGAGAAGGAGGATGAGAGGAGACATGATAGAGGTGTACAAGATATTAAGGGGAATAGACAGAGTGGACAGCCAGCACCTCTTCCCCAGGGCACCACTGCTCAGTACAAGAGGACATGGCTTTAAGGTAAGGGGAGGGAAGTCCAAAGGGGGTATTAGAGGAAGGTTTTTTACTCAGAAAATGGTTGGTTCATGGAATGCACTGCCTGAGTCAGTGGTGGAGGCAGATACATTAGTGAAATTTAAGAGTCTACTAGACAGGTATATGTTCTATGAGAATGAAATAAATGTTTTTCCAGATCTGAAACAACATATAAAAAGCACACTAAGATAAATACAAAATAGAAAAAAAACACAATAAACATAAATACATAAGACAGCTTATTTACATAGGTTGAATATATATACATGAGTTAATACTGGGTCCAGGAGTGTTGTACAGAAGGTGAATCTGCCAGGAAATGATAAAATTGTGGTGGTGGGGTTTGGGTGTGGTGGGATGGGTTAGTTAGTGGATGGAGGTTTTGATCATCCTTATTGCTTGCGGAAAGTAACACTTTGAATCTGGTGACCCCAGTGTGGATGGGACGTAGCCTCTTTTCCAATGTATTTTGTTAAAACAGTCCAGAAACAGCCAATTAATCAGTATTCTTCTACACTTTAGTGATTCAAGCGCTTGTTGAGATATTTCTTACATGCTGTGAGAGGCTCTGCCTCCACCACCCCCTCAGGCAGTGTGTTCCAGATTCCAAACACTCTCTGGGTAAAATATTCATTCTCAGATCCCCTCTAACCCTCCTACAAATTCCCTCAAACCTCAGTTGTGCATGCCTCTGCCATGGAAACATGTTTCCTACCATCTACCTTGTTATAATCTCAGATACTTCCTTCAGGGTCCACCCTGTCTCCACCCCCCCCCCCCGACAACAGTCTTCCCCATGATTGACAGGCGGCAGGGACTCAATGGGCTGAACAGCCTCTTTCTGTGCTGGATATCTCCAAGATTCAGAGTGCTCTCCTATTCGGTAAGATGATGATTACCTCAAATCTGTAATCTGCCCTCCCCAGTGCAAGAATTGATCTCCCCATGCCTTTGAAAACCTCAGTGGTCTCAAGGGCATGCCTTCTGAAGATAGACTGAGTGAGCAAGGGCTTTTCTCTTTGGAGAAAAGGAGGATGAAGGATGATTTGATTGAGGTGTACAAGATGATAAGAGGCGCATATCGAGTGGCGAGCCAGAGACTCTTTCCCAGGGCTGCAATGGCTAACATGAAGGGCCATAACTTTAAGGTGATTGGAGGAAAGTATTGGGGGAGGTCAGAGGTAGGTTCTTCACATAGAGATCGGTGGGTGTGTGGAATGCCCTGCCAGGGGTGGTTGTAGAGGCAGATACATTAGGGGCATTTAAGAAACTCTTAGATAGGCACATGGATGATAGAAAAATGGAGGGTAATGTAGGAGCAAAGGGTTATATTGATCTCAGAGTAGACTGAAAGGTCGCCCAACATCGTGGGCTGAAGGGCTGGGTACTGTACTGTATTGCTTGGTGTTCTATGTTCACGACCCTGTACCACCAGCCTTTGATTCTGGGACTGTCACCGAGGACATCACACTGAGCTCAGCAGTATCATAGAGTCAATGAAGACCTGGGCTCGGTTCAACCTCTGATCCTGGAAACAGGAGTTCCTGGATTTCAGCACAGAATTAGTGGAACATGGGGAGAATCAAACGAGATTCACATAGACTGGGGCTTGAAGGTTGATCATAGAAACACTAAGTACCTCAGTCCAGTTCATGCCAACCTGATCTTCTGTTTCATTCTATTAACCTGCACCCAGACCGTGGCCCTCTATACCCCTCCCATCCATGTACCTGTCCAAACCTCTCTTCAATGCATAGAGTCAGTGTGGAGCCAAAAGAGCTGGTCCACTCAGTATTACTTGATAAGCAAGTAATGAAAGGCAGTTCACCAGCTAAGATTTAACCTGATTGTGGGATAGGTCCAAAGGACTGAATGGCCTCCTGTTTCCGCCTTCCAACCTGGCATCTCCTCTTGGAACATGTGGGATGGACAGTCCATGTCAACTGATCTCCACGTTTAAGCATTCTTGCAGTTTCACTCTGTGTCTAACCTACCCTCTCCCTGTCCTGGGAGTATGTGGTGGGGCAGGTGTAGAGCAGGGGTTCCCAACCATGGACCATTACCATTAAGCAATGGGTACGCGGACCCCAGGTAGGGAGCTTCAGTATGATGGCCATGTTCTGAGAGTCTGTGATGGGACAGTGTGACGGAGCTTCAGAGAGTATCTAACCCTGGGAATCTGTGATGCAACAGTGTGTTGGAGCTTTACTCTGTGTCTAACCCTGGGAATTTGTGATGGGACAGTCTTTTGGAGATTTTCTCTGTGTCTAACTTGGGCTGTTCCTCTTTTGGGAGGGTGCTGTATTAAACAGAACTGCCCAATTTTGAAACATTTCTCAGTTCGGTTATTTAGTAAATAAAATTATTACATTTCTGAAGAAGAGAATGCTAAGGCGCACTGTTTGGGAGCAGGTAGCTAGGATATCAGACCAAAACAACCCCCCCCCCCCAAAGACTATGGTTCAGTCTCGGAGGATAGCCACAGTTGAAAATGGAGGTGGGGGAGGAGAAGAGAGGTAGAGAGAGATAGGGATAGAGAGAAATAGAGAGAGAGAGTGAGGAAGGAAGGGGGTGGTGGTAGGAGGGGACAGGGGGACAGAGTGGGGAAGACAGGGGAAGAGTGAGGAAAGTGGCAGGCGAGGAACTGAGGGAGAGTTGGAGAGAGAAAGAGCAATAAAGAGAGATGGAAACAAGGGGATAGGGCAGATATGAGTAAGTAAGTGCATAAAGAGAATTGATTATAAAGGAGGAAGAGAGAAAGGGAGCAGAGAGGGATCGGGAGAAGGATAGTGAGTGAGAGGGATCAGGAACAATGCATGAGTGAAGGAAAGTAAGAGAGGGAGATCTATATTGTGAGGTGGAGAGTGAGGGAAAGAGAGAAGATGGAGGGAGAGAGGGATGCAGAAAGGGAGAGGAGGGAGAGAGAGAAAGACAGAGAGACAGTTGGGGGGGGGAAGGAGAGATTGGAGAGAGAGGAACATGGGAACAGACAAGGGGCTCCCTCCCTCTCTCCTCCTACAAATGGTCAGAGCTGTGATCCCACACCATGCACATTCTAGGATAATTCCCGATGGAACGACACCACTGCTTGTCCCTGTAGGCAGTACTATGTCATTTGAAGGAGCAGGGATTTGCCATAGCAATGCAGCTCCAGGGCGCCCAGCACCTGCCAACAGTTACCATGGGGATGTGACAGTGCAGAGGAACGAGAGACTGGGGTGCAGCAGAGTGCAGCAGCTCCCCTGGGTCACCTCCCTCCACCCTCACCTCCTTCTTAGTGACTCTACCCACTCCTGATGCACGCCAACTGCACCCGATATACTCCCCCTCTCACACCTGATGTTCCCTCTCCCCTCTCTCACTACACTTGATGCTCTCTCCCTCTCTTCTCTCTTTCTCTCTCTCTCTCTCCTCTCATTCTCTCTCTCTTTCCCAATCTCTTTCACATTTCCCCCTCTCTCTCTCTTTATCTCTCTCTCACACTCTCTCCCTAGTACCACTGTGCTTAGTGTTGGGTACCATTGAAGATGGCAAAACTATGGAGAACAAGACAATCAGACCATAAGACATAGAAGCAAATTTAGGCCATTCAGCCCATTGAGTCTGCTCCACCATTCCAGCATGGCTGATTTATTATCTCCCTCAACCCCACTCTCCTGCCTTTTCCCTGTAACCTTTGATACCCTTTCTAATCAAGAATCCACCAAGAAAGATGCAGTGGATGCCACACCAGCACCTACACACCCTCCCTCATCACCTTCCAGAACCCCAAACAGTCCTTCTAGGTGAGACGACACTTCACCTGTGGGTCTGCATTGGGTGCTTACAGTGTGGCCTCCACTACATCGGAGGGAACTGATGCAGATTGGAGGAATGCCTCATCAAACACCTTCGTTCTGCCTGCCACAAGTATCCACCCACTCCAATTAGACTTCCTATTCCCATTCTGCCATGTCTCTCCACGGTCTCCACTACTGCCACAATGAGGTTAAACTCAGGCTGGAGGAGCAGCACCTCTTAGCACGAACATTGATTTCTCTAACTTCTGGTAATTATGCCCTCTTTCTCTCTTTTTCCATTCCCCTCTCTGGTTACCCTCTCATCCCTTCTCTTTTCCTACTTTGCCCTTAACACCTACCCATCACTTCCCTCTGGTTCCCTCCTCCTTTTCTTTCTCCCATGGTCCACTGTCCTCTCCCATGGTATTTCTCCTTCTTCAGCTCTTTACCTCCACTATCTATCACCTCCCAGAGTCTCATGTTATTCTCCCCTCTCCAATCCACCCGCCTTCCCCCCACCTGGTCTCACCTGTCAACCTGCCAGCATGTACTCCACAACCCCTCCCACCACCTTTCATTCTGGTTTCTGCCTCCTTCTTTCCAGTCTTGATGGAAGGTGTCAGCCAAAGACTCTGAGTACACAAATTCATTCTCTCCTGCCTCCCTCCCTCTCTCATCTTGATGGTTTTTTACTCTCCCTACAACTGATGCTCCCTCTCTTTCTCCCTGGCCTCTCTCTCTCTCTCTCTCGTCTGTTTATGCCCTCTCCCTCTCTCACACACACTACACCTGATACTCTCCATCCCTCACTAAACTCTCTCTGTCACTCTAATTAGGCCTACAGAGAAAAATAAGAAGTGGGGAAAGTGAGAGAAGCTGGAAGAACAAACTGACTGCAAAAGAAGAATAGGGAGAGGAATGGAGGGACCAGGAGGGAGAGGAATGGAGGGATTAGGAGAAAGAGAGAATTAGAAGGATAAATTTAGAAAGGGTAAAGAGATAGACAGAAAAAGAGTGAGAGGTGCATCAGACTGCATGAGGGAGAGAATGTAAGGGAGGGAGAACAAGATTTGATAGAAAGAGGAAAAAGAGAGAAATAGAGAGAAGGGGAGAGAGAGAGAAGAGGTCGTGTGAGAGAGGAAAGAACGATATTGAGTGAGCAAGAGAGAGAGGGAGGAAGGGAGGAATCGGAGAGAGAGAGGAACCATGCCAACAGAGAAGGGGATCCCTCCCTCCCTCTCATCCCTGACCCCTCCCCCCCCACTCCAATGGTCAGGATCGGGATTCCACTCCAACCACATTCCTACGACAGTTCCCGATGGAACGACACCATTGCTAGTCCCTGTAGGCAGTTCAATGTCATTTGAAGGAGCAGGAATTTGCCATAGCAATGCAGCTCCAGGGCGCCCAGCACCTGCCAACGGTTACCATGGGGATGTGACAGTGCAGAGGCAACGGGAGACTGGGGTGCAGCAGAGGCTGGTGTGTATTCACTAGCATTTACTCCTCACCCTACCCTTATCCTCCTCCCCTCACTCCCCCTCCTCCTGAACTCACTGCCTCCTCCTTCGCACCTCCTCCTTCTGCCCATCAGCTCCTCCTTCTGTAACTTACCTCCTCCTCTGTTGCCCCTTACTAGC
Organism: Hypanus sabinus; assembly: GCF_030144855.1. Lineage (NCBI taxonomy): Eukaryota > Metazoa > Chordata > Chondrichthyes > Myliobatiformes > Dasyatidae > Hypanus > Hypanus sabinus. The sequence goes on from NC_082710.1 coordinate 158,665,866, forward strand.
TCCTTCTCGTGCCCACCTCCTCTTCCCTCCCTCTCCTCCTGCACACCCTCCTTCCTCCTGTGTCCTCCTCCTACAGGTCTCCCTCCTTCAATCTCCGCTGCTCACTCAACCTCAGACTCGCCTCTCTCTCCTCACACCTTGCTGTTTCACTGCACAGTTTGGCAGTCCACTGCTGCTCTGTGGAATCACCTCTACCGTCAGCCCTGACACTATCCCACTCTCTAGCTACATCACTCCTGATGTGTTATCTCCCCGGTACAGCATAGAAGTGATATACTCTCTCACAACTGCACTCTGCATCACAGATTATCTGTAAAGGCATTGACATTCTCTCACACTTTCACTGCAGTTGACACACTCCCTCTCTCTAACCGCACCCAATACATTCTCTCCCACTCTCTCTCTCTCAACTCCACCTGATTCCCTCTCTCTAAAAGCACCCAATACATTCTCTCCCACTCTCTCTCTGTTTATTAACTTCACCTGATGCACTCTCTCTAAAAGCACCCAATACATATTCTCTCCCACTCTCTCTGTTTATTAACTTCACCTGATGCACTCTTGCTTCCACTGCCCCTGACACACTCTCTCTAATGACACCTGATGCACTCTCTCTGTTTTCTCTCTAACTGTACCTGACACACTCTCTCTCCCTCTACTCACTCAGTGTCAACAAGACCAACCAGCTGATTACAGACTTCAGGAGGAGGAACCCTGAGGTCCTTGAGCCAGTCCTCATCATGATCCGAGGTGGAGAGGGTCAGCAACCTTAACTTACTTGGTGTTAGCATTTCAGAGGATCTGTCCTGGGCTCAGCACGTAAGTGCCATTATGAAGAAAGTATGATAGTGACTCTACTTCCTCAGAAGCTTGCAAAGATTTGGCATGGCATCTAAAACTTTGACAAACTTCTATAGTTATGTGGTGGACAGTATACTGACTGGTTGTATCATGATCTGGCATGGAAACACCAATGCCCTTGAACAGAAAAAACTCCTACAAAAATTAGTTGATGGCCCCCAGTCCATCATGGATAAAGCCCTCCCCACCATTGAGCACATCCACGTGGAGTGCTGTTGCAGGAAATTAGCATCCATCATCAGAGACACCACCACTTAGTTTATGTTCTCTTCTCACTGCTGCTGCCAGGAAGAAAGTACAGGAGCTCAGGATCCACACCACCAGGTTCAGGAAGGGTTTTTACGCCTCAACCATCAGGATCTTGAACCAGAGAGGATAACTTCACTCACCCCAACACTGCACTCAAGCAAGACAAAATATGCAGATGCTGGAAATCCAAGCAACACACACAAAATGCTGTAGGAACTCAGCAGGCCAGGCAGCATCTATGGAAAAGAGTACATTTGATGTTTCGGGCCGAAAGCCTTCAGCAGGACTGGAGAAAAAGAGATGATGAGTAGATTTAAAAGGTAGGGGAGGGAAAAGAGAAACACAAGGTTGTAGATGAAACCAGGAGGGGCAGGGCTGAAGTAAAGAGCTGGGAAGTTGATTGGTGAAAGAGATACAGGGCTGGAGAAGGGAGATTCTAATTAAGAGAGTATACTGACTGGTTGCCATGGAAGAAAGAAAAGTGGAGAGCAGCACCAGAGGGAGGCAATGAACAGACATGGAGATAAGGTAAGAGAGGGAAAAGGGGATGGAAGTGGTGAAGGAGAGGGAGGGCATTACCGGAAGTTTGAGAAATCAATGTTTATGCCATCAGGCTGGATCCCCTTTCTCCAGCCTGGTATCTTTTACCAATCAACTTCCTTGCCCTTTACTTCGTCCCTCCGCCTCCCATTTCACCTATCAGCTTGTGTTTCTCCCTCCCCCCCACCTTGTAATCTACTCATCATCTTTTTTTTTTCTCCAGTCCTGCTGAAGGATTTTGTCTCAAAATGTCGACTGCACTCTTTTCCATAGATGCTGCCTGGCCTGCTGAGTTCCTCAGTGTGTGTTGCCAGCACTAAACTGTACCTACAACCTATGAACTTACTTTCAAGGACTCTCCATCTCATATTCTTGATATTTATTTTTTATTATGATTACTTTTTTTCTTTTGTCTTTTGCTGTTTGTTGCTTTTTGTACATGGATTGTTTCTCTGTCTTGTTGGGCACGGTCTTCCAATGATTCTCTTATGTTTCCTGGATTTACTGTAAATGCCCACAAGAAAACGAATCTCAGGTTTGTAAATTGTGACATATACTGTATATGATTTGATAATAAATTTACTTTGAACTATACCTGAAGCACTCCCTTGCTTTCGATCTACACCAGATGTACCCTCACTCTACCCACTCCTGACTCTCTCTGTCTACATGGAATGCACTCTCCCTCTCTCAAGCTACACATGATCTGCTCTCTCTGCCTCTATCTCTAGCTACAGCTGATGCCCTCTCTTCTTGTCTCTCTCTATAAATACACCTGACATACCCTTTCTTCCTCACGACAGCTAACTCTCTCTCTCTGACTACACCTGATGCATTCTCTCTTTATCTATCTATCTTTGCCTGATGCATTCTCCCTGCACTACACCTAACTCCTTTTCTCTATTTTTACCTGGTGCACTCTCTATCTAAACATACCCTGCCTCTTGCTCTCCCTGTCTAATGTCAGTTGATACACTCCCTCGCTCTCTCCAACTGGACTACATTTGATTTTCTATCACTGTATGTATGTTTGATCCATTCCCTCACTATAACAGCTTGTGTACATCTGAAGCAGTTTCTCTGCAACTGGATTACCTCTGAGTCACTCTCTTGAACAGCAATTATATCTGATGCAATATCCCTTGTTAGCTGCAGATTCTCTCTTCTGCGACTGCATGTCCATGTGATGCACACAGATTCACAGCAGCTGCATTGTGTTTTATGCAAAATGCACTGCAGTTATATCCTAACTATCCATGCCCCCCTCTGTAACAGCATCTGGATCAGATACACTCTCTCTCTATAATTGCATCTACACCCAGTGCCTTCTTGTGGTCTCTGTAAATACATTATGTTATGCTTTCGCTCTCTAACTGTACATCTATATCTGTAACTCCAGCGCAGCTAGAACTGATTCTCTTTTTCTCTCACTCTCACTCTCAGTTCACCTAATTTCATCTAATTCTGGATTGGCTGTTTAATGAACCATTTGATTAGTGAGTTTACGGTAAAAGAACCCTTAGGAGAAAGCGATCATAATATGATAGAATTCACCCTGCAGTTTGAGAGGGAGAAGTTAAAATCATGCGTAATCAGTATTGCAGTTAATAAAAGTAGCTACAAAGGCATGAGAGAGGAGCTGGTCAAAGATGATTGGAAGGGGACACTAGCAGGGATGATGGCAGAACAGCAATGGCTGGACTTTCTGGGAGTAACTTGGAAGACACAGGATCAGTTCATCTCAAAGAAGTAAAAGAAGCATTCTGAAGAGAGGATGAGGTAACCATAACTGACAAGGAAAGCCAAAGATAGCAGAAAAGCAAAAGAGAGGGTATACAATTTAACAACATTTAGTGGAAAGCTGGTTGATTGGGAAGCTTTTGAAAACCAGCAGAAGGCAAATACAAAAGCAATAAGGAGATAAAAGATCAAACCTGAAGTTTAGCTAGTCAATAATATAAAATGCCAAAATATTTTCAGATATATAAACAGTAAAAGAGAGGCAAGAGTGGACATTAGACTGTTGGACAACGATGGTGGAGAGGTAGTAAAGAGCAACAAAGAAATAGCACAGAAAGTGAATAAGTATGTTTCACTGGTCTTCACTGTGGAAGGCACCAGCATCTGGACAGTAAAGACACATACTGCAAATTAGACTGCTTTTTTGACTATAGCTCGATATTTAATACAATAATTCCATGGCAACTGATCTTCAAACTCCTAAGCCAGTGACTCATCAGTATGATCCTTGGCTTCCTAACCAATGGACTGCAATCACTAAAGATACACAGCAACACCTCTGCCACTGTTAAACACTGGTACTCCTCAAGCTTGTGTCCTTACCCTGTGCTCTACTCCTGGTACACTCATGAGAGTGTGGCCAGATTCTACTCTAACTCCATCTACAGGGTTGCAGATAATATCACTGTAGTGAGCTGAATCTCAAATCACAAGGAGTCAGGGTACAGGAAGGAGACAGAGAGCCCAGTGGCATGGTGTCATGACAACAACCTTCCCCTTGGTGTCAGCAAAACAAAAGAGCTGGTCATTGACTTTGGGAGGGAGGGGTTGAGCACATACTTCTGTTTACATCAGTGGTGCTGAGGTTGAGATGATAGAGACACTCAAATTCCTGGAAATGAACATCACCAATACCCTTTCCTGGTCCAACCATATTAACTCCATGGTCAAGACAGCTTGGTAATGCCTCTATTTCTCAGGAAGCTAAAGAAATTTGGTCTATCCCCATCAACCCTCACCAATTTTTATTGATGCACCATAGAAAGCATTGTTGCTGGATGCATCATGGCTTGGTATTGCAGTTGCTCTACTCGAAACCGTAAGAAACAGCAGAGTTATAAACACAGCTCAGCACACCATGGAAACCAGCCTCCCTTCTACAGATTCTCTCTACACTTCTCTCTATTTTGGCAGAGTTGCCAACATAATCAAAGATTCTACCCACTCCTGTCATTCTCTCTTCTCCCCCCCCCCCCATTAGATAGATAAAGAAGCCTGAAAGCTTGCACCACCAAGGACAGTTTCTGTTCCACAATTATAAGACTATTGAACAGTTTGCTAGAAAGGTAAGGATTCTTGATGTTAATCTGCTTCACTATTACCTTGTATCTAATTGTCTGCCTGCTGTCCCTGTATCTGTAATACTTCTTTCTGCACTCAGTTATTGTTTTACCTTGTATTACCTCAGTTCATTGTTGTAATGAATTGTCTGCATGCTTCTCACTGCACCACACTACATATGACAATAATAAACCAATTTACATCTAACATGTCTTCCCCCCTTCCCCAGCCTCTGAAACCAGAGAGAACAATTGAACAATTAAGCTCTCCTTAACACTAATATGTCCTTGTCCAGGAATCTCTCTTCTAAACCCTCCTCAGTTTATGTCTAATATACTCATTCTCTCTCAATCTCTGTGATGAGATCTACAAGTGGTTCACTCACTCCTTTGCTGCCTCCAGATCTGAGGACCATTCCTGCAGCCCAATCTAATGCACCCTCTGATTCTCCTGATGTACATTCTCTCGCTGGCTATTGTTACACCCAAAGCATCCTCCCACAACAATTGTGCCTTCATCAGGGCACACTCAGTATCTCTCTCTGTGGTTATATCTAGGTGTGATGCACATTCCTCCCTCTGCCTCCCACTGTAGTTGCATGTAAATCTGATGCAATCTCCGCTTTTCTCTCTACCAGTAGCTACATGTGGTTCATTCTTCTCCGTAACTGTATCCAGGTCTGATGGCTGTTTCGGTAAAAAAAAATCTGATGCAGATTCTGTTCTCTCTCTGTGTGTCACTGTAACCACATTTGGTGCAATCTCTCTCAAATGGCATTCATACCAGATGTGATGGCCTTGTAAATCCATCCAACCCGGATGCTTGATCTCTTTCCCTCTCTTTAATTGCATTTCTCTTTCTCTCTTTCTCTCTCCTCCTGTTGTTTCTCCCTCTTTCTCTCTCCCCATCTCTCTCTTGCATGGCCCTCTTTCTCTCTCTCTCCTCTTCTCCCTCTCATTTTATCCAATCTTCCAGACCTGTCAATTGAATGCAGAACTTTCGACAGTACAGCACAGTATCAGGATTTTCAGACCACCATATCCTCACTAACCACAATGCCAAATTAAACTAAAGCTATTTGCCTGCACATGATCTATAGTTTTCTATTCCCTGCATATGCATATACTATCTAAATAGCTGTTAAACATGATTATTGTATGTGCTCTCTATAACTGTATCTAACCCAGATACTCTCTCTCCTTTCTCCCTTGATAGCTGGATGGATTTCTTTTCTCTCACTCTTTCTTACCCAGCTTTCCAGTGAACATAGAACATTGGATAGTACAGCACAGGAATAGGTCCTTTGGCAAATTATCTCCATGTTAACATTGATGCTGAATTAAACTAAACATATCTGCCTGCACGTGATCCATATACCAGCATTCTCTGCGTATTCATCTGCAGATCTAAAAGCCTGTTAAACACAATTATCATTTCTGTTTCCACCACCACTCCTGCCAGTGCTTGCCTTGCACCCACAACTCTTTCTGTACAAATTGTACCCCGCAAATCATCTTTAAACCTTGCCCCCTCACCTTAAAGTTCTGTACTCTGATATTTCACATTTCAGCCCTGGGAAAAGGACTCTCACTATCTACCCTACCAATGCCTCTCCTATAAATCTCCAACAGATCTTCCTCAGCCCCTGACACACAAGAGAAAAAAATCCTTGTTTTCCAAACCTTTCCTTATAGTTAATACTCTCTAATCCAAGCACTATCCCGGTGAACCCTTTCTACACCCTCTCCAAAGCTTCCACATCCTCCCTGAAATAGGGGAACCAGAACTGCACATAACGATTTAAATGCAGTTCTAAACGTTCAATAGAACTGTAACATGATTTCCTGCCTTTAAACTCATTGCTCTGACTGATGAAGGCAAGTATGCCATACTCTTCTTTACCACCCCTATTATCTCTTCCTCTGCTGCCTACATCTGTCCCACCACCATCTCTTCCCCTAAATATTCAGCTGGGTATCTAATCCAAGGTCAAATGTCAACGTGAAGAAAGAGCTAGTGTTCCTTTGATGTCTTCATTAACTTCAAGGTCAAATCAAGGTAGGACTTTCATGGAGAATAGTGGTGCACTGAGGAGTGTTGTAGAATGGAGGGACCTTAGAGTTCAGATACATTGATCCCTGAAAGTAGAATCACAGGTAGACATGGTGGTGAACAAGGCTTTTGGCTTGCTAGTCTTCATCAGTCAGGGCAATGAATATAAAATTTAGGTCAAGTTGCAATTATATAAGATATTGGTGAGGATGCACTTGGTGGGGACTATTGGTCACTATCCTAAAAGAGAGTTGTTATTAAATTGGTAAGAATGCAGGTTTACAAAGATGTGAAGATTAGAGGGGTTGAATTATAGGGCGAGGATCAACAGACCAGAACATCATTCTTTGAAGTGTAAGAGACTGAGCGGCGATCTTGTTAAGATATACAGTGGATTCCAGTTAACTGGGACACTTTGGAACCAGTACATTGTGGCCCAATTAAACGATTTCCCCAATTAGCCAACATTTCATGGAAATAGTTAAAAAGTTTTAAAAAGACAAACCACCATTTAACTGAGTAACTACCTGCTGAACCACTCTGTCATCTTTTGCTTTTCTACACCTCAATGACAGGGGTATTTGCTACCCTAAATTCCACAGGCTAAGTGACAATAACAACTTCTAAAAGGCATTTGGAGAGGGACATGGATAGGAATGGTTTAGAGATGGTTCTGAGCAATATGAACCAAACACAGGCAAAGCAAATTGGCTTGGATGGGAATCTTCAATTTTGTATTTGTACTCATAGGGCTTTGTGCATGGTTGGTTCTATCTAACCAATCCTATAGTGTTTTTCAAGGAGGTTACCAGAAAAGTTGATGGATATGGTGTTGACATGGATTTCGCAAGAGGTCCCGCATGAAAGGCCAATCAAGAAAGTTCTGTTGCTTCGCATTTAGGATGAGGTAGTAAATTGACATTTGACATTGGTTTTGCAGGAGAAGCCAGAGAGTGACAGTAGATGGTTGTATCTCTGAATGGGGTGCTGTGACTAGAAGTGTACTGCAGGGATTGATGCTGGGTCCATTGTTGTTTATCACCTATATTGATCCGAGTGATAATGTGGTAAACTGGATCAGCAAGTTTGTGGACGAGACCAAGATTGAGGGCATAGACGACAGTGATGAAGGCCATCGTGGCTTGCAGCTGAATATGGAACAGCTAGAAAAATGGTCTGAAAAATGGCAGATGGAACTTACGCAGACAAGTGTGAGGTGTTGCACGTTGGGAAGAAAACCCAGAGTAGGGCTTACACTGTGAGCAGTAGGGCACTGAGTATTGTGGTAGAACAGAGGAATCTGGGAATACAGATCCATAATTGCTTGAAAGTGGCATCACAGCTAGATAGGGTCATAAGGAGAGCTTTTGGCATGTTGGCCTTCACAAATCAGAGTATTGAGTACTGGAGCTGGGTTGTTAAGTTGAAGTTGTATAAAACATTAATGAGGCCAAATTTGGAGGACTATGTGCAGTTCTGATCACCTATTTACAGGGGAAAAAAATCAATAAGATTGAAAGAGTGCAGAGAAAATTTATAAGGATGTTGCCAGGACTTGATGACCTGAGATATAGGGAAAGGTTAAATAGGATTCCCCTGGAACATAGGAGAAAGAGGGGAGATTTGATAGTTATATGAAATATGTTTTAATGTAAACTAGCTTTTTACACTGATGTTGGGTGAGCCTAGAACTAAAGGTGATCAGTTAAGGGTGAAAGGTGAAATTTTTAAGGGGGACCTGAGGAGGAACCTTCTTCATTCAGAGGGTGATGAGAATGTGGAAGTGGCGGATATGGGTTTGATTTCAAAATTTAAGGGTACATTGGATAAGTACATGGGTGGGAGTGGTATGGAGGTCTGTGTTCCAGGTGCGGGTCGATGGGACAGGGCAGGTTAATAGTTGGTTATAGACTTGATGGGCTGAAGGGCTTGTTTCTGTGCTGTAGTGCTCTATGAGTCTATGACCTTGACCACTTTCTCTGGCAGCTCATTCCAGATACACATCAGAGGGCCTGTTAAAGAAGTTACCTTTCTGCTTCCTTTTCAATCTCTCACCTTTTATTTTGTATCTGTGCCCTCTACTTTGGAAATACTCAACTGTGGGAAAAAGACTATGACTGTCCACCTTATCCATGCCTCTGATAATTTTATAAACTTCTGTGAGTTCACCCCTGATTCTCCTGTGACCGGAGGAATGACCAACCTGTCCTTGTAACTCAGGCCCTCTAGTCCAGGCAGTATCTTTGTGGATCTGTCTGCACCCTGCCCAGCTTATTGTCTGAAGCTGTAGTGACAAAGCCCCACGCTGTAACTCACCAGCAGTGATCGCACACCAGAGCAAATTACTCCAATTAGGTTTAGTGGGACTTGAATCGCAGCTTGGGCACTGAAATAACTTCAGAGTGTCACCAGAGAAACTAGGTTTCCAGGTCACAGTCCCACAGAAACCTCCCAGTGACGGAGTGGGGTTGCCGTGAGCAACCACGGCACTCCATCCTAACCAACCTCCAGTACAAGGTTGCTGAGTGAGTACACCCTCTCCCAGCACCAGGTACCGACATGTCACCTAAAACCAGCACTTGCAACAGAATAGTTTAGAATTGGTAGTGCTACCGATATGGTGAAAAGCTTGTGTTGCTTGCTGTTCATGCAGATCAAACCATGATAAAGCAATGCCAATGCTGATGGATAGTCCATCTCAACCAGATGCCTGACTCATGTCACTCCAAACAGATTCCCTTACTCTCAGTTTTGATAGAAGGTTAGCCAAGGTGGGCAAAGGAATCACTTCAAAGATAACATCCAAATCAGCCTGAAGAAATTCAACATTACATCTAAAAACTGGTAATACATTGCATCCAATAGATACACCCAGATGAGATCTGTTCAAGAGGAGCAGTGTTTTGGGAGAACAACCTCTGCTGTGAGAGGAGACACTGAACAACCTAAAGACCCAACCTCTCACCACAGCCACCATTTACTCTCGCCCACAGAATATGTGGATCCTGGTTCAGATCAACAGCCACCTGAGGACCCAATAGGCAACCCCTTAGGAGAACATCTTACTCAACTCGAGTGATCTCACTACTACTCTACTGTATACAGATCATACTACATACATACGAGTAACACACGTGACTTGCAGCGAGGGTTGCAGATCATCACAGACTTCAAAGCCAAATGTAGTAGTGCCACCAACATCGCGGCCCCCTCCCAGATGAGCTCAATCGATTTTGCACTCAGTTCGATGTCGCTAACTCTGCGCCTCAGAGGAAAGCCACCGCTACAACCTGCAACCTCTGAGGTTGAGGTATGCAGATGTATCCAACGTGTGGACAGTCGCGAGGCCGTGGGACTGAACGGCATCCCAGGGCAAGTATTCGGGATATGCGCAGCACAACTGGCAGGTGTGTTTACAGATATTTTTAATCTCTCCCTTTCCCAGCGTAGAATGCCCTCTTGCTCCAAATTATCCACCATTGTCCCTGTACCAAAAAAGACCAAGGTAACATGTCTGAACGACTGGCACTCACCTCAATAATAAGCAAATGCTGGTCAAGGATTACAGCTGCAGCTTGCTACCACCCAAATTGGACCCCCTACAATTCAACTACCCACACAACAGATCAACAGACAACGCAATAGCCACTGCTCTACATATCGTCCTTACACATCTGGAGAGGACGGATGCTTATGTGAGAATGCTGTTAGACAACAGACAATAGACAACAGACAGTAGGTGCAGGAGTAGGCCATTCAGCCCTTCTAGCCAGCACCGCCATTCACTGTGATCATGGCTGATCATACACAATCAGTACCCCGTTCCTGCCCTCTCCCCATATCCCTTGACCCCGCTATCTATAAGAGCTCTATCTAACTCTCTCTTGAATACATCCAGAGACTTGGCCTCCACTGCCTTCTGGGGCAGAGCATTCCACATATCCACCACTGGGTGAAAAACTCTGTTCTTGAACTACATTTCAGCATTCAACACCATAATTCCATCCAGGCTTGACAGGAAGCTCAGAGACCTCGGCCCTGACCCTTCCTTGTGCAGCTGGATCCTAACTTCCTGTCAGATTGCCGACAAGTGGTAAGAGTGGGCTCCCTCACCTCCACCCCATGTCTGTCAATACAGGAGCCCCTCGGGGCTGTGTACCAAGCCCCTCCTTTACTCTCTGTATACCCATGACAGTGTCGCCACAATCAGCTCTAATCTGCCAGTTAAATTTGCCAACGACACTACATTGTTCGGCCTAATTTCAAACAATAATGAGGTGGCCTACAGGGAAGAAGTCATCTCTCTGACACAGTGGTGTCAAGAAAACAACCTCTCCCTCAATGTCTCACAAACAAAGGAGCTGGTTGTGGATTACAGGAGGAATGGAGATGGGCTAATCCCTATTGACATCAATGGATCTGGGGTTGAGAGGGTAAACAGCTTTAAGCTCCTTGGCATCCACATCACCAAGGACCTCACGTGGTCTGTACACACCAGCTGTGCGGTGAAAAAGGCACAACAACGCCTTCTTCACCTCAGATGGTTGAAGAAGTTTGGTATGGGCCACCAAAATCCTAAGAACTTTCTACAGGGGCACAATTGAGAGCATCCTGACTGGCTGTATCACTGCCTGGTACAGGAACTGTACCTCTGCAGAGAGTGGTGCGGACAGCCTAGCACGTCTGTAGTTGTGAACTTCCCATGATTCAGGATGTTTACAAAGACAGGTGTGTAAAATGGGCCTGAAGGATCCAGGAAATGGTATCGCAGCATAAAAGCCAGGACCGACAGGCTCTGGGACAGCCTCTTCCACCAGGCCGTGAAACTGATTAACTCACGCTGATCTGAGTGTAATCTATATTACATTGACTGCTCTATTTATTAAAACTTATTATAAGTAATGATGATTGCACATTTAGACAGAGACATAACATAACGATTTTTACTCCTCATGTTTATGAAGGATGTAAGAAATAAAGTCAATTCCCTCAGATCATTACACAGTGCACTGAGGTAGAAAAACAATAATAATGCAGGATAAAGTGTAACAGCTCCAGAGAGTGTGCAGCGCAGGTAAACGAAAAGGAACAAGATCATAACAAGATAGATAGAGAGGGCAAGAGTCCATCTCCTGAGAACTAATGTTCTCAGTATTAATTTTACTTGCAGTTTGTCTCCTTCTGCACGTTGGTGTTTGTCAGTCTTTGTTTATGTATAATTTTTTACAAAATTCTTTTGTATCACTTTTTATCCTATAAATGTCTGGTAGAAAATGAATCCCAAGGTAGTATGAAGTAACATATGTGTATTGTGATAATAAATTTACTTTGAACTTTGATCTTAGTGTACTGGGGAGTCATGTAACAGTGTAGGAACTGTCCTTGAGCCCACGGCACAGGCTTTTGTACTTCCTGCCTGCTGGGAGTGAGGAGCAGAGAGAATGTCTGGAGTGGCCGGGTCTCTGGTTATGCTGGCTGCTTTACTGAGGCAGCAAGAGGTACGCAGTCTGTGGAGGGGATGTCAGTTTCTGTGATGTTCTCAACTCCCTGCCGTTTCTTGCGGTCACTTGTGTGGCCTTCCCTTATAGCTGGCCCAGACAGGTCCAGGGTACTCGTGGTCATAGAGGCCACTCAGCCCGCAGGGTCTGCGCCAACCTTCAACCACCCAGTTACAGTTACCCCATCGCAATCAGACTCAGAGTCAGCATACAGGTCACTACGTGCACGGTGCAACTTACCTACATTACCTGTGTAATGTATGTGAATTACATTACATACGTTGTGCAATTCGTTATTGGCAGCTGTACAGTGTGGCTCATAAAGCTTACTACAATCCACAAAAAAACAGTGCAAAGGAGGAATAGGAAGAATCAGAATCAGGTTTAATATCACCGGCATATGTAAACTATAAATTACAATAAGTACAAATTAAAAAATAAATTTGAATAAGCAGTGAAAAACGTGGGATATCCGAGCCAACATTGCAGACTGTGGGCTACGAGTACCCTGAGCCAGCGCTAAGGGAAGGCCACATGAGTCTCCACGAGAAACTGCAGGGAGTTGTGAACAGAGCACAGCACATCCCAGAAACTGGTTTCCCCTCCATGGACTCTATACTTCTTGCAGTTTTTCTTACCTTACGTTTTTGTAACAGCTTACTATTTCTTTATCGCTCTTTCACAGCTCCGTTAACAAACCCTCCCCTAGCAAGCTGGCACCCACCTACCACACTCATTCACAAAATTCTGGAAGAGCTCAACAAGTCAGGCAGCATCCTCAGAGGGAAGCAATCAGTCCAGGTTTCAGGCCAAGACCCTTCATTAGGATAGGAAAGGAAGGGGGCAGAAGCTAGAATAGGAAGGAGAGGGGAAGGGAACGAGTACAAGTTGGCAGCTGATAGGATTTCCAGGTGAGGTGAAATGTGGGTGTGGGGGGGGGGTATGAAATGAGAAGCTGGGAGGAGATAGGTGGCACAGGTAAAGGGCTGAAGAATAAAGGGAAGGGAGTGGAGGGCCAGAGGGAGGTGCTGTGCAGTTCATGAGGAGAGCAGAGGGGAAAGACAAAGGGTAATGGGGCCAGAGGGATAAGGGAAAACCATGGGGGTTTAGAACAGAGGGGGGTGATTATCAGAAAATAGAGAAACTGATGCTGATTGACTACCAAGATAGAATATGACGTATTGCTCCCCTGACCTGTGTCTGCCACTGTTTGCCTTCGTCACTGCTTGTTGGACCTGTCTGTTAACTTTTGCTGATACATGCATGACGACAATTCCATGTTCTCCTGAACCCCATCACCTTTCACTTCCAATTTTTTAAAGAGCCCGAATGTCAACTGTCGATCTCCTTCCGTAGATGCTGCCTGAACTGCTGCGTTCTTCCAGAGCCTTGTGTGTGGTTTAACTCAGTGATATTGTACACACACACACACACACACACACACACCTCCCTTTCGTACGCATAGTATCTAAAACAGTATGCCTGATATTACAAACAAGTATACACTAACACAAACATATTTTTAGACTGATGTACATGCATCTTGCCACAAGGTCATCTGCTTGTCTCTAGATACATGTCCTTAAAGACATGATTAATCAACATAGGATTAAAGTACAAATTTATTATCTTGACATTTAATCAACAGAGACACAAGGGATTCTGCAGATGCTGAAATTCCAGAGCAAAACTGAATACTGGAGGAACTCAGTAGGTCAGGCAGCATCTATGGAGGGGAATTAACAGTTAATATTTTGGGGCTGAGACCCTTCGTCAGGACTGGAGAGGAAGGGGGAAGAAGCCAAAATGAGATGGTGGGTGAAGGAAAGGAGTACAAGCTAGAAGGAGATGTGAAGCCAGGTGGGGGGGGGGGGGGGGGCTGAAGTGAGACACTGGGATGTGATAGGTGGAAAAGTAAAGGGCTGAAGATCTACAATTTACAGATGTGTGCACAAGCACAGAATTTTGACATGTCTGCACACATGGATATAACACACCGTGTGTATCAAACAGAATTATTAATTAGATGCATAGCCATCAATACTTACCTGTAATACATGTAATGTATTAATTACAAAATTCATTTCAACACTTGTCTATTCTACATTTAAACAATAGACAATAGGTGCAGGAGTAGGCCATTCGGCCCTTCGAGCCAGCACTGCCATTCAATGTGATCATGACTGATCATCCACAATTAGTACCCTGTTCCTGCCTTCTCCCAATATCCCTTGACTCCACTATCTTTAAGAGCTCTATCTAACTCTTTCTTGAAAGCATCCAGAGAATTGGCCTCCACTGCCTTCTGAGGCAGAGCATTCCATAGATGCACAACTCTCTAGGTGAAAAAGATTTTCCTGAACTCTGACCTAAATGGCCTACCCCTTACACTTAAATTGTGACCTCTGGTTCTGGACTCCCCCAACATCGGGAACATTTTCCCTGCCTCTAGTATGTCCAATCCCTTAATAATCTTATATATTTCAATCAGATCCCCTCTCATCCTTCTAAATTCCAGTGGATACAAGCCCAGTCGCTCCAATCTTTCAACATATGACAGTCCTGCCATTCCGGAAATTAACCTCGTGAACCTACGCTGCACTCCCGCAATAGCAAGAATGTCCTTCCTCAAATTTGGAGACCAAAACTGAACACAGTACTCCAGGTGTGGTCTCACCAGGGCCCTGTACAACTGCAAAAGGACCTCTTTGTTCCTCTACTCAACTCCCCTTGTTAAGAAGGCCAACATGCCATTAGCTTTCTTCACTGCATGCTTACTTTCAGTGACTGATGAACAAGGACACCTAGATCTCGCTGTACTTCCCCTTTTCCTAACTTGACACCATTCAGATAGTAATCTGCCTTACTGTTCTTGCCACCAAAGTGGATAACCTCACATTTATCCACATTAAACTGCATCTACCATGCATCTGCCCACTCACCCAACCTTCCCAAAGCACCCTGCATTCTCCTAACATCCTCCTCATATTTCACACTACTACCCAGCTTTGTGTCATCTGCAAATTTGCTAATGTTACTTTTAATCCCTTCATCTAAATCATTAATGTATATTGTAAATAGTTGCGGTCCCAGCACCAAGCCTTCTAGTACCCCACTAGCCTGCCACTCTGAAAAGGACTCGTTAATCCCTACTCTTTGTTTCCTGTATGCCAACCAATTTTCTATCCATGTGAGTACCCTACCCCCAATACCATGTGCTCTAATTTTGCCCACTAATCTCCTATGTGGGACTTTATCAAAGGCTTTCTGAAAGTCCAGGTACACTACAGCCACTGGCTCTCCCTGTTCCATTTTCATAGTTATATCCTCAAAAAATTCCAGAAGATCAGTTAAGCATGATTTCCCCTTCATAAATCCTTGCTGACTTGGACCGATCCTGTTGCTGCTATCAAAATGTGCAGTTATTTCATCTTTTATAATTTGTGAAATCTACTATTGTGCACCATTTTTTGTGCATATGTCCATCTGTAGAGACATTTGATCAGCACATGTGGACATGATGCATGTTACATGTGTATGTAGTTACAAGCATATGCACCAAGCAGGGGAATTGTTACTCTGACACATGATCTGTGCCCACAACTGATATACACCTTAATTTCTGACTTACTTTGACAAAGTTTTTCCAGGAATGCACCAATGACTTAAAGGAAGCAAGCCTGGAGTGCTTGTGTAGGGGGTGGGGTTAAAGGCCACAGCCTCCACTCATCGATTAATGTCAGGAAGGGGCAGGACCATCTGGTGAGTGTTCCTGTCACCCACAAACACCAGGGAGATAGAGTGGGAGGGGTGAGATGAGAGAGAGGGGAGAGTGAGAGAGAGGAGAGGGAGGGGAGGATGTGTGTGTGTGTGTGTGTGTGTGTGTGAGAGAGAGAGAGAGTGAGAGAGTGACACGTAGAATAAAAAGAGAGAGGGAGAGAAAAGAAAGAGCAGAAAGCGAGAGGGGAGAGAAGAGAGAAAAACAGAAAAAGGGGAAAGAGAAAAGAGGAGGGAGCAAAAGTAAGTGGAGAGGGAGGTGGAGAGAAGTGGGAGAGAAAAAGGGAAGACAGAAAGAGAGAAAGGGAGGTGAGAGCAAGAGTGAGAGTAAGAGAGAGTAAAAGAGAGAGGGAGAAAAAAGAGAGAGAGAGAGAGAGAGAAGAGGGAAAGAACTGAAAAATACGGGAGAGAGAAAAGAGGAAGGGAGAAAAAATAAGTGGGAGAGGGAGGTGAAGAGAAGGGGAGAGAGAGAGAGTGAGGAAGATAGCAGGGGAGGGAGGGAGTGAACTGGAGAGAGTGGGTGTTACACAGGGACATGTCAAACACCAGCTCAGGGGTCAGTGTGACCGTCAGCCATCATGGTGATAGTCTGAGCATCATCCTGAGTGTGGTTCCTCTAGCAGGCAGGCCAACCCTTCCATCAGCAGTCAGTGATTGTGGCTCCAGGCCTCAGACGGAGGAGTGGGGCATACAACTGGGAGAGTCCAGCCAATGAACATCAGCTCGCCAGAGACGTTGTGCCCAGTGCCCGGTCCTGTTGGATACAAAGTCCAGCACCATCAGGTACACCAGCCTCTCTGACAATCCCTTTCGAATTCACGCTCAGGCCACACTGGTGTTTTCTTTGTTGAAGAGAACAATAACACACGCTTGCATTCAGCTCGTTGAGAACATGCAATCATTATGTTTGGTGCAGAAACAGTTGCCGTGGCAACAAACAAAGCAACCATTTTGAACCTCAGAAAGGACAGATACTGTGAGCGTCGTGCTTGGTTAGCTGAGGCAGGTACTGTGCTCACAAAGGGACATTCAGCAACACCCAGTTAGATTCACAGTCACTCTTCCTTATATACACCTTATATATCCACTATTCTATATAAATCCTCTTGAACACCTTGATTCGATCGCAGTCTACAACTCACACCTTAGGTAGCTATTATTCTATACATAAACCCCCCTAAACTCTTTGATTAGATCTCAGCCTTTAACTCATTCCCTGAATATGGATTATTCTATATACAAGCCCGTGAATGCCTCAATTAGACCCCACCCTATAACTTCCCCTTTATAATTCATTATTCTATACATAAATAAATCCCTGAATGCCTCGATTAGATCCCGACTGGAACTTGCTGCCTGGGTATCTCCTATAATATATATAAGACACGTGAACACCCTGATTGTTGCCACAGCAACAATCTCTTACTCAATATCAGCAACATCAAGGAGCTTATTATTGATCTCAGGAGGAAGAAATCTATGAGCCAGTCCTCATCTGAGGGTCAGAGGTGGAGAGGATCAGCAACTTTAAATTCCTAACTGTTATCAATTCTAAGGATCTTTCCTGAGTCCAGCACAGAGATGCAATTATGAAAAAAGCACAGCAGAGCTTCTACTTCCTTAGGAGTTTACGAAGATTCAGCATGTCATATAAAACTTTGACAAACCTCGACGGATGTGTGGTGGAGAGTACCTTGTCTGTTTGCATGGAAACACCAATACCCTTGAATGGAAACTCCTACAAACAGTAATGGATCTGGCTTAGTCCATCATGAGTAAAGACCTCCCTACGAATAGGCACATCTACACGGAAGTGTTGTCACAGGAAAGTAGAATCTAACAACAAGGATATCCACCACCCAGTTTATACTCTATTCTCGCTGTTGCTATCCAGAAGATTGGCACGTGGTTAAGGCGTTCGTCTAGTGATCGAAGGTCGCTAGTTCGAGGCTGCGTGTGTGTCCTTGAGCAAGGCACTTAACCACACATTGCTCTGTGATGACACCGGTGCCAATCTTGGACAACAAGCTTGTCCTTCCCTTGGACAAAATCGGTAGTGTGGAGAGGGGAGACTTGCAGCTTGGACAACTGCCAGTCTTCCATATAAGCCAGTCTTGCCCAGGCTTGTGCCCTGGAAAATTTCCAAGGCACAAATCCATGGAGACTATATTGAGACTAACGGAGGCCTACTACACAATCCAGAAGAAGGTACAGGAACCTCAGGACTCACACCACCAGGTTCAGGACCAGGCACTACACTTAAGGCTCTTGAACCAAAGGGGATAATTTCACTCAACTTCACTCATCATTGAAATTCTCCCACAACCTATGGACTCACTTTCAAGAACTTTTCATCTCATATTCTTCATTTATTTGTTATTAATATTTCTTTCTTTTTGTATTTGCACAGTTGGTTGTCTTTTGCACACTGGTTGAATGCCCAAGTTGGTGTGGTCAATCTTTGATTCTATTATGGATTTCTTGTGTGTGCCCACAAGAAAATGAATTTCAGGGTTGTATATAGTGACATATATGAACTTTGATAGTAAATTTACTTCAACAATAGAACATACAGGGTAAATGGTAGGGCATTGAGGAATGCAGAGGAACAGAGAGATCTAGGAATAACAGTGCATAGTTCCCTGAAGGTGGAGTCTCATGTAGATAGGGTGGTGAAGAAGGCTTTTGGAACGCTGGCCTTTATAAATCAAAGCATTGAGTACAGAAGTTGGGATGTAATGTTAAAATTGTACAAGGCATTGGTAAGGCCAAATTTAGAATATTGTGTGCAGTTCTGGTCACCGAATTATAGGAAAGATATCAATAAATTAGAGAGAATGCAGAGACGATTTACTAGGATGTTACCTGGGTTTCAGCACTTACAGAGAAAGGTTGAACAAGTTAGGTCTCTATTCATTGGAGCGTAGAAGGTTGAGGGGGGATTTGGTCGAGGTATTTAAAATTTTGAGAGGGATAGATAGAGTTGACGTGAATAGGCTGTTTCCATTGAGAGAAGGGGAGATTCAAATGAGAGGACATGATTTGAGAGTTAGGGGGCAGAAGTTTAAGGGAAACACGAGGGGATATTTCTTTACTCAGAGAGCACTAGCTGCGTGGAATGAGCTTCCTGTAGAAGTAGTAGAGGCCAGTTCAGTTGTGCCATTTAAGGTAAAATTGGATAGGTATATGGACAGGAAAGGAGTGGAGGGTTATAGGCTGAGTGCGGGTAGGTGGGACTAGGTGAGATTAAGAGTTCGGCACGGACTAGGAGGGCCGAGATGGCCTGTTTCCGTGCTGTGATTGTTATATGGTTATATGGTTATAACTTTGAACGTTCAATCCTAGTCTGTAATTTACCCTAAGTATTCATTATTATTTATATACTGTAAATCCACTGAACTCTTCAAATAGACAACAGCCTGAAACTCCGTAACTCACACTTTGGGATCCTTTATTCTAAATACATACAGCACCTGTTACATGCATGTGCAGTTCAACTTTTTGAGAGATTATGGAGAAAGTTTGAAGTTAATTGCTCATCTCCTTTGACCTTAGGCCACAAACTTATCAATCACCCCTGCTGCGGACCACTTTCTGGAGGTCCGAGACGCCGACTTCTACAAAGAAGGGATCCATATGCTCCACGACCGCTGGACTAAGTGTGTAAATATAGGAGGGGGCTATGTTGAAAGATAAATGTGCTAGGTTTTCTAAAATTGACTCCTTCTACCTTAGGCCATGAACTTATCAATTACCCCTCGTGTAGATATACAGTGGCATGCAAAAGTTTGGGCACCCCAGTCAAAATAAATTTCTGTTACTGTGAGTAGAAGATGAACTGATCTCCAGAAGTCATAAAGTTAAAGAGGAAACGTTCTTTTCAACATTTTAAACAGGAATAGTGTATTATTTTTGTTTTGTACAATTTTAGAATGAAAAAAAGGAAAGGAGCACCATGCAAAAGTTTGGGCATCTCAAGAGACTTGAGCTCTCAGTTAACTTATACCAAGGTCTCATACTTTAATTAGCTTGTTAGGGCAAAAGCTTGTTCACAGTCGTCGCTAGGAAAAGCCAGGTGATGCAAATTTCAAAGCTTTATAAATACCCTGACTCCTCAAACCTTGTCCCAACAATCAGCAGCCATGGGCTCCTCTAAGCAGCTGCCTAGCACTCCGAAAATTAAGATAAATGATGCCCATAAACAGATAGCAAAGCATTTTCAGGTAGCTGTTTCCTCAGTTCGCAATGTAGTTAAGAAAGGGCAGTTAACAAGAATGGTGGAGGTCAAGCTGAGGTCTGGAAGACTGAGAAAACTTTCCGAGAGAACTGCTTGTAGGATTGCTAAAAAAGCAAATCAAAACCCCCATTTTACTATAAAAGACCTTCAGGAAGATTTAGCAGACTCTGGACTGGTGGTGCACGGTTCCAGTCATCAGAAGAAAACCTTTCCTGCATCCTCACCACAAAATTTAGTGTCAGAAGTTTGCAAAGGAATATCTAAACAAGCCTGATGCATTTTGGAAACAAGTCCTGTGGACTGATGAAGTTAAAATAGAACTTTTTGGCTGCAATGAGCTATGGTATGCTTGGAGAAAAAGGGTGCAGAATTTCATGAAAAGAACACCTCTCCAACTGTTAAGCACGGGGGGTGGATCGGTTGTGTTTGGGCTTGTGTTGCAGCCTGTGGTACGGGGAACGTTTCACTGGTAGAGGGAAGAATGAATTCAATTAAAAACCAGCAAATTCAGGAAGCAAACGTCACACCGTCTGTAAAAAAAAACCTGAAGATGAAAAGAGGATGGCTTCTACAACAAGACAATGATCCTAAACACATGTCAAAATCCATAATGGATTACCTCAAGAGGCAGAAGCTGAAGGTTTTGCCATGGACCTCACAGTCCCCTGACCTAAACATCATCGAAAATCTGTGGATAGACCTCAAAAGAGCAGTGCATGCAAGACGGCCCAAGAATCTCACAGAAGTAGAAGCCTTTTGCAAGGAAGAATGGGTGAAAATCCCCCAAACAATAATTAAAAGACACTTAGCTGGCTACAGAAAGTGTTTACAAGCTGTGATACTTGCCTAAGGGGGTGTTACTAAATACTGACCATGCAGGATACCCAAACTTTTGCCTTGGGCCCTTTTCCTTTTTTGTTATTTTGAAACTGTAAAAGATGGAAATAAAAGTGTAATCTTGCTTAAAATATTAAAGAAATATGTCATCTTTAACTTTAAGCATTTTTGGAAATTAGGTAATCTTTTACTCACTTAACTATTCACAGTAACAGAAATTTTGACCAGCGATGCCAAACCTTTGCATGCCACTGTGTGTATATGTGTGTGTGTGTGTATGTATATATATATATATATATATATATATATATATATGTGTGTGTGTGTGTGTGTGTGTGTATGTGTGTATATATATATATATATATATATATATATATATATTATACATACACACACACTCCTGAATGCCTCAATTAAATCACAGCCTGTAACCCAAATTCCTGCCTGTATTTTCATTATTCTAAATGTAAGCCATCAGAACCTATCAAACATCGAGCACAGCCACAAAATGTGAGTGATACACTCCAGTTGTTCTACCAGTTTTCTTTCTCTGTCACTCCTCAAGTTACTTGAGAAACATTTCTTTCTGGGATTGCTTCAGTGGTTCAAATAAAAACAAGTTAATTTACCTTCCTTATGTCAACTTTGATGGAGAAAGAGACATAACTCTCATGGCCTGTGGAATTTTAGGGTAGCAAGTATCCCTGTCATTGAATTGTCGATGAGCACAAGATGACAGAGTGGTGCAGCAGGTAGATCCACTGTCACAGCTTCGGAGACCTGGGTTCGATTCCGCCCTCTGGCGCTGTTTGTGTGTGGAGTTTGTGCATTCTCCCTGTGACTGCGTAGGTTTTCCTCGCGTATCCGGTGTCCTCCCCACATCTCAAAGACTTACAGGTTGGTGAGTTAATTGGCCGCTATAAATTGTCCTAGTTGTGGATAAATGGTGGAATCTGGAGAACTGAGATGATGAGAATGTATGGACAGTAAATCATAGACGGAGCAGACAGCCAGTATCTTTCTCCCCAGGGTCGTAATGTTTAATACTAAAGGGCATACATTTGGGTGAGAGGGAGTAAATGTAGAAGATTTTAGTGTAGGGAAAGTTTTTTATTATCCAGAGCGTGGTCGGTGCCAGGAATGTGCTGCCAGGGGTTGAGTTGGAAGAAAATATGACAGTGGCATTTAAGAGGCTCTTAGATAGGTACATGAATATGTGGGGAATGGAAGGATGTGGATCTCATGTAAGCAGAAGGAATTAGTTTAGTTTGCCATTTAATTGCTAATTTAATTAGATTGGCACAATATCATGGAATGAAGGGCATGTTCCTGTGTTGTACTGTTCTGTTCATGTCCCTAACAAAACGAGATTAGTTTCAATGGTGATTGATGGTTGGTCAAGGACTTATGGAGCTGAGACGCTTGTTTTTGTGCTGTATGTCTTCAGCACCTCCAACTTCTTCCTCTGCTAAGGGCTCCTCTGACTGCAGAAGTTTTCTAGAGTTGGTGCACAATCCCAGCCGATCCTCTGTATGTGTTCAGAAGTCACACCATCACTGGTGTCCAAACGAAAAGTCTTCCCTTTACTCAATTTCATTTCTGGAGATCTGAGTGTGCTTAGTAAGGTGAACATTTATTGCCCCTAAGAAGGTGGGTGTGGGCTACCTCCTTGAACTGCTACAGTCCTTCTGGTGTAAGCCAGCAACGATGAACAATGGGTTATAGATTTCTGAGTCAGAACAGTCTGCAACATTGATGGAAAACTGGTGGTGATGGTGTTCTGATGTACCTGCTGTCCTCGACGTTGGAGATAAATGAGGTGTGAGGACAGCAGGTGCTGTCAGAGTAGCCTAGGTAGTAACTGTAGACAGTGCACACTGTGACCACCATTGTGTAATCAAAAACCCTACTCAGTCCAGTCATAAACAAGAGAAAATCTGCAGATGCTGGAAATCCAAGCAACACACACAAAATGCTGGAGGAAATCAGCAGGCCAGGCAGCATCTATGGTAAAGAGTACAGTTGATGTTTTGGGCCGAGACCCTTCAGCAGGAGGGTCTTGGCCTGAAATGTTAACTGTACTCTTTTCCATAGACACAACCTGACCTGCTCAGATGCTTCAGCATTTTATGTGTTGCTCAGTTCAGTTCTCTTCTTCCTCCTCCCATTAGAAGACACAAAAGCCTAAAAGTGCATCCCACCAGTCTCAAGGACAACTTCTACCCTCATTATAAAAGTATTGAAAAGTTCCCTAATACAATAAGATGAACTCTTGACCTCACTATCAAACTCATGGCGATCTTGCACATTATTGTTAACCGGCACTGCACTTTCTCTGTGGCTTTTACAATACATTCCACACTGTTTTTGCTTTCCCTTGTTCTGCCTCAGTGCATTACGTAACAATGTGAACTATGTGAGAAACAGGCATTTTGTTGTATCTCAGTACATGTGTCAATAATAAACCAATTCTAATTCCAATCCAATCCAGTGAAAAGCTACTGTCCCAGAAGAGTGAGCAAGCAGCTTTGTCCTGGATGGTGTCCAGCTGATACAGAGCCTTCAATGTACAAGATTGCAAGAGGCAGCAGAGGGTTGTAGGCATCATGGGCACGGCCCTCTCCCCATCAAGGACATCTTCAGTAGGTGATCCTTCAAAAGATGGCATCCAACATGAAGGACCATACCCATCTGAGACATTCCCTCTTCACATCACTATCAATGGGGAAGATGTACAGAACGCTGAAGACTCAAATTCAACATTTCGAGAACAGCTTCTTCTCTTCCACCAGAAGTTTATAAATGGTCCATGGACCCATGAACACTACTTCATTAATGATCATTTGCACTGTTTATTTACTTCATAATTTAGAGTAACCTTTATGTCTTGCAATGAAATGCTGACACAAAACAACAAATTTCATGGCAAATTTCAATGATAATAAACCTGATTCTGATTCTACCAGAGTTCACGGAGCAGCACTCAACTGGGCAAGAGGTGAGTAATCTATCGCATTCCAAACTTGTGTGTGGTAGATAGGCGTTGGGGTGTCAGTGGGTGAGTAATTCACTAAAAGATTACTCAGTCTCTGACTGGCTCCTGTAGCCACAGTATTTATGTCATTGGTCCAGTTAAGATACAAGTTAATGACAACCCCCGGGAAGCTGTTCACCCTACTGACACCAATGCTGCATTCTCCAAATCCCTTCGTAATACAGATTCAATTCAGTTGATTTGTTCATGTCAGAAAATGTATACACTCGCAAGGTAACCACACCTCCACAGTGTTTTCATAATTGGCAACAAAAGCACACAGGCCGATAATTTGATTTTTTAAAATTTCAAGATCCAACGTAGAACTGGCCCATCCAGCCCACTGAGTCGCACCACCCGTCGTCCCTCCGATTTAACCTTAGCCTAATCATAGGACAGCCTACAATTCCCAATTACCCTGCTAACCAGTTCATCTTTGGAATGTGAGAGGAGACCGAAGTACCTGGAGGAAACCCACACATTCATGGAGAGAACATACAAACTCCTTACAGAGAATGCTGGGAGTGAACTCTGAACTCCGATGCCCTGACCTGTAATAGCATTGCACTAACTGCTATCCCACCATGGCACCTGAAAGAACAATCACTAAAAATTGTGAGAGAGGAAACTAGTGCAACTATGTTTCTCATCAGACTTTTGAATTCAGTTATATAAAGACAGCCTGCTCGTAGGTAGGGATGTCCATAAGTTCATGATCTTGGGATGGCCTGTAGTGGATGACTGGCTTCATGTTGTCCACTTGAGATCGAAACTCATCCAACCTTCTAATCTCTTTGACATATGGTAAACACTTGGGTCATTACGAGCAATAAGATTAGACCACAGACCATAAGACCATTGTAGCGGTAATAGGCCATTCGGTCACTTGATCCATCAGCAGGCCATTCCATCACAGGTGATTTAATATCCCTCTCAGCTCCATTCCCCTGCCTTCTCTCTGTAACATTTGACACCATTTCTAATCAAAAACTTATCAACCTTCACTTAAAATATACCCAATGACCTCACTGCCACAGCTGTCTATGGCAATGAATTACACAGGTTCACCTTCTGGCTACGTAAATTCCTCCCCATCGCTATTCCAAAGGGATATCCCCTCCATTCTGAGGATGTGCCTTCTGGTCTTGGACTCCAACATTATAGGAAACATCCTCTCCACATCCACTTTATCTAGGCCTTTCAATCTTTGGCAGGATTGAATGAGATCCCCACACATTCTTCTAAACTCCAATGAGTATAGGCCCAGAGTCATCAAACACGTCTCATATGTTAACCCTTTCATTCCCAGGATCATTCTCCTGAACCTCTCTGGATACTCTTCAATGCCAGCACATCCTTTATTAGATAAGGGGCCCAAAACTGCTCACAGTATTCCAAGAACACACACAAAATGCTGGTGGAACACAGCAGGCCAGGCAGCATCTATAAGGAGAAGCACTGTCAATGTTTCGGGCCAAGATCCTTCGCCAGGACAGTATTCCAAGTATGGTCTGGCTAATAGCTAATAAAGCTTCAGTTTTACGTCCTCAATTTTATATTCTAGCCCTCTCGAAATAAATGCCAGCATTGCATTTGCCTTCCTTATCACCGCCTCAACCTGCAAGTTAATCCTTTGGGACTGCTGCACGAGGTCTTCCAAGTTCCTTTGCACTTCTGAATTTTGTATTCCATTTAGAAAATGATCCATCTCTCCATTCCTTCTACCAAAGTGCATGACCACACAATATTCCATCTGGTACTTCTTTGCCCCCTCTCCTGATCTGTCTTTCTTTACTGAGATTCTCTGCTTTCTCAACACTACAGGTCCCTTCACTGATCCACGTAAAAGCAAAATGCTTATATTTGTAAGTTCGAAAGATTGAACCTGAAGGCTGAGTACAAGGTTAATGACAGGATTCTTAGTATTGTGGAGGTACAGAGGTTCTTGGGAGCCCACATACATAGATTCCTCAAAGTTGCCTCACAACTTGAAAAGGTGGTCAAGAAAGCATATGGTGTGTTAACCTTCATTAGTTTGGGAATGAGTTCCAGAGACATGAGGATATCTTCCAGCTCTATAAGACACACTGGTCCGACCACACTTGGAGTACTCTGTTCAGTTTTGGTCACCTCATTATAGAAAGGATGTAGAAGCTTTAGAGAGGGAGCAGAGGAGATTTACCAGGATGCTGCCTGGATTAGAATGCATACCTTATGAGGAAGTGGAAGGATTGCTTAGAAAGTTTGCAGATAACATGAAGGCTGCTGGAGTTGTGGATAATGTGAAGGGTTGTTGTAGGTTGCAGTGGGACACTGACAGGATGCAGAACTGGGCTAAGAAATGGCAGAGATCAACCTGGAAAAGTGCAAAGTGATTCATTTTGGAAGATCAAATTTGATGGCTGAATACAGAGGTAATTTCAGGATCCTTGGGAGATTGTGATGTGCAAAGTAAATTTTATTATAAAAGTACATACATGATAGAGAAAAAAATAAGAATAAATAAGCAATAAGAATGGAGAACATGAGATGAAAAGTCCTTGAAAGTGAGTCCCTAGTTTGTGGGAAGAGTTCAGTGATGGCATGAATACAGTTATTCCCAATGGTTCAAGAGCCTCATGGTTGAGGGATAATGTCTGTTCCTGAACCTGGTTCCTATATCTTCTTCCTGATTGCAGCAGTGAGAAGAGAATATGGCCTGGATGGTGGGGTCCTTGATGATTGATGCTGTTTTCCCGTGACAATGCTTCGTGTAGATGTGCTCAATGGTGGGGAGGGATTTACCCGTGATGGACTGGGCCATATCCATTATTCCATACCAGGCTGTGTTGAAGCCAGTCAATATAATCTCTACAACACATCTATACAAGTTTATCAGTATTTTAGATGTCATGCTGAATCTTTGCAAACTTCTAAGGAAGTAGAGGCAGTGCAGTGCTTTCTTCATAATAGCAGTTATGTTGTGGCCTGGAACAGATTCTCTGAAATGTTAACATCAAGGTATTTAAAGCTGCTGTGCCTCTCTACCTCTGATTTGCTGTTGACCTCCAGTTTCTTCCTGCTGAAGTCGATACTCAGCTCCTTCATCTTGCTGATATTGAGTGAGAGATTGTTGCTGTAACACCACTCAGCCAGATTTTCAGTCTCTCTCCTATATGCTGATTCATCACAACCTCTGATCTGGCCAACAACCATGGTGTCATCAGCAAACTGAAATGTGGCATTGGAGCTAAGGTTATACTCTGTCACAAGTGTAAAACAAGTAGAGCAGGGGGCAAAGCACACCGCCTTGTCATTCACCTGTGCTGATAAAGATTGTGGAGGAGATGTTTTTGCCAATCTAAGCTGAATGGGACATTCAATTTAGGAAGTCGAAGATCCAATTGTACAAGGAGATATTGAGGCCTAAGTCTTGAAGCTTATTGATGTGGTTTTGAGGGAATAATGGTATCGAATGCTGATCTATAGTCTGCATCTTTGCTGTCAGATGTTCTAGGGTTGAGAGGAGCTGTGGCCCTGGTGTGTCTGTTGTGCCGGTAGGCAAATTGAAACAGATCCATACCCCTTCTCAGGCAAAAGCTGATATGTTTCATCACCAACAACTCAAAGCTCTTCATCACAGTGGATATAAGTGCTACTGGATGATAGACACTGAGGCAGATCACCATGTTCTTCTTAGGCTCCAGGAATAATTGAAGCCTGCTTGAAGCAGGTGGGTACCTCAGACTGCTGAAGTAAGAGGTTAAAGATATTGGTGAATGATCTAGCCAGTTGAGCAGCACAAGTCCTTAGTACTTGACCAGGTACCCCATCTGGGCTGGATAGTTCCCATGGGTTCACCTTCCTGAAGGATGCTTTCATGTTGGCCTCAGAGAATTAAATCACAGGATCATCTTACCCTTTGGCCCTCAATCTTGTTCCCCATATAGGGTAGAAGGAGTTTCATTCATAGCTGTTTCAGCCTTTCTTGGAGTTGGACTAGCAACAGTCAGCATGTCTTTGTGAAGGAGGGCATGCCTCATGAGCCTGATTAAAATACATGAGATAGCACACTGATGAAGGTAGAGCAGTGGATGTGCTGTCTATGGATTTTAGTAAGATCTATAATAAGGATCCCCATGGTAGCTCATTTAGAAAGTCAGGAGCCATTGGATCCAGGGAAACCTAACTCTGTGAATGCAGAAATCGCATGCCCAGAGAAGGCAGAAGGTGCTGGTAGTATAAAGGTCGGTGACTAGTGCTGTTCTGCAGGGATCTGTTCAAGGGCCCCTTCTCCTTTGTGATCAGACGAACAGATGGATCTTGGAGACCATGTCTGTAAATCCGACAAAGTTGCCATAGAACCAAAGACACAGAACATTACAGCACAGAAACAGTTCTTTTGGCCCTTCTTGACTGTGCCAAACCATTTTCTGCCTAGTCCCACTGACCTGCACCTGGACCATATCCCTCCATACACCTCTCATCTAACCTCTCAGCAGGACCTTGTCAAAGGCCTTACTGAAGTCCATGTAGACAACATCCACTGCCTTCCCTTCATCCACTTTCTTTGTAACCTCCTTGAAAAACTCTAATAGATTTGTTAAGCATGATCTACCACGCACAAAGCCATGTTGACTCTCCCTAATGAGTCCCTGTCTATCCAAATACTTGTCGATCCTATCTCTTAGTATCTCCAATAATTTACCTACTACCAATGTCAAATTTACTGGCCTATAATTTCCCGGATTACTTTTAGAGCCTTTTTTAAACAACGAAACAACATGAGCTATCCTCCACTCCTCCGGCTCCTCACCCGTAGATACCAACATTTTAAATATATCTGCCAGGGCCCCTGCAATTTCAACACTAGTCTCCTTCAAGGTCCGAGGGAATATCCTGTCAGGTCCTGGGGATTTATGTACTCTGATTTGTCTCCTGATAGCAAGCATCTCCTCCTCTTCAATCTGTATAGGTTCCATGACCTCACTACCTGTTTGCCTTATTTCCATTGACTCCATGCCAGTTTCCTTAGTAAATACTGATGCAAAAAAAACCCATTTAAGACCCCCCCCATTTCTTCTGGCTCCATACATAGCCGACCACTCTGATCTTCAAGAGGACCAATTTTATCCCTTACTGTCCTTTTGCTCTTAATATACCTGTAGAAGCTCTTTGGATTATCCTTCACCTTGACTGGCAAAGCAACCTCATGTCCTCTTTTAGCCCTCCTGATTTCTTTCTTAAATTTTTTTTTGCACTTTTTATTCTCCTCAAGTGCAACGTAAGTTGACAGGTTTGTTAAGATGGTGTATGATATATTGGCCTTTACTAGTCAGGGGATTGAGTTCAAGTTTTGTGACCATTCTATAAAACCCTGGTCCCTGGTTAGACCACACTTGGAATACTGTATTCATCTCATCATCTCAGTATAGGAAGGATGTGGACTCTCTAGTAAAGATGCAGAGGTGATTTACCAGGATGCTGTCTGGACTAGAGAGGTTCAGCAAACTAGGGCTTTTCTTTTTGAAGAGAAGAAAGTTACTTGATTGAGGTGTATGTGATTATAAGGGGCATAGACGGAGTGGGCAGACAATGCCTTTTCCCTAAAGTGGTAATGGCCAATGTCATAGGACATTAGTTTAAGGTGAATGGAGGAAAGTTTATGGGAGATGTCAGAGTTTTTTTGCACAGAGTGTGTTAAGTGGATGAAATCCACTGCCAGGGTGGTGGTAGAGGCTGATGCAAGAGGAACATATGAAAAACCCATATGTAAGCATATGGGTGTAAGAAAAATGGAGGGTTATGGGCTCTGTAGAAGGGAAAGGTTAGACTGATCCTAGACTAGGTTTTAATAGGTCAGTACAACACTGTGGGCCGAAAGGCCCATAGCATGCTGTACCGCTGCTGCTGATGGAGTCAATGCCTTACAGCACAAGAGATGAGCGAATGTGAAAATAAAAATGAACTGGGATTGGAATAGGTGGTGCCTGATGGTCAGTACCGACTCATCGGGCTGATGGGTCTGTTTCCATGCTGTGTGACTCCCTGACTCTATTAAACAGACAGATGCAAGGTTCAAGGCATCAGGAACAGTTTGGATTAGCGGAGCACATTTGCTGGAGACTATAAAGGAGAGGATTGAAACAAAATTGACACCAATCCAAGTAAGAGAATGTTTAGGGGCATGAGCAAAACATCGTCTTAAGTGACACGGACAACACGCTGGAGAAACTCAGCAGGTCAGGCAACATCCGTGGAAATGGATTCGGGCCGGAACATTGACTGCTCGTTTCCACCGATGCTGCCTAACCTGCTGAGTTCCTCCAGTGTGTTGTACGTGTTGCTTTGACCACAGCATCTGCAGTGTACTTTGCGGTTATCATCTTAGGTGACACTTAATGGGAGCTATTCAGGAAGTTAGAAAATACTCAGGGTAAACAAGCATAGGCATGACTACCAACAGTAACCCAAACAGAGGGACCAATCACAGATATTCTCTTACCCTTTCTTACCTAAACAGTGGGACCAATCACAGGTCTTCGCTTACCCTTTCTTACCCAAACAGTGGGACCAATCACAAGTCTTCTCTTACCAATATTTACCCAATAGTGGGACCAATCACAGGTCCTCTCTTACCCTTTCTTACCCAAACAGAGGGACCAATCACAGGTCTTCTTTTACCCTTTCTTACCCAAACAGTGGGACCAATCACCTTTTTTTACCTAATTCAACCATCCTTCTCTTATTGAGTCATAGCGTAATACATTACAGAAACAGGCCCTTCAGCCCAACTTGTCCATGTTGACTTTCGTGGTTAACAACAGTTCTATTTGCCTATATCTGGGCCATATCCCTCTAAACCCCTTCTATCTGTGTACTTACTGACTTGGCTTTTAAATGTTGCTATCACACCAACCTATATTGTTTCATCATGTCACTTTTCTCTCATAAATAGGACTGGAGGTTGTTCGAATGTCCAGAAAAGATTAACAAGAATTCAGTGTCCATTTACAGTGATTGATTGGAGAGGATGAGACTCACATTAGAGAAGGTGGAGAGGAATATTGATAATATGCAATGAAGAGGACCAGGACAGAGTGGACAATTGGAGGCTTTTCATAATAGTGGATTGTTCAAGGACCAGAGGTTACAGATAGTACAAAGTAGGAGGAACATTAAAAGTGACATTGAGGAGAATTTGTTTTATGCAGTACGTGGCTGGATTCTGCCTACAGATGTGGGAGAGGCAGCTTCCAATATAGCCCTCCGGAGGACATTGGGACATTGTAGAAATGTGGTCAGAGCGCCTTTGAGAGTTACAGCATGGAATCAAGACCATTCCATGCTGACCACTGACACCATTCCTAAATTAATCCAACTTTAGTCTCCCCAAATTCCCATTAAGTTCAAAATTCCAACTTGCACACACACAAGGGCAATTTACCATGGTTGGGAATTTCCCTAGTCACTGGGAAACATAGAAACATAGAAAATAGGTGCAGGAGTAGGCCATTCAGCCCTTCGAGCCTGCACCACCATTGAGTATGATCATGGCTGATCATCCAACTCAGAACCCTGTACTTGCTTTCTCTCCATACCCCCTGATCCCTTCAGCCACAAGGGCCATATCCAACTTACTCTTAAATATAGCCAATGAACCGGCCTCAACTGTTTCTTGTGGCAGAGAATTCCACAGATTCACCACTCTCTGTGTGAAGAAGTTTTTCCTTATCTCGGTCCTAAAAGGCTTCCACCTTATACTTAAACTGTGACCCCTCGTTCTGGACTTCCCCAACATCGGAAACAATCTTCCTGCATCTAGCCTATCCAATCCCTTTAGAATTTTATATGTTTCAATAAGATCCCCCCTCAGTCTTCTAAATTCCAGTGAGTATAAGCCTAGTCAATCCAGTCTTTCTTCATATGAAAGTCCTGCCATCCCAGGAATCAATCTGGTGAACCTTCTCTGTACTCCCTCTATGGCAAGAATGTCTTTCCTCAGATTAGGGGACCAAAACTGCACATAATATTCTAGGTGCGGTCTCACCGAGGCCTTGTACAACTGCAGCAGAACCTCCCTGCTCCTGTACTCAAATCATTTTGCTATGAATGCTTACATACCATTTGCCTTTTTCACCGCCTGCTGTACCTGCATGCCCACCTTCAATGACTGGTGTACAATGACACCCAGGTCTCGTTGCATCTCCCCTTTTCCTAATCAGCCACTGTTCAGATAATAATCTGTTTTCCTGTTCTTGCAACCAAAGTGGATAACTTCACATTTATCAACATTAAATTGCATCTGCCATGAATTTGCCCACTCACCTAACCTATCCAAGTCACCCTGCATCCTCTTAGCATCCTCCTCACAGCTAACACCGCCGCCCAGCTTCGTGTCATCCATAAACTTGGAGAAGCTGCATTTAATTCCCTTGTCTAAATCATTCATATATATTGAAAACAACTGGGGTCCCAGCACTGAGCCTTGCGGTACCCCACTAGTCACTGGCTGCCATTCTGAAAAGGTCCCGTCTACTCCCACTCTTTGCTTCCTGTCTGCCAGCCAATTCTCTATCCACATCAATACCATACCCCCAATACCGTGTGCTTTAAGTTTGCACACTAATCTCCAGTGTGGGACCTTGTCAAAATCCTTTTGAAAATCTAAATATACCACATCCACTGGCTCTCCCCTATCCACTCTACTAGTTACATCTTCAAAAAATTCTGTAAGATTCATCAGACATGATTTTCCTTTCACAAATCCATGCTGACTTTGTCCGATAATTTCACCTCTTTCCAAATGTGTTGTTATCACATCTTTGATAACCGACTCTAGCATTTTCCCCACCACCGATGTCAGACTAACTGGTCTATAATTCCCTGGTTTCTCTCTCCCTCCTTTTTTAAAAAGTGGGGTTACATTAGCCACCCTCCAATCCTCAGGAACTAATCCAGAATCTAAGGAGTTTTGAAAAATTATCACCAATGCATCCACTATTTCTTGGGCTACTTCCTTAAGCACTCTGGGATGCAGACCATCTGGCCCTGTGGATTTATCTGCCTTTAATCCCTTCAATTTACCTAACACCACTTCCCCACTAACATGTATTTCCTTCAGTTCCTCCATCTCACTAGACCCTCGGTCCTTTACTATTTCCAGAAGATTATTTATGTCCTCCTTAGTGAAGACAGAACCAAAGTAGTTATTCAATTGGTCTGCCATGTCTTTGTTCCCTATGATCAATTCACCTGTTTCTGACTGTAAAGGACCTACATTTGTCTTGACCAATCTTTTTCTTTTCACGTATCTATACAAGCTTTTACAGTCAGTTTTTATGTTCCCTGCCAGCTTTCTCTCATAATCTTTCTTCCCTTTCCTAATTAAGCCCTTTGTCCTCCTCTGCTGGTCTCTGAATTTCTCCCAGTCCTCAGGTGTGCTGCTTTTTTTGCTAACTTATATGTTTCTTCTTTGGGCTTGATACTATCCCTAATTTCCCTTGTCAGCCACGGGTGCACTACCTTCCCTGGTTTATTCTTTTGCTAAACTGGGATGAACAATTGTTCTAGTTCATCCATGCGATCTTTAAATGCTTGCCGTCAACCCTTTATAAGTATCATTTGCCAGTCTAGTTTAGCTAATTCATGTCTCATACCTTCAAAGTTACCCTTCTTGAAGTTCAGAACCTTTGTTTCTGAATTAACTATGTCACTCTCCATCTTAATGAAGAATTCCACCGTATTATGGCCACACTTACCCAAGGGGCCTCGGATGACAAGATTGCTAACTAACCCTTCCTCATTGCTCAATACCCAATCTAGAATGGGCTGCTCTCTAGTTGGAAGTAGGAGGAAACCAGGGCACCCAGGTGAAACCCACATGGTCACAAGGAGAACATGCAAATTCCACTCACAGACAGTGCTGGAGGTTGGGATCAAATCCATGTCTTTGGAGGTGTGAGGAAGCAGTTCTACCCACTGTGCCACTGGGCCACCCTTCCTTTTCCTTTAAAAACATCTCCCTATTTCCCTCCATCTTTTGACCCATTTGCTTTTCTCAGGATAGACCATCCGTGGAATCAGATTTTCCCCCAGCATTTTAAGAGGTATCTTTGTCCCCAACAATTTATGCTGTTTGAACTATATTCTGCTTTCAATTCTTCTGAATGAAGTAGATAACAAAACATTTCTCTCCATAAAATTCCACCTGCTACTTCCTTGTCCATTCAGCTGATATTAAAAAAAAGTTCTTTTGTCTTTTTTCACTACAAAACCTTGACTTAACATCACCGAAGGCCATGGTGGTGGTTAGTGACTAATACCAACACACTGGTAATCCACTGGTAAAAGCCCAAGAAAGACCTGTTAATCCCACTTGGCTTTATGTTCTTGAGCCACTGCTTCACTTAGGCCAATATTGTACTCCCAATGTCACAGCCC
Organism: Hypanus sabinus; assembly: GCF_030144855.1. Taxonomy (NCBI): domain Eukaryota; kingdom Metazoa; phylum Chordata; class Chondrichthyes; order Myliobatiformes; family Dasyatidae; genus Hypanus; species Hypanus sabinus. Next base: position 158,700,454 of record NC_082710.1, read on the forward strand.
TGTGAGCCTCTTTGCGTATCAACCTATGACCCATTAATTGTCTTTTGAAAATCTAGATATATTCCACCCACTGGATCACCCTAACCACCCTTGCTAGTATACCTTCAACAAAACCCTCTAAATATTGGGCAAACCCCATCTGTTCTTATAAACAACTTGCCCCTGACTAACTGTGTTATGATTTCCCATGTTATCACATCCTATCAGCATTTAGCTAAGAACAGGTATAAGACTGACAGGTCTATAGATAGGTTCCTATTTTTGTTCTCCCTCTAAATAGCTGTGTCACTTTTGCCACCTTCTAATCAGCCAGAAAGCAGGGGCTTTTTTTGTAAGATAGTCACCAATGTGTCTGCTGTCTTTGTGGCACCATCCTTTTCAATCTCAAGCTGTACAGTGCCAGAAACAGGGGATTAATCCAGTTATGGCTCCATAAATGTTCTAGGTTGTTAGTAACGTTAATAATTTTGCTCCACACTGTTGTTAAACATTTAATTCGCCTCTGTTTATTGTGTCCTAGAGTCATACACCCTATCACATCCATACTGCCAATTTTGCCCGTCTACATTAAACCCATTCATGCACTCCAGGTACACATTCTTCTATGTTCAGCCTATTTAAGTGTCAGTCTAAATGTTTCATGCAGGTTGGGTCAGTGGTGAGGAAGGAAGATCAACGTTTGCATTCATTTCAAGAGGACTAGAATATGAAAGCACGGATGTAACGCTGAGGCCTTGTAAGGCATTGGTCAGACTGCACTTGGAACATAGCGAGCAGTTTCGGGCACCTTATCCTAAAAAGGATGTGCTGCCATTGGAGAGGATTCAGAGGAGGTTCACAAGAATGATCCCAGGAATGAAATATTAATGTAGGACGAGCGTTTGATAGCTTTGAGCTGCACTCACCGGAGTTCAGAAGAATGAGAGATGATCTCATTGAACCTATTGAAAGACCTTGATAGAGTGGACACGGAAATTTCCTGTAGCTGGGGAGACTAGGACCAGAGGGAACAGCCTGAGAATACGAGGTCATCCCTTTCAAACAGAGATGAGGAGGAATTTCTTTAGCCAAAGGCAGGTGAATCTGTGGAATTCATTGCCACAGGCAATTGTGGAGGCCAAACCATTACATATATTTAAAGTAGAGGTGGACAATTTCTTGATTAGTAAGGACATTAAAAGTTATGAGGAAAAGGCAGAAGAATCGGGTTTAAACAGATAATAAATCAGCCATGACGGAATGGCAGAGCAAATTTAATGGACCTAATTCTGTTCCTATGTCTTGAGGTCTCTTAAGTGTAGTACTAGTATCTTATCACATCACCACCTCTGGCTTCATGTTCCAAACATGAACATGATGAACTTTGCATTAGCCTTCACTATGGAAGACACTAGCAGTGTGCCAGAGGACCATGAGTGTCAGGGAGCAGGAGTGAGTGCCATTGCTATTACAAAGGAAAAAGTGCTGGGCACACTGAAATGTCTTAAGTGGATAGATCACCTACACCAGATGGACTACATCCCAGAGTTGAATGAGGTTGCTGAAGAGATTGTAGATGCATTGGCTTCAAGAATCAATTCATTTTGGCATGGTTCTGGAGAACTGGAAAATTGCAAATGTCACTTTGTAAGCAAAAGAGGGGAAATTATAGGCCAGTTATAGGTGAGGTTCATGAGGATGTTTCCAAGAATGAAGGGGTTAACATATGAGGAGCATTTGGCAGCTTTTGGCCTGTACTCATAGGAATTTAGAAGAATGCGGGAGATCTCAGTGAAATCTACCAAATGTTGAAAGGACTAGATAGGGTGGAGGTGGAGAGGATATTTCCTCTGGTGGGGGTATCCAGAACTAGAGGACGTAGCCTCAAAATTGAGAACTGAACCTTTAGAACAGACATAAGGAGGATTTTTTTTAACCAGAGAGTAGTGAATCTGGAATGCTCTGCCACAGACTGTGGTGAAGACCAAGTACGTGGCTGTATTTAAAGTGAAAATTTAGTTTCCTGATTGGTCAGGCAGCAAAGGTTATGACAAGAAAGGAGGTGTTTATGGGGTTGAGTGGGATCCAGAATCAGCCATGATGGAACGGCAGAGCAGTCTTGATGGGCTGAATGACCTAATTCTGCTGCTATGTCTTATGGTCTTATATCAACCACTCTCTTCGTTTAAAAAAAATCTCTTAACAGATCCTCCTTAAAACTCCCTCCTCTCACCACAAACCTATGGCTTGTTTTGATAACTTTACCATGGGAAAATGATTTTAACTATCTATCCTGTCTGTGCCTCACATAAACTTATATCATCCTGCATTTTCATTCTCTCCAGAAAAATAAAATCCAATCTATTCATTTTTCCCTCATAAATAAAATCCTCCAATTCTGACCACATCCTGGTGAATCTCCTCTGCACTGTCCCCAGCACAGTCACAAACTTCCTTTAGCAGGGTGACATGAACTGCACACAATATTCCAAGTGTGGTCTAACCAGTGCTTTGTAAGATTGTAAGGTAACAATGAAACTCTAACATTTTGTGCTCTGAGCTATGAAGTCTTCTGTAATGGAGGCAAATACACGATGGCTTCATTTCTCAGCCATTTTATAACAACCATTATAATTTATCCTGTCAGTGTCTCTTGGGGACCCACATTTAATGTTGCTATCCTTATTTACATAAGCTGCCACTATAATTTTTGTTGAGTGTTTGCAAGTTTACTAATAATCTATTTTCTAGTGATGTGGTCAGTTCTTGCCATCTCTTGAAATTCTCCCTACCTTCAGTCTTATTACTCTCTTTGGAAACTTCCCAAGTCTCTTGCATTCTCCTTAATCTCCTTGGTGAGCCACTTGGCACATGGAGATTTTGTTTCTATTCTCATTAAATATGACTCCTGTTATAAAATATTTCTTCAAGTGCCTGCTGTTTTTAATCAAGCGATAAATAATTTAATCTAACTGATTGGATGTGGGGATTACGGGTAGATAACATTCTGAATGCAATTTGAAAAGGACATTGATCATTTGAACCCAGCAGGTAACAGAGGAGATTCAGCAGGATGTTGATGAATATACCTACAATGCACCTATAGCTATCAACTCACACTGCACACACGTAAACCATTCGGCCCATCCTATGCATGCCAACCATCAAAGACCCTTCCACATCATCACCATTTACCAGCAATTGGCCTGTAGCCTTCTCTGCTTTGGTGAATCAACTATGGTCTAAATACTTCTTAAATGTTACGAGAGTTTCTGCCTCCAGCAACCCCTCAGATAGTCCTTCCAGATTCCTCTGAGGAATACTTAACAAATGCATACAGTGATAATAAACCTGATGCTGAAAAGATTCCTCCTTGTGACCCCTCTTTAACTCCCTACCCAAGTCTTCTGCTTATTGATATCTCTGCTTTTGGAAAGAGTTTAAAAGTGCCAACTTTGCCAATGCCTCTCATAATTTTGTATCTCCCTTTCAAGTTTCTCTTTCCATTTTCTCTCCCCCAAGAAAAACAAAGACAGACTCTCAGTAACCAGTCTCTGCCCATAACCACGATACCCCTTCATGTGGTAGTGGTCATACAGCATTTGGAATATTGCGAGCAATTTTGAGCCCTGTTTTAAAGGAAGGATGTGCGGCTGTTGGAGGGGGTCCAGGGGATATTTACAAGAATGATCCCAGGAATGAAAGGCTTAATGTATGAGGAGTGTTTCATGTCTCTGCATCTGTACTTGATGGAGTTCAAAAGGATGGATGTTCCCATTGAGTCCCACTTGTTACTGAAAGGCCTGGATAGTGTGGACTTGGAGATCCTCCTATTAGCAGGAGAACCTATGATTTGAGAGCACAGCCTCAGAATAAAGGGACACCCCTTTAAAACTGAGGTGAGGAGGAATATCTTCAGTCAGAGGGTGGTAAATCTATGGAATTCATTGCCACAGACCAAATTATTGGGCATATTTAAAGGAGAGGTTGATTGGCTCTTGATTTGTAAAGGGGTCAAAAGTTAAAGGGAGAAGACAGGAGAATAGGATATTTTAAAAAATCCAGGATTGAATGATGGAGCAGACCTAATTCTGCCCCCAGATCTTATGATCCTAACTGGAAGTTTCCCATGTTATCTTCTGTGAACACAGACACAAAGTAGATGATATTAATTTATCTGCCATTTTATTACTTCCCAGTATAATTTCTCCTGCCCAGTGTGTAAAGGGTCCACAGTGGGTAGAGTTGTTCTTTCACAGCTCCAGAGTCCTCGGTTCGATCTCTAGCGTTGTGTGTGGAGTTTGCACGTTCTCCCTCTGCATTCCTCCTGCACCCCCCACCCATTTTCTTTCCCACATCCTACTGATTGGTGGGTTAACTGATCTGAGTACACAGGTCAGGAGAATCTAGGAGGAGTTGAGAATAAAATGGCTTGTATGCAAGTGGGTGGCTGATATCTGCTGTGATATATGTAGCCAAGGGACTTGTTTTTATGCTGTATGTCTTTATTTACTTCAGCTTATCTTCTGCTCTTTACATATTGTAAGAAGTGCTTACTTTTCTGTTCCCTTCATGTCTGTTCCTGGTTTATTTCTGCTTATTTATCAATGCTTTACTGAACCCTAAGATGTTCCCAATCCCCAGGCACATTTATTCAACCGCATTACGAGCCTTTTCCTTTGATCTGAGATCCTATCTTTAATATCCCTTGATAGCCAAGGCTGGACCACTTGTCTCAGTGGATTTCTTTGCCTTAAAGCAATAAACATTAAATGTAAATGATGCATTAATGCTTTAAAAGATGTGCTTTAGAATTAGCCATGCCTCGGTAGAGACGTTCCAGTGCGTAGTTACAAAATTGGCAATGATACAGTGAGCCGAAGTGTTGCTGAGATGTGTCCCGGCCTCAGAAGGTCTAAACTCAGTTCAGTAACACATGCAAAATGCTGGACAAACTCAGCAGGTCAGGTGGTATCTATGGAAGGAAACAAACAGTTGACATTCTGGGGCGACACCCTATATCAGGACTGATCTGCAGACCTGTCTGAAGCATTGACAGTTCATTTCCCTCAATAGGTTCTGTCTGTCCAGAATCAGAATCATGTTCATCGTCACTGTTGTGGAATGAGTTGCTTTGTGGCAGCAGTACATTGCGAGACAAAAAAAATACTGAAAGTTACAACAAATAAGTATTGTAAAAGAAGATTAGTGAGATTGTGTCCATGGGTTCGCAGACTGCTCAGAAACCCGATTGCAGAGGGGAAGAAATGTTCCTAAACTGTTGAGTGTAGGTCTTTCGGCTCCTGTGCCTTCCCCCTAATGGTGGTAATGGGAAGAGTAAGCCTAAGCATTCATGGGGAGAACGTACAGACTCCTTTCAGACTGTGGCTGGAATTGAACCTGGGTCACTGGTACTGTAAAATGTTGTGTTGGCCACTAGCTATTGTGCCGCCTCAGTACCTGCACTCTAATAAGACCATAAGATAGAGCAGATTTAGACCATCTGGCCCACTGAATCTGCTTTGCCTGATTTATTTTTCTGCTCAACCCCACTCTCCCTGCCTTCTCCCCGCAACCCATGACACCTTTACTAGTCAAGAAGCTATTAACCTCCACTTTAAGGGTAGTGCAGAGGATGTGTTCTACATGGATTTTAGTAAGGCATCTGACAAAGTTCCACACAGTAGGCTTATTCAGAAAGTCAGAAGACATGGGATCCAGGGAAGTTTGGCCAGGTGGATTCAGAATTGGCTTGCCTGCAGAAGGCAGAGGGTCGTGGTGGAGGGAGTACATTCAGATTGGAGGGTTGTGACTAGAGGTGTCCCACAAGGATCTGTTCTGGGACCTCTACTTCTTGTGATTTTTATTAACGACCTGAATGTAGGGGTAGAAGGGTGGGTTGGCAAGTTTGCAGACGACATAAAGGTTGGTGATAGGTTGTAGATAGTGTAGAGGATTGTCGAAGATTGCAGAGAGACATTGATAGGATGCAGAAGTGGGCTGAGAAGTGACAGATCGAGTTCAACCTAGAGAAGTTATGGGGTGTTAGCTTTCATAAGTTGAGGGATAGAGTTTAAGAGACGCGATGTAATGATGCTGCTCTACAAAACTCTAGTTAGGCCACACTTGGAGTGCTGTGTCCAGTTCTGGTCGCCTCAGTATTGGAAGGATGTGGAAGCATTGGAAAGAGTACAGAGGAGATTTACCAGGATGCTGACTGTTGAGAGAGTATGGATTATGATCAGAGATTAAGGGAGCTAGGGCTTTACTCTTTGGAGAGAAGGAGGATGAGAGGAGACATGATGAGAGAGAGAGTGCAGAGGCTATTTACTAGGATGTTACCTGGGTTTCAGCACTTAAGTTACAGAGAAAGGTTGAACAAGTTAGGTCTCTATTTATTGGAGCGTAGAAGGTTGAAGGGGGATTTGATCGAGGTATTTAAAATTTTGAGAGGGATAGATAGAGTTGACGTGAATAGGCTGTTTCCATTGAGAGTAGGGGAGATTCAAACGAGAGGACATGATTTGAGAGTTAGGGGGCAGAAGTTTAAGGGAAACACGAGGGGGTATTTCTTTACTCAGAGAGCAATAGCTGCGTGGAATGAGCTTCCTGTAGAAGTAGTAGAGGCCAGTTCAGTTGTGTCATTTAAGGTAAAATTGGATAGGTATATGGACAGGAAAGGAGTGGAGGGTTATGGGCTGAGTGCGGGTCGGTGGGACTAGGTGAGATTAAGAGTTCGGCATGGACTAGGAGGGCCGAGATGGCCTGTTTCCTTGCTGTGATTGTTATATGGTTTATATGATTATATGATAGAGGTGTACAAGATATTAAGAGGAATGGATAGAGTGGACAGCCAGCGCCTCTTCCCCAGGGCTCCACTGCTCAGTACAAGAGGACATGGCTTTAAGGTAAGGGAAGGGAAGTTCAAGGGGGATATTAGAGGAAGGTTTTTCACTCAGAGAGTGGTTGGTGTGTGGAATACAGTGCCTGAGTCAGTGCTGGAGGCAGATACACTAGAGAAATTTAAGAGACTACTAGACAGGTATATGGAGGAATTTAAGGTGGGAGGCTACCTGGGAGGCAGGGTTTGAGGGTCGGCACAACATTGTGGGCTGAAGGGCCTGTATGTGCTGTACTATTCTATGTTCTATGTAAATACACACAATGGCTTTACCTTCACAGAAATCTGTGGCAATGAATTCCACAGATTCCCCACCATTTGGTAAAAAACTTCCTCCTCACAGCATAAAAGCATTTCCTTCTATTCTGAGACTATGCCTTCTGGTTCTAGACTCTACCACATTTGGAAACATCATCTCTATGTTCACTCTGTCTGAGACTTTCAATAAACCAATACCAAGAGACTGCTTGAGATGAATAATGCTATGTCCCAGTGTGATGGCAATTTTCAAATTGCCCAGGACAAAAGCAGCCTGTCCACCACCTCTTCCCTTCCGCCGTTGACATATTGTGACCACAGTGTGCACTGTCTACAAAATGCACCAACGTGATTCACATGAGCATCCTGACAGCACCTCCCAAACCGACCACCTCTACAGCCAGGAATGCTGAGGGCAGCAGGTACAGGGAACACCACAAGAGGCTGCAGACACTCCAATCTGCATCAACAAGATCTCAGTGGGTTGGACAAATATGAGGAAGAACGGAAGGTTCTGTTATAGAGGGGAATACCTATGGTGGATATATGACATCTCCAAGAGGACCACAACCTTGTCATTGCATTTGAAGGCTTGTGTGCCTCATTGACCCAGAGAGCCTTATGCTGGATCTTTGTAGGGTCATCCATACCAAATAGGTCAAAGGGTAGAGGCCAGACTAAGAATGGTCTACTGGCCCTCCAGGTTCAGGGATTCAGCTCAGTGCTGACAACCCTGACTGCTAAAGCAGAATTGTTACGGAAACAGCAATGAAGAATCCTTCTACAACTGAGTGTGATGGTATTCCTGTGTCTCGAACTGGGACTCGTGTGACTGACAGTAGTGAACACTGAGAGAAAGCTACAGACACGATGAAGGAAGCCCTGATCACACTGAGAGATGGAGAACCTTCATTGCTGCCCTAAACACCAATGGCGCAATTACCAGTAAATAAGCAAATTAGTATTTCTTGTGGCTTAATAACAAAAATACTACTAAATGGTGATGCTGGAACCTTTGGAATGCTGAGAGCACGTCAGTTTAAGGTGGATTTACAGGAGGATTATGTCAAATGCTAGAAGATAGAGAAAGTTTAAAGGAGGTGTATGGAACAGAGAATGGTGGCGGGTAGCGGTAGAAGCAGATATGATAATGGCAATTAACAGGTTTTTAGACAAGTACATGAAAATGCTGAAAATGGAGGGACATGGATCATGACCAGGCAGATATTTCTAGTTTGATACGGCATCAAGGTTAACAGAAACATTGTGAGCTTAAGTAATAGAACCTTCCCTTCTTTTTTAAGGCATCCTTCCCACTCAAAACCCTAACTTCCACCAAAGCGACATTCTTTAAGGAGTTGTGTGACCTGCTCTCATGATTGCCTCTGGTGCTTCAAAACTTGGATGCGCAGGGTCAACGCGTAGGTAAGAAGGCAGATGGCCATTTGGCCTTCATTGCAATGGGGTTGAATTGTAAAAATAGGGTGGCTTGGTTGAATTTCTGCGGGGTACTGGTGAGGCTGCACATTGAGGATTGCACATACTATTTGTCCCCTTACATATAGTAACACTGGAGGCAGTCCATCCACAAAGCCCAGCCATACAAAACACTGGGTCAGGCAAATAAACAGTTGATGTTTGGGCCAAGACCCTTCAACGCAACTGGAAAGAAAGAGGTCAGAAGCCTTCATGTATTTATTCTGGTATGATCTATTTCTTCACCGGGCGAATTGTTAGGATGAGAGAGTTGCCCTATCAAGAGAAGTTAAAGAGTTTGGGGGTGTATTTCTTTGAGTTTAGAAAAAGGAGGGGTGATCTTATTCAAGCATACAGGATCCCAGATATAGTGAGATGTTTTACTTGTGGGAGAGTCTTGAACAAGAAGACAGAGTTACAAGCAAAGGGCTAGTCATTTAAAACCGAGATACACAGAAATTTCTACTCTCAGCGTGGTGAATCTGGAGAATTCCCTGTCCCCCCACCCTCAGGGTGGTGGAATCAGGATCACTAAAAGTATTTAAAATGGAAGTGGATAAATATTTGAAGCTCAAGCGATTCTGCAGAGGTTGGAAATTTTGAGCCACGCACACAAAAATGCTGGTGCAACTCAGCAGATCAGATGACACCCTTAACGACCAGATCCAAGATTTTTTGTGATATGCACATTGAAATGTGAATTGAGTCACTAGTGTTAACAATCAACACACCCAAGGGCTTGCTGGGGGTTTCCATGCGTTCTGGTGCCAACAAAGGTCCCACTGATGAAGGGTCTTGGACTGATATCTCGATTTTCCATATTCCTCCACAGATGCTCCCTGACCCACGGAGCTCCTTCATCATTTTGTGCAGCTTGAGGGGCTGAATGGCCTACCTGCTCCTATTTTTATGTGTACCCTGTGTCCATGACTCCTGAGTGCTGGCTTGAGCCTCTGGGTTACAAGTCCAGTCACCGTAACTTCCAGTCAAATAGAGAAAAATTCGCAGAACAGTACTTGGATTCAATGAATTCAGTTAATCGATCCCTGGGATTTATGTAATGGACAGTTGGACTGAAGTTTAGCCATTGTGGAGCAGGTTCCTGGGCTTGAACTGGAACCGGGACCACTGAGAATGGTGATTCACTGATGGAACAGCTTCCTCTCTGGTCCAGAGACCCCATCCTCAAGCGCTGTGTGTGGAGTTTGCACACTCTCCCCGTTACAGTGTGGGGAGCCCAACAACATGTAGGTCAGTGGGTTTAATGGTTACTGTAAATTGTCCCTAGTGTGTGGGTGAGGGGTAAAATCTTGGAGGGGGAGTTGATGGGAGTGTGGGGAAAATAAAATGAATTATGGTAGGATTGGTGGTTGATGATCTGCATGGACTTGATGGGCTGAAGGGCCTGTTTTCATGCACTGGATATACATCTGAGGTGTTTCTACTTGAGCTGGATACCACCCCCTCACCCTGACATGTAGTGTTTGAGTGTGGAACTCAACAACAATGCTCAGGATGCCAAAGGTGAATTCAAGTCCAAGGCCGGTATTCTGTTGTTAATCAAAGGTAGAAAGGGAAATGGACAAATGTAACTGAGATGAAGATGGGCCAAGGGTGAGCAGTAATCTAATGGATTGGCAGAATAGACTTATGCAGCTCAATATCTGACACCCACATTACAGGCTGATCGGACATAGAGGATGTGTCTCAATAAGGGGAGAAGTGATGAGGGATGTGGGTATCATGTTAGGTGGAGACACCAGCTGCTCCTCTGACCTCTGATGATCAAATTTGATTCTGTGCCCCTGAGATTCTTCATGCCCCCTCTTCTGTGCTGTCCAGAGACAGGGAAGGCATCTCTGTGCACAGTATCAATGACAACCATTCAGTCGCCATGTGTACCATCATCTCTTTATCAAGCTCCCCTTCCTGCTTACACCTGTTAAACATCTCTCAACACTCTTCAACTTCTTCTCCAGGACAACTTGCATTGTCACTGACACCTAATCACTCCTCTCCTCCTTTGCCCCAAACTCTCTGCCCAACCCTCTTTGCTCCCCCTCTCCTTGTTCCCTCCCTTTCTGCTCTCCTCAGCGCCTGCTGATTTTACCTCCCACCACTCCCTCTCATCCACTTGGCATATCCTCTCTACCCTATCTCTAGCCACTCCTTCTCTGCTTCCCTCCCTCCTGCTCTGCAACCTCTCACTTCCCCCACCCCCTCCTCTCTCTGCTCACTCTCTCTCCCCATGCAAACCACCCTACCATGAACAAACTCCCTCCTACCTGTCCCCAGAGCGATCTGTGAGTGGTGCTTTCCAGGTCCACCATTCTTGCACTTCCCTCCTTAAGGGGGTGGGGGGGGGGGGAGTTGCTAGAGATATTGCTGCATTCCTCCCAAGGAGGGCTGTTCCATACTCCTCCAGTCTGAGAAATGCACTGGGTGTGTATCTCACCCCTCCTCCCGCTGCTGACAACGTAATGGCTAAAAATTTCACATTCCCAGATCTGGGTCATTTATATATAACAGAGAGAGGTGCCTTCCCTACTCCAGCTCCCCTGAGACCTCACTGAGCAGGTAGAAACACATCCACTCAATGCCATCCCTACACCTGCTCTCATCCTTACATAGTCACACACTCACACCACCTCCAGCCCTTCAAACTCCCATTTCACAGCCCTGGGCCAAGTGGTTTCTGAACATCCATGTTTGCCATATTGGTTCTTTTATCACTAAACTTAGTTAGGGTCATCAGACACAGTTGGAGTCCTCATGTTATGGACGCTTATTTCTCAAAATGATAGTATATTGGAACTGTTATTACTTTATTATCGTCAGATGTACCAAGATACAGTGAAAAGCCTATCTTGCACTCTGTTCATACAGACTCAATCATTACACAGTGCAATCAAGTGAAAGACTGGCCAAATACAGAATAAAGTGTAACAGCCACAGAGAAAGTGAAATGCAGGTGAACATTGCAAGAGGTAGAATGCGAGCACTAGAGTCCATTTTATCATACAAGAAGTCCATTCAAGAGTTTGATAACAGCGAGATACAGCTGTCCTTGAGCCTGGTAAGATGTGTTTTCTGGCTTTTGTACCTTCTGCCTGAGAACATGCAGGGTGGACAGGGTTTTTGGTTAGGCTGGTCACTTTACTGAGACAGCAAGAAGTCCGGGGCGGTGAGAGTGGTTTCTGTGATGTGCTGAGCTGTATCCACAACTCTCTGCAGTTACTGGCAGAGTAGTTGCCATACCAAGCTGTTTGGCATTCAGATGGGATACTTTCTACATCATATCAATAAAGGTTGGTAAGGGTCAATGGGGAAATTGTCCAAATTCTTTAGCCATTCAAGAGTCTGACAATGGTAAAATAGAAGTTGTCTTTGAGCTTGGTTCTATGTACTTTCAGGTTTTGTATTTTCTGCCCCATCGGAGAGAAAAGAAGAGAGAATGTCCAAAGTGGTAGATACTGGTGTCGGTGGTTGTCCCATTGTGTATTGGGTTACCCAGGCTTGTTCAGGCTCTGGGTCAGTTCCTCTGCAGCCCCCATCTTCCAACTGGTGGAATACATTTTTCATTAAACAAAATAAACTTTATCCATAATAAAAAGGTGTTAGTTGCCCACTCTGTGCTGGAGAGGTGTATTGTTGTCTGTTTCTATTGTCAGGAAACCCTTTAGTCTGCAGAGTGAAGAACTCAAGCCCTTCTGCCACTTGTATTCTATTCTGTCTGCAATCCCCATCAGTCTTCTATCCCAGGACAATTTTATGATGGCCGCATATAAAACACAGAACATCACACCACTGTACAGACCCTTTGATCTGCCAAAGTGTCAACACACACTCAGTGGCTGCTTTGTTAGGTACAGTGGCATGCAATAGTTTGGGCTCCCCGGTTAAAATTTCTGTTTCTGTGAACAGCTAAGTGAGTAAAAGATGACCTGATTTCCAAAAGGCATAAAGTTAAAGATGACACATTTCTTTAAGATCTCAGGCAAGATTACTTTTTTAATTCCATCTTTTACATTTTCAAAATAACAAAAAAGGAAAAGGGCCCAAGGCAAAAGTTTGGGCACCCTGCATGGTCAGTACTTAGTAAAATCCCCTTTGGCAAGTATCACAGCTTGTAAATGCTTTCTGTAGCCAGCTAAGTGTCTTTCAATTCTTGTATGTGGGATTTTCACCCATTCTTCCTTGCAAATCACTTCTAGTTCTGTGAGATCCTTGGGCCATCTTGCATGCACTGCTCTTTTGAGGTCTATCCACAGATTTTCGATCATGTTTAGGTCGGGGGACTGTGAGGGCCATGGTAAAACCTTCAGCTTTTGAGGTAGTCCATTGTGGATTTTGAGGTGTGTTTAGGATTATTATCCTATTGTAGAAACCAGCCTCTTTTGATTTTCAGCTTTTTTACAGATGGTGTGATGTTTGCTTCCAGAATTTGCTGGTACTTAATTGAATTCATTCTTCCCTCTACCAGTGAAATGTTCTCTGTGCCACTGGCCTCAACACAAGCCCAAAGCATGATCAATCCACCCCCATGCTTAACAGTTGGAGAGGTGTTCTTTTCATTAAATTTTGCACCCTTTTTTCTCCAAACATATCTTTGCTCATTGTAGCCAAAAAGTTCTATTTTAACTTCATCAGTCCACAGGACTTGTTTCCAAAATGCATTGGGCTTGTTTAGATGTTCCTTAGCAAGATGCTGAATTTTGTGGTGAGGATGCAGGAAAGGTTTTCTTCTCATGACTTCCATGAAGGTCATATTTGTGCAGGTGTCGCTGCACAGTAGAACAGTGCACCGCCACTCCAGAGTCTGCTAAATCTTACTGAAGGTCTTTTGCAGTCAAACGGGGGTTTTGATTTGCTTTTCTAGCAATCCTACGATTAGTTGTCTCGGAAAATTTTCTTGGTCTTCCAGACCTCAACTTGACCTCCACCTTTCCTGTTAACTGCCATTTCTTAACTACATTGCGAACTGAGGAAACAGCTACCTGAAAACGCTTTGCTATCTGTTTATGGGCATCATTTATCTTAATTTTCAGAGTGCTAGGCAGCTGCTTAGAGGAGCCCATGGCTGCTGATTGTTGGGACAAGGTTTGAGGATTCAGGGTATTTATAAAGCTTTGAATGTTGCATCACCTGGCCTCTCCTAACAATGACTGCGAACAAGTCATAGCCCTAACCAGCTAACTGAGGTCTGAGACCTTGGTTAAAGTTATCTGAGAGCTCAAATCTCTTGGGGTGCCCAAACTTTTGCATGGTGCTCCTTTCCAGTTTTTTCCTCTCTAAAGTTGTACAAAACAAAATTAATACACTGATCTTGCTTAAAATGTTGAACAAAATATTTTGTCTTTAACTTTATGACTTTTGGAGATCAGTTCATCTTCGACTCACTTAACTATTCACGTTAACAGAAATTTTGACCAAGGGTGTCCAAACTTTTGCATGCCACTGTATATCTGTGTTAGGCAACATTCTGGAGTTATGTAAATATAGCAGATATTAATTCAAATAAAAACCAGGTTTCAGTTCTTATTGTAAATGCAAGAAAAATTCAGGAAACTTACAATTAACCTTCTATTTTCTTTTGTAAATTGCAAACAGTAAATTGAAGTCAGAAGCACAGGCTTCTCCTCAGAATAAGAAATTGCACCTGCATTAGCCTTATGTTAAAACAATGGGATTGTATTAATTGCCCTGCATCAACTATGGGTTTAAGGAGTTCACACCATCATGCTGGTGTGCAAGCCGAGGTATTTGAACATTCTGAAGTGTCTTCTACTGTAGAAATGTGAAGTTCAAAGGAAGCATTGTCTTCATATAGTTTTGAAGTAACCTATGTCATTATGATTACTGAAACTATATTGAATCACCTACTGTTACCATTGATCTTAAGGACATATGATATGTAATGTATTTTGAATTTGTGAGCCTCTACTGAGAAGGTAGCCAGAATGATGACTGCTCATTGTGATGAACTACTAAATCACCAGCTTCACTGACTTTGTTCACAGTCACAGTATTTGGGGGCTTGTCTGGGATTTGTTTGTGACACACTGCGTGGCCAGCCACCTTAGCAGTCTAAGATGGTGAGTAGTTTCAAGAGTAGCACCTATGCTTAAATTTGTTCAGGTCAATGACCGACCATGGGATTACAAAGCATCAATGAACACGCCAGAGAGCTGAACTGATAGATATAAAAGTGTGGTGTGTGTGTGCTTGTGTGTTTGCATAAGGGACCAGATCTCAGCCAGTTTTGGGTAGCTTGGTGTAACAGGACCACGTGATGTGAAAGGTGGTTACTGACCGTATGGGATACCATATATATTAGTTCAGGGGACTCTATAGTAGCATCCCTGTTTGTGAGTGTGCTTGTGTGTTAACAGGTAAAAGTTTGATACTTTGGGTAACAGACTTTTACATGGAAAGGAAGGCAACAGGCATTATAAGTTCAGTGGAGTAAATAAAAGATTGCAGGGTATGTACTTTGTGGTTTTAAGTATTTAATTTTTATGTCATTTTTATCCATCCCTTATACACATTTGCTTAATATGGGGATTGGTGTGAAGATGAAAAAGGATCTAGTTTGGAGATATTTGAGGGAGAGGTTATACCCAGGTGTAACTGTTGGGATGATACCAATTGAGATCAGGCAACATCGGGTCAAGGATCCTGATGAGCCAAGCCAGTCCTTGACTCTGATTACTACCATTCACAGACCCTTCACCCCTGGGGAGAAGCAGATCATTTTGTCTCGGCTGCCCTCACTTAAGGTTGCTTGTGGGAATTCAGAATTCTGCTGCAAGCTCAAGGAAATGATTGAAATTCACCAGCACACCTCAAAGATACCCATGTGTTGGAAAAAGTGAAATGCCCAAGGAATACGTGTGATAGTATGGCCCAGGGAGAGCAGACCAGTACATAGGCAACCACTAGGAATGCAGAGAGGTATCGCTTCTTTAAGGGGGAAGTGAGGTAGTGCACTGGGGGAGGTCAGTGTCACTGGGGAATGTTAACATCAGTGGTTCAGAGAGCTGATGCATTTGCCATAGATTATGCTGAGTGTAAATACTGAGTATATGAGGAATACTCAGGGTTAGACAGTCCGGGGGGTTGGGGGGGGGGGGAGGAGAGAGGGATAATCCAGTCTTCCTGAGAATGCTGAAGGAAGGCCTGAGCTCAGCCTACCAGCGGCCAAACACAGTTAGAAGGTTAGAAGCACTAAATGTAGTGCAACTGCCTGCAGAGATAGCAGCAATTAAAGACACAACAGAAAGGGGAGAGCAGGTTGCAGAAAGGGAAGGAGTGTGCTGATCACAGGACAAAGACAGCAACAGAAAAACATGATGCAACAGAAGTTGAAAGTGTACAGGAAGAAACTACTAGAGCCAGTTTAGTAAGATTATGCAGGAGTGTGAAGGACCATTATTACCAGGTGAGTTAACACGATGAGGGACAGTGCAAAACAGCAGCAACATAACTGCTGATTGGAGAGACAGATCCAGATCGTTCTCCCACAGCTGGATGAGCAAGTCATGGTGAGGGAACTGCATGAAAAGGCAGGGTTTGCTCCCAGGTGGATAGGACCACAGGTGTCGCTTCTGACAAATGACTCCTCTGCAGACCTGGTGAGGCAGCCAGTGGACACAGTGAACTCAGGTTGAACAGGATGACTCACCTTCTTGTTGCCCAAGCAGACAGAACAATGGATCAAGTCTATCCATTAACAGTGTCTTTACAGATTATCTAAGAGATAAATACTAACCTGCTGCATCACATCTGACCACAGCTGATCAAAGTAGACACAGAGATGAAACAGAATGGAAACACAAGTGCAGAAGGCAGAGAGAGCATGTTAGCAAATCATGAATGCATTTTAAAGTAAGACTCAACAGGACTTTGTAATAAGGTCTTGGAGGTAAATGATTAGTTGTGCAGATCAGAATAGAAAGATATTGGGGAAGGGATCAGAGTTAATTCCACAAACTCTATGGCAAACCAGACTGAGAGAGACAGAAGAAATTGCACACAGCATCGGAAAGCAGCCCCATGCACCCCCATACAATCTCTTCTCCCTCCTGCGTCTGGGAAAGGGCTCCGAAGCATTCGGGCTCTCACGACCAGACTACGTAACAGTTTCTTCCCCCACGCTATCAGACTCCTCAATACCCGAAGCCTGGACTGACACCTTGCCCTGTTGTCCTGTTTGTTATTTATTGTAATGCCTGCACTGTTTTTGTGCACTTTATGCAGTCCTGTGTAGGTCTATAGTCTAGTGTAGCTTTCTGTGTTGTTTTTTTTTAATACGTAGTTCAGTCTAGTTTTTGTACTGTTTCATGTAGCACCGTGGTCCTGAAAAACGTTCTCATTTTTACTGTGTACTGTACCAGCAGTTATATTCGAAATGACAATAAAAGTGACTTGACTTACTAGCTGAATGAAGAGTGAACACAAATAAGCTGAGTTCTTCCAGTGGTTGGGTGAGTAAAAGGACAGGATGGGAAGGGGTGCCAACAGTACGTGGTTCTTACAGCTATCCAAATAGAGAACACCCCAAACCCCCTGTAAGTTGATCAAAAAGCATGCTGATAATTTTCTGTCATGGTATGGGATACCCATGAAACTAGAACAAAGCTACATAGAATAACTGCTGACAACCATTTCTGATAGTTTTAACTAACAGATTGAAAAGGTGAAGAGAATGTGATCAAATATATGTAACACTATATTGTCATCTCTGTGACAGTATTGTAGATAGCCAGTTAGAGATGCTAGATAGTCATGGGGACATGACAGGTTAGTAATTAGGGAAAGGATCTAAAGTGAAGAGCATTTTTGCAGCCCTACTTAATCAGATCCTCCTTAAAGGTTGGTCTTTCTGGGACAGATTTCTATCCAGAGGCTATGAGGAGGTACATTAGGGAGTATTCTTGAGTTCATATCTGTTTTATTCACATAAGAACCAAGCTTCAGTTCTTATTGTAGATGTAAATAAGATCAGGAAACTCACAATTAGCTTTCAGTTTTTTTTCTGTAAATTGAAGTTACAAGCACAGACTACTCCTCAAAGTAAGAAATTGCATTTATGTCAGCCATATATTAAAACAATGGGGTTGTGTTAATTTCCCTGCATCAACTATGGGTTTAAGGAATTTGCACCATTGTGTCAGTTCAAGCAAGTGACCCAGCCAAGGTATTTGAGCATTCAGAGTTGTCTCCCACCTTAGATGTAAAATTCAAAGGAAGCATTGTCAAACCAAGGTATTGAAGTTATGTCATTGAACTATTGAAATTATGTTGTCTCACCTACTGTTTCCATTGATCTTACAGGTATAAAAATGTGATGTACTTTTGAGTTTGTGAGCCTCTACCGAGGGTGTCTAAAGAATGATGCCTGCTCATTGTAATGAATAAAGACTTCTGTATCACCAACTTCAGTGTCTTTCTGGTGACTTTATTCAGTCACTACATTAGGTACACCTGTACACCTGCTTGTTAATGCAAATACAGTGGAATGCAAAAGTTTGGGAACCCCTGGTCAAAATTTCTGTTACTGTGAATAGCTAAGCGAGTTAAAGGTGACCAGATTTCCAAAAGGCATAAAGTTAAAGATGGAAAATTTCTTTAATATTTTAAGCAAGACTACTTTTTTTATTTCCAACTTTTACAGTTTCAACATAATAAAAAAGGAAAAGCAAAAGTTTGGGCACCTGCATAGTCAGTACTTAGTAAGATCCCCTTTGGCAAGTATCACAGCTTGTAAATGCTTTCTGCAGCCAGCTAAGAGTCTTTCAATTCTTGTATGTGGGATTTTCGCCCATTCTTTCTTGCAAAACGCTTCTAGTTCTGTGAGATTCTTGGGCCGTCTTGCATGCACTGCTCTTTTGAGGTCTATCCACAAGTTTTCGATTATGTTTAGGTCGGGGGACTGTGAGGGCCATGGCAAAACCTTCAGCTTGCACCTCTTGAGGTAGTACATTGTGGATTTTGAGGTGTGTTTGGGATCATTATCCTGTTGTAGAAGGCATTCTCTTTTCATCTTCAGCTTTTTTACAGATGGTGTGTTGTTTGCTTCCGGAATTTGCTGGTATTTAACTTAATTCATTCTTCCCTGCACCACTGGCTGCAACACAAGCACAAAGCATGATCAATGCACCCCCGTGCTTAACAGTTGGAGAGGTGTTCTTTATATGAAATTCTGCACCCTTTTTTCTCCAAACATACTTTTGCTGATTGCAGCCAAAAAGTTCTATTTCAATTTCATCAGTCCACAGGACTTGTTTCCAAAGTGCATCAGGCTTGTTCAGATGTTCCTTTGCAAACTTTTGAAACTGAATTTTGTGGTGAGGTCACAGGAAAGGTTTTCTTCTGATGACTCTTCCATAAAGATCATATTTGTGCAGGTGTCGCTACACAATAGAACAGTGCACCACCACTCCAGAGTCTGCTAAATCTTCCTGAAGGTCTTTTGCAGTCAAATGGTGTTTTGATTTGCCTTTCTAGCAATCCTACGAGCATTTGTCTCGGAAAGGTTTTTTGGTCTTCCAGACTGCAACTTGACCTCCACCTTTCCTGTTAACTGCCATTTCTTAATTACATTCTGAACTGAGGAAACGGCTACCTGAAAATGCTTTGCCATCTGCTTATAGCCTTCTCCTGTTTGTGTGGGCATCATCTATTTTAATTTTCAGAATGCTAGGCAGCTGCTTAGAGGAGCCCATGGCTGCTGATTGTTGGAACAAGGTTTGAGGAGTCAGGGTATTTATAAAGCTTTGAAATTTGCATCACCTGGCCTCTCCTAACGATGACTGTGAACAAGCCATAGCCCTAACCAGCTAACTGAGGTCTGAGACCTTGGTAAATGTTAACTGAGAGCTCAAATCTCTCGCAGTGCTCAAACTTTTGCATGGTGCTCCTTTCCTTTTTTTCCAGTCGAGAATTGTACAAAGCAAAAATAATACACTAATCTCGCTTAAAATGTTGAAAAGAATGTTTCATCTTTAACTTTATGATTTTTGGAAATCAGTTCATCTTCTATCTTTGACCGGGGTGCCTGAACTTTTGCATGCCACTGTATCTAATCAGCCAATCTTGTGACAGCAAATCAAAGCATGTAGACACGGTCAAGAGGTTCAGTTGTTCAGACCAGACAGGGTGGTTTGAATATCTCCGAAGCTGTTGATCTTCTGAGATTTTCACACACAACAGTTTCTAAAACTTACAATGATGAACAAAACAACAATGACAATAAGAAAATCTAGTGAGCAGCAGTTCTGTGGGTTGTTAATGAAAGAGTTGCACTCATTAACAAAGTGGCACTGAGTGCATGCAGCTGTAAACTTTCCCCAAGAGCAGAGGAGCCCAGACCTAAAGGGAAGAGGTTTAAGGTGACAAATAGGAGGTTTGGGAAGGGGGGGGGGGAATCGGAGGAAGATTCCCCCCCACTGTGGGGGCTGTGGAGCCAGAGACTTGCACAACAATCACTCTGATGGGAATGTACTATTGACCCCCACAATAGCCACTAGGATATTGTGGAACAGATATACAGACAGATTAAGGAGAAGTGTTAAAACAATAAGATTGTTGTCTTTGGTGACTTCAACTTCCCTAATATAAACTGGGACATTCCTAGTGCAAGAGGTTTAGATGGGGCAGAATTTGTTAGGTACGCCCAAGAGGGTTTCTTAAATTATTATGTAGATAGTCCAACAACAGGAGGGGCTGAACTGGATCTGATGTTGGGGAGTAAGTCTGGCCAGGTGACCAGTCTTTCAGAGGGTGAACAGTTAGGGAACAGTGACAGCAACTCCTTAATTTCCAAGGTAGCTTTAGATAAGGATAAGTACGGGTCTTGTGAGAGAATTAAATTCCAGCAGGGTAAATTACAAGGGAATTAAACAGGATCTAGCGAAACTTAAATGGAAAGAGCTGTTTTTGGGCAAGTCCACATCCAACATGTGGAGGGTGTTTAAAAACTAACTGCACAGAATTCAGGACAGGTATGTTCCAGTCAGGACAAGGATGGCAAGTTAAGAGAACCTTGGATGTTAAGTGAGGTGATGAATTTAGTCATTGTCATTTTTTGTCATTTAAAGTGAAAATTGGATAGGTATATGGACTGGAAAGGAATGGAGGATTATGGGCTGTGTGCGGGCCAATGGGACTAGGTGAGAGTAAGCGGTCGGCACAGACTAGAAGGGCCGAGATGGCCTGTTTCCGTACTGTAGTTGTTATATGGTTATATAAGAAGGAAAAGTATGTAAATCTTAGGAAGTTAGGATCAAACAGAGCCCTTGAAGATAATCAAGAAGCTAGAAAAGAACCCAGGAAGGGAATTAGGAAAGCTAGGAGGGGTCATGAGAATTCCTTGACAAGTAGGATTAATGAGAATCCCAAGGCATTCTATACATACATTGAGAGTAAGAGAATCACTAGGGAGAGGGTAGGACCACGCAAAGATAAAGTGGGGAACATTTGCTTGGATGCAGTGAATGTGGGTGAGGTCCTTAATGAGTACTTTGCATCAGTATTTACCAAGGAGAAGGAGAGCCATGAATATTAATGTGATGGGGCATTTTGGAGTAAAGCAGGGGCTAGTGTTGGGTCTCCTAGAGCATTAAAGTGGATAAGCCCCCAAGATCTGATGGGATATATCCCAGTTTATTCAGAGGTAAGTGAAGGAATTGACCAATATCTTTGTGTCCTCTCTAGCCTCAGGAGAAGTTCCAGAGAACTGGTGAGTAGCTAATGTTGTTCTGTTACTCAAGAAGGGAGACAGGGATAATCCTGGAAGCTATAGACCGGTGAGTCACATGTCAGTGGTGGGGAAGTTACTGAGAGAATTAGCAGGGGTAGCATTTATAAGCATTTGGAAAACCATGGCCTAATTACGGAGAACCAGCATGGCACTGTGTGGGGCAAATCGTGTCTTACTAACTTGGCTGAATTTTTTGATGAGGTGACTATGGTGATTAATTAAAGTAGGGCTGTGGATGTTGTCTACATGGATTTTAGTAAGGCTTTTGACAATGTCCTTTATGAGAAGCTCATCCATAAGATTGAGATGCATGAGATCAATGGTAAATTATCCATCTGGAAGACATAGGGTAGTGGTCGGGACCTATTCTGGCTGGAGATCTGTAATTATTGGTGTTCAACAGGGATCTGTACTAGGACTTCTGCTGTTTGCAATGTGACCAGGATGAAAATGTAGATGGGTGGGTTAGTAAGTTTGCAGATGATATGAAGGTTAGTGGTGTTGTGGTAGCGTAGGTGACTGGTAAAGAATACAGTGGGATATACATCAGTTGCAGATATGGGTGAGGAAATGCCAGATGGAGTTTAACCTGGTCAAATGTGAAGTTTTGTACCTTGATAGGTCAAATGTAAAGAGACAGAACACTGTTAAGGGCAGGGCCCTTAAAAGTGGTGAAGAGCAAAGGGACCTTGAATCTAAGTTCATAGCTCCCTGACGGTGGCTACACAGGTTGATGGGGTGGTTAAAAAGGCATATGGAATGCTTGCCTTTAGTATTCAGGTCACTGAGTTCAAAAGTCAGGAAGGTATGTTGCAGTTTTATAAAATCCTATTAGGCCACATATGTGGTATTGCATAAAATTCTGGTTGCCCCATTATATGAAGGATGATGAAGTTTTGCAGAGAGTGCAGAAGACAATTTATTGATTTCCATAGAGGTCTCCTGATCTGCTGGGTTCCTCCAGCAGTTTAATGTGTGTTGCTTTAGATTTCCAGCATCTGCAGAATTTCTTGTTTTCCAGGATGTGGCCTGGATTAGAGGGCATGTGCTATTACAAGAGGTTGGGGAAACTTAAATTGTTTTCTCTAGAGCGGCAGAGGCTGAAATGAGAACTGATCGAAGTTTATAAGATTGTAAGAGGCATCGATAGAGTTGACTGATAGTATAATTTTCCCGGGGTTGAAATGTCTAAAACCAAATGGCATGAATTTAAGGTGAAACAGAGTAATTTCACAAGAGATGTGAGGGGCAACTGTGTTACACAGAGAGTGGTGGGTGTCTGGAATTCGCTGTCTGGTGGTGGTGATAGAGGTAGATACACTAGAGACTTTTAAGAGATGTTTAGATAGGCACATGAGTATGAAAATGGGAGGACATGGACATTGTGTCGGCAGGTGGGATTAGTTGGTGGTTTGATTACTAATTTATTTGGTTCAGCATTGTGGGCCAGAGGGTCTGTTCTTGTGCTGTACTGTTCTATGTTCTATTTAAGTATCTAAGCAAGCACATGATTCACCAAGGCAGAGAAGGTGCTGGTAAATGAGATGAGTATCAGTGGTTGTTCCTGTGCTGTGAACTTGATAGGTTTGTCACCCTCCTTTTCTCTTTCACTGTTTTCATTCCCCGTTGCAGTTACATCATTGAACCTCCCACCTAATTCACCCACGTTTATCCCCCGACTTGCTCAATATAAGAGGTCTTTGGTCTCTTACTGCTTCGCTGATCCTGTTTGTGAGCTTCCTGCTAAGATGCATCTGTAGAAGTGCACCGCTGACACTTCCAATCAGCCCCACTTTGGTTCTGGTTCTCAGTCCCTCCCGCCTCACCCCCAGGAACACGTCAGTATAGGCTGCCAGAAACCTCTGCCCTTATCAGGGGAGGATGAAACCAGAGGAGCTAGATTTAGTGGAAGGAGGAAGAGTTTTAGTGGTGATCTGAAGGGGACCCTTCTCACCCAGAGAGCAGCAAGTACCTGGAACACACTGCCAGACAGAGTGGTGAAAACACAGCATTGACAGCACTGAGGATCGCTCCAGATGTGCATTTTTATCACCCAGGTATAGAAGGTTGCCGACTAAGTGCTGGAAGATGGTAAATCGGTAAATTTAAAATTAATAAGTTGGTTCAGTATTTTCACATGCCCAAGGTACAGTGAAAAGCTTTGTTTTGCATGCCATACAGATCACTTCATTACAAGGCACTGATGTAGTACGAGGGAAAAGCAGTATCAGAATGCAGACTAAAGTGTTACAGTTAAAGAGAAAGTGCAGTGCAGGTAGACAGTAAAGTGCAAGGTCCCAATAAAGGACTCTTCAACAGTGGGTTAGCAACAGCTCTACAGCAGGTGGGATGCCCAGTGGATAATGTTGGTACACAATGGCCTGTGTGATTCATTCTGTGTGATTCTCTGATTCAAATATCCTGGGAAATTCCTATTCATGGTCATCTTTAATGCTGGTTGCCAAGATAACCAGTTCAGGCCAACTGCTTGTTAACCTCATTACTCAGGCACCATTGATTTGTAGCATGCAAGTGCAGCCGGCATGAATAGTATTTAATGCCCCCACCCCACCCGCTTGTTGGGATATGGAAGGGTCAACCAGACTGGTAAGTTTGGAGTCACCCATGGGCCAGACAGCAAATATCCATTCCTGAAGAACGTTAGTCACTCAGAGTGGTTGTTATGTGGGCTTCTGTGTTGCTTCGAATTGTTGACTGATTTAAATTTCACTGATGCACTGAACTTGGGTCTTCATGCACTGTAGGTCCAAATCCCTTCATTATTAGCCTGGCCACATAGCCATTGTATTATCACCAGACCATTACAAAATCAATATGAACAGACACTCATGCCAGTTCGACCACTCTCTATGATCATAACATGATTGTACCCCCAGTTCTGTACCCACTTACCCCCAGTGACATTTCATCCCCTTGCTGATCAAGAATCAACCCACCTCAAATATTAAAAGTCTCTGCCTTCACAGGAAGAGAGTTCCATAGACTCTTCACCTTGAAGGCAAAACAAAAATAATTCTCCCCATTTGCATCTTAAATATACAACTCTATATTTTTAACCTGCGACCCTCAGTTTGATTCTTCCATGAGAAGGAATATCCTCTTCACATCCACCTTGTCAAGATCTTGTATATTTTACAGATATAAACCCAACCTGTCCAACCTAACTTTAGAGGATGTAGGATCCGTGTCACACTTTGGGTTATAAGAATGTGGTGGTGAGGGGATTAAAGAGTTAACTGTATAGAGTGGACAACAGATTTCTTTACTTGGAGGGTATTAGGTCAGTCATAGTCATCCAGCACAGAATCTGGTCCTCGCGCATCAAGTCATTGCCAACATTAACCATTCATAGATACCAATCCAATTCTATTAGACCATAAAACAAAAGAGCAATTTGGTCCATTGAGTCTCCTCTGCCACTCCATCATGGCTGATTTATTATCCCTTTCAACTTCATTCTCCTGCCTTCTCCTATAACTTTTGACACCCTTACTAAACAAGAACCTACCAACTTCGACATTAAATAATACCCAATGACTTGTTTTTCCACAGCCATTTGTGACAATTACCTCTTTTGATTCCACAGATCCATCTTTTGGCTATTCTCCCCACATTGCCATCTGCTCTCCCCAAGTTCCACCCTTCACCCACACACTAGGGACAATCTGTCGCGGCCAAGGAGAACATGCAAACTCCACACCCGGTCAGTGCTGAAGTTTAGGATCAAACCCAAGTCTCTGGCAGCATCAGGTGGCGGCTCTATCCACTTTGCCATGGCAGTGCTTCCTGTGGATTGTAGAGCAGCCCAGTAGTATTTGTTATCATTACTAAAACTGGTTGTTGTTTTTCCAGATTATTAATCAGATTAAAGGTGCACAGGTGCAGCAGTAGGATTTGAAGTTACTCCTCTAGATTACCAGACAGGTAACCCAGCCACTCTGCTGCCACCATAGTCTAGTTATTAAAGAGGGACTTAACTGCTCAATACCTGATAGGATGAGTTGCAAGAGATAGACAAGAGCTGGGACTGGTTAAGCTTCCCTTCACTAGGGATTTTTTTTCTCTGGAGAATTTGAGGCCGATTGGAGATCTGCTAGAAGTTAGATGCACAGTGGTGAGTATCCTAACTGGTTGCATCATGGCCGGGTATGCAAACACCAATGTTCAGGTACAGAAAATAAAACAGAAAGCAGTGGATACAGCCCAGTCCATCACAGGCAAGGCCATCCCTGCCACTGAGCACATCTACAAGGAGCGCTGCCACAATAAAGCAGCATCCATCTTCAAGGACCACCATCATCCAGGCCGTGCTATCTTCTTGCGAGTAACATGTAGAAGGAGATACAGGATCCCTCACCACCAGGTTCAGGAACAGTTATTAAACAACAACTATCGGCTCCTGAACATGTGAGGATAACTACAGTCTCTACATCTCAGAACTGATTCTATGCTCTGCAACCACATTTTAAGGACACTTTACAACTCATGTTCACAGTGTTATTTTTTCATGTGCACATTGGTTTAGAATGGCAATCCATGCATGGTGACAGAAGAAATGAGTGTTTTGCATCTGTATTTACTCATGAGACAGACAGGGTCTATAGTACTGAGGAAAAATGGCATTGACTTCATGGACCCTATACAGATTACAGAGAATGGGGAGAATGTTGTCTTGAGGGAAATTAGGGTGGATAAGTCCCCAGGGTTTGACAAGGTCTTCCATCATCCTGTGGGAGGCAAGTGCTGGAGTTGCCAGAGCCCCAGCAGAGATACTTAAACCATCCTTAGCAACAGGTGAGTTACCAGTGGACTGGAGGATAGCTGATGTTTAAGAAAGGCTCTTAAAATAAAGAGGAAATGATAGGCCAGTGATTCTAACATCAGTTGTGGGAAGGTTACTGGAAAGTATTCCAGCAGAATGGTAATATACATACTTCGACAGACATGGACTTCCTGTGTGGTAGGTCATGTCTAATTAATCGTACAGAGCTTTTTGAGGAAGTTATCGGGTATGTTGATGCAGGCAAGGCAGTGGATGTTGTCTACCTGGATGTTAGCAAGGCATTTGACAAGGTTCCACATGGGAGGTTGGTCAAGAAGGTTCAGCTACTCAACATCGAAGATGAGGTAGTAAATTGGATTAGACATTGGATTTGTGGAAGAAGCCAGAGAGTGGTAGTAGATGGTTACCCCTCTGACTGGAGGCCAATGACTAGTGGAGTGCCATTATTGTTTGCCATCTAGATCAACGATCTGTATGATAATGTAGTTAACTGGATCAGTAAATTTGTGGATGACACCGAGATTTGAGGTGTAGTGTACATCGAGGAAGACTATCATGGCTTGCAAGAGGATCGGTGTAAAAAATGGCTGAAAATGGCAGATGGAATTTAATGCAGACAAATGCAAGGACCAACCAAGTAAATGGTAGGGCACTGAGGAGTGCAGTAGAACAAAGGGATCTGGGAATACAGGTCCATAATTTATTGAAAGTGGCATCACAGGTAAATAGGATCATAAAGAAAGCTTTTGGTACATCAGAATCAGAGAATGCTTCTCAGAATATTTTGAGAGGTTTGTCATGACTAGACTGAATGCCTGCCTTAGCAAGGACCTGGACCCACTGCAATAGACTTAGTGTCACAATAGGTGAAAGGCAAATGGCAGATGCAATCTCAATGGCTCTTTACATGGCCTTAGACCACCTGGACAACACAAACACCTATGTCAGGATGCTGTTCATCAACTATAGCTCAGCATTTTAACACCATCACTCCCACAATCCTGATTGATAAGTTACAGAATCTGGGCCTCTGTATCTGCAATTGGATCCTCGACTTCCTAACCAGACCACAATCTGTGTGGATTGGTGATAATATCTCTGCCTCGCTGATGATCAACACTGGTGCACCTCAGGGGTGTGTGCTTAGCCCACTGCTCTACTCTCTATACCCATGACTGTGTGGCTAGGCATAGATCAAATACCATCTATAAATTTGCTTATGACACAACCATTGTTGGTAGAATCCAGATAGAGACAAGAGGGTGTACAGGAACAAGATATACCAACCAGTGGGGTGGTGTCACAGCAACAACCTTGCATTCAACGTCAGTAAGGCGAAACAACCGATAGTGGAGTTCAGGAAGGGTAAGATGAAGGAACACATACCAATCCTCATAGAGGGATCAGAAGCGGAGAGAGTGAGCAGTTTCAAGTTCCTGGGTGTCAAGATCTCAGAGGACCAAACCTGGTCCCAACATATATATGCAGCTACAAAGAAGGTAAGACTGCGACTACACTTCATCAGGAGTTTGAAGAGATTTGACATGTCAACAAATACAGTCAAAAACCTTATAGATGTACCATGCTGAGCATTCTGATAGTCTGCATCATTGTCTGGTATGGGTGGGGGTGCTACTGCACAGAAGAAGCTGCAGAGGGTCGTAAATGTAGTCGGCTCCATCTTGGGCGCTAGCCTACGAAGTACCCAGGACATCTTCAAGGAGCAATGTCTCAGAAAGGCAGTGTCCATTATTAAGGACACTTAACGTAAGAGTAATCCGGATAGGTACATGGATGGTAGGGGTATGGTGGGCTATGGTCCTCCATAACCCCAACAGGTCAGTGGTAGTAGGCAGTTTAAATGGTTCAGCACAGACTAGCTGGGCCTATTTCTATGCTGTACTTTTCTATGATAGTTGTCAGTCTTTGTTTCAGCATAGTTTTTCATAAATTATATTGTATTTATAGACTTTCCTGTAAATGCCTACAAGCAAATGAATCTCGAGGTAACATATGTACTTTGATAATAAATTTTATTTTGAACTTAACAAGACTATGAGAGGCCTATACAAAGGACACAGCCAATAACCTTTTTCCTGGGTTGAAATGTCTAACACTAGTCAAGTCAAGTCAACTTTTATTGTAATTTCAACCATAACTGCTGGTACAGTGCATAGTAAAAATGAGACAACGTTTTTCAGGACCATGGCTTACATGACACAGTACAAAAAATGAGACTGAACTACGTAATAAAAAAAAACACAGAGAAAGCTACATTAGACAACAGACCTACACTGGACTGCATAAAGTGCACAAAAACAGTGCAGGCATTAAAATAAATAATAAACAGGACAATAGGGCAGTGAGTTGTCAGTCCAGGCTCTGGGTATTGAGGAGGCTGATAGCTTGGGGGAAGAAACTGTTACATAGTCTGGTCGTGAGAGCCCAAATGCTTCAGAGCCTTTTCCCAGATGGCAGGAGGGAGAAGTAATTGTGTGAGGGGTGCATGGGGTCCTTCATTATGCTGTTTCCTTTGTGGATGCAACGTGTAGTGTAAACATCTGTGATGGCAGGAAGAGAGACCCCGATGATCTTCTCAGCTGATCTCACTATCCGCTGCAGGGTCTTGCGATCCGAGAAGGTGCAATTTCCGAACCAGGCAGTGACGCAGCTGCTCAGGATGCTCTCAATACAACCCCAGTAGAATGTGATGAGGATGGGGGGTGGAAGATGGACTTCCCTCAGCCTTCCCAAAAAGTAGAGATGCTGCTGGGCTTTCTTTGCTATGGAGCTGGTGTTGAGGGACCAGGTGAGATTCTCTGCCAGGTGACACCAAGAATTTTGGTGCTCTTTACGATCTCTACCGAGGAGCCGTTGATGTTCAGTGGGGAGTGGTCACTCTGTGCCCTTCTGAAGTCAAGAACCATCTCTTTTCTTTTGTTCACATTAAGAGACAGGTTGTTGGCTCTGCACCAGTCCGTTAGCCGCTGCACCTCCTCTCTGTAAGCTGACTCGTCGTTTTTGCTGATGAGACCCACCACGGTCCTGTCATCAGCGAACTTGATGATATGGTTCGAGCTGTGTGTTGCTGCACAGTCGTGGGTCAGCAGAGTGAACTGCAGTGAACTGAGCACGCAACCCTGGGGAGCCCCCGTGCTCAGTGTGATGTTGTTGGAGATGCTGCTCCCGATCCAGACTGACTGAGGTCTCCCAGTCAGGAAGTCTAGGATCCAGTTGCAGAGGGAGGTGTTCAGGCCCAGTCAGCTCAGCTTTCCAATCAGTTTCTGAGGGATGATTGTGTTGAATGCTGAACTAAAGTCTATGAACAGCATCTGAATGTATGTGTCTTTTTTGTCCAGGTGGGTTAGGGCCAGGTGGAGGGTGATAGCAATGGCATCACCTGTTGAGCGGTTGGGACGGTAGGCAAACTGCAGGGGGTCCAGTGAGGGGGGCAGCAGGGTCTTGATATGCCTCATGACGAGCCTCTCGAAACACTTCATGATGATGGATATAAGTGCAACGGGACAGTAGTCATTTAGGCAGGACTCTGAAGACTTCTTCGGCACAGGGACGATGGTGGCAGCCTTGAAGCATGTTGGAACAGTGGCGCTGCTCTTGGAGATGTTGAAGATGTCAGGGAGAACATCTGCTAGCTGGTCTGCACATCCTCTGAGCTCTCTACCAGGGATGTTGTCTCGTCCAGCAGCCTTCTGGGTTGACCCTGCACAGGGTTCTTCTCACATCGGCTACAGAGAGACACAGCACCTGGTCATTTGTAGGAGGGGTGGACTTCCTCACTGCCACATCATTTTCCGCCTCAAACCAGGCGTAGAAGTTATTCAGCGCATTTGGGAGGGAGGCATCACCTGCACAGTCAGGTGATGTTGTCTTGTAATTGGTGTAGGCAGGCAGAAGGGATTAGTTTAATAAGGCATCATTAACTTAATTTGTTTGGCACACCATTGTGAGTCAAAGGGCCTGTTCCTGTGTGATGTTTTTCTATGTCCCATGTGAATGTGTCTTGATTCCTTGAATCAGGTAGATTTAGCCCCAGCCTCACTCAACACCCTGGGCTGGCGGAAGATAGCCAGGTTAAGATGTAAAACTGACTACTCTCACTTGCAGAAGACTGTAACCATTGCACTCCTCTTTTGTGTTAATATGATCTTATTCCACCCCAGTACAAAGCTATGGACTCTAGTCTGAGTCCCCGACTCACCACATGATGAAACATTTCCTCTCCCCCTCCACTCTGTACTGACCTGAATGCACCAGTCAAATCTCCGACTTCAGGCTTTGTGCAAATGGAAACTAAATCCCATGACCACGTTCTCTTGCGGCTTTCCTCCCGGTGCTCCGTGACCTCCCACATTCCAGTGTCCTACAGTTACAGTTAGTGAGTTGTGTGCATGCCATGTTGGCACTGGAAGCATGGTGGCCCTTGTCGTCTGCCCAACACAGTCCTCACTGCTCTGATTTAATGCCAACAACGCATTTCATTCACTGTATGTTTCGACACGCATGTGACAAATAATGCTTATCATTATCTTAAAAATTCTTGGGTGTGTATGGCACAGCCTCCACACATGATCATACTATCATAAAAGATAACAGTTTATTTATTTGGTTAGTTATTATTTATTGAGCAACAGTGCAGAACAGGTCCTTCAAGCTGCACCGCACAGCAATTGGCCGAATCAACCTTGGCCTGATCACAGGGCAATTTCCAATGACCAATTAACCCGCCAACCAGTAGATCTTTGGATTGCGGGAGAAAACCGGAGCCCCTGGACCCCTGCAGTCACAGGGAGAATGTACAAACTGCTTACAGGCAGTGATAAGAATTGAACTGTAAAGTGTTTGCTAACCACTAAGCTATCATTAAAAATCTTTGACTCCAGGATGTAACATTTTTAAATAGCGTGATCTTTTATGCATTTACCAAGAGAAATTCATCCAAAACTGGGATGTTAAGTGACCTGGAGATGGCAGGAAGTTACAAGGTTGATCCCAGAAATGAAGAGGTTGATGGATAAGCAGTGTTTGATGTCTCTGGGCTTTGTTGATACTCATGAAGTTCAGAAGGATGAGGGGTGTATCTCATTGGTACCACATCACATACTGAAAGTCTTGGACACAGAGGATATGGAGAGGATGCTGGTAGGGAAGTCTAGGATTCAAATGCAGAGCCTCAAAATATGGGGAGATCTCTGTACAACTGTCGGCAGTGAATTTGTGGAATTCTTTGCCACAGAGAGCTGTGGAGGGCATCATTGGGAATATTTAAAACAGAGTTCAATAAGTTCTTGATTGGTTAAGGTTAAGGGTTATGTAGAGAAGGCAGGAGATGGAGGCTGAGAGACAAAAAAACAATTATCCATGATTGAAAGGTAGAGCTGACTAAATGGGCTGAATGGCTTCATTCTGCTCCTTTATCATATGCAGTTGACTATCTTGCATGCAGACAGAATGCTGCCAGATCTGATGCTCTATATACTTGACAAAGGTTGCAGAACATGTATAGTTAATAGTTAATTGATGTGACTTATGCAAAAAACTGCTGTACATGGTAATAACCTTGAGCACTGAAGCTGGCCTTAACTCATAGACAGGGATCTGGTTTGGCTGCAATGTCTGCCATGAGCCCTTAATCTTCCTTTAGTTTCATGTACCTGTTACAGAAGACCACTCAGCTCATCAACTTCATGCCAGTTGCCAGAAGGGCCAATCCTCATTCTCTCCTCTCTATTCTAAACCTCTGGTTTAATCTCTTTCACACTGTTTTTTAAAAATTTTAGAATTCCTTTTGCTACTAAACTATACCAGCGACCAATTAATCTGTCTACATGCCGCTGGGATGTGGGAGGAAACTGTAGCGCCCAAGGTAAAAGCCATTAGGTCAAAAGGAGAGCTTGAGACTCTACACAGAGAGCATCCAAGGTCAGGATCAAACTTAGGCCTCTGTAGCCGCAAGGTAGCGACTCTAACCCTTGTGCCATTTGTGACGTCAGGAGAGGCAGTTCACTCCACCCAGAACACCAATGTTAACATGGATCTCTCCCTACTCCCCTCATCAACCTGCTTCCTGGCTTCCAGTCCCTCCAAGGTCAAACTAACTTCTTCCCAAGCCCTTCAGCCCACCCACCCTCCCACCTCCTCCACAGTCATCTCAGCATTAAGAGGAGTTGCAACACTGGGCTTGCCTTCTTCAGAGCAGAGAAAACTGAGGGGAAGACAAAATGACATGGGGTTAGGTTGGGTAAACAGTGCAAAATCCATCCCCCATGGCAAAAGGATCTAAAACCAGAGGGCACAGGTTAACAGCAAGGACTAAGAAGTTAAGAGGAGATTGGAGGAAGAATATTTTCTCCCTGTCGGGGGTGGCTAAAATCTGAATTGCGCTACCTAAAGACATAATGGAGGCAAGAGACTCTCTCAGCATTTAATAAGTACCTAGCTGAGCACTTGAATTACTAAGGTGTAAAAATTTACAGACCAAGTGCCTGTGCCTGTAATTCTGTCTACACACCTCACTGCCATGGTAAAGGTAGCAATTTAATCAAAGACCTTTTCTACCTCAGATATTCTCTATTCTCTCCCCTCCCATTGGGCAGAAGATCCAAAAGCCTGAAAACATGTACCATTAATCACGAGGACAGTTCTAGCCCATGGATAAGAGTCTTAAATGGCCCCATGGCACAAAAAGATGGAGTTGTAGCGGTGTGCTACACGCAGCGCTAAAATTACGACACGGAGTCGGTAACTGCAGTCGAAGGAAAAAATTTTATTCGAAATCTTCAGCCTCACTTTTAAGCCTCCCTCAACCTGCCCCCCATGGCACAGAGGCTCCAAAGCTCTGTGCTCGCAAACCCCCGTAGGCTATCTAATTGTTAGTCGGTTCGGATGTGCCAGGAAAAGGGTCGCCACAGAGTCTTGATTTCACAGTTTACCTTACCATGGTCCTTGCACCTTTTTATCTGCCTGCTCTTCCCTGACTGTGTGGCTCTCACTCTGACCTTGTATAACCTCGATGCACTGTTGTAACAAAATGATCTGTATGGATAGCAAGCGTAACAAAATTTTCCACTGTACCTCGATACATGGACAACATTAATAAACCAATAAAGCCTATCCATGTCTATCCATGGTCTCCTCTAATGTCAAGATGAAGCCACACTCAGGTTGGAGGAACAATACCTTATATACCATCTGGGTAGCCTACAACCTGATGGCATGAACATTGACTTCTCTAACTTCTGTTAATGCCCCTCCTCCCCTTCTTACCCCATCCCTGATATATTTAGTTATTTTTCACCCTTTTTTTTCTCTCTGCCCATCACTCTGCCTGCTCTCCATCTCCTTTTGGTGCTCCCCTCCCTCTTTCTTTCTCCCTAGGCCTCCAGTCCCATGATCCTTTCCCTTCTCCAGCTCTGTATCCCTTTTGCCAATCACCTTTCTGGCTCTCAGCTCCATCCCACCCCCTCCGGTCTTCTATCATTTCACATTTTCCCCTCCCCCTCCTACTTTCAAATCTCTTACTATCTTTCCTTTCAGTTAGTCCTGACGAAGGGTCTCGGCCTGAAATGTCAACAGCGCTTCTCCCTATAGATGCTGCCTGGCCTGCTGCGTTCCACCAGCATTTTGTGTGTGTTGCTTGAATTTCCAGCATCTGCAGATTTCCTCGTGTTTGCTTCTCAAAAAGCCTTATGCCACCTTCTAGAACAGTGCGTGGGGTGTGAGTTTACCAACAAGTGTCTGTCATCTGGTCTGAGAGGAGACCTGGTGCATCTCTCTTGGGAGAAACTACCTCTCTATGCTCTATGAATAAAGGGCTACAAGGTGAAATGGGATAACCTTAAATGCAGTCGCTGAGGCAGTGGTGGAGGCAGATTCTCTCACAATGCCTCTATTCCTCTTGTACAATAAAGACAAACTCTTGAGGTCTCCACCTGCCCCTCCCTTGCACCTTATTGTCAGCCTGCACTGCACTTCCTCTGTATCGGTGACATATATTCTGCATTCTGTTATTGATCTTCCTTTGCACCAACTCCATGTACCTATGTATGGAATGATCTGTATGAAAAATATGCAAAACAAAAGATTTACATTGTATCTCATGTATGATGTGACAATGACAAACCAATTAGCAGGAGGTAGATCCTTCCAGAAAATATTTTGCTAAGACAGACACACAAAATATATTCTGGGCTTTCTGATATAGCATGATCCCTTGGTAGAAACCGACACACCGTGATGAAGTGAGGCAATACAACTCCATAAATTGAAGACACTCAAAGAGTCAAGGGTGTTCATAGCTGGGAGGCACAGATCAAGGAATGCCTGCATCCTTCTTAAAGTGGGTCACACCTCTGCCTCTCTGACACCCACTCCATATCCTGCTGTTAACCAACCTCCTCAATTCTTTAACAACGCCCAGTAATCCACCACCCCCTTGTTTATCGGAATCTATCCATCGCTGCCTGAAAAAAAAATTTGAAGATTCTCACTTACAGCCCCCAGGATGAAATATTTGTCTCATCTCAGCATTAAATGGGTGGTCGTTTTTTTGTTTTGAAAGTAAAGACCACTGGTTCTAGTTTCTCCCATGAGGAGAAACATCCTCCCCACATCTAAAAGAGAAACATATATTTCAGTCAAGGCCATAAGACGAAGGAGCAGAATTAGGCCACTCAGCCCATCGCGTCTGTCCTGCTCTCAGTCATGGCTGATTTAGTTTCCCTCTCAACTCCATTCTCCTGCCTTCAGCCTGTAACCTTTGATGCCAGCAGCAATCAAGTACCTATAAATCTGCACTTTCAATACACCCCACTTTAAAGACACCTCCACAGTCTTCTGTGGCAATGAATTCCACAGATTTAAAGTTCAAAGTAAAATTTATTATCAGAGTACATACATGTCACCACATTTAGTCTTGAGATTCCTTTTCTGCAGGCATACTTAGCAAATCTATAGAACAGTAACTGTAAACATCAGGAACTGTAATCAAACTGTGTAAATGCAGATATAAATAAATAACAATAAATAACAAGCATGAAATGAGAATATAATAGAGTCCTTCAATGGAGTCACAAGAGACTGCAGTTTCTGGAATCTGGAGCAACACACAAGATGCTGGAGGAAGTCTCTGAAGTGCTTCCAGTGTTCACAGTGCTCCACATGTAATCTCAACCCTGCCCATTGCATCTGATACACCAACTCACATGCAAAAAACAGCAGAGAGCATGGACCAAACACATCACTGACACATCCCTACCCACCACTGGAAGTACCTACAGGAGGCACTGCATCAAGAAGGCAGCATCTATCAGCAGAAGTCCCTTCTGGGCCATTCCACCTTATTGTACAGGAGGTAAAGAGGTCTGTAGTCCCATGCCACCAGGTTAAAGAACAGTTACTTCCCTTCATTCTTTTGATTCTTGAACCAATCTGCACAACTGTCATCACCACATCAATATGGCACCACAATGACAACTTTACATTTAAGGGACTTACTTATTTTCTGTGTACTTTCTGATACAAATAGCATTTTTTTAAATAAAATGTGAATGCTGCTTATATGATGCTATGTCCTGTGATGCTGCAAGTTTTTCAGTGTACTCTACCTGTGTACTTGAAATTGAACTTGACTTTGATTTTAGGTAGAACTACTCTGCTTTACTTTGTGATTGAAAATGACATTCCTAGTTACTTGCTGTACTGTACACTAGTGCTCTGTGAATTAGACAAAGGGACGAGGTGGGCAGTCTCCCACCTTTTCAATATTTCCAGCCAAAGGTCACTATTTCACATTTGCTCATTTTATACTCCTCTTTCCAGGACTTAGACTGCTCACTAGACCTTTCCATATTCCGCCCCTCTCCCTGCAGATTCTCTTCACAGCTTCCTCTCTGACCTCAATGTCTAGGTGTGGAGAGGCAGGGATTGCTGCAGGAGCTCTGAAACATGGGAGGGGAGATGTGGGAGTGCTACCAAGGCGTGAAGAACCCCACCCAGGGGTAGCCTAGCAGCACTGGAAAGACCTCAGTTCATCGGGAGATGGTCACCTACCAGTGGTCTTCAGATTCCCTACCACACCAGGGCCACCTTTGACAGCTCAGTGTCCCCCTACCTTTGCCCATGGGCTGCCAGTCACTTCCATACAATACAATGCAGATGTAGGCCATTCAGTCCTGTGAGTACATGCTAGCCCTGTATCACACCATACCTGGTGACTTTCAGAAGTGTAAGTAACATTGCTTATGGGTCAATCTCTGGCTTTTAGGGGACATTCCATAACAGCATAAGACATAGAGTAGAATTAGCCCATTGGGCCCCAATGAGTCTCCTCTCTAATTCCATCATGGCCGATTTATTATTTATCTCAACCCTATTCTCCTGCCTTCTTCTCGTAACCTTTGACACCCTGTCTAATCAAGAACTTCAATCTCTGCTTTAAATATACCCAATGACTTAGCCTATACAGCCATCAGTGGCAATGAATTCTACAGATTCACTACCATTTGGCTAAAGAAGTTCTGCACCTCTGTTCTAAAGAGATGTCCCAGTATTCTGAGGCTATGCCCTCTGATCCTAGACTCCCCACTACAGGAAACATCCTCTCAATGTCCACTCTATACAGACCTTTTAATATTCAATAGGTTTCCTCTTTCATATTCCTTCCTTGCAGTTTTAGTAAAGGAAGTTTAAAAAAAAGTAAGTTCCACTGTTTAAAATATGTTAACTGGCAAGAGCAGTTTATTGAAAAGTTGTGAAGGGTCTTACAAATTAGATCTTCAGACTAGAACAATTGCAAAGCCTGCATTACCCAGGCAGCGTGCTACAATGAAGTGTTGTACTTGTGATGCGGCAGGATGTTACTTCTAACTCCCCCACGACCTGGTGTATCCACCCGCTTCTCAGGAGCTGCTTGCAACTTTGAAACTCAATGAGATCCTGATGAAGGGTTGCGACCCGAAACATCCACTGTTTATTCATTTCCATAGATGCTGCCTGACTTGCTGAGTTTCTCCAGCATTGTGTGTCTGTGTGTTGCTCTGAAGAAATTAGTTCATCCCTCATCACAGCTCCTGAGGAAGTTGGTTAATTAAATCATTGGGATTTTTATCTACTATCAGCAGTGATGGGAAAGTACTTCTCTGATTGTTGTAAACCCACCTGATTTACTAAATAATCTGGATCAGGGAAAGCAATCTATGCTGCTTGGACACTCTGGCCCAGTAGCTGCAAGATAGGTCACTGACTTCTGGAGCAGAACAGAGCAAGGGGAAGGCAAAGGTCCCAGCCTGACTGCTGGAGACCTCAAGTGGCAATGTCACACTTCTGGTGGGTACCACAAAGCTCCCTTTGGTTTCCCTGGCAAACACGCAAAGCTAAATTGGAGAGTGAATAATCAGGCCCATCTCCCATGTCCCTCTTGATCTCTCTGCATTGCATGAGTCAGAATCAGGTTTATAATCACCGACACGTCGTGAACATTGCTGTTCTGCAACAGCAGTACAGGGAAAATCATGAAAGCATTGTTATAAGTTACAATAAGAGAAATAAATAAATAGTGCAAAGAGCAATGAAATACTGAGATAGTGTTCATAGGTTCATGATCTGTTCAGAGCTTTGAAGGCTGAGGGGAAGAAGCTGTTCCTAAAACATTGAGTATGAGTCTTCGAGCTTTTGTATCACCTCCTGGGTGATGAGGGTCCTTAATGATGGATGCCGACTTCTTGAGGCATCGCCTTTTGCAGAGGTACTCAATGGTGGGGAGGCTCGGGCCCATGATGGAGCTGGTCGCTGTTACAAACCTCTGCAGCTTTTTCTGATATAATGCACTAGCACCTCCACATCAAATGGTGATTGAACCAGTCAGAATGCTCACCAGGATACATCTGCAGAAATTTGCTGGAGCTTTTGATGTTGGGCTGTCTCAGTCAGTGTCACAGAGCCCTTCCGCCTGCCTGGTTTAGTAGGCCAACCAAGATTCCCACTTTAAAGCTAGCCCCAATTGTCTGTGTTTGGACAATATCTTTCATGACCTTTACTCTTCATGTAGCTGTTCAAGTACCTTTGAACATCTTTCCTTAATGCAGAAACCAGAATAGTAACAGAGCTCTCTCCACTCACCTCCCCACAACATGCATCAACTGTGAACATTATGTCAACGTGTTAAACCGCACACAAAACAATACACACATCAATTGTCGAATACATTATCACACACACACACAAACTCTGCCAGAGGTTGGAATTGAACCCCTATATCTGGGGAAGCAGCAGGCTGCCTTTGATGTCCCAGCCTCCACGCAGGTCCCTCCGGCTCTCGCGGTAAAAACGAAGCCTGTCAGCGTTGCTGCAGCCAGCTGGAAGGCTCGCAAGCACCGCATCGCTGTGCTAATGAGAATATCCTTCCGAAAGCGTGCTGTAAGGGGTCTAACAAGCTCTGCTCATTTACAAGTGACGCATTCCACCATACAGGATCACGGCAGCTCGCCGTACAGCTGAAACAGTGAGGGAGAGAGGGAGAGAGAGAGAGAGAGGAAAAGCGAGCGCGCACCAATACTCCCACGGCAATACAGTGGCTCCATCCGTCCAATCATTCAGAATAAGCAAATAAAGCAACTGCTTCATAGCGTTGAACTGAGTTTTCCCTGAACACTTAAGTCATCAGCAGTACAGTTATTAATAACAGTGCATTCGCTCACGATTTATTCTGTACATGCATCAGTACGATGACGAAATTAGCCGCACGAAGGCAAAAGTGAATTCTGAGGGCGTGGGTGAACGGCCCCGAGTGGGTTTACCTGTAGGAGGCAGTGTGGGCAAGGTTACAGGAATGGCGGGCAAGGTCACTCAAGCGTGTGCAGTTGTTGAGGGTGCTTGCGAGAAGGAAAAAAATGGAGGAAGAGCAGGCGAGCTGGTCGGAAGAACAAAACTGGCGCTTGTTAGAAATGGCTGGCGTAGCTGAAAGCAGAGACGAGAAAGGCATTGCCAAATGGGAGAGGAAGTGTGCAAATGCTTACAAACGAATGAGATTTGGTGTGACATGCAAAAAAAATATCTTCTACAGGTGTACAATGGCGAGCATTCCATCGCTGCCTGGTATGGAGTCACCCATGCAGAGGATCAAAAAAAAGCTGCAGAGCGCTGTAGACTCAACCAACTCCATCAGGGGCACTAGCCTCCCCACCATTAAGACAACTTCAACAGGAGATGCTTAAGGTGGTAGCATCGATATTTAAGGACCCCTCACCGTCTGGGACATGTCCTCTTCTCATTACTACCATAAAGGAGGAGGAACTACTTCTTTAAAATATTGCAAAAGAGAGTAAAAGAGATTTCTTATTGTAACCTATAGTTTTTTAATGTATTGTACTCTACTGCGGCCTCCAAAAAAAAACCAAATTCAACTACCTATGTCAGTAATAATAAACTTGATTCTGATTTTGAGTGTGAAAGAGACTCCATGCAAAATAATAGACAAGAATGTGTGTGCAAAAATGTGAAATGTAAATGCAAAAACATGTCTCCAATACTTGATTGATTTACCCCAGTTTATTGAAAGAGGCAAGAGATGAGATTGCTGGTGCCTTGACCAAGGTTTTGGTCTCTCCAGACAATTCATGAGAAATTGGAAAAAAAAAACATGACCTAATTAGGACTGTCAGCATGGCTTTGTGTGGAGCAAGTCATGTCTTTCTAACCTGAGCAAGTGACAAAGATGATTGATGAGTGGAGAAGTGGATTGATAAGTTGTCCCTGTGGAGTTTAGTAAGGCATTTGACAATGTCGCTCAAGGGTGGTTCATACAGAAGATTGAGATGAATGGGATCCATGGTGGATTGACGAACTTGATTCATAGAAGACAGGGTAGTAGTGGATGGGACTTATTCTGGCAGGAGGTCTGAGACTAGTGGTGTTCTGCATGGGTCTGTACTTGGATATATATATATATAAAACGTGGATAAAACCATAGAAGGGTGAGTTAGTAAGTTTGCAGACGTTACAGAGATTGGTGGCTTTGTGGATAGCACAGAACACTGGCAAAGCATGCAGTGTGATATAGATCAATTGCAGATAGAGAGAAATGGCAGATGGAGCTTAACCTGGCCAAGTGAAGTGTTGCACTTTGGACGATCAAATGTAAAGGGAAAGTACACTGTTAATGGCAAGAACCTTAAAAGTGTTGATGTACAGAGGGATCTTTGGGTCCAAGTCCATGGCTTCCTGTAAGCGGTTCACAGTAGATAGAGTAGTAAAGAAACCATGTAGCAGAGTTGTTTTTATTGGTGAGGGAAGTGAGTTCAAGAGTTGGGAAGTTATGTTGCTGTTTTATAAAACTCTTGTTAGACCACAGCCAGTGTACAGTATTGCATTCAGTTGTGGTTGTGCCATTACAGATACAACATGGACACCATGGGAAGGGTGCAGAAGAGATTTACCAGGATCCTACCAGGATTAGAGAATAGATGCCACAAAGAAGAGGTTGGTCATTTTACTCAGTGAGGCTGAGGCTGAGGGAAATCTGATAGTGGTTATAAGTTTATGAAGCATAGAGTGAGTAGGCAATCTGAATTATTTTCACCAGAGATGAAATGTCAGTTACTCACGAGCAAGTATTCAAGGTGAGGGGGAGTAAATTCAAAAGATATCTGTGGGACAAGTTTTGTGTTACACAGAGTTAGTGTGTAGGATGCACTGCCTGGGATGGTGGTGGAAGCAGAAAAAGCATAAAGGTATTCAGGATGTCCTTAGATAGGCAGGTGGATGTGTAAGAAAGGAAGTGGATATTTTGTAGGCCAAAGAGATTAGTTGGGCATTTGATAACCAATTTAATTAGTGTAGCACAAATTTGTGGGTCAAAACATGTGTCAGTCTGTTGTACCGCAATATTGCAAATGTTTGAACTGTTATGAATCAAGCAACACCCAGAATACTAGAGGAACTCAGCAGTTGAAGCAGCATTACGAATGGAAATAAACAGTTGATGTTTCAGTTGCGACGTTTCATCAGGGCTCGAAAGGATTTCCCTCTGTAGATGCTGCCTTACCTGCTGAGTTCCTGCAGCATTTTGTGTGTTGCTCTGCAGTTCCAGCATCTGCAGAATCTCTTGTGGTACTGTCATACCTACAGTCATCTAACTTAAGTTAGCAGAAATGGCGGGGGAGGAGGGGTGTGGTTAAGTAGATAATTCAAGACCTTTGGATCAAACCTTAGCAACATAGACAAAGATGCAAATTTAATGTTAAAATGTTAATGTTAAGGAAAGGCTGAAATATAGATTGGAATCAGTAGTCTGAAGAGAAAAATAGAGAAAAAATAAAATCAAAATACATACTCACATGGACAAAACATCTGAAAATCTTCATTTTGTATAACAAGTTCCACCTGTTCTATTAAATGTAAGAAGTAGGATTTCTGTATAAAGATTCACTGATAGATCAGGGTCAAACGAGAACATGAGATAGAGTCTTTGAGAGCAAATCCATAAGCTGCAGGATCAGTTTGGTGATGGGGTTAGTGAATTTGAATGAACTTATCCCCTCTGGTTCAAGAGGTGGAATTACATCTGTTGATAAAAGATGGAATTACATCTTCAGAAAGAGGTGACATAGGATCAGGGAATGTTGAAGTTTTGTGGGTGGAGTTAGGAAAAGGCAAGGGTGAAAAAAACCATTGTGGGAATCATATATAGGCCTCCAAATAGTATCCAAGATGTGGAGCTGAGAATACAAAGGGAGCTGGAAAAAACATGTAATAAGGGTAATGATGCAATTGTAGTGGGGGACTTCAGTATGCAAGGGGATTGGGAAAATTGGTTTAGTGTCAGAATGCAAGAGAGGAAATCTGTTGAATGCCCATGGAATGGCTTTTAAGAGCAGCTTGTACTTCAGCCTACTCGGGGAAAAGCTGTCTTAGATTGGGTGTTGTGTAATAACCCAGGTCTTATTAGGCAGCTGAACATAAAGGAACACTGAGGAGGCAGTGATCCTAATATGATTGAATTCATACTGCAATTCGAGAGGGAGAAGCATAACTCACAGGTATCAGTATCACAATGGAATAGAGGCAATTACAGAGACATAAGAGAGGAGCTTGCCCCAGTGGGTTGGGAGAGGATACTGGTGGGGATGATGGTAAAGCAGGGATGGCTGAAGTTCGTGGGAATAGTTCACAATGCACAGGATAGATATATCCCACAGAAAAGATTCTCATGTGGCAGAGGTAGGCAACCATAGCTGAAAAGGGAAGTTAAGTACTGCATAAAAGCCAAGGAAAGAGAATATAAGGTAGCAAAAGTGAGTGGAAGTTGGTTGATTGGGATGCTTTTAAAATCCAACAAAAGGCAACTAAAAAAGCTGAAAGCAGGGAAAAGATTAAATATGAGTGCAGACTAGCCAATAATATAAAGCAGAATAGAAAGTTTTTTCAGTTATATAAAGAGTAAAAGGGAGGTGACAGTTGATATTGGACCATTAGAAAATGATGCTGGTGAG
Organism: Hypanus sabinus; assembly: GCF_030144855.1. NCBI lineage: Eukaryota > Metazoa > Chordata > Chondrichthyes > Myliobatiformes > Dasyatidae > Hypanus > Hypanus sabinus. Next base: position 158,743,140 of record NC_082710.1, read on the forward strand.
GTAGTATCGGGAGACAAGGAAACTGTAAATGTACTGAATGGGTACTTTGCATTGTCTTCACTGTGGAAGATACCAGCAGTGTGTTAGAGGTCCGTGAGTGTCAGGAAGCAGGAGTGAGTGCCATTGCTATTATTAGTGAAACAGTGCTAGGCAAACTCATAGTTCTTCAGGTGGACACCTGGACCAGATGGACTACATTCTAGAGTCCTGAGAGAGGTTGCTGAAGAGATCATGAATGCATTGGTCATGAGCTTTCAAGAATCACTTGATTCTGGCATGGTCCCAGAGGACTGGAAGATTGCAAATGTCACTCCACTCTTACAGAAGGGAGGAAGACAAAACAAAGGAAATTATAGGCCAGTTAGCCTAACCTCAATGGTTGCGAAGGTGTTAGATTCTCTTATTAAGGATGAGGTTTCAGGGTAGTTGGAGACTAATGATAAAATAAGTCAAAATCAGCATGGTTTCTGTGAAGAGAAATCTTTCCTGACAGATCTATTAGAGTTCTTCGAGGAAGTTACAAGCAGGGTGGACAAAAGGGAGGCAGTGGATGTCATTAACTTCGATCTTCAGAAGGCGTTTGATCAAGTGTTACACATGAGGCTGCTTAACAAAATAAAATCCTGTGGCGTTACAGGAAAGATACTGGCATGGATACTGGAATGGGTGACAAGCAGGAGGCAGTGAGTGGGAATAAAAGCGGTCTTTTCTGGATGGCTGCCAGTGACTAGTGGTGTTCCTCAGGGTCAGTATTGGGACCGTTACTTTTCACACTGTTTGTTAATATTTGGATAATAGAACTGATGGCTTTGTGGCAAAGTTTGTGGATGATATGAAGAATGGTGGAGGGGTAGGTAATGCTGAGGAAGCAATGTGATTGCAACAGGATTTAGACTAATTGGAAGAATGGGAAAAAAGTGGCAGATGGAATACAGTGTTGGGAAATGTATGATAATGCATTTTGGTATGATGAATAATAATCCACTCTATTATCTAAATTGGGGAAGTTTAAAACATCAGATGAGTCTGTCGTAAAGAAGGCAAATGTAATGTTGGCATTTATTTCAAGTGGAATAGAATATAAAAGTAAGGAGGTAATACAGAGGCTTTATATGTGGCACTGGTCAGGCTGCATTTGGTGTATTGTCAACAGGTTTGAGCCCCATATCTCATTGGAGAGGGTCCAGAGGAAGTTCAGGAGGATGACTCTAGGAATGAAGGGGTTTAAAAATGAAGAAGGTTTGGCAGCTTTTGGCCTGTGCTCACTGGAAGTTAGAAGAATGCGGGGGGTGGGGGGGGGGCGTCTCATTTTCATCTCAGTCCTAAATGGCCTTGCTTATTCTGAACCACCATAGTCCTGGATACCGAATGTTGAAAGGACTAGATAAGGTGGATGTGGAGAGGATGTTTTCTGTGGTGGGGTTATCCAGAACTAGAGTGCATAGCCTCAAAACTGAGGGGTGACTTTTTAGAACTCAGATAAGGAGGATTTTTGTTTAGCCAGTGAGCAGTGACTATGTGGAATGCTCTGCCACAGACTGTGGTGGAGGCCAAGTCCGTGGGTATATTTAAGGTGGATGTTGATTGTTTCCTGATCGGTGAGGGCATCAAAGGATATGGCGAGAAGGCAGGTGTGTGGGGTTGACTGGGATCGGCCTTGATGGAATGGTGGAGCAGACTCAATGGGCTGAATGGCCTAATTCTACTCCTGTCTTATGGACTTAAGGACTGTTGGTGGTCCTGCAACAGATGCACATGAAATGTTACCTGTCAGTTCTGCACCAGGCTTCTACTGACACAAGGCTGACCCAGCTTTGTCACCAACCAGCAAATCATTGGAAGGGCAGCAAAAACAGATATTCAAAAACTGCTGCAATATCTGTAGAGGGCTATTCACTCCTCATTGACAGTCAACCCAGGTGCACCTCAAGGACGTGTGCTTAACCCACTGTCTACTCTCTCTACACTTATGATTGTGCAGCTAAGCACAGCTCAAGTGGCATCTCTGATGACACTGCTGTTGTTGGTGATATCTCTGATAGCTGTGAGGAGGCACATAGGAGTGAGATGGATCAGCTGGTTGAGTGGTGTTGCAACAACCTCATGCTCAGCATCAGTAAGACCAAAGAATTTATTGGCAGACTTCAGCAAGGGTAAGTCTGGAGCAAACAAAACAATCCTTGATTCAGCCAGCTGGATGACAGGCACAACACTCCCCACCATTGAAGGACATCTTCAAAAAGCAGACCTGAAGTCTGCATCCATCACTTCGGACATTCACCAACCGGCACATGCCCTATTCTCATTGATACCATCAGAGAGGAGGTACCCAATCAGGAACAACTTCTTCCCCTCTGTTCTCAGATTTCTGAACACCAAGTCATTTTTTTTTTCCTTTCCATATTTATTATGTAATTTATTGTAATTTTATATTTTTGCACTGTACTGCTACCAGAGAACATTTTACGTCATTAAACAGAGAAAATGAACCTGATTACTGATTGCACTTGCACCATTACTTCACCCAATGCCACATTACCCGAATCACCTTTGATCAGCTGTACCTTGCTCACAGGTAAACCCCTTGAACCCCTTGTTTAGATCCCAGCCTGTGATCCATTCTCTGGATCTGTTGTTTAATATCACCTGATTAGATATCAGCCTATAACTCCCAGGTATCCATTATTGTGTATCAAGCCTATGAGTCCTCAATATTCCAGCCTGTGATCCACTACCAGGTATCTATAAACCTTTGTATACAATGACCAGAACTACAGTTAAATTTTGTACAAAGGTACATAATTCACCACATTGTTTATAGCTCTATATATAAATTACAAATTCTTTCACTTGTTTCCAATCATTAAGTCACAGTATGTTATACATATAGAGTTCAATTACAGATTAGTAGTGTCCTTTCCTTTACTAAATTTGGTTTGAGAAGTTACGCAGTTTATTTTATAATGTGAAAGTATCCTATCACTAATGGAAATCATAATACTTTTGTGAACTGTCCAAATCAAACAAATTACAGTATGCAAAAATACCCAGAATCCAGATATTAAAAGCAAATATCTTAATACAGATTGCATTATCATGAGTAAGCCTTGCACTGTTTGAGATTATTGGTATAGGGAAGTATGACATCATCACCTCTGGACTACTTAGATCTCAGCATATTTAAGCAGTGACATTTACAGATCCATATACACAGAACAATAGAGTGTAGTAAGCAATCACAGAAGCATTTAGGGAGGGTTGTTGAGCACTTCCTTTCCTAACCAGGATAAGAGTGGGGAAAGTGTTCAGCCTTTCCATTCCCTGGTCTAGAGCACTGTGCATAGTGCTGGGTACAAGTTCTTCAAAGTAGTGAAGCTTGGTTTCACCTAGGCATATGTCATTCACCTTGCTATTCATGGCTGTAAGCATAAAATCACCTAAACCTTTTGGCCTGTTTCCAGCCACAGGAGCTCACCAGGGAGCCGGTGGTTGGATATTGAGAAATGGCAAGATAAAATTTAGTTGAAACCCCTGAAATATGAAGGCAAGAAGGAAACATCAAGAAATATGGGGGCAAGGTTTTATCTCTTGGCTCGTCATCTCTGTACTATCATTCAACAAGAACTTTTGCATTTTCTTTCACAGTCAACAGATGTCCAGAAATCTCTTTTTGCACTACTTGTTTAATATATAATATACACAGTTAAATGTTGTACATAATTCACCATACTATTCATAGCGGTATATATTAATTATGAATTCTTTGACTAGTTTCCAATGTTAAAGTCACAGTATATTATACTTTTATCAATGGTGCATATAAGAACACACTCACACCCACACTCTGATTCAGAAATCTATTGACCTTTGTTTTGAATGAACCTAGTTGCTAAGCCTCCAGGACAGAAAAGTTCTCTGAAGGTCCATCAAACTTGGAGTGAAGACCTTCCTTCTCAACTCAGTCCTAAATGGTCTTGCCCTTATTCTGAACCACAACAGCCCTAAATTCCCTCAATAAGCTCGAGTGAATTTTGGAAAGACGCTGACCGAGCATAACCAGAAACATTGGAAACTAACAAAGGGAGAAAATGCTTCTACACAAAGGCAGGAAGAACAACAGGCTTTCTATTAATAATATTAACACTAAATGTTCAGTTAATTATATTTAAATTAGAGGACACCAATATGGTGTTACCATAGCTATAAAACCAAGGAGATTAAATGGAGTACAAGGATAGAACACCTGAGAATTCATTTGATGGTGAGGTAGATTTAAGGGGATAAATAGCCTCTGCTGCTATTCTGGTTTGAGCTCCTGAACCCCTCAAAAATTCTAGTCTTGAGCTCATTTCTAGAAATTTACAAATGGGCAACATTGTGAAATGTTGACTATCAATTCCTCTGCTCTTCTATGTTCCCTAAAGCCTGTCCTGCTGAATTCCTTCAGCAGTTTGTGTGAATTGGATATACCTTTCATCTTCAATCAATACATTACCAATAAATCAGCAGTACTCTTTAATAAAATCTCCTGTATGTAGGTACTGATCAAAGACAATTCTTTCTTGTACATAATGAGCTTCTGGTGAAGGTTGGGGAGGGGAGGAGGGGTTGAATAATTTCTGTCTGTAATTCTTTCATACATAATCATTATTAGAGTTATAATTGACTGTAATCCTCAATTAAATATTAAATGGATTGCCAGTTTTAACTCCTAATTTAAGCTATCTAATGCATGAGTTTTATGCTTACAATTCACCAGCAGATAAGTCTATTGCACATATAATCACCTTTTGAGTTTAGCATTCCTGTTGATCTATTACCCATACACTTGTGTAATCTTTCCACAATTTGTAGACTTGATCCAGTTATGTATAAATATCTGAAAAAAAATTAGATCCTAGTCTGTAACACATTCTTTGGTATCTATAATCCCATATATAAACCACATGACCTTAAAAGTTTTGTAGAGTTATACAGCACAGAAACCCTTCAGCACAACTGTTCATGCCAACCAAGATGCCCATTTACAGTAAGCTAGTTCCATTTGCCTGAAAGTACATAGAAAACCAACAGACAACACAGGCCTTTCGGCCCACAGTACAGTGCTGAACATGTACTTACTTTAGAAATTTCCTAGGGTTACCCATAGCCCTCTGTTTATCTAAACTCCATGTATCTATCCACGAGTATCTTAAAAACCCTATCGTATCCACCTCCACCACCATCACTGGCAGCCTATTTCTCTCACTCATCACTCTCTGCATAAAAGATTTATTCCTGACATCTCCTCTGTACCTACTTCCAAGCACCTTAAAACTGCCCTCTCATGTTAGTCATTTCAGCCCTGGGAAAATGCCTCTGACTTTCCACACGACCAATGTCTCTCATCATCTTATACACCTTTTAGCCCGACTCCCTTTAAAGCTTTCCAATTCATGTATCTGTCCAAATGTCTTTAAAATGTTCAACTTTCATCATACACTGTAATTGCACCACTTCCTCTGAGAGCTCATCCCATATACCTACCGCCCTCTGTGCGAAGAACTTGGGGTAGAACTTTAGTGTAGCAGTCAGCATAAGGCTTTACAATACCAGCAACCTGGGTTCATTTCATACCGCTGTCCTGTAAGGAGTTTGGAGTTTCTACATTCTCCCTGTGACTGTGGGGTTCCTCCAGGTGCTCTGGTTTTCTTCCACATTCCAAAGGTGAACAAGCTAGTAGGTTAATTGGTCACATAGGTGTCACTGGAGGCACGGGCTCACTGGGCTCCAAGGTCCTGCTACTGTGTTGTATCTCAAACAGTAAGAATACAAAATTTGCTCCTCAGGTACCCTTTGAATCTTTCCCCTCTCACCCTAAACCTATGCCTTCTGGTTTTAGGCTCTCCAGCCTTGGGGAGAAGATTGTGGCTACTACAACTTCCACTCAGGCCTAGGGGGCCGGCATCGGGCATCCACCTTATCTATACCCCTCATGATTTTATTAACCTCTCTCCGGTCATTCCACAGTCTCTTTCAATCCAGGGAAAAGTCTATCCAGTCCATCCGGTCTCTCCTTCTAAGTCAAGTCCTTCAGTTCCAGCAACATTGTCGTGAATCTCCTCTGCACCTTCTCCAGCTTAATGATATCCTTCCTGTACTGAAGCAAACAGTATTGAATACAATCCTCTAGTCGGGACCGACCCAATGATTTGAGCAGTTGTAACATGACAACCTAACTCTTATACTAGTGCCTCGATGAGATGTTAGTTCAGATAAACCTCAGAACACAGGAAACTGGGAGCAGAAGCAGGCCACTCAACCCTTCAAACTTATCCTAGCATTCAATATCATTACGCTGATATACTCTAGGCCTCAACTCCTCCTCTACAGCAGACTCCCCAGATTCATCAATCCCATGATCTTTTAACAAAGTACCTGCATCCACATTAAATCCTTCTTATGAACTGCCTTCTGAGGCAGAGGATTTCAGAAAAGCCACTGAACCTCAGAGAGAAGGGATTTCCATATCCCATGGTTTTCATTGACTCGCTCTTTTTATTTTATAACAGTGTTCATTCGATTGTGACTCCCCCTCTAGTAGAAACATCTCAGTATTTACCCTACAAGTCCTGATGAAGAATGTCATGTTGACTGTCTATTTCTCTGCCTACCTGCTGAGATCCTTCACTTTTTTCATTCCAACATTTGCAGGCTCTTGTGTCTTAACGTTGATCCTCCCGTACTCCTTTCAGTTCTTAAGCATCAATAAAAAAAATACCCTTCGTTCTTCCGAACTCCTCAGTTAGGTTCAGGCCTACAATTTACTGCAGTGTGAAAATTATCTCATCTTAGAACGCATTAACTCCAAGAGTACAGTTCAAGTCTGTTCCAGGTATCCATTATTCTATATTTAAACATGAAATCAGAGTCAATCCTAGCCTGTAACTCACACCCATGTATCCATTGGGTTTATGTAAACCACCTTAACCCCTCAATTAGTTTTCAAGCTTATAACTTTTAGAGCATAACTACACAGGACAGGCCCTTTGGCCCAAAATGTACTATCAGATAAACTAGTAATCAAATAGCTAACTAATTTGTGCCTACACAACGTCCCTATCCTTTCATTTTGCTCACATCTGTGTGACTATAAAAGAGACTCTGAAAAGTCTTTTATGTTTCTGCCTCTAACACCACCCTAGGCAGCACGTTCCAGGCACCCACCACTGCCAGTGTAAAACACGCCCCTCACATCTCCTTTGAAATTACCCCCTCTAACCTTAAATGGATGTCCTCTAGATTTAGACATTTGAACCCAGGAAAGAGATACCGTCTGTCAACTCTATCTATGCCTCTCATAATCTCATGAACCTCTATCAAACCTCCACACATCCTTCACCTCTCTAGAGAATACAGCCCAAGTCTTTCCAACTCTCGTTACAGCACATGTTCTCTAGTCCAGGCAGCATCCTGGAAAACCTCTTCAGCACCCTCTCCAAAATCTCAACATCGTTTCTCTAATGGGGTGGCCAGAACTGTATGCAATACTCCATATGCAGCCTAACTGAAGTTTTATAATGCTGCAACATAAACGTCTGACTTTTGAACTCAGTGACCTGAATAATAAAGGCAAGCATGCCATGTGTTTTTTTAACCACCCCATCAACCTGTGTAGCCACTTTCAGGGAGCTATGAACTTGAATCCAAGATCCTCACCACCTTTAATGGTCCTGCCCTTAATAGTATTCTGTCTCTTTACATTTGACCCACCAAGTTGCAACACTTTCACACTTGGCCAGGTCAAACTCCACCTCCCATTTCTCTGCCCATATCACCAACAGATCTATATCCCACTGTATTCTTTGCCGGTCACCTACGCTATCCACAACACCACTAATCTTCATATCACCTGCAAACTTACTAACCCACCCATCTACTTTTTCGGCCAGGTTATTTATATACAGCACAAACAATAGAGGTCCCTCTATAGATTTCTCCCTGCAGGTACCCTTCACGGTATCTATTATTCTATATATAAAGTTCCCGAATGTCTCGATTACAGTTCAGTCTGTAACTCACTCCCTGGGCTTCCATTACAAGACCATAGGATGTAGGAACAGAACAGGCCATTTGGCCCATCGAGTCTACTCCACCACTTCATCATGGTTGATCCAATTTTCCTCTCAGCCCCAAGCTCCTGCCTTCTCTCCGTATCCCTTCATGCCCCGACTAATCAGGAATCTATTAACTTCTGCCTTAAATATACGTAAAGACTTCGCCTCGATAGCTACCTGTGGTAAAGAATTCCACTTATTCAAAAAATATAACCCCTGGACCTCCTTGATTAGGTGATTAGGTCCCAGTTTGTAACTCACACCTCGGTAAGGAATCTATATTCAACCCCCCCCCCCACCCATCCCCCCCCCCATTAGATTCCAGTCTGTAACTCACTTATCGGTATGCATTGTTCTTTATATAAACGCTTCAACCTCTCAATTAGCTTCTAGCATGAAAATCACACCCGAATATCTATTAATCTACATATACAACTCCATAATGCCTCAATTAGATTTCATCCTGTAACTCACTCCCTGGGCATGCATTATTCTATATTTCAACCCTGAACCAGAGTCACTGCCCGCTGTCCACGATCCAGTATCATCAGAACCGTTCGATACGGTTGGACGAGGTCTATATCCTGCCAATATCAGCACTGGGCACCGGAGATGACATTGAGGGAGAACAAGTATCCAAACAACCTGCACTCACGTGCGAGCGAATGAATGCAGCACGGCAGCGGGCCGCCAGTCCCGGCCTTCCGTTTGCCGCGGGACTGCTTCCTTCCATTCCTGGCAGACAGTTTTACAATGGGCCCGCGTGCCTCTAATCGCAGACTTGCACTGGAAACCCGGCCCGGGTAGCGGAGTTGTTCGGAATGGCGCTGCAAGATCCTATGCGATTTCGGCTCTCGTGCCGAGAGGGGCAACACCGCCCTCTCTCTCCCTGACTTTGGGCTGTTCGTTCGCCGGCCTCTCCGGTACAGCGGTTGAACGTCTTGGGCTCTGATCTTGCCCAACCCCCGCCTCTTCCAAATCTATCTCCAGCCACTGGAGCGTTGCTGTGACTTGTTTTAATCTGGCTACCTCTAGCTCTTCCACCTTATTTCTCTCGTTGCAGCCGCCCTCCCACCTGCTACCACATGGAGGGAACCGGCAACCAAGGACTTGAGGACTTCGTCTAAAGGACACCAAGATCCAAACCATGCAGTTGCCTGGATACCGACTCTCCGTATCTCTCTTTCTCCGTATCTCACTCCCACCCCCATGCAAAAGCTGAGACCTCTAGCTCTTTGCAGTTGAAGGATGCAACATTGCCGTGGGCCACCCGGCCCGTCACCCCCTGCTACCTTCCGCAGCATTAATGGCTACCCCTTGCAGGTTACATAATATGAAACGCCGAGCGACTTTTACAACAGCGCTCTTGCTTCCGACAGCAGCGGAGTACATGCTCCCAAATAAGACTGCAGGCAGCATTTGAGAGCGGGTTGAAGGATGTGTGTGAAGGCAAATAAAAAAGCTAAGGCACCTTATTTCACTACAACCAACACCACCCCCCCCCCCCACACCGCACACCACCCCCACCCCGCGCTCGGAGCTGTTCGCGGTGCTGAAACACATTTATTAAAATGTCTCTCGGGTTTACCCCCACAGCGGCTCGTGGTCAATCCGGATCCTGGCAACAATCCTAGTGTAAATGTATCGGACTGTCAAACTGTTGTGCGTTAATTATATAAAAATATTTATATATACATAGACGGACTGGTTCTCAGGACAAGTCTCTCCACTCCAAATACCAGCCTCTTCATAACAAGAGAAATCGTAAAGCGAGGCATCTCTAATAAATTAAGTTCCTGCGTCACAGCATACAAAAGAAAACGCATAATCTTCCTTTTTTGTTACAAAAATAATCGGCCCTAACTGTTAGTAGAAGCAGCTTAAAATGAAGCAATGATTGAGTGCAAAATCCCAGCTCGCTCTCTCGCTCTCTCTCTCTCTCTCGCACGCACACACAGATAATACAACCATTGCAGGAATAAATTAGCAATTACCTCTGAAGGAGCCATAAGACATTCTTCCTCTGGCCCCGTCTGTTAGGATTTTTTGGGGGGTTGCAATTGATTCCGGATCTTGATCATAGGCGACGGAGTGAGGGGAGGGGGTTGGGGAGGAGGGAGGTGGGGGGAAATGGATGCTGCCACTGGGACCAATTAAAGGCGACGCGGCTGTGGGAAGAGAGCGAACCACCTCGAAGAGTGACTCACCCAGTACCGCATCGTCAACCGGTCCGGTGGTACTTCCAACTTGCCTCTACCTTCCTCTCTCGCCTTAACTTCCCCTCTTCCCTGGAGGCACTGACCGCCTTCACCCTCTCTCCTCAGAAGAGCTGCGATAAATCCAGCCCTTAAAGGTTCAAGCCATATTTTTTTGATTTAAAAAACAGCCGACGTAAAATAAAAACATCCCCACACACACACAAGTAGAAGATGTGGCGCCTTCCCTTTAAGAATGGAGAGCGGCCAACGTACCTGGGTAACTTTAGTGCAATTCCCACTGGATTGGATGTGGTTGAAGGTTTATCGCGGATTAGGGGCCGAAATAGAAATACAATCCACGCCCAAGATGCAGTGCCTAGGCTCAGGACCCCTGACCAGCCCGAGGGCACCGTTACCTGGGTCTCCCCACTTTCCCCCAACACCGTGCGCTCTCACATCAGCGCCGCCGCCTCATTCGGCACTGACCAATTTAGCGAGTTCCCAGGCTCAGGGCTTACTAACGTGCGGCGCTTTCCACAGCGTTTGACGCATTTCTCCCAAATTCCTCTCCCGTCATTTTTTTTAAAGGAGGCGACGATCCATTTTCATGCAACTGAATTAATTCCGGCGTGAATATATTTTGGGATGATTGCACAGGCACAGTGATTTTAAAATGTATTCGCATGGCGCCTTTTTTCCCTGGGACGTCAGCAAGGGGAAATTGTCTGGGGAGCAGAGGTTTCCTTTGCAAAGTGGGGTAATGCAGCCACTATGTTTTGTTATATACAGCAAGTCCAATACGTAATTTTGTTCTTTGCACCCGTGCATACACGTATTTGTAATAATGGCAATAATTTCGATTTGACAGAGATAAACGGTCAGAGAGTCCTCACCAGATAACAGACACTCCAATCCGTCTTTACTTCAAGAGTGGTCGAGGATATGCAGCGTGACACGGGAGAGTTAGATTGTGGGATTGTGCCCTTATCCCATAATTATGCCCCACCTTCAAATATTTTCCACGTGGAGACATTCCAATATCTCCCTTGCCAGACCACTCGGGACGTTATATGGTTCAATAACATCAGCCCTCTAACTCAGGCCCAAGTTCTTTCGCCTCCCGGAGGACTTGAAAAGTTATCGGGGCAAGGACGCCTAGATTAACGTGAAGGCTCCGCTGTAAAGCTAATGCCACACGTGGGTTCTTGGCTCTTTGCCCAGCTTTGTGTCCATTGTAGTAAATCATGGTAGGCTGTTTGTTGAACTGTACTATGGCTTCGCATAACCATTCAGAAGGTACTACTTCCCCGAAACCTCCCCTCCCCCCCCCCCCCGAAACTAAAGTCCGCAGGCTTGAAATCACTTCAGAGATTAATGACCGACATTAGAACTACGAAGTAAAATATTTGCTCTACTAGTATCTACTTCATCACTTTTTGACCCTGGTGCCAACTCCATCTGTGGTTTATACCAGCGTGGCTGGATAATGTTTAATTTCATCACCAGGAAGCAGAGATGAGGGAGAGATTGTCACTCAGTGTGGTAGGAGAGTGGAGCAAGGTGCCAGTGAAAGTACTAGATGCCAATTCAACAGTTAAGAGAAGTTTAAATGGGTTCATAGATGGGAGGGCTATGGTTCTGGTGCATGCTGTAGTTGGAACTAAGCAGAATATCCGGTTGGCATAGACTAGATGGGACAATGGGCCTCCTTTTGCACTGTAGAGCTCTATGACTTACACTCTGACCCCATTTCCCCTACAATTCAAGGTAGTATATACGAAGTGACATATGCATGTGTACTTTGAGAGTAAATTGAATATGACTTTTTTCACTGACTCTCTTTCCCCATCTCCATCTCGTTTTCCATCTTCCTATCAGCCTTCAGATCTCATTGTACCTTTCTATCGGCCCACATCTTTCTCCCTTCCTTTTGCTCTCCTCTCCTTTTTTCTCCATGTTAACATCTCTGCCACTTTTTCTGTATCTCTCCACTTTCCTCATCATATCTACCATTTCATCTTCCTCTATCTCTTCCTATCTTCACATCTGTCCCCATATGTATGTATGTAATTTCACAGTTTCTTCTGAGTGTTGGTTGCTTGCTAGTCATAGTGTGACATTTTCCATTGATTCTATTGTATTTCTTTGTTCTACTGTGAATACGTGAAAGAAAATGAATCTGGGGGTAGTATGAGCTGAGGTCTCTGTCGGTCAGAGTTATTGCATCCTAAATACGCAACACTAGGATGAAAGACATGGAGAGCAAGCTGTTGCCTGGGTAGTTTACTGCATCTGATGAACCCAAATAAAAGGGAAAGACCAATACAGTTTGGTACCAGAAGTGCCATAGGAGTTGTCAGTCTGCATTGAGCCCAATGTAGGGCTGCCTTACAGACTATAGTTCTGGATTTTTCCCTTTCTGGTTACTCCCAAAGCTCATGAGTGGGTATGGACATGAGTGGGTACTCCCATGAGTGGGTACAGCCGCAAGGTGGTGGAGGTTTGAAATCAGTGTTTTCCTTCTCCTAGATGTGCTGCCAGCCATAGCTGATGAACCCCATCTGCCCAAAACAACTGGGACCATTTTCCTTGCAACAAAGGAGGCCAAGAGATGACAGTGTAGTGGTTCTTAAAATCATGAAGATAATAGATAATGTGAATAACTACAGCTTTTTTTCCTAGGGTAAGGGAGTCCAAAATTCAAGTGTATCATTTTAAAATGAAAGGGGAAAATTTAAAAGGGATCCGAAGGGCAACTGTTCCACACCCAGGTTGGTGGGAAGATGCAGTAAGCTGCTAGAGGAAGTGGTAGAGGTGTGTACAATTATAACATTTAAAAGAGATTTGGACAGATAAATGGATATAAAGTTTTATAGGGATATAGAACAGATGCAGGTCATTGGGACCAGACCAGTTAGTCAATTTAGTTGGCACAGATGATTTTGGTGAAGATATGTTTCTGAGCAGTATAAATTCCCAGTAATTTATTTCTCAGGGATGGATTATCTGATATCTTGATAAATGTAAATAGATTTGACAGAATAAATACAGGGACAATGTTTCCTCTGCTGAAATTGGTATTCTAGAATTAAGAAACTGGTGTAATTGGGAATCTGCACAACCTGAAATTCATCTCATAGAACCATGGAGATGGGGTTTATGGTAGGTTTCAGTAGCACAGTCAACAGATTTTATTTGCTGGGGATGTTATCAGGGAATTCAGGGTTAAAGGAGTCAAGTCAGAAAACTACAGCACAGAAACTGACCCTTTAGCCCATCTAGTCCACTGCACCAACCCTCCATACTCCTCCCATCCATGTACCTATCCAAACTTCTCTTAAATGTTGAAATCAAAACCACATGCACTAATTGTGCTGACAGGCCATTCCACGCTCTCACCACACTCTGAGTGAAGAAGTTTCCCCTTATGTTCCCCTTAAATATTTCACCTTTCATCTTTAACCCAAGACCTCCAGATGTAGTCTCACCCAACCACAGTCAAAATGTGAGCCTGCATTTACCCTGTCTGTACCCCTCTTAATTTTGTATACCTCGAACAAATCTCCTCTCAATTTTCTGCACTCTAAAGAATACAGTCCTAACCTATACAATCTCTCCTTATAACTCAGGTCCTCCAGACCCGGCAATGTCCTTGTAAATATTCTCTGTACTCTTTCAATCTTGTTTACATCTTTCCTGAAGGTAGGTGACCAAAACAGTTCACAATACTTAATCCAAATTAGGCCTCACCAATGTCTTGTGCAACTTCAACACACTATCCCATCTTGTGTACTCAACACTTTGATCTGATAAGGCCAACATGCCAAAAGATTTTTAGCAACCCTATCTACCTGTGATGGCACTTTGAATGAATTATGGACCTGTATTCCCAGATCCCTTGTACTACTGCATTTTTCAGTGCCCTACCACTCATTGTGTATGTCCTCCTCCCTTGGTTTGTCCTTTCAAATTGCAATACTTGTCTACATTAAATTCCATCTGTCATTTTCCAGCTAGTCCAGATCCTGTTGCAAGCGTCGATAGTCTTTCTTGCTGTCCACTACACATCCAATCTTGGTGTTATCTGCACATTTACTGATCCAGTTAACCACATTATCATCCATTTCATTGACTGAGATGACAAACAACCACAATTGTAAGCAGAAACAGTTAATTCACAGATTGGAACTGAGTGTCTGAATGACCTTCTGTTGAAGGAGCAAATGGACTTTGTTTGAAAGGCTCACAGGCTTACAGAGGCTCTGGAATCTCAAAGCAGATTCTAATCTGCAGGGAATTGATTTGAAAGACACTTCATTAGATACATGGAAAGGAATGGTTCAGAGGGATATGGGTCAAACACTGGCAAACAAGGTAGGCTTAGGCAAGTTGGTCACCATGTTGAATTGGGTCCAAAGGACTACTTCATCCTGTAAGAACCTATGACTCTGCAGGAAGAATCCTGTTCTTGGTACATCAATAATTACACTCAAAAACTTCTATAGATGTACCATGGAGAGCATTCTGACAAACTGCATCACTGTCTGGTATGGGGAAGGTCTACTGCCCAGGACGAAAAGAAGCTGCAGAGGGTTGTAAATTTAGTCGGCTCCATCTTGGGTACTAGCCTACAAATTACCCAGGACATCTTCAAGGAGCGGTGTCTCAGAAAGACAGCATCCATTATTAAGCATGCTGCACCCAGTGCATGCCCTTTTCTCACTGTTACCATCAGGTAGGAGGTACAGAAGCCTGAAGGCACACACTCAGTGATTCTGGAGCAGCTTCTTCCCCTCTGCCATCTGATTCCTAAATAGACATTGAGCCCTTAAACATCACTTTTTAAAATATATACTATTTCTGTTGTTTGCACGATTTGTAATCTTTTCAATATATGTATACTGTGATTTATTTATTTTTATTATTGTTATTTTTCTTCTATATTATGTATTATATTGAACTGCTACTACTAAGTTAACAAATTTCATGACTTTTGCCGCTTATAATATGCCTGATTCTGATTCTGAGAATCTGCCCTGTTACACCTGCCAGACTTATGTCTCTGGATGGTTGATTCCTCCATAAGACCCTAAGATACAGGGACAGAATTAGGCCATTCAGAGCACTGAGTCTGCTCCGCCATTCAATGATGGCTGATTTATTAAGACAAGGCAATCTGTAGATGCTGGAAATCCAAGCAACACACACAAAATGCTGGAGGAACTCAGCAGGCCAGGCAGCATCTATGGAAAGGAGTAAACAGTCAATGTTTCAGGTCGAAACCCTTCATCAGGACTGGAAAATAGGATGAGAAATTAGAGCAAGAAGGTGGGGGAAGGCGAGGAAGAAGTGCAAGGTAGTAGGTGATTGGTAAAATTAGAAGGGGGGAGGGGTGAAGTAAAGAGCTGGGAAGTTGATTGACAAGGTGAAAGAGAATCCTTGGAGATTCCACAGATATGTTAGAACAAAAGGATTGCAAGGGACAAAATTGGTCCTCTGCAAGAACAGAATGGTGGCATTCAACACCATCATACTCCAGACACTGGAGGGGAAACTGTCCTCGCTGTGTCTCAACACCTCCTTCTGAAAAGGAATACTAGACTTCTTAACAATAAGGTCACAGTCAGACCATGTGGGCAGCACTGTCTCTTGTCCCGTTATGCTGAGCACGGCACTCGCCAAGGCTGTGTGCTCATGTTCCCCACAAAGGACTGTTCACACTACTGATGCACGACTGTGTTGCAGGATTCCGCTCAAACCAGATCATCAAGTTTGCGTATGACACAGCAGCAGTTGACCTCATCAAGAGTGATAAAGAGATGGAGTATAGAGAGGAAATGGAGTGGCTGTTTGATTAATGAGATAAGAACAAACTAGCCAGAATGTGAAGAAGGCAAAGGAGATCATTTTGGATGAAACACCACCCTCTGTGAATACATAGCTCCTCAGTAGAGAGAGTTAAGTGTACCAAGTTCCTGGGAGTTCACATCACCTCTGACCTCAATTGATCTCCTAACATCACCTCCCAGAACAAGAAGGCACAGCAACGCCTGAACCTCCTAAGAAGCATCCTGACAAAACATCTGGTATGGGAACAGTTAAGCATTGGACCAGAAGTCCCAACAAAGGAGTATGAGAACAGCTGAGAGGACCATAGGATCTCCCTACCATCCATCAGGATATTTATCAGGAGTGCTGCATATACAGGGCCCTTAGTGTTATTATAGATCCTGCCCATCCATCCATCCAGCATCCCCCTCCACCCTCACCTGAATTTCCTCTAGTATTAGACAGTACAACCCCAGGAAAGGTTTGGTTCATAGAAAGAATGTGAAGACTCAACTTAGAGAGCACTGGAGGTCAGGATCAGACCTGGGTCCTTCACTCTGTGTTCCTTCCACAATGCTCATTTCACTTCCCTTCTTTCTGACCTCTGTCCCTCATCTTCATCATAAGATTCTTTGGGCTCAGTTTTAGCTTGGTGAGATACTTGTGGCAATAGAATAATGGAGGGGTGGGGACAGAAGTGTCTGGCTGGGTGTGGGAGACTCAGGATTGGTTGTGAATGCTTTTCAAAGCCAGCCATTCTACTGGGCCTCCCGTGTAGTTCAGGAGAGCATCGTGGATATGGACCATTAGATCTTATCTCCACCCTCGTTGGTTGTACCTTTGCTTCACATGCACCAAGGTTATTCCTTGCCACCACACTTTAGTATCATCACCGTCTATCAGCAATGATCCCCACCATCTGTGCCATGCCATCTTCTCACAGCTACCATTGGGCTAGAGAAGCCTCGTCCCATCAGATTCAAGAACAACTACTTTTCCTCAGGCATTTGGTTCTTGAACCAACCTGCACAATCCTGAAAGCTACTTCAATATAGCAATACTATGACCACTTTGATCACTTTGCACTAAAACTAACTTTTTAAAGTTCCAATTGTGACCTTTCTAGTAAGAAACTGTGTTGAATTTAAGTGTAATTCTATTTTCTTGTGAATGCTGCTTTTCTGATGCTACTTGACTGATGCAGAGCAAGTCAGTTTGTTGTTGCACCTGTGGATACATGTACCTGTGCACATAACAACTTTGACCTTCCCACTTTGCCCACTTTTTCCTGACAGCTGACACTCTGGGATGTTTGATTAATTGAATACAGTGACTTCCATGTCATTGGGGTGGGGGTGGAGGAGGAGTAGCACAAACTCCACACAGGCAGTGCCAGAGGTTGGGATTGAACCCAGCTATCTGGAGCTGCAAGACAGTGGCTTGTGACAGTGACACTGTGCCACTCTGCCAGATTGTGATTTCAAGCACCAAACATAAAAGAGCATGGGAACAGTCCTTTCAGCCCATGAGTTCTATACCGCATCTCTGTGGCAGTGTCCAAGACTCCAAGATGACTTTAATGCAGTTCTGCTTTGAAATGGTTACAGTGGAATAAATTTGAATTGATGTATTATAAAAAGAAAATTAATAAACTAGCTGGTATTCTCACTGGAAGAGGAAATAGTGAGTAGTGAAATGCTTGCCAGTTTAAAGTATAATGAAATGTAACAATAAACACAAGAGATTCTGCAGATGCAGGGCAGTTGTAGGGTCTTGGCCAGAAGCATTGCCTCTTTATTCTTGTTCATAGTCACTGCCTGACCTGCTGAGTTTCTCCAGTAACAAAGTGATTCACTTTGGTCTGAGCTGGAATGGGATGGAATTGATAGCAGCTGCAGGAAGAAATACTCCATGGAGTAATCCATGCAGCAGGCTCTTCAAAGAGAGAGCCAAAACCCTCAGCATCATCTTAGTGAAAGGAATATAACTTCAGAAAGCTATATTCCTAGTTACAGTGTGTGAATAATTTGAAATAACATGTGGTGAGGGATGCACATGGCACGGGACAGATGACTTTGAAACTATAATTTTCCAACTGTCCTTCAATGGGAAATGAGTAAACTTGTGTTTGGTTGTACATGCTCAGTAAGGCGGGTACAAAGTCCGAACGTTTGTATCATTGAACAGGACAACACAGGAGCAGGTCCTGATCTCCCCAGTTGAGCGGCCAGCCATTTTAATTCCATTGCTCATTCCTATTCTGACAAGTTTGTCCATGGGCTCTTCAACTGCCACGATGAGGCCACTCTCAGACTGGAGGGGCAACACCTCATGTTCTATCTGGGTAGCATCCAACCCTGGTGATATGAGCATCAATTTCTCTATTTTCTGGTAATGTTTCTGCTCTCCCCCTTCTCTCTTTTTCTCATTGCCCATTATGATTCCTCTCCTACTGCTTCCCTTCTCCTCACCTGCTTATCACCTCCCTCTGGTGCCAGTTCTCATTCCCTTTGTCCTATGGTCCACTCTCCTCTCCTATCAAATTCCTCCTTCTTCAGCCCATTACTTTTTCCACCTATCACCTCGCAGCTTCTCACTTGATTTATCCTCTCCACCCATTTATCTTACCCTTCACCTTGATTCACCAATCACCTTCTAGCTTGTAATACTTTCCATCCCTATCAACATCTATTCTTGCTTCTATCCACTTCCTTTCCAGTCCTGATGAAGAGTCTCAGCCCAGAAAGTCATCTGCTTATCCACCTTCATAGATGCTGCCTGACCTGCTGAGCAGCTCCACCACTGAGGCTCACTTGTTGTTCACCCCAGTCACAGCTCCTCCGTCTCTCATTATCTGATTAATACTTTCCTAGATTTTCTTGAAGAATACTCTAGGCAATTTTTTTTTGCCACATCTGCTAATTACTTGTAGATAGAAGAAAAGTGTAGCTTGATTATTTCCTTACCACTTCCGTGAGAGAGAAGCAATCTCTGATGTTACCCCATCAGAGGGCAAGTCACACCAAGGGCCATTTTCAAAGTTCAAAGTAAATTTATTATCAAACATTGTATATGTCTCCATATACTACCCCAAGATTAATTTTCTTTCAGGCGTTCACATTAGAACAAAGAAACATCAATGCCCTTGATTAGAAAATCTAACAAAAATTATTGTTATGGCCCAATACATCATGGGTAAAACCCTCCCCTTCACTGAGCACATTTACATCAAGCATTGTCGCAGGAAAGTAGCATCCAACATCAAAGATTCCTCCACCCACAGCATGCTCTCTTCTCACTGTTACCATCTGGATGTTGGTACAGGAGCCCCAGGACTCATACCATGAAGTTCAGGAATGTTTATTATCCTTGAACCATCAGTTTCTTGAACCAAAGTGGATAACATCACTCAACGTCCCCTGTCCCATCACTGAAATATTCCCACAACCTATGGACTCACTTTCAAGGAATCTTCTACTCATGTTTTCAATATTTATTGCATATTTATTTATTATTTATTATTATTTCTTTCTTTTTGTATTTGCACAGTCTGTTGTATTTTGCTCTGTGGTTGAAAGCCGGAGTTGGTGTGGTCTTTCATTTATTATATAATGGTTATAATTTCTCCCATCCACTCCATAATGTACTGGTTAGACACAGGAGTACATTCAGCCAGAGACTCATTCCACCGAGATGCAACACTGAGCGTCTTAGGAAGTCATTCCTACCTGTGGCCATCAAACTTTACAACTCCTCCCTCGGAGTGTCAGACACCCAGAGCCAATAGGCTGGTCCTGGACTTGTTTCCACTTGGCATAATTTACTTATTATTATTTAATTATTTATGGTTTTATAGTGCTGTATTTCTTCACTATTATTGGTTGGTGCAACTGTAACAAAACCCAATTTCCCTCAGGATCAATAAAGTATGCCTGTCTGTCTGTTATCCTACTGTGGATTTATTGAGTAGGAAAATGAATCTCAGGGTTGTATATGATGACATATGTACTTTGATAATACATTGAACTTTGAGCTTTGAAATACAATAGAATCAAGGAGAAATTACACTCAAACGAGACTGAACTATCAGCCAACATGCAAAAGACATTGTGCAAATATAAAAATGAAAGGAACAAATAAAGACAAAGGGAAAGAAAAGAAACAAATAAATAAATACATGCATACATCAAGCAGTCAGTAATATTGAGAATATGAGTTATAGAGTCATTGAAATTCACTGTTGAGGTTAGTGAAGTTATCCACACTGGTTCAGGAGCCTGATGTTTGAAATGTAATAATCTGTTGAAATAAAAACTAGAAACCACTGGGAAAACTCCACAGGTCAGGCAGCATCAGTGGAAAGGATAGCAGTTAGTGGTTTAGGTCAAAGACCTTTCATCAAAATTGAAAAGTAGAGAAAGCATGTTAGTCAAACTTGCAGAAAACATTGGGGGAGTGATGCATGCACTTGCCTCAATGCCAATGTGGGGCTCCCTTGTCTGAATTATGTGTTGCTCACTTACAAGGAGACACTGAACTAGGGTGAAGCGTGAGGCTCAGGGACCAGGATTTGAAGGTTCCAAGGAGATTCATAGAACATAGAGCAGTACTGCACATTACAGGCCCTTCAGCACACAATATTGTGCCAACTTTTTAGCAAACTCCAAGATTAATATAATCCTTTCCTCCTACACAGCTCATATCCCTCTGTTTCTCATGCTATCTAAGAGGATCTTTAACACGAGAACATCTGCAGATGCTGGAAATCCAACACAACACACACAAAATGCTGAATGAACTCAGCAGGCCAGGCAGCATCTATGGAAAAAAGTAAAGAGTCAACATTTCGGGCTGAAACACTTCATCAGGTATGGAAAGGGAGGAGGCGGAGTAAGAAGGTGGGGGGAAAGCAAGCTGTTGCCCTTCCAACTTGAGTGTGGCCTCATCATGGCAGTAGAGGAGGCCATGGAC
Source organism: Hypanus sabinus (assembly GCF_030144855.1). Taxonomy (NCBI): domain Eukaryota; kingdom Metazoa; phylum Chordata; class Chondrichthyes; order Myliobatiformes; family Dasyatidae; genus Hypanus; species Hypanus sabinus. The sequence continues at coordinate 158,764,234 of NC_082710.1, forward strand.
TGACATGTCGAATGAAATGGGTGTCCACTGGGAGAGCCCACATTTTGTGGCAAATGAAACATTCTCCCAGACTATGTCAGGTCTCACCGATACCCCACACCAGGAGCACTAGATACAGTGGGTGACCCCAAAAGACTTTTAGGTGAAGTGTCACCTCACCTGGAAGGAGTGTTAGGATTCCTGAATAGTAGTGAGGGGGGTGGTGCAGAGACAGGCATGGTGCTTGTTCTGCTTGCAAGGATAAGTACAAGGCGGGAGATCAGTAGGGAGGGACAAGTGGACAAGGTTTCAATTAAGGTAGGGAGATGATCTGAAATGCCCCTATTCAGTCATTCAGAATTGTAAGGGATTTCGATGGCAAACGTCAAATAGAGTGGTTGTAGTTTCAAGCTAATTAATGAATGATGCCAAGTTGCAAGAAAAGAATGATAACATACAATGCTAGTACTGGAAGATATCTGGAAGTATGTTCAAGGGTGAAGAACAAAAGAAAAGGAAAAGCAATTAAAAACCAAGCATGATATATACATGGAGAGTTGGTGCAGACATCATGGTCTAAAAACATCCTCAAGTACAGTACAGTGTCATTTGATAACTCAATGATATAACTGTTGGTAATTATTTCCTTGGCCACTTGCCAAGTCAATGCAGAGCACTGAAAAGCTTGGAATTTTGTGTTATTTTTAGTTAAAGAAATTTGGAAACCTAGTTATTATTTCATCCAGTAATTCCCAGTTGCATCTGTGTGACTTTACCTCTTACAATAAATTCCATTTGGCAGAGTTGCTTGTGAGATGTGACTGAATGGATAGTTGTATGGACAGTTGTGCTTGTGTTCATTGAAAAGATGGATAGGTTATGCGAGTCTGCACTAAGTCCAATGTATCAGTGTTAAAAGATGAAGGTTTAAGACACACGGCAGAAACTATAGTTCATATAGTCTCTGCCTTTGGAAAATTCATTCTGCAAGGACATAAGTCATAGAGAGGTCATTTGGAACAGGAAACTACAGATCAAAGTAAATTTATTATTAAAGTATGGATTGTTACCATATACAAACTTCAGATTTATTTTCTTGCAAGTATTTACAGGAAAAATAAAGAGATTCAATAGAATCCATGAAAAAACATACAAAATTAATTACTGTCAAACAATCTGCAAAAAACAAAGTTGTGTAAATAAAATAAAATAATATTGAGAAAATGAACCGCTAAAAAATTAAGTGAGTCTGTAGGTTGGAGAATCAATGAGGAGATGTGGTCCATACTGGTTCAGAACCCTGATGGTTGTGGAGTATTTAATATCACCAGCATAATTGTTAATTTTTTTTAACTTTATGGCAGCAGTACAATGAAATACTTGATAAATAAATATAGAGAGAAAAGCTGAGTTGTATAAGGTATATACAATATGACTATTAAATAGTTAAGTTAAAATAAGTAGTGCAAAAATAATAGAAATAAAAAAGTAGTGAGTCCATTTAGAAATCGGGTGGCAGAGGGTAAGAAGGTGTTCCTGAATCACTGTGTGTGTGCCTTCAGGCTTCTGTATCTTCTTCCTGACAGAAACAGTATGAAGACGGCATTTTCTAGGTGGTGGGGATCATTGCTGATGGACACTGCTGTCTTGGGTACTGTGGAGGCTGGTACCCATGATAGATGATGACTAATTTTACAGGTTTCTGCAACTTATCTTGATCTTGTGCAGAAGAACCCCCTCCCCATTCCAGATGGTGATGCCGCCTGCCAGAATGCTCCATGATACATTTGTAGAAGTTTTTGAGTGCTTTAGTTGACAAACCAAACCTCTTTAAACTCCGAATGAAATATAGCCACTGTCTTGCATTCCTTATAGCTGCATCAATACGTTGTGTTTGGGTTAGGTCTTCAGAGATATTGACACCGAGGAACCTGAAATTTCTCATTCTCTCCACTTTTGATCTCTCTATGAGGATTGGTTTGTGTTCCCTCATCTTACCCTTCCTGAAGTCCACAATAAGCTCTGGTCTTGCTGATGTTGAGTGCAAGGTTGTTGCTATGACACCATTCAACTAACTGGTATATTTCACTCCTGTATGCCCCTTCATCACCATCTGTACCTGAACCTGGAGGTGTGGTCCCTCCTGCCCAGTGGTAGTAGTGAGAAGAGGGCATGGCCTGAATGGTCCTTCAAACTGGATGCTGCTTTCTTGTGGCAGTGCTCCATGTAAATGTACTCAATGGTGGGGAGGGCTTTGCTTGTAATGGACTGGGCTGTATCTACCACTTTCTGTGACCATAGACCATAGAACCGCACAGGAACAGACCCACCCTGCACATGATGCCAGTGCTGAACATGATGCCAAATTAAAATGAATATATTCTGGCTTCACTTGATCCATATCCCTCCACTTTCTGAATATTTATCTGTGTATCTAAAAGTCCTTTAAGTGTCACAATTGTATCTACCAGTCTCTGTCAGCCCAGGGCAATCTGGATAGGTCCGGTAGAACTTCTTGTTGAGTGATGAATCCATGATGTAACTGGGTGGCACACAAGACCTCTCCTCCACAAAGTATCCTTCTCAGTCGATTAGGTATTGCACATCCCATCCACGACAACGTGAACCCATCAACCAGGGAAACGAGTACACTGGACCACCCTGACCATACTAGGTACTGGAGGTGCAGGCTGAGTTGGGTTGAGTGGTCCATGGACAATAAGCTTGAGGGTGGACGCATCGAAAGAAGATGTGATCGTGGGGACCGTAGTAGCTGGAGATGGTAAGTGACTGGACTGATAAGATGGGTAATCTTGAAGGGACCGATAAAATGGGGTGAAAGCTTGTGGGAGTTGGTGTGCAAGGACAGATCTTGGGTAGACAGACCTAAGTCCACAGGTCCTCAGGCTGAAGTAGTCTGTCTGGGTGCCAATAGGAGTTAACCTGGCAGAAGCAGGTGCAGTTGGTAGCTAGGCAACCCTCCGTGCCCTCTTCCAAGCATTCTGGCATCAGTGAACCAGGGCTTTGGAAGACATGACCTCCACTGTTGGCTCCTCTGTGGAGGACAATGGGGGTTGGTAATCATGAAGTACAACATATCTTTGGCAGGGGAGGTATATAGATTGTGGGACTGCTTGATCCAGAGCAGATACTTCTTCCATGTGGAAGGGCAGAGGCGGTAAAGCATCACATTTTCTTGTCCACTTGTTGATTGGCTCTTTCTAACTGACCACTGGTCTGCCGATGATAGCCAGAGGACAAACTCACTTGTGCAGACGAGAGAGCAGAAAGGTGACCAGAAATGGGAGACAGCTAGCGGGCACTGGTCTGACACAGCATCCTGAGGGAAGCTGCTGAGGTGAGCTATATATTGGAGATCCAGGTCCAGTGCCTCAGCAGCAGATAGAGACTTGGGAAGGGCAATGAAGTGGGCCACCTTGGAGAACCAGTCCACTACTGCCGTGAACGCCATTGTCCCAACAGAAAGTGGCAAACCCATAATGAAATCCATGGCGATGTGGGACCTATGGATGTCAAGGGACCATTGGAGTCCACTGGAGCCCAGAGGGATGCTGGTTGGAGGAATCAGACTGGGCATTTTGAGAGCAGGAATGATGAACTGACGTATATCTGAGATCATAGTGGGTCACCAGAACCTGTGTCACAGAAAATCCAGAGTCTGCAGTGAACCCATGTGGCCAGTGAGGGGTGAGGAGTGAGCCCGCTGGTATGCTTCAGAGTGTACAGCTGCCGGCACATACGTGCAGTCGTCAGGTGTGTCAGCCAGACTAAACTCGTTCTGCAGGATCTGGCAGATCTGGTTCTCAAAGACCCAGATGATCGGAGTGAGGATGTGAAAGGCTGGAACGATCGGTCTCTGTTCCAGCTGGGTTGAAACGTCATGACAGGGTGTCCACCTTCATGCTCTTGGAACCGGGTCAGCAGGAGATGATGAAGTTGAATTGCACAAAGAAGAGGGCCTAGCGAACCTGATGTGGGTTGAGTTGGTGAGTTTATTGCAAGGATATGAGGTTTCTGGTGGTCAGTTTAGATCAGAAAGAGCTTGCTGTTTCCCATTTTCCAAAGCCTCCATTCATCCAAGGCCCATTTAATAGAGAGTAGCTCTCTGTCTTCTACTATGTAACAGCGTTGTGTAGAGTAACCTTGCAAGAATAAAAGGGCAAGAGTGTGCCTTCCCCTCTGGTCCTTGCTGGGAGAGGATGGTCGCGGCAGCCACATCAGATATGTCAACCTCTACCACCAAAGGTCCAAAGGGGTTCAAACAGAGGTGAATGGGAGCAGTAGTGAAGTGCCTCTTGACCACTCAAAAGTCCAGTCCGTGGCGGCAGACCAGGTTATCCAAGAGGTATGGGACAGTGAGTGAGTTGAGAAGAGTGGCAATTTGGCTGTAGTTTCTAATGAAATTGTGAAAGGAGTTGGAGAAGTCTAAGAATCACTATGGCTGTTTGAGAAAATATGGTCAAGACCATTCAATGAAGATGCACATTTTCTCTGGGCTATGCCTTGGTGTGAAAGGAAGTAAATGATCAGTGACCAGTGGAAGTTAAGAAACACCATCTTCCACTCATTTCCCTGGCAGATGTGGATCAGGTTATACATTCTCCATAATTTCAGTTTGGTGGAGATCTGGGCCCCTCAGAATGTGAATGTCAAGTGGGCTCTTCATGCAACTCTGGAACATCTGGGCAGCAAAGATGCATATATCAGGATGAACTTTATTGATTATAGATCAGGATCTAACACCATCATTCTTGAAAACTAATTGGTAAACTTGTTGACCTGGGCCTCAATACCCCTTTGTAGAAATAGATCCTGGATTTCCTCACTGGTAGACTCCTGCTAGTTTGAATTGGCAAAAACATCTCCTCTACAGGCTCCATCAGCAGAGGAGCATCACAGGGGTGTGTACTTAGTCCCCTGCTCTACTTGCTTTACACCTTGACTGTGTGGCTAAGTACAGCTCAAACACCATGTACACGTTTGCTGATGACACCACTGTTGTGGGCTGTATCAAAGGTGGTGATAAATCAGCCTACAGGAAGGAGATTGCAAATTTCGTTGAATGGTGTAATAACAATAACCTCTCACCCAATGTCAATAATACCAAGGAACTGATTGTAGACTTCAGGAGAGGGAAACCAGTCAATGCAGGGACTGAGACCACCTTCCTTCTTTTTGACAATGATGAATCCTGTACTGGCAGGGGACAGAAATGGTTGAATGAAGCCATGCTATAGTTCTCCGGTGATGTAGTCACTCAAGGCTCGGGCCTCAGGAGTGGAGTGGGAAAACCGATGATGTTGGGTGGGGGTGTGATGCCTGGGTGAAGGCCAATAATGAACTCCTATGATCTTTGGTGGCAGGATACTGGATTTCCTTATACTGAAACTGATAGCTAGGTAGTGGTGTTCTGATGGGAGTTTGGTAAGATCGTTGGTTTCTTCTGTCTCTGTGGATTTATGGGGTGAATTCAATTGAGCTTGCAAGCAGGTGATTCAGTAGCTGCGTCTTCAACTCAGTAGTAAACCGGATGCCCAGGCAAAATGAGGGTTGTGAGTGGAAAACCCAAGAGGAAAGGAGTGTTGGCTGAGTTGATTAAGATGAATTGTATGGGCTTGTGGTGATCTCTGATGCTCATGTGCACAGGCCATATGTGTGCTCTGATCATCCCAGAACCCAAAGGGATATCCATCAATGGTCATAATGAAGAAGGGGTTAGAGACTGGCTCAGAAGGGAGACCAAGCTGCACACACATAAAGTTGCCTGCTTTGCTGGAACGCACCAGAGCTTCCCGTGTGCATGAAGCCATTGGAGTGTGGAGGAGGGCAGAGAGAGAGTGAGTCAGGCTGGAACAAGGGGCCGGGGGAGCTTATCAGATCGAAGGCCCCTTGTCTCTACCTGGTCGTGCTGTTCCCCAGACACACTGGATATTTGAAGTGTCGATGATCAGTGGTTCCACAATAAGCACACAAGTGGTTTCTCCACCAGCTCTCACGCTCTTGGGAGCTCTTCCTAACTGCATGGGTTCTAGAGGCGTTGATGATGCCTGAAGCCTGAAATTGTTCTGGAAGTGGAACCATGATTCCTGCTGATGATCTGGAGGGGTGTTCTATAAGACACTTGGCTATTTGAAGGGCCAGAGTGATGAGGCTTTTGGGGCCAGTGGGCATCTGCCGGGTAGACAATTAATTTTTCAAGCACTTGGAGAGGCTACGGTGATAATGGACAACTAGCGCTTCTGCATTCCAGCTGCACGCCACCCTGATGCTCCTGAATTCCACAGTGTTATCAGCACAAAACCTTGACATGGAGAGGAATTGATATGAAGCCTCCCTTCCAGTAGCGAAATCCTCATTACAAATGGCGGCTTTAGTGTTACAGTTAGCAGTGACCAGAGAGGGATGACAAGGGCAATCCTGGCTCAGTTTGCAAAGTGTAGAGAGATGGCTGGGTCTTGAAACGTAGGATGCACTGGGACAGGAAATTATGGCATTGAGTAGGGGATCTGTCAAAGTGTTCGCACACTGGAATCCGGGGCTCCGAGGGAGGAGGTTGATTGGTGTGGGGTTGCTGTATGGAAACGGAAAGTTGGAAGAGAGTGGTGAGCAGATGGTCGATGTTTTCCTGCTGCTTCTGGATTGTATGCTCATGTCAACGGACGACTTCCTTTTGGCGAGCATACTCTGCTGGGTCAATTGATAGTTCACTCATCCTGTCAGGAAATGTCAAGGAGAGTTGACTCAAAAGCAGAGCAGCAGAGACAACTTAGCAATAAGTGATGACCTCAGTAATAAACTGCAAAATAATGTGCAACAAAGGGCCACAAAGCAAGACAGAACAGATACTAAGCTTACAGGTAACAAGGTAACTGAAAGCCAGGAGCAACTGGTTGAGGATGACTGGCTCAATGGGTGAATAAGGATTGTCTTCTCTGGTAAAGTTTAATGGGTTAGCAAATCAACATAAATTGTACTGAGTTAGCGTGTGGAGCAAAGAGACAGGAAGTATACCCACTAAATTCTCCCATTCAATAAAACCTCAAATAATATCAAAAAGTCCAATGCTTTTCAGAAAGTTAAAAACATGCTTATATACATTTCAATGCTAGTGATGTCCTAACAAACTTTTTGTGTTAAACTGTCTTTGTCCCAAAGTTCTGATTATAGCAATTTAGCAGTAATTCCCTTGCACCTCAAAGGAACTGCATTCAAAAAATATAAACTTCACTTTTTCTTAACAAGTGCAATTTGTACAAATGCCTATATTAATTCTGAACAATTAACTAATCAGCCTAATATGTCCAATATGTATACAACTCCTTCCACAAACAAGAAAAAAATCTGCAGATGCTGGAAATCCAAGCAATGTACACACAATGCTGGAGGAATTCAGCCAGCCAGACAGCATCTGTGGAAAATAGTACAGTCGGCGTCTCAGGCTGAAACCCTTCAACAAGAGGAACTTTTTTCTCCAGTCCTAACGAAGGGTCTCAGCCCGAAATATTGACTGTACTCTTTTCCGCAGATGCTGGCTGGCCTGCTGAGTTCCTCCAGGATTCTATTTGTTTTGCAAGTACGACTCCTTCCCTCTTTTCATATTCATCTCCCAGCTGAGTTCCCACTGTCCTCTGAATGTTATATAAATGTCATGCTCTCTTTTGCTTATTCCAACTTTGTTGCCACAGTGATTGAATAGACTTTTTAATTATAACTTTCACCCCCTTTATGCAAAGGCACCACTATGCTTACATTCTTGATTTAGTGATTGCTTGGCAAGGATGCCTGCCACCTCGTTTCTTTTAATTTCAACATGGGCAGCGACGTAACAACTGGATACAGGATCCTGGACCCTAGAGCCTCAAACGATATTATCCAATCACAAAAACAATGTCGGGCCTACAATTTGAAATAACTGTTTTAACAGATGTCAAAACTGAGAACAAATCAGAGCAGAGAAAGTTGTATTCAGGGTGTACCACTTCAACCCATTCCAAGGTTAAAATGGTAGCCACTATCTCAGATGTGAATACAGATACTTAGTTTGATAATCTTTTCCTAATAATCACCTGAAATTTTGGAACATAGACAGAGCTTCTGAATGACCTGTCAGCGTGGATCCTTTGAACAATCCATTTACAATATATCTATGTAAGAAGCCATAATATCTGCCTTCCATATATTGCTGAACTACCTGTGCCACTGATGCAAACATTCTTCAGCTTGATCTTTTCTGGAAGGTTTAAATCAATCACAGGCAAAGGGAAAAACCACAAAGGAGTGAGAGGAAGGGAACATGTTCCACATTTAACATCCCAAGATTTTGTGCCCATTCATTTCCCATCCACCCAAGACTGAAGATCTTACAAATGCAGTGCTCCCAATAATGTACCAATCTTGCCAATATTGGATGGCCAACTTTATGTCCCCTTGTATAAACCCAGTTTCACTGAAACCTGCAGAGATGTAAAGTTACTTCACTTATTACCACCAGTAATGCTGAAATTGAGGATAATCTAATAGCACCTCGATATAATCTCAATTCTCGTGCTTGTCCTTTATCTTGGCTCTTTGAGACCACTGGTGAAGCTGACCCATAAGCAATACATCCAAAATCAAAGACAGATCTGATTAAAACAATATGTATTTGTTTAAGTGACCTACTCACACTCCCATCACACCCAACTAAGCACCTGAGCACATAACAAAGGGCTTTTTTACAGTTCTCTAGAATTTTATTCAGATGCACCTTCCATGTTAGTCTTGTGTCCATCTACATACCTAGAAACTTTACCACCGACTCCTGCTTAAGCGATTTACCATGTAACTTGAAATCAATTGTGGATAAAATGCTCCTTTCTGAAAATAAACAAATAACTTGAGTCTTTGCAACAGAAAATTTCATTCCCCACTTACTCTACTTCATGAGAGCTGACAGCTGTAGAGAATGTTCTCGTGGAGTCACTGTTTATGACTAAGGGATTGTCTGTTGAAGATGCAGTTTTGGTAATTTGCTTTTTTAGAGAGAGTGGTGAGCCTCTGAATCACTTTTCCGCAAAGGTGAGTGGAAGCAGAGACCTCAGGGCAAAGCTATACAGGATCAAATGTTCCAAGAGGGTCAGCAAGAATGTTGAGCTGTAGTTGTAATGAGTTAATCTATGAAATTACCGATTGGTGGATCAGGCTGGAGGAGCTGAGTGGCCTTCTCCAGCTGCTAACTCATGATGGATTCCTTCTGGACTGGAGACACAGCATTCAGCACTGTTTCTACTGTACAGGCCTACTTAGTTAGATAGCTGTCATTAAAAATCAATCTTTCAAATATAGTTTTATCTGCTGAGTTGCAGGCAATTCAATAAAGTCTTCCACAATTCATGACAAACTCAAACAGCCTGTACTTTAGGATGTTATTGCGTTCTTGTGTTGCTTTCAGTGAGGGATGGCATTTCTGGACATCTGAGCTGTGTTATTCAGGTTTAGATCCAGGTTATAACTTCCTCAAAAGCATCCATCCAAGACCATTATATCATTCCTGCTCCTGTTTGATAAATGTACAAATCCCCTGAAAGAGAATGATCCTCTTGGGATGTACCCTTGTCAAGACCTCTTTGTGTATTTTACAGCTTTTTAAAGAGATCACTGCTTCTTCTGAAGTTAAAGATATCCCCACCTGCTTAACCATTACTCAGAAAATGATACCTTCATCACAAAAGTCAAGTTCAAGCTTGGGTCTCCATTGCCCTGTCACACATTCCCATGGCAGGGATAGAAGAGTTTAACAATAAGTGAACATAAGGGCTTGACGGCACTGTTTAGATGGAGTTATGTTTCTAACTCTGTGTTGTCCCAATCCCAGTAGTTAGTCATGGGACAGCATAGAAAGAGTTTCACACTGTCTCTAACCAGTTGTATTTCTGCCCTGGGAGTATGTGGTGGGACATTGTGTAGGGAGCTTTACTGAATGATTAGGAATAGTCAGCATGGCATTGTGAAAGGTGGGTCATGCCTTACAAGCCTGATTGAGTTTTTTGAGGATGTGACTAAACACATTGATGACAGTAGAGCAGTAGATGTAGTGTATATGAATTTCAGCAAGGCACTTGACAAGGTTCCCCATGCAAGGCTTATTGAGAAAGTAAGGAGGCATGGGATCCAAGGGGAAAGTGCTTTGTCAACCCAGAACTGGCTTGTCCACAGAAGACAAAGAGTAGTTCTAGACAGGTCATTTTCTGCATGGAGGTTGGTCACCAGTGGGGTGTCTCAGGGATCTGTCCTGGGAGCCCTACTCTTCATGATTTTTATAAATGACCTGGATGAAGAAGTAGAGGGATGGGTTAGTAAATTTGCTGATGACACAAAGGTTGGGGGTGTTGTAGATCGTGTGGAGGGCTGTCAGAGGTTACAGTGGGATATTGATAGGATGCAAAACTGGGCCGAGAAACGGCAGGTGGAGTTCAACCCAGATAAGTGTAAGGTGGTTCATTTTGGTAGGTCAAATATGATGGCAGAATATAGTATTAATGATAAGACTGTTGGCCGTGTGGAGAATCAGATGGATCTTGGGAACTGAAACCATAGGACACTCAAGGCTGCTGCACAGGTTGACTCTGTTGTTAAGAAGGCACACTTCATCAATCATGGGATTAAGTTTAGGAGCCGAGAGGTAATACTGCAGCTGTATAGGACCAAGGTCAGACCCTACTTGGAGTACTGTGCTCAGTTCTGGTCGCCTCACTACAGGAAGGATGTGGAAACTATAGAAAGGCTGCAGAGGAGGTTTACAAGGATGTTGCCTGGATTGGGGAGCATGCCTTATGAGAATAAGTTGAGTGAACTCGGCCTTTTCTCCTTGGAGCGACGGAGGATGAGAGGTGACCTGATAGAGGTGTATAAAATAATGAGAGACATTGATTGTGTACATAGTCAGAGGCTATTTCCCAGGGCTGAAATGGTTGCCACGAGAGGGCACAGTTTTAAGGTGCTGGGGAGTAGGTACAGAGGAGATGTCAGAGGTAAGTTTTTTTATGCAGAGAGTGGTGAGTGTGTGGATTGGGCTGCCAACAATGGTGTTGGTGGTGGATATGATAGGGTCTTTTAAGAGACTCCTGGACAGATAGATGGAGCTCAGAAAAATAGAGGGCTATGGGTAACCCCAGGTAATTTCTCAGGTAAGGACATGTTTGGCATAGCTTTGTGGGCCGAAGGGCTTGTATTGTACTGTAGGTTTTTGTTTCTATGTTATCCCTCCCCGGGAGTGCATGGTAGGAGAGTGAAGAGAGAACTTCACACTCCCTCTAACCTGCGCTGCCCGTGGCTTGGGAGTGTGTGTTGGGACATTGTAGAGAAAAATTAATGAAGCATGGATTTGGCATAACACATTGACAATTACTTTTCTCCCACAGATACTACTTGACCCTCTGTTCATCCAGCTGATTGCTCGTTGTTCCAGATTCCAGCATCTGAACTCTCCAACTCATTGCTGTCATACCCTGTAAGTTAGTCAAGGGACAGTGTAGAGAGCTCCCCTGCTATCCCAAAGCTTTACTCTGTATCAAACCTATTTTCTCATATCCTGATGAAGTGGCTTGTCCCGAAATGTCGACTCTTCAGGGACCCAGAATATGTAGTGGAGAGTGTACTGAGTGGCTGCATCATAGACTGCAATGGAAACACCAATGCCTTTGAACAGAAAATCCTACAGAAGGTAGTGGATTTGGCCCAGTACATCATGGGTAAAGCACAACTACATGAAATGCTGTCATAGGAAAGCAACATCCATCATCAGAGATCCTCACCACCTTGGCCATGTTCTTTGTTTCACTGTTGCCATGAAGTAGAAGGTACAAAGGCCCAAAGACGTGCACCTCCAGGTTCAAAAACAGTTACAACTCCTCAACCATCAGGTTCTTGAATAAAAGGGGATAAGTACACTCACTTGTCCATCCAGTGAGATGTTCCCACAACCAATGATCTCACCTGAAGAGCTCTTTGTCTTGTTATTTCATGTTCTCATTATTTATTGCTATTGATTTACAATTGTATTTGCACAGTTTGTTGTCTTCTGCAATTTTTCATTGATCCTGGCATAGTTACTATTCTATAGATTTGCTGAGTATTCCCACAGGAAAATTAATCTCAGAGTTGTATGTAGTGATAAATATGTATTCAGATAATAACATTTACTTTGAATTTTTCTTTATTCCTCTACATAGATGTTGCCTGACTTGAGGAGTCCCTCCAGCATTTGGTCTGTGTTACTCTGGATTTCCAGCATCTGCACTATCTTTTGTGTTTATAACCAAATTTCTTCTGTGTTTTACACATTAGTAGGCATATTTTCAGTTATCGCTTTCTTTTAATCTCATCTTTCATCACTGTGACCATAACACAGTACCTTGGAATTACTATTTGACAAATATACACAATACCTACTTGCTTATGATGACGATTATTATTCATTGTTTCTCAGCTCGACCTAAGTTACAGACATAGCCAAGCACACTCATTTGTCAATTTCTGGGAACTTTCAGATTATTCATGTGGTATTTAGTATTGTTCCTTTCTGAAAATTTACATAGATATTCCTGTGTAGCCCTAACTGTTTAAAGCTATTGCGTAGTGCCTTTGGGGTGACACCATTTGTAGATATTAGAAATGAAAAAAAAATTCAAGTGTATCCTGTTCATGTTCCAAAGTCTTTCAATTTCCTCTTTTAATTCAGCATATTTCTGGTGTTTCTCACTTACTGATTTCTGTAAGTTATGTGTGTTTAGAATGGTGATATCTATTCAGTAAGTTGATCTTGTTTATCCTGTATTATTATATCCACACAGTTATTAAAGATTGTCATATCTGTAACAACTGATCAGTCAAAATATAATTTGTAGGGCTCTGCCTCTAAAACTGTTACGATTATTATTTCCTTTTTTCTCTTCCTTTTTATGCTTGGAGGTTATTGTCTTTTGCACACTAGTTGTCTGTGCTGTTGAGTGGTCTTTTATTAATTCTATTTTTGTCATTGGATTCACTGAGTATGCCCACTAGAAAATGAATCTCAAGAGTTGTATATGGTGACATGTACAGTATGTACTTTAATTATAAACTTATTTTGAACTACTGTAGGAGAGTGGAAAAGGACGGTAGAGAATGCAAGTATTTTAACAGGCCTGGCATCGTGGCCAGCTCCCCTAGAAGTGAATCCCACTGTAGTGGCAGAGGATTTAATTGAAGGCGTTTAAACTTTGGGGTGCAACGGTAGAAATACAGTTAGCTTAACGTTATTTCAGCATCAATAACCCAAGTTCAATTCCAGCACTGCCTGTAAGGAGTTTGTACCTTCTCCTCGTGCGAGTGTGGCTTTCCTCCGGCTGCTCTGGTTTCCCCCACATTCTGGGTTTGTAGGTCAATTGGTCACATGGGTGTATTTGGTCATATGGCATGAGCATTTTGGTCCAGAAAGGCCTGTTACCATCCTGTTTCTCAATCCAGATAAAGCAGCTGGTATCATTGATAGTAACCATAAAACCAATGAGTTGTTATAAAAACCATCTGGTTCAGTAGCGAACACTAGAAATTCTGCAGATGCTCAAAATCCAGAACAACAGAAGCAATGCTGGGGAACTCAGGCAGCATCTATGGAAAGGGATAAACAGTCGACGTTTCAGTCTGAGACTCTTCATCAGGACCGGAAAGGCAGGGGGAAGGAGTCTGAATGGGGGGGGGGGGGGTGGTGGGGAGTACAGGCTGGTAGGAGATAGGTGAATCCAGGTGAGGTGAAAGGTATGTGGGTAGGGGAGGGGGATGAAATGAGATGCTGGGAGGTGATACTTGGAAGATGTAATGGGCTGAAGGAGGAACCTGATAGGAGAGAAGAGTGGGAAGGAGGAATGGCAACAGAGGGAAGTGATGGGCAAGTGAAGAGAAGGAAAAGGGGATGCAGAATGGAGAATGGAAAAAGAAAGAATGTGAAGGAGGAGAAATCAGTGAAGTTAGAGAACTCCATGTTTTTGCCATCTGCTGCTCAGGGGGATTAAGAGACATCAGTCCTCCAACCCGAGAATGGTCTCATCATGGCTGCAGAGGAGGCCGTGAACTGACGTGTTGGAATGGAAATAAGTAGAGTTAAAATGGATGCACTATTGCTGCAGAAAATATGAACAAATATGAACTCTGTGGCTACTTTATTAGCTATAGGAGGTACATTTCCATTGTAGAGAGAACTTCATTCTGTCTGACCCATACTTTCTTCCACTGGGAGTATAATGAGAGCTTTATTCATAAAATGTGGGTGTCATAACACAATCAGCCTCTATTGCCTACCTCCTTTACCCCTGAAATCATCGTGTCTGGGGTCACATACTAGCCAGAGTAGGACAGATGGCAGGTTCCATTCCCTGCCAGTCAGTCAGGTCCATGCTATCTTCTATCAGTTATATTGCCTCTCTCCCTTACAGGGTCCTTTATTAGGGTACTTCCCCTTTCCTTTCCAGTCCTGGTGAAGGCTCTCAGCCTGAAATATTGACTGTATATTCATTCAGCAATTTGTGTGTGTTGCATTTGAAACAAAGGCTGCTAGCCCCCTGGACATGTCATAGCATCACACAGCATGGAAAAAGGCCATTCTGCCCATTGAGTCGTGCTGACTGTAAAAACACCCACTTACGTTGTTAGGTCGGAAGGTAAGGTGGTGCAGGAAGTTCTTTGGAAGTTAAGAATGAGACAAAACACGCAGTTACAACTCCTACACAAAAAAATCTGCAGATGCTGGAAATTCAAGCAACACACACAAAATGCTGGTGGAACGCAGCAGGCCAGGCAACATCTATAGGGAGAAGCACTGTTGACGTTTCGGGCCGAGACCCTTCGTCAGGACAGACTGTGCTGCTTCCTATAGATGATGCCTGGCCTGCTGCGTTCCACCAGCATTTTGTGTGAGTTACAACTCTTACTAGATATTCATAATATAGAAATAACGGTGAATTGCAGCAGCAAAAACTAACTCCAGCTGTAACCAACACACTCTACTGTGACCAAGAACCTGCCTTGTGGTTGATTCTGATACCGAAAACGAGTTCCAGCTGGGTAGATAAGGGAATTCTAGGAACTGCTTGTGAGACAACAAGGACAGATTTGATTCATGCAGCCCTGGCATCTCAAGCTTATGGACAAAGAAAGTACTAGAGGACAGAAACTGCTACACAGGTTGACCACCACCAGTCCAGAATGATTGGGACCTGTGCAGTGCCGGATTAGTGATTTTGCTCAATCACAAGTGGTTAGGTTAGGATTAAATAAATGAACACCTCCAATTTTAACCACTGTCAACAAGGAACTGGGACAACTTTTCTCTTTGTTTCTTTATATCATTAACTGTGGAAGAGCCAAGGTTATACAAGTCACATACCCTTTTCTCAGATACACCACTATCAAGTTTTTTCAGAATTTCCAACTTAACTTGTATAGATAATGTAAGGTGTCTTTACACCATGAGAAGCACTTCCTTCGTCAATGGAGGCCTGACAGGGGCTAGAAAAGCACAGATTATAAAAATAAATGCAGAATAACAGAGGAACAACTTGCTTCTTTTAAAGAACATGCTAGCAGCTGATTCTGCCAATGGTGCTGCTAAAACGGTGGCAATGGGTCAGTGTGCCAATGCGGGAAGTTTGGAATTGGGCTGGTGGGGTCTGACTAAGGTCTTTAACATTACCTCACAGCTTTTGAACTTAATCTCATGATTGATGAAGGCCATCTCACCATACACCTTCTTAACAACACTGTCAACCTGTGCAGCAGCTTTGAGTCTCCTATGGCATGTACCCCGACATCTCGCTGATCCGCCACACTGCCAAGTGTCTTACAATTAACATTATATTCGATCTTCAAATTTGACCTACAAAAATGAACCACTTCACACTAATCTAGGTTGAAGTCCATCTGCCACTACTCAGCCCAGTTTTGCATCCTATCAATGTCCCCCTGTAACCTCTGACAACTCTCCAGACTATCCACAACACCCCCAACCTTTGTGATTGATGGGTATGGGGACAGAGCCGGGAAATGGCACCTTTGGATGATCCAGCAGAGGAGGTCAGTCCCTGCACTTTACATCACATGCTTACATTGCGTCTGGATCTTCGAACTGTTGCCCGTCAACATTAACAGGATGGGAGAGTCCTATCCCCCCCCACACACTACCCTCCCTGCTGAATCAAACATGTAAACAAGCTCTTCACCTGAGTGACCAAGATTCCCATCTAATCTAGTTCCTCTTGCCTGTGTTTGGGCAAGAGCCCTCTTAACCAATCCTATCTATGTGACTGTCCAATTACTTTTTAAATATTGTCCCTGTACCTGCGTCAACCACTCACTCTGCAGGATGTGAGAAAAATTGATCTTGGCTCCCTGCCTCCTTCCCTCGCATTAGCATCAAGGCCCAGGCCTCTGGGCCAGGAACAGGGCCAGGAAGCAATGGGAGGCTGTCAGGAAATCTCTGCATTGAGAGCTGATTATTGTGCTAGGATAAAGAGTACTCAGGAGACAGCCACTGGGAAGCCAGGGAGAGAGAGAGAGGGTGGGATGAGCACTGGCTTGCTATCCACTGCTTATTAACATTGACGCTATGTTTCAATGACTGTTTTTATCCTTGGAAAGTGATGTGGGAGGGTTTAGTTTATGTTTTGGGCTGCATCCTACCTTACACACTATGGCATCAATGGTGAGAACTCCAGAGCACTCCTGCTAAGAGGAGAGATGTATATTTTGTCCTTTAGGAGCTTAGAATGATAGTGGCTCTGAACAGTAATCCAGAGAGATGAATTTATAATCTATGAGAATGGAGGTCAAATCTCAGCATGAATGATGCAAAGGCTTTTTTTGAGCATTTTGAGCAGTTTTGGGCCCCTTATTAAAGAAAGGATGTGCTGACATTGGAGAGGGTCCAGAGGGACATTCACAAGAATGGAAGAAAAAATGAATGAGGAACATTTGATGTCTCTGGGCTTGTACTCACTGAAGTTCTGAAGAATGAAGGAGGCAGTTCATTAAAACCTTTTGAACATGGAAAGTCCTATATATAGACGTGGAGAGAGTGTTTCCTATAGTACGAGAGTCTAGTATAGTTCAGAGGACACACAGCATCGGAATACAAGGATGTCCCTTTAGGACAGAGATGATGAGGAGTTTCTTTAACCAGCAGGTGGAATTCATTGCCATGAATGGCTGTGGAGCCCAAATCATTGGGTGCATTTAAAGCGGAGGTTGATAAGGTCTTGATTGATAAGGGCATCAAAGGTAATGGGGAGAATGCAAGAGAATGGGGTTCATAGCGATAATAAATTTTCAGAAGGCATTTGATAAGGTCCCACATAGGAGATTGGTGGGTTAAATCAAAGCTCAGGGCATCGGGGGGAAGTTATTGACATTGATAGAAAACTGCTTGGCAGATAGAAAGCAAAGGGTAGCGGTGAATGGGTGTTTCTCAGAATGGCAGGTGGTGACTAGTGGGGTGCCACAGGGCTCGGTATTGGGACCACAGCTGTTTACAATTTATGTCAACGATTTGGATGAAGACATTGAAAATAACATCAGCAAATTTGCTGATGATACTAAGCTGGGTGGCAGTGTGACATGTGATGAGGATGTTAGGAGAATTCAGGGTGACTTGGATAGGCTGGGTGAGAGGGCAGATACTTGGCAGATGACATTTAATGTGAATAAGTGTGAGGTTATCCACTTTGGGAGTAAGAACAGGAAGGCAGATTATTATCTGAACAGTGTAGAGTTAGGTAAGGGAGAAATACAATGAGATCTAGGAGTCCCTGTTCATCAGTCACTGAAGGTGAATGAGCAAGTGCAGCAGGCAGTGAAGAAGGCTAATGGAATGTTGGCCTTTATTACAAAGGGAATTGAGTACAAGAGCAAGAAAATCCTCTTGCATTTGTACAGAGCCCTGGTGAGACCACACCTGGAGTATTGTGTACAGTTTTGGTCTCCAGGGTTAAGGAAGGACATCCTGGCTGTAGAGGAAATGCAGCGTAGGTTCACGAGGTTAATTCCTGGGATGTCTGGACTGTCTTATGCAGAGAGGTTAGAGGGACTGGGCTTAACAATGCTGGAATTAAGGAGATTGAGAGGGGATCTGATTGAAGCATATAAGATTATTAAGGGATTGGACAAGATAGAGGCAGGAAATATGTTCCAGATGCTGGGAGAGGCCAGTACCAGAGGGCATGGTTTGAGAATAAGGGGTAGGTCATTTAGGACAGAGTTAAGGAAAAACTTCTCCCAGAGAGTTGTGGTGGTCTGGAATGCACTGCCTCAGAAGGTAGTGGAGGACAATTCTCTGGATGCTTTCAAGAAGGAGCTAGATAGGTATCTTATGGATAGGGGAATCAAGGGATATGGGGACAAGGCAGGAACCGGGTATTGATAGTAGTTGATCAGCCATGATCTCAAAATGGCGGTGCAGGCTCGAAGGGCCGAGTGGTCTACTTCTGCACCTATTGTCTATTGTTTAAATCAGTCATGCTGAAATGATAAGGCAAATTCAGAATCTTCTTCGTCTTATGGTCTGATGGCAAATGTGGAATTTCAAACAAGAGAAAATCTGCAGATGCTGGAAATCATCCTGCTGAAGGGTTTCGGCCTGAAATTGACAGCACTCTTTTCCTAGATTCTGCCTGGTCTGTTGAGCTCCTCTGGCATTTTGTGTGTGTTGCTCTAAAAGTGGAATTTCAATAAGGCTAATAATCTAGAAAATCAGCAACAACTAGCTTTAGCAATTTTTACAGAAGCTGGTTAAACTGTTGTCCTTCAAGGAGAGTCTGATGTTCTTATCCAATGTGGAATAGTGGTGCAATGGGTGGAGTCATTGTCACACAGCTCCAGAGACCCAGGTTCGATCTTGACCTCCAGCATCCTACGTGGCATTACGGGTTGTCCCCAGTGAACTGGCTTCCTCTCATATCCTAAAGTCTTGTGATTTGGTGTAAATTGTCCCCTTGTGTGTCGGGCAATGCCTCTTGAAGAAGATAGTTGGAATATGGGGAGAATAGAAGGATTTAAAAGGGGGTATGAGGAGCAACCTCACACAGAAGTTGGTGCATGTATGGAGTGAGCTTCCAGAGTAGTTGAGGCAGGTACAGTAACAATAATTAAAATTCATTTGTATGAGTACATGGATAGGAAAGGTTTAGAGGAAAATGGGCTAAGCATGAGCACCAAAGCTGGAATGGACAGGTTGGGCTAAAGGACCTGTTCTCATGCTAATTACTTTAAGACTCTTAATAGGTTAGTGGGGAAAATGTGGGAGCGTGATTGCTCCATGAACTGGTACAGACTCAACTGGCTGAATAGCCTCCTACGCTGTAAGCAAATGTACCTTATTGGGCCTTAACATGACTCCAGACCCCAATAGTCATGAGTTGGAGTAGATGCTTTCATTGGCTTTACAAGTTGTCAGCAGCCCAGTGGTATCTGACAGCTTCTCAAGGGACAATTAGGGACAGTAATACATGCTTGCCTCACCCACACCCAAACAAAAGACAAAACAAAATCTCAGAGTTTCCCAGATGTAGAAGAACGTTGCTGTGGACACAGTTTGAAAGGCAGAGATACGAAGCTCCTCAGCATCCATTACTGTGGAATTTATATTCATTTCATGTATCTCACCACTCCCAGAACCTTTTTATTCACTTTTTTTTTTGCAGGGTCTGGGTATTGCTCGTGAGAGCGGCTTCTGTTGCCAATCCCTCAATTTCTGCTTGAGAAGATTTTTTTGGGGGAGGGGTGGGGAAGGTGGTGCATAGGGGACAGTGAGCCGGGTCCATAAACTGCAGCCGATGTGCTTGGGAGGATGCTACAGGATTTAGAACCAGGGATGAAGGAACAGTGACAGATTTCCAAGTATTGATTAATTGGCTTTGATTTATTATTTTCACATGTCTTCATCATCGACATTATTATTAATAATATCATTGTCTTTGGAGCGAAGGAAGACAAGAGGTGACTTTCTCATTGTAATTTATGGTTTTTATTATTATATATTGCAGTGTACTGCTGCTGCAAAACAACATCTTCCATGACATATGCTGGTGATATTAAACTTGATTCTGAATCGGACTTGGTAGAGGTGTACAAGGTGATAAGAGGCATAAATAGAGGAGAGCCAGCACCTTTTTTCCCCAGGGTAGAAATGCCTAATATAAGGTGACACAATTTCAAGATGATTGGAGGAAAGTAGAGGCTTTTATTTAAAAACAGAGGGAGGTAGGTGCATGGAATGTGCTGCCAGCAGTGGTGACAGAGGCAGATACATCAGAGATTCTTACAGAGGCACGTGGATAAAGGGAAAATAGAGGGCTCTGTGGGAGGGAAGGGTTAGGTTGATCTTGCACTAGGTTGAAAGGTTGAATCAATATTGTGGGCCACCTGTACTGTTATATCTTCTATGTCTGACATGCAGTGAAAAGCTTGTTTTGTATACTGTTCAGACAAATTAAATTATTACACCATACATTGACCTAGAATAAGGTAAAACAATAAAAGTGCAAAATGAAGTGTAAAACCTACCAAAAAATGCAGTGCAAATAAGTGGCAAAGTGCGAGATCTTAATGAGGTAGATGGTGAAGCCAGGTGTCTTATTGTAAAATAGTTCCATTTAAGAATCTGCATATTGTGGGGTTGAAGACGTCCTGGAGCCTGGTGGTACATGCTTCCAGGCTTTTGTATCTTCTGCCTGTTGCGGGAGGGTCGGTGGGTCTTGGATTACACTGGCTCTTTTACCAAGCCAGTCAGAAGTATAGATTGAGTCCATTGAAGGGAGGCTCACTTCAATGATGTGCTGAGATGTACCAACAACTTTCTTGCAGTCACATGCAGAGCTGTTGGCCTACCAAACCACTATGAATCCAGACAAGATGCATTCCAAGTTTCATCAAAGCAAGGGTCAATGGGGACGTGCCAAACTTCTTTAAGTAACAAAAGCACAAAATGCTGGAGAAACTCAGAAGGCCAGGGAGCAGCCAGCAGCTAATGGAAAAGATGCCGCCCGAGTCAGCAACTTCAATCTTTTCCATAGATACTGACTGGCCTGCTGAGTTCCTCCAGCTTTGTGTGTGCTCTTCCAGCATCTGCAGATTTTCTCTTGTTTGTGATTGCCAAACTTCTGCAACTTCCTTCTTCAGTGGTTTGGGGCTTGAAGTAGGGAGTAGCCTGGGTGAGTAATCACAGTGCACTTTGTAGATGGGGGTGGAATGAAAGCTGAATGTGGTGGATGGCATTCCTATTTAGTCCAACATGATCTTCCTCCAAACCAAGGGTGTAGCGAAGGGCACCCGTATGGGTCCCAGTTCTGCCTGTCTTTTTGTTGGCTTTGTGGAACAGTCCATGTTCCAAGTCTATACGGGTATCCATCCCCCTCTTTTCCTTCACTACATCAACGACTGCATTGGCACTGCCTCCCGCACGTATGCTGAGCTCGTTGACTTCATTAACTTTGTCTCCAACTTTCACCCTGCCCTCAAATTTACCTGGTCCATTTCCAACACCTCCCTCCCCTTTCTTGATCTTTCTGTCTCCATCTCTGGAGACGGCCTATCTACTGATATCTACTTTAAGCCTACAGACTCACAGCTACCCAGACTATTCCTCTTCCCAGCCTGTCTCTTGCAAAAATGCTATCCCCTTCTCACAATTCCTCCGTCTCCGCTGCATCTGCTCTCAGGATGAGGCTTTTCATTCCAGGACAAAGGAGATGTCTTCCTTTTTTAAACAAAGGGGCTTCCCTTCATCCACCATCAACTCTGCTCTCAAATGCATCTCTCCCATTTCCCGCACATCTGCCCTCACCCCATCCACCCACCACCCCACTCGGGATAGGGTTCCCCTTGTCCTTACCTACCACCCCACCAGCCTTCAGGTCCAACGTATAATTCTCCGTAACTTCCGCCACCTCCAACGGGATCCCACTACCAAACACATTTTTCCCTCCCCCCCTCTTTCTGCTTTTTGCAGGGTTCGCTCCCTATGCGACTCCCTTGTCCACTCGTCCCCCCATCCCTTCCCACCGATCTCCCTCCTGGCACTCATCCTTGTAAGCGGAACAAGTGTTACACCTGCCCTTACACTTCCTCCCTCACCACCATTCAGAGCCCCAGACAGTCCTTCCAGGTGAGACGACACTTCACCTGTGAGTCGGCTGGTGTGGTATACTGCATCCAGTGCTCCCGGTGTGGCCTTTTATATATTGGTGAGACCCGACGCAGACTGGGAGACCGTTTCGCTGAACACAAACACTTGGTCTGCCAGAAAAAGCAGGATCTCCCAGCGGCCACACATTTTAATTCCACATCCCATTCCCATTCTGATATGTCTATCCATGGCCTCCTCTATTGTCAAAATGAATCCAAACTCAGGTTGGAGGAACAACACCTTTTATACCGGCTGGGTAGCCTCCAACCTGATGGCATGAACATTGACTTCTCTAACTTCTGTTAATGCCCCTTCTCCCCTTCTTACCCCATCCCTGACATATTTGGTTGTTTGCCTGTTCTCCATCTCCCTCTGGTGTTCCCCTTCCCCTCCTTCCTTTCTCCTGAGGCCTCCCGTCCCACGATCCTTTCCCTTCTCCAGCTCTGTATCACTTTCGCCAATCACCTTTCCAGCTCTTAGCTTTATCCCACCCCTCCGGTCTTCTCCTATCATTTCGCATTTCCCCCTCCCTCTCTACTTTCAAATCTCTTACTATCTTTCCTTTCAGTTAGTCCTGACGAAAGGCCTCGGCCCAAAACGTCGACAGCGCTTCTCCCTATAGATGCTGCCTGGCCTGCTGTGTTCCACCACCATTTTGAGTGTGTTGTTGTCTGAATTTCCAGCATCTGCAGATTTCCTTGTGTATGATCACCTATTATTTTCTGCATCAATCCATACATCCCTGATGACCAGAAAGAGACACATAACGAGGCTGCAGATGCTGGAACCTGGAGCAACAAACAACCTCCTGGAGGAACTCAGCGGGTCAAGCAGTCCTAACGTAGAGTCTTTCTCTGCACGGATGCTGCCCGTCCCGCTGCGTTACTGCAGCAGATTGTTTGTTGCTCCCTGATTTTCAGGGCTGGCACACTGCTCTCATTGGAAAGAGCCTTCTGTAACATGTGGGGCAGGGGGTGATGGAAGGGATATTACTCCTGTCTCAGAGTCAGAAACTTGAAATTGTATTCCCATACAATGGTTCTTTCAAAGGAATATTGGAAGAAAATGTCAACACTGCACCCTGTGGACTAAAGGCAAGAACAGTGTGGATCAGAACGACATTGATTGGAAGATGAAAGTTAGTCTCATAGCAACCCATCATATGTGGTGCATCACTTCCTTGCCGCCATTTTCAGAAGTTATTTGGTATCGATGAAGACAGGGTACCATTAAAGTGGCCAGGAGGATCTGAGCCGTTGATATAGACACAAATGGAATGGATGAAGACCAGAATCCTGCAACTAAAAAACTAAAGGAACCAATTCAGGATAACCATGACAACACAGTGGAGTTACAACTCGACATGTATTTTGATGTAGCCATGGTGATATCCCTTTGTCTAATGTAATGATAATGCAGAGTAGGTCACTTATCCTGAATCCAAACCGAATGTGCTGCATATATAATTGGGATGAAAAATTCACCAGAAACCGCTCTCCTTGCAGGATTATTGACTTTTCTTATTGCATTGGGAGCATGTAAGCTACATTTCCAACACTCTGGTGTTGAAGCTACAGGTTACCAATGAAGCTTTCCAGCATTAACAATTCCCGATCATGAACCCACTGATGCCACAAGTCTTGCTGAGGGATTTTTGGAGGTGCTCAATGAGATATTAAAATGAGGGCTCATTGGCTACCTCAGAAAAGCACCTGAACCCATGGGATTGACTCCCTCCTCCAGAGAATCTGAGTGGCATAGTGGAAGACCACATCACATAGGAGCAGAGCATTCAGCCCATTGAATCTGTCTTGCATTCTATCACGGCCAACTTCTTTCACACGACAGACAATACTATGCAAATATATATAGCTCAAGTGCCTAAGAATTTTGCACAGTACTATATATTATGTATTTCCAGTAACAAAATAGCACTTAATAGCACTGAGCTAAGTAGTCTTACATCTCCCAAAGACCTTCCAATTTTAACCAATATACAGTACTACTGAAGGGTTTCAGCCGGAAATGTCTACTGTAGTTTTATTTCCATAGATGGGGTGCCAAAGACTTTTGCATAGTACTGTAGTCATTTTTATGCATTGCACTGTACTGCTGCAGCAAAATAAAACAAATCTCATGATGTACACAAGTGATGATAAACCTGAATCTGATGTGTGTCCCTATTGTAGACTAAGACTGGGAGAGGTGCAGAAAGAGGGAAGTCATGTTTGTGACAGGAGGAGGGAAGGAGTGGTGAGCAGCAGAGAAACCAATTGTTTGGAATCAAATGACCTTGCCTTGTGCTTCAGGGCAGCACACCTGCGATCCCCTGCCTGTCATACTCCTTCTCTGCCACCTGTCCCACACCACTCCCATGACATTCCACTCTCATCATTCCAAACATCTGTTGCTGTCACCAGATTTACAAACATGCGCTCTTCTCCATGTTGACAAATACCGTACTGTGCAAATGTCTTAGCACCTTAGCTATATATACAGTATGTGCCCAAGGATTTGCACTGTACCATACCTCTTTCAGAACCCTGGGGTGTAGTCCATCTGATCCAAGTGAGCTTTAGGACTTTCAGCTTCCCAAGCATCTTCTTCCTTGTAATAGCAACTACCCTCACTTCTGCTCCCTGACACCTTTGAACTGCTAGCATCTTCCACAGAGAAGACTGATGCAAAATATTTATTCCATTCATCCACCATTTCCTTGACCCTCCCATTACTACCCCTTGGCCATCATTTTCCAGTAGTCTACCTACCTTCATATATAGGGGAATCTTTTGGTATCCTCTTTGATATTATTGGCTAGCTTACCCTCATATTTCATCTTTTCCTTCCTTATGGCTTTTTAATTGCCTTCTGTTGTTTTTTTTTTAAAAGGCTTTTCAATAGTCAAATTTTTGTTCCATTATATGCCCTCCTTTAATTTTCTGCTGTCTTTGACTTCTCTTGTCAGCTGTGCTATGCTCCCTTCAGAATACGTTTTCTTCTTTGGGATGAATCTATCCTGCATCTTCTGAATTGCTTTCAGAACATCCAGCCACTGCTGATCTGCCATTGATCCTGCTAGTGTACCCTTCCAATTTATTTTGGCCAGCCCCTCTCCCATGCTTCTATAATTCCCTTTACTCCATTGTAATATTGATACATCTGACTTTAGTTTCTCCCTTTCAAATGGCAGGGTAAATTCTACCATGTTATGATTACAGTCTCCTCTGTGTTCCTTTACCTTAAGGTCCCTAATCAAATCCTGCTTATTATAAAACACACAATCCAGAACATCCTTTCCCCCTACTGGGCTCACCGCAGGGTTCTCTAAAATACCATCTCATCTATGATCCAAGAGATCTAGCACCAACCTGATTTTCTCCAATCTGCACATTGAAATCCCCCATGATTATTGTAACATTACCCTTTTGACATGACTTTTCTATCTCCCATTGTAATTTGTAGCCCACATTCTCACTACAGCTCTGAGTCTTGATACAACTCTCTTCATGCTCTTTTTACCCTTGTAGTTTCATAACACAATCCACAAGGATTCTACATTTTCCAATCTTATGTCACCTCTGAGGATTTGATTTTAGTTTTTAAACCAACAGAGCCATGCCACCTCCTTTGCCTACCAGCCTGTGTCCCTAAATGTCAAGCTCCAAACTGTAATCTTCCTGCCACAGCTCAGTGATCCCCACATCATACCTGTCAATCTCTAACTACATTACAAGTTTATCTACTTATTCTGTATACTGCGTGCATTCAAATGCAACACCTTCAGTCCCGTGTTCTTCAGCCTTATTGATTTTGTTCTGAATTGCAGAACTGACTACAATTCTGCCTCACCATCTGCCTGTCCTTCCTGATGACCTCACTGCACACTGCATTTATTTGTTTAACAACTGCCCCATACTCAGTCCTATCACTCTGGTTCCAACCCTCTGCCAAATTAGTTTAGACTCTCTCCGACAGCTCTAGCAAACCTGCCCAGAAGGATATTTGTCCCTCTCCGGTTCAAGTGTAACCCATCCTATTTGTATTGGTCATACCTTGCCCAGAAGGGATCCCAATGAATCCCTTCTCCCTGCACCAGTTCCTCAGCCATGCATTTTACTGCCTCTTCCACCTTCTCTCCATAGCCCTTAATCCCACTTACTAGTCAAGAACTCATGAAACTGTTTTAAATAAACAGAATAACTTGGCCTCCACAGCCCTCTCTGGCGATGAATTCCACACATTCACCATCCTCCGGCTGAAACAGATTTTCTCCTCATCTGTTTTAAAGGAGTATCCCTTTATTCAGAGCTTGTGGCCTCAGATATTAGACTCTTGTAATAATGGACACACCCTCTCCATATCCGTTTCATCTAGGACGCCGCTGGCTTCAGCTGGTAGCTAAAAGTGTGTAGCTAATACAGCGTTACCCCACAATAATGGCAAGAAATAGGAGCAGGAGTAGGCCATTGAGCCTGCCCCACCATTCAATAGGATCATGGCTGATCTGTCTGTAAACTCAGCTCCACCTACCTGCCTTTTCCCCATCATCCTTCATTCCCCTACTATGTAAAAATCTATCTAACTGTATCTTAAATATATTTAGTGATGAAGCCTCAACTACTTCCCTGGGCAGAGAATTCCACAGATTCACCACTCTCTGGGAAAAACAGTTTCTCCTCATCTCCATTCTAAATCTTCTCCCCTGAATCTTGAGGGAATGTCCCCTAGTTCTAGTCTCACCTACCAATGGAAACCACTTTCCTCCTTCTATCTTATCTATCCCTTTCAAAATATTGTAAGTTTCTATAAAATCCCCTCTCATTTTTCTGCATTCCAGAGAGTATAGTCCCGGGCAACTCAATCTCTCCTCATAGGTTAACCCCTTCATCTCTGAAATCAACCTGGTGAACCTCCTCCACATTGCTTCCAAAGCCAGTATATGCCTCTTCAAGTATGGAGACCAGAACAGCACACAGTACTCCAGGTGCAGCCTCACCAGTACCCCGTACAGTTGCAGCATGACCTCCCTGCTCTTGAATTTAATCTCTCTAGTGATGAAGACCAATATCGCATTTGCCTTCTTAAGCCAAACCAAGTTGACTTAATTCCCATCTTTTATTACTGTATGTGGAATTTGCATGTTCTTCCTGTGACCTCATTGGCGCACTAGTTTGTTGGGCTCTGAATCTCCAAGACAGTCAAGTTGGTAGGTTAAATTTGAAAGATTCTGCGGATGCTGGGAATCCAAAGCCCCACACACACAAAATGCTGGAGGAACTCAAAAGGTCCGGCAGCATCCATGGGAAAGAACAAACAGTCGACGTTTTGGGCCAAGCCTCAAGACATTTCCCAGGTTAAATTGGTAGGCTTAACCAATCAACAGGTTAAATAGGCTATCATCTGGTGGGTTAAATTGTCTGATGTAAATGAACCCCAGTGTAGAATCTGGATAAGAGACATGTGATAGAGGTGACAGGAAAAGTAAGCAAGAAATGGGATTGCTCCAAAGGCTCACTCAGAAAGGATGGACTGAATGGATTCTTTCCACCTGATAAGGAAATTTGATCAATACCCAGCATCCGAGACCAAAATGAAATCTCAGTTAACTATTTAGGTAACACACAAAATGCTGGTGGAATGCAGCAGGCCAGGCAATTTAGATGATCTATTACAACAAGACAATGAGAAGGAGATGGCTGTGTTTCAGCTATCCCAATGAGAAATGAATTTTGAAAGTACTCGAAAAGCAAGTTCCTTTGATATTCAAAATTACAATGAATGATGGGTCCTCAATCTGAAACATTAACTGTTTCTCTCTCCATAGTTTCTGCCTGACCGACTGAGTTTCACACCACCAGGGTCAGGAACAGTTATTACCTTAAAATCATCAGGCTCCTTAACCGGTGTCAATAACTTCACTCATCACTACTCTGAAACGATCTACAACCTACAGATTCGCATTTAGGAATTCTTTACAACTCATGGTCACAGTATGATGTTTATTTGCAGTTTCTTTTGCACATTGGATGTTTGTTAGTCTTTGTTTATGCACAGTTTTGTAAACTTATATTGTATTTCTTCTCTCCTATTAATGCCTGAAGTAAATGAATCTCAACCTAGTATGTACTCACATACACAGTAGATACTTTGGTAATAAATTTGCTTCGTACTTTGGAGTTAGAAGTTGCCCTCCAATCCACATACCACCCTAACCTGGAACAAATATTGTCATTCCTTCACTGTGGCTGTGTTCCTGCATCTCCCTCCCTAATACTTTAGGTGTAGCCACACTTCAAGGACTGCAGTGGTTCAACAAGGCAGCTCACTTGTCACCTTCTCAAGTGCAACCAGAGCTGGGGAACTAAATGCTGGTTCAGCTTGTGAAGCCCGCATCCCTCCAAGAATATTCAAAGACGTTCAAATGAATTACAACTTCAGCTGGAATGGTGACACAGGTGCCTGAAAGTGGGAAGAAGTAAAGAATCAGGTGCTAAATCAGGCCCTGTCATTTTGAAGATAAAGATTAGCTTTATTTGTCACATTGAACTTAGTTGTAATGCATCATTTTGTGTCAATTGCTGACACAATATATACAATATATATTAAACTGGGACTGTGTTGCCAGGCTTCCAGCAGCAACACATGTTATTCCTCTCCATGCCTTGTGGTGCATTGGGCAGCAACTTTGTCATTTCTTTAGCATTTTGCTCAACCCAGCATGGATGGAAAACATACGGGAAGCCAGCTGGACCCAGGACCACTCAGCTCAAAGTCTGCCGTTGATGCAACGGCTACTAGTACCAATATTGGATGCCTAAAACTCTAACCCTAACATGTACATCTTTGGGAGAAAGCCGAATGTGGGAGGATATCCACATGTTCATGGGGAGAATGTACAAACTCCTTCCAAACAGTGGCAGGAATTGAACCCCGATTGGTGATCACCGAAAATGTTCAGTGTTGCTCTAAACTCCTGAGCAGTGGTTGCACGGGAAAGTGAGCAGTTTTTGTTGGAGATGGAAGAGGTAGGCAGGGAGTTGAGGGAATGGGATCCTCAGAACATTGAATTGGAGTTGTAGAGGAAGATGACTGCTGAGTGTAACTTTGTTGGGGACAAAG
Source organism: Hypanus sabinus (assembly GCF_030144855.1). NCBI lineage: Eukaryota > Metazoa > Chordata > Chondrichthyes > Myliobatiformes > Dasyatidae > Hypanus > Hypanus sabinus. The sequence goes on from NC_082710.1 coordinate 158,793,542, forward strand.
GTAATTCTGAAAAATCGTCCTTGCAATGAGGAGGCTGCTGCACTGGAAAGGTACACTGTCCTTGCTGTGGGAGGGAGGAGAGATGGGGAGAGCTGGGTTTAAAGGCACAGATGAGTGTTCTGGTGATGATGGCAGAGGGAAAATCTTAACTGGTTAAAGAGCAAGGAAGGCTTGGGGTGTATCATCAGAACAAAAAAAAAGACTGCCGAATTGCCAGAGTGAGCCTGGGAGATTGTGGGCTTCTACCAGGTGTCGATCATCAGCCATTTTACCTGGGTTGGAGGGTGGGGATGGTCATGGTAGGGAGATTGACAGTTCGGTTGAATGATACCATAATAACAACTTCTCAGTCAATGTCTGCAAATGAAACCCAGGGTAGTATATGATGACATGTGTACTTTGATAATAAAGTTACTTTGATTTTTTTTGAGAAATGAAAGTGAGAGCGGGGTGGAAAGTAAAGGCTAAAAGGAGTGCAGGGGACAGCACTAGTATCCGTCCTATCACAAAAAAAGAGAAAGTCTGCAGATGCTGGAAATCCAAGACACACACACTCACTCACACTCAGCAGGCCCGACAGCATCTATGGAAAAGCGGCCCTGATGAAGGGACTTGACTCAAAACATCTGCTGTACTCTTTTCCGTAGATGTTGCCTGCCTGCCGAGTTCCTCCAGCATTTTGTATGTTTGACTGGTATCGCCCTCCCTGTTCCAGAAATGAGGGAGAGGACTGGAGTTGCGATGCGAGACAACCACATCCCAGAAAGAGACGGGTATAAGCCAGTGCATGAGCAGGTTCCCATGGCTACATGAAGTGTGAATAACGTCTCCTTCACCTCCATTCACTTCCTCCAAGTCAAAGATGTAGCTATGGGAACTAGCATTCGCTGTTTTCATTTCAGATTTCCCGAGAACTTCCCAGTTTCCAGCTTTCATTGATTCTCTCTGCCTGCTGTGCTCTTCCTCAGAAGGCTAAAGAAATTCCACATGTCCCCCAGGACCCTCACCAGTTTCTATAAATGCACCACAGAGTGCATTGCACATGGACGTATCACATCTTGGTATGGCAACTGCTCTTCCCGGGACTGCAAGATATTGCAGAGAATTGTGAACACATCCCAGTCCATCATGGAAACTAGCCTGCCCTGCACTTACTGTCTATACTTCTCATTGCCTCAGGACAGCTTAAACTATGACCACAACCCCCCACCCCACTCCAGTTATGCTCTGTTAACCCCTCCCACATCAAGTTCAAAGTAAATTTAATATCAGAGTACATACACTGTATGTCACCATGAGATTCATTTTCTTGCAGGCCTTCATGGAGGAACAAAGACATACAATAGAAGCAATGAATAAATTGCAAGGAACAACAAACCACCAAGGTCAAAAGACAAATTATGCAAATAACAAATAAATAAATACATAAATGGACAACTGAATGAATAAATAAATAGATACATAAATAAATAACTAGACAGATAAATAAATATATAACACTGAGAATTTGAGCTGTGAAGTCCTTGAAATCGAGTCCATAGGTTGTGGAATCAATTCAGGGTTGAGGTGAGTGAAGTGATCCACACTAAGTTGGGAGCCTGATGATTCAAGGGTAATAATGCTCAAGTAAGATATAAAAGCTGGAGAACATTTACCACCAGGTTCAATGAAAAGTTCAGAATCAGAAACCGGTTTCATATCACTGGCACAATTCAAGAAATTTGTTGGTTTGCAGCAGCCATATTACAGCAAAAAAACTATAAATTATACCAAGTAGAAACATACATATAAAAAAATGAAAGTAATGTAAAAAAAGAAACAAAATAGTGAGGTAGTGCTCATCGATTTCTTGTCTATTCAGAAATCTGATGGCCTAGGGGAAGTAACTGTTCTTGAAACATTGAAATGAGTATCTTCAGGCTGTTGATCGAAGCAATGAGAAGAGGGCATGCCATGGGTGGTATGATAGGATGGATGCTGCCTTTTTGAGGCATTGTGTTTTGAAGGTGTCTTCAGTGCTGGGGAGGTTAGTGATGATGATGGAGCTGGCTGCACTTACAGCTTTTTGCAACTTTTTCCAATCCTGTGCAGTCAGCCATCCATACCAGACGGTGATACAATCAGTAAGATTGCTCCCCTTAAGTGGAAAATTTCAAGCTTCTTTGGTGACATGTGAAGTCTTCTCAAACTCCAAATTGAGTATCGCTGCTGATGTGCCTTCTTTGTAATTGCATTAATATGTTGGGCCCAGAATAGATCCTCAGAAACGTTGATACTTGAAACTGCTCACCTCTTCCACTGCTCACCTCTCAATGAGGACTGGTGTGTGTTCCCTTGACTTCCCTTTTCTGAAGTCTTGAATCAATTCCTTGGTCTCAATGACATTGGGTACAGGTTTTATTGTGACACAACTCAACGAGCTGTTCTATCTTTCTCCTGTATGCCTCCTCATCACCATCTCAAATTCTGCCTACAATGGTGGTGTCATTAACAAATTTATAGCTGATGTTTGAGCTGTGCCTATCCACAAAGTTCTGTGTAGAGAGAGAGTAGAGCAAGGGCTAAGCATACATCCTGAGGTGTGCCAGTGCTGATTGTCAGTGCAGAGGAGGTGCTGTTTCTGATTTGCACAGACTCCCAGTGAGGAAGTCAAAGATCTAGTTGCAGAGGGTGGAACAGAGGCTTAGGTTTTGGAGGTTGTTGATTAGAACTGATGGAATAATTGCTTTGAATGCTGAGCTGAAATCGATAACCAGCAGCCTGACATACAGTCAGTATTACTATTGTCCAGGTGATCCAGTGAGATTGCATCCTCTGTAGACCTATTGTGGCAATAGACAAATTGCAGTGGCTCCAAGTCCTTGCTAAGAAAGGAGTTGATTTTAACCATGACCAACTTCTCAAAGCATTTCATCATAACTGATGTGAGTTACACAGGGCTATAGTCGTTCAGACAGCTCACTCTGCACATCTTGGGCACTGGTATGATTGTCACCCTTTTGAAGCAGGCAGGAACATTGGACTGCAGCAGTGACAGATTGAAGATGTCCTTGAATGTTCCTGCCAGTTGGATGGTGCAGGTTTCCTGAGCCCTAGCAGCTACACAATTCAGGCCTGATGCCTTGCGAGGGTGTTCTGACATCAGCCTCCGAGACAGAAATCTTAGGGTCACCGGATGTTGCAGGGATTCACACAGTCGCCCTTTCAAATTGTGTCTAAAAGGTTTCGAGTTCATCAAGGAGTGAAGTATCACTGCCATTCATGATGTTAGGTTTTACTTGTGAGAAGTAATGGCCTTGTGCATCTGATTTTCTCTCTAAACTCAATCAGAATTGTTTTCTCACTCAATTTTTTTTTGTAATTTATTTTTATTGAAGTTCATCAAACAAACATTTCCATAAGATGTATTTCAGATATTGTACAGATATATCATATAGTCATAGGTACCACAAATCTCCAAATATTTATCTGAGGTATACACTAATAGAAAAGAGAGGAAAGAAAGAGCAAGCGAGAGGAGAAAACTATGTACAAGTAGGGAGTGATCTTTTTTTTACAACATATTCATTGATTAGTGAGAATAAAATCAGGCCTATGAGGTGTTATGTAGTTAAAACATTTTTCCCAGTATGAATCAAATTGTTCCAATTGATGATTAACAGACTCTGTTATCTTCTCCATTTTGTAAGTGTCCATTGTAATTTCCATCCATGCATTTAAAGTTGGGCTTTCCTGTGATAACCATTTCCTAGTAAGAGTCTTTTTACCAGCCACCAACAGTATATTCATTAAGTGATAATATTAAATATTTCTCTTTTTGACCATTCTTGAGGTAGATACCCAAAATATACGGTCTTACTTTCTAAGGGTATTTAGCATTTAAAGATGTCTTGTAGGACATTGTATATCTCATTCCAATAGTCTTTGATAACGGGGCATTCCCAGAAAATATGATAATGGTTTTCATTTTGATTTCCACAATTCCACAATTCCACAATTTCTGGAGCAAACTATCATTATGTCATTTCTGAGAGGGTGTAATAAAATATCTTATCAAGTTTTTCCATCCGAACTCCCTCTATTTCTGTGAACTGGTACACTTCCATTGAAACCTCCATATTATTGTCCATTCTTTCTCAGATATAATTATCCCTCCTTCCTTCTCCGATTTTGTTTTAATGTATGAAGTTGAATGTGTTTTAAGATTTGACAACCCCTTATACAGGCTTGAAATTATTCTACTACCATTATCTGAATTATATGCTTTTCTAAATAGCTCTATCAAACATGTACTTGCCTTGGTTACATTTTTAACATATTGTCGCATCTGTAAGTACCAATAAAAGTCCTGTTTTTCTAATAAGTGTTTCTCTTTAAGCATTTCAAAACATCATTCCTTCTTTCATTATATTGCAAAGAACTGTTATTCCTTTAGCTGTCCAGTCCTTAAATGTAGCATCCAGTTTATTCAGTGTAAAATCTAAGTCATATGCACACCATTTGAGAATTGCAATATCTCCCTCTAGTTTATATTCTTCCATAGGTCATAACTGGATTTCTTGTATAGTTCTATCTTATCGGTCTTGAACGCCACAGGTCTAGCCCTCAGTAGACTATGAATTTCCCGGTTCATCTATGACTTCTGGTTTAAAAAACAGAAAAACATAGAAAACAGAAAACCTACACTACAATACAGGCCCTTCGGCCCACAAAGCTGTGTTGAACATGTCCTTACATTAGACCTACCTGGGCTTACCCATATCCCTCTATTTTCCTAAGATCCATGTATCCATTCAGGAGTCTCCTAAAAGACCCTATTGTTTCCACCTCCACCACTGCTGCTGGCAGTACATTCCATGCACTCACCACTGCCTACTTAAAAAAAAACTTAATCCTGACATCTCCTCTGTACCTATTTCCAAGCACCTTAAAATTATGCCCTCTCATGTTAGCCATTTCAACCCTGGGAAAAAGCCTCTGACTATCCACATGATCAATGCCTCTCATTGTCTTGTACACCTCTAACAGGTCTCATTTCATCCTCTGTCGCTTCAAAGAGAAAAGGCTGAGTTCACTCAACCTATTTACATAAGCCATGCTCCCCAATCCAGGCAACATCCTTGTAAATCTCTGCACCTTTCCATGGATTCCACATCCTTCCTGTAGTGAGGTGACCAGAACTGAGCACAGTACTCCAAGTGGGGTCTGACCAGGGACCAATATAGCTGCAACATTACCTCTCGGCTCTTAAACTCAATCCCACAATTGATGAAAGCCGATGCACTGTATGCCTTCTTAACCATACAGTCAACGTGTGTAGCAGCTTTGAGTGTCCTCTGGACTTGGACCCCAAGATCCCACTGATTCTCCACACTGCCAAGAATCTTACCATTAGTACTATATTCTGCCATCATATTTGACCTGCCAAAATCTGAGTTATCTGAGTTCAACTCCATCTGCCACTTCTCAGCCCAGTTTTGCATCTTATCAATGTCCCGCTGTAACCCCTGACAGCCCTCCATACAATCCACAACACATTCAACTTTTGTGTCATCAGCAAATTTACCAACCCATCTCTCCACTTACTCATCCAGGTCATTTATAAAAATCATGAAGAGTAAGTGTTCCAGAACAGATCCCTGAGGCACCCCACTGGTCACCGACCTCCATGCAGGATATGACCCGTCTACAATCACTCTTTGCCTTCTGTGGGCAAGCCAGTTCTGGATCCACAAAGCAAGGTCTCCTTGGATCCCAGGCCTCCTTACTTTCTCAATAAGCCTTGCATGGGGTACCTCATCAAATGCCTTGCTGAAATCCATATGCACTATATCCACGGCTCTACCTTCATCAATGTGTTTAGTCACATCCTCAAAATTCAATCAGGCTCACAAGAGACGACCTGCCCTTAACAAAGCTATGCTGACTGTTCTAATCATATTATGCCTCTCCAAATGATTATTAATCCTGCCTCTCAGGATCTTCTCCATCAACTTACCAATGACTGAAGTAAGACTCACTGGTCTAGAATTTCCTGGGCTATCTCTACTCCCTTTCTTGAATAAGTGAACAACATCAGCAACACTCCAACCCTCTGGAACCTCTCCTGTTCCCATTGATGATACAAAGATCATTGCCAGAGGCTCAGCAATCTCCTCCCTCACCTACCACAGTAGCCTGGGGTACATCTCATCTGGTCCCGGTGATCTATCCAACTTGATCCTTTCCAAAGCTCCAGCACATCCTCTTTCTTAATATCTACATGCTCAAGCTTTTCAGTCTGCTGCAAGTCATCCCAGCTATCGCCAAGATCCTTTTCTGTAGTGAATACTGAAGCAAAGTATTCATTAAGTACCTCTTCTATTTCGTCCTGTTCCATACACACTTTTCCACTGTCACACTTGATTGGTACTATTTCCTCACATCTTTTCCTCTTGCTCTTCACATACTTGTAGAATATCTTGGGGTTTTCTTTAATCCTGTCCACTAAGGCCTTCTCATGGCTCCTTCTGGCTCTCCTAATTTCATTTTTAAGCTCCTTCCTGCTAGCCTTCTAATTTTCTAGCTCTCTATCAACTACCTGGTTTTTTGAACCTTTCATAAACTCTTCTTTTCTTCTTGACCTGATTTCTAACAGCCTTTGTACACCATGTGTATGTCTTTGGGCCTTTGAGAATGTACCAGACATACACACACTCTTCTAGTGAGAACTGTGGTATATTCAGTTTGATTCAAACACGAATCCTTAAATATTGTCCAGTCCAACAACTCAAGGCAGTCTTTTCAGCGCTCCTCAGCATCCCTTGGCCATACCTTTATGGTCTTCATGACTGGCTCTACAGTCTATAGTCTCTACCTACACACTGGGAGTAGAAGTACAGCCAGTGATCAGATTTTCTAAAGTTTGGATGGGAGGGTATGTGTTCTTGATGGTGGCATAATGGTGGTCAAGTTTGATGGCATCTCTGGTTCCAGGTGATATGTTGGTGGTTGTTATTCAGAGATTTCAAGCTGGCCTAGTTGAAATCCCTCAATAATTGGGAAGGCTTCAAGGTGCATTATGTCACGCATTTTGATTGCAATGCTCAGCTTCTCCTATGCTTACCAGATGATGGTCTGAAGTGAAATGTACACTGCTACCAGGATGATGGAAATCTCCCTCAGCAGATAAAAAGGATGGCATTTAACTGTTAAATGTTCCACATTGGCAGAGCAGCACTGAAACAGAACCACCAGTTCTGTGCAGCACAATGAGTTCATCCTAAAGCATACTCCACCTCCTCTCCCTTTAAAAGATCAGCTGATCTGGCTTTGTGGAGAATGGTAAAGCCATCCAGCTGCAGTGCTGCATCTGAAACGGTGGACAATAGCCATGTTTCCATGAAGCAAAGTTCAACTCAGTCCCGAATGTCTATCTGGAACAGCAATCTTACTCTGAAGTCTTCAGTTTTATTTTCCAGGGTCTGTACATTCGCCAGTAGGATAGTTGAGAATCGGAGTCTAATGCCTTCAATCATACCTGCAGTCTGCTGTGCTGTCCCATTTTCTGTCTTAAGGGGGAACTACACTTGCGATCTGAGTCTGCTGTCTAAAGATAATTGATTTTGAGTATCAATAGATTTTTTCTAAATGTCATAAAGCAATACTGCTTACTGAAGTTCTCACTGCAGTGATTATAGTTGTCCTAAATGGGAATATTTGATCATTCCCTTCAAAGCTGGACACAGAGTTGCCACTTATTGGCACCATCTTACTGGAGACTATCTGCTACTTTTAAGACTCTTGAACAGACATTTGTTCAAAAGATACGATCTATTGATCTCTCAGTTTACATCATCATGGTCCTTGGACCTCATCTACCTGCACTGTTCTTCCTCTGCGATGGTAAGACTATTCTGCATTCTGTAATCGTTTTCCTTTTGTACTACCTGCATGTAAAGATCTGACTGAATGGCAAGCAAATTCTTTTCACAGTCTCTTAGTAGATGTGACAACAATAAACTATTTTCTAATTAAAACTGGAGAGGCATGGCTAGTGTAGTGGCTAGAGTGATGATATTACAGCTCGGGCATCAGAGTTTGGAGTTCAATTCCAATGCTGTCTGTAAGAAGCTTGTACATCCTCCCCATGAACAGTTTAGGTTTAACCGTTTGTGCCAATAAATTCCACAGATTCATCACTGGCAAAAAAATAAAGAGAGAAAATTCCCCCCTCATCTATTCTAAAGGGACATCCCTCTCTTGATTTACTCACTTCTTGGGCAAGACAAACCCTGACTGCCCTTGACCAGAATACTTTGGCAGGTTCAATGTCATTTTGCATCTGGGGTCACACTGCTTCATCAGGAGTTTGAGGAGATTAGCATGTCACCAAAGACTCCAACAGGGTTCTACAGATGTACCATAGGGAACATTCTGACTGGTGCATTACCTCCTGGTACTGGGGCTCTGGTGTGCAGGAACCTACAACCTACAACCTTCTGCAGCCTCATTTAAGGTTGTAGACTCAGCCAGCTCCATCACGAGAAAAACTCTTCCCACTATCAAAGACATTTTCAAAGAGATGGTGCCTCAGGGAAGTAGAATCCATCATTAATGACCCTCACCATCCATTGTATGCCCTCTTCTCATTGTTACAACCAGGGAGGAGCTACATGAGCCTCCCATTCAATGCTTCATGAACAGCTTCTTCCCTTCTGCCACCAGATTTCTGAACGGTCCATGAACACTACCTCACTATTCCTCTTACCTTTTTTTGAACTTGCAGCAAATGTTGTGTCTTATACAGTACTGCTGCCACAAAAAAAAGTTGCACGATGCATGCCAATGATAATAAAGCTGATTCTGGTTCACGTGCAGGACAGACTGGGTAAGAATGGCACATTTCCTCCTCTAAAGAGGATTATTGAATAGGATAGTTTTAAATGGGAAATTATTACCAAGACCGTTACTTTAGATACCTGGACTAATTCTAGATTTAGTCCTGCATCTGCCTTTCTGGGATTTGAACTCAGCTTTCCAGATTATTAGGGTTAAGAGTCACACAGCAAAGGCCCTGGTGGAACTCAATGGGTCAGGCAGCGGCTGTGGAGGGAAATGGACAGTTGATGCTCGTGGTCATGAACTGACCCATTTTATTCTCCTAAATTTCCCGTCAACTACACCCCCCACCACCTCCAGGTTCCACCACACACCTACATGAGGGGCAATTTGCAATAGTCAATTAATCTGCAGACCTGCATGTGGAAACTGGAGCATTTGGAGGAGATCCAAAGGGCTCACAGGGAGAATGCATCGTCTCCGCACACACCGTCAGCACCAGAAGCAGGGTCTCCAGTGCTCTGAGGCGGCAACTCTACCCACTGCGGCCCCATGTTGCCCCTGTAATGAGGAGTTACACTGGCAGCTTCTGAAGGGTGGGCGCGAATGTTGGAATACCACAGTGAGAAAAAGCTAGCCTCTGTTGACTTTGAGAGTCTCACCAGGCTTCCTTTTGTTTGTGTGAACTGTGAATAAGATGAGTGTATTTATATCGCGCTCGCTCACACTGAGATCTCTCTGAGTGCTTCATACAATGCATTGCTTTGAAGGCCAGTGATTAGGGCTCTGTCACAAAATATGACAGCCACACTGTGCCAGGAATGCTCCACAGCCCTGGAATCAATTGGTCTTTGCCTGGTCTGTATGGCATTTCATTTTGCAGGAGTTTTGAGCAATTCAACTGAGCCGTGGCCAAACTCAGAACCCTCGGTTTCTTCCTTCATTCTGAAGTGGGTGCCTGATCCACCACTGTTCACTGTGCACCCCTCTCACAGCATCAGGAGATTCACAAGAGGTATACAACACAGAAACAGGCCCTTCAGTCCAGCTTGCCCATGCTGACTGCAGTGTCCATTTGCCTGCATTTTGGAATCAGAATCAGGTTTATTATCACTAACGTGTCATGGAATTTGTTGTTGATGGCAGCACTACAGTGCAAGGCATTTAAAAAAAACTAAGTTACAATAAAAAATGTATTAAATAAAATAAGTTGGTGCTCATGGTCCGTTCAGAAATCTGATATTGTTATTGATATCAGAACATATTGTTCTGAATGTCTTAAATTTTACCACTATCTTGGGGACACACACCTGTGCATGAAGTTGTTCTTCAGGTCTCTTTTGTCTTCCACCTCTCACATTAAACCCATACAGTCTCATTTCTTTGCTGGGAAAAAGACTGTTCACCCTATTGATAGTACAGCAACTGCTCTGCACGCGACCACAATAAACCACATCGGGCTGTGGACACAGCTCAGCACACCACAGAAACCAGCCTCCCCTCCATGTACTCCGCAGTTCTTGTTGCCTCAGTAAAGCAGTCAGCATAATCAAAGACCCCACCCAGCCCAGACACTCCCTCCCTCCCCCACCACCTTCCAACAGGTAGAGGGTACGAAAACCTGAAAGTATGTAGCATCATGCTCAAGGACAACTTCTATCCCACTGTTTGCAGACTCTTGAATGGTCTCCTTCTACAATGAGAAACACTCTTGGCCTCACAGTCTACCCTGTTATGATCTTGCACCTTATTGTTTATCTGCACTTTCTTTGTAGTGGTTACACTTCATTCTGCACTGTTATTGTTTGATCTTGTTCTACCTCGGTGCACTGCGTAATAATTTGATCTGTATGAACAGCATCCAGGACAGGCCACAATACCTGCAATGTTAAAAAACCATTAGCAATTTTCCTCCACCATCTAGACACTATCTGCCTAACACACACAAAATGCTGGAGGACTCAGCAGGCTAGGCAGCATCGATGGAACGAAAGTCCAGTCGATATTTCAGGTTGAGACCCTTCAGCAGGACTCCGTCCCCAGTCTGCGGTCAAAGGTCACTGTCTCTTCTCACTTGCTAACAGCGGCCTGCCTGCAAGGTTTTGCTTTCCTCCGACCACAAGGGTAGTTTGTCCTTCACCTTCCAGCCCTGCTGAAGAGTCTTAGGCCAAAACATCTGCCATACTTTCTTTAAAAAATTCCATAGATGCTTCCTGGCCTGCTGAGTTCCTCCAGCATTCTGTGTGTTGCTTGGATTTCCAGCATCTGCAGATTTTCTCTTGTTTGTGATTTGAAAATTATTTGACTATTGCACTACTTGTGTATTTTTGCAATTTATGATTTGTATCTCTTGTACTGCTGCCACAGAATAACAAATTTCATGACCATAGGCCGTATGATTTCTGGAAGTGAATGTATATCGACAAAGGGCGAGAAGGAAATGTTTACTCCTGTGTAGTGGGACAGGCACCTGCTGCCTCTCATCTCCTGTACAAAGTTCAAAGTAGGTTTGTTAGAGTGTGTATATGTCACCATGTGCTACTTTGAGATTTATCATTCATGGGAGAGAGGTGAGTATTTACAATGGGAACAAGGGAAGGATTTAGTCCTCCATTGTACCTTGAGGACCCCGTGTGTGTGTGTCAGCTTGTGTACAGGTGAGCAGGGGTGAGAGCAGGTGATTGACTATAGCCCATGGGTATCAATCAGATTTATTATTACTGATGTACATCAAAAAACATGTTGTTTTAAAGCATCAGTACATAGTGCAATATATAAAAAATTCTATGTTACAAGTAGTTATATAAAATTGAATTAAGTAAGCACAATCACTACCAAGCACAGTAATCAGTTTCAGACCTGAACACACATACCCTCCGACCCACCCATTCCTGCCAGCCCACACTGCATGAGAAGGAACAAGCCACACCAGTAACTTACACTTTATTTGTCCTGATTTGATACAGTGCCAGTGCTATGCTCTAATCTCGTCACTGCTGCCGATAGCTGGGCAGTAGACACGAAGCACAAGCAGTGTGAAGGACAAAGCTGCCCTCATTGTCAGAGGGAAACAGAGCCTTGCAGACAGGCTTTGTTACCCAGTGGGAAGAGACAATGACCTTCAGTCTCAGACTGGGGACACAGCAGCCGTTGGGGCAACATGCCTGCTTTCTCTAAGAGGTGGTAGGTCTCTGATGACAAGAGCCACACCTTTCTGTCTGCCAGCCCACTCAATAGATACTTGGAGTTGTACAGCACAGAAACAGGCCCTTCAGCCCATCACATCTGTGACTGTTTGCCCACATACACTAATCCCAGTTTCCCGCATTAGGATGGTACACTTCCAGGCCTTGACCACATGCGTCCTGATGCAGAAATTTCAACAGTTCCTCTTCTCCATCTGTGGAGTTCCTCCAGCAGAGGACATGTTGCTCCAGATTCCAGCATTTGTGGTCTTTTGCGCCTCTATTAATATGGGTGTCCAAATGTCACTTAAATGTAGTGATGGTGTCTGATTCCATCCTGGTGTGTGCAAGTTATCAGGTGCTGACTTACTTGCCCCTCTCATCTGCTTGAGAACTATTCTCACTCATTAACCTACATCTTCTTGTTTTTGATCCCCTGGCCTGGTGATAAAGATTTTGATAATGGTACCACATACAAAATGCTGGAGGAACTCAGCAGATCAGGGCGCATCTATGAAAGTGAATAAAGAGTTGATGTTTTGAGCCAAGACCCTTCATCGGGACTGGAAAGGAAAAGGGATGAAGCCCGAGTAAGAAGATCAGGAGAGGGAAAGGAGTACAAGGTCGAAGGTGATAAGTAATGTCAGGACATTGGGTGAGGGTAGACAAAGTAAGCAGCTGGGAGATGATAGACTCTAAAAGGTAAAGAGCTGGAGAAGAAGGAATCCGAGAGGAGAATGAACCATTGAAGAAAAGGAAAGAGGAGGGGGAACAGGGTGAGGTGATAGGCAGGTGAAGAGAAGAGTGGAGTCAGGGTGGGGAATAGAAAAAGGGAAGGGAACAATTACCGGAAGTTAGAGAAATCGATATTCATGCCAGAATCTTAGAGGCTACCCAGACGGAATGAGGCATTGCTCCTCCATTCTGACAGTTGCCTCATCATGGTAATAGAGACGGCCATGGACTGACGTGTCAAAATGGGAATGCGAACTGGGATTAAAGTGGTTGGCTACCAGGAAATACTGCCTTTTGTGGATGGAGCACAGGTGCTGAACAAAGCAGTCTCCCAATCTACATTAGGTCTCACTTCTTTCAGAACCCCATCTTGTAGATCATCTGGTCCAGGTGATTTATCCACCTTAAAACCTTTCCCAACCATCTTCTCCCTACCAATAGAAACTGCACCCACTTCCCCCCCCACCACCCCCGACACTCTCGAAATTTCGGTATACTAATGTCTTTCACAGTGAAGACAAATGCAAGGTACTCAAGCTCATCTGCCATTTCCTTGTCATTATACAAGAGCAGATATTATTGGATGGCTTACCTTCACATTTCATCTTCACCCTCCATATGGCTTTTTTCCTCCAATTGCATTCCGTTAGTTTTTTTAAAAACTTTCCCAATCATCCAACTTCCCATTAATTCTTGTTCTATTACATTTTAAGATCTCTCACCACAGCTTCCGTGTAACCTCCTCTCTCGCTTCAAATGGGTTGTGGGGAATAAAAAGTGTCCAGGAAAAGGTGATAAGATTTTGACTATGCCTCCCTTAATCTAATATATTCCTCAGATCACCCCGAGTCTCCTTTCCTTCAGGAAAAACCAGTGTATTCAATCTTTTCCATTGACTATAGTCCTCCAATCCCAGTGACATTGTCTCCTATGCACTCTCTTTAGAGCAACCACATGTTTCCAATAGCATGGCGACTAAATGTGCCCATAGCACCTCCTTAGGTTCTGTAGACATAAATGCAAAGGACGTATTCCTCTGTGTGCTTCAAAGCATGAGATAAACAAATGATTCTGAACACAAATCTGAACAGCAAAAGGACTAGAACTGCACATATTCCGATGCAGTCTGACCAGTGGTTTTCGAAGTTACAATAGAATCAGATTTATATAACTCTGGCATGTGCTGTGACATTTTTGTTTATTTGTTGAGGTACAACATGGAATAGGCCCTGCCAACTCTCTGAGCTGTGCAGCTCAACAACCCCCTTTCAAACCTCACCTAATCATGGGGCAATCTACAATGACCAATTAATGTACCAACCGGCACATCTTTGGACTACGGGATGAAAACAGAGCACTCAAAGGAAACCCACAAAGTCGCAAGGGAGAACATACAAACTTCTTACAGACAGTGGTGAGAATTGAACCAAGTTGCTCGTAGTGTAAAGTTTGTGCTAACCATTACACTACTGTGATGCTTTCACTCTACTGTTGTCATGAAATACATAAAAATACCAAGAAATATCTTCTCAAATCCTTAGCAAGAAGTGATATAGAATCAGAAGATGTAGAGTCCTTGTAGATAGAGTTAAGAATCTGCCAGGGTAAGGAGACGTTGATGGGAGTTATATACAGGCCTCGAAACAGCAGACAAGATATGGACTACAAATTACAATGGGAGATAGAAAAGGCATGTCAAAAGGGCAACATTATGATAGTCATGGGAGATTTCAATATGCGGGCAAGATTGGGAAAAATCAGGTTTGTGCTGGATCCCTTGAGTGCAAATTGGTAGAATGCCAACAAAGTGGCTTTTTAGAGCAGCTTGTGTGTTTGAGCCCAGAAAAAGACAGGGTATTCTGGATTGGGTGTTGTGTAATGAACCAGATTTGATTAAGGAGCTTAATGGAAAGGAACCGTTAGGAAGCAGTGATCATAACATGATAGATTTTACCCTCCAGTTTGACAGAGAAAAGCTGAAGTCAGATCTACCAGTATTACATCAGAGTAAAGAGAATTATAGAGGCATGAAAGAGGAGCTGGTCAAAGTTGATTGGAAGGGGACACTAACAGGAATTATTGAGGAACAGCAAAGTCCAGCATCCCTGTGAGCGATTTTGAAGGTGGAGGATAGATACATCCCAAAGATGGAGACACATTCCAAAGGTGGGATGACAACCCTGGCTGACAAAGCCCAGGAAGCCCTCCCAGCTCCTCTCAGATACAACCACTCCAGTCACTGCCAGCATCATGACTGAAACAATGGGCTTTGGAGCCTCTTCAGGTCCTCCTGCAATGTAGTGTTAGAGCCTTTTGGAGACAAAGAAGGAATCAGCAGGGAAACAGGCCCGTTGGCTCACCAAGTCCACGCTAACCATCAACCACATATTTACACCAATTCTTTCCCACACGCACATCCATTTCCTCCCAGATTCTACCACTCCCACTACACACCACTCATAGCCTTTGGTGTAGTGCCACCCACAACAGTGGAGGTCAGGATCAAACCCAGGTCTCTGCAGACGTGAGACAGCGGCTCCATCCACTGTGCGACTTCACGGGGCAGGTTTAATTTCACCCTCCCCCTGCCGAGAACACACTCCAGGCTTGACTGGAGCAATGAGTCCACCCGCTATGTTCCCACCATCTGCCTGGCAGACTTTGCCGACACCCCAGTGTCTGGGACTTTGTCACCTCCTTTGTCTCTTCCATTGGACCAAGGTTCTGTCTGTAGCTCTAAACTGGGGCCGCATGCATCAGGATGCTTCACCTCCATTTCCTGTTGTACCCCTTATCCCGCAAGCTCTGGAATCCACTGAAATAAAACTCCAACATTCTGATCCTCCTGGGATATTAATGGTGCTGAACTGCAGATTTTAGTCACAGAAGCAGGCCCTTTGATCCAACTCATCCATACTGAGTGTTGTCCAGCAAACTAGTCCTATCTTTCCACCTTTGGCCCTCAACCCTGTAAACTACTCCATTCTATGTACTTATCTAGATGGGTTTTAAAATGCTGTCAAAGTGCCCTCCTCACCCAGTATTTCTGGAAACTCATTCCAAATACATATCACACTTTGCCTGAAGAAGCTGCCAATTATGTTCCTTTTAAATCTCGCACACCTGATCTTAAACCTGTGTCATGTTGTCTTATGCAACCCTCCCTAGGAAAAGCATTATGTGCTTTCATGTCTCTCATGATCTTATATACTTCAGGTAACCCCTTCATCCCCCATGTTCCAGGAATAAAGCCCAGTCTAAATAATGTAACTCAGATACCCCCACCCCCCAACACACAAGTCCAGGAAACATCCTGGTAAATCTGTATTCTTATCTAGTTTATTTATTATTCTTGCTTATAACAGATTGGCCATACAGGAGTCTGAAGACCCACACTTAACATTTTAGGAACAGCAGAGCAGATCAGAGATTTCCTTCTCCTTGATGAGCTGCCTACTACGGCTGATGAGCCACTTCTGCCCTAAGCAAATGGTTTTAAGGCACCAGTAACCTACCTTTGGTCCTTCTCTTAGCAGTAGAAACAGTTCCATTGTCTTAGTCGGCAAGGCATATGTGAAGGCTATGAGCTAGACTTGGTCATCAGAGGCTATTTGAGATACACACCAATGGAAGCATTTAATACATAGTGGGAGGTTACTCCTACTAACCCCTCCCAGCTAGAGCAAACTTAAGAAACCATAATACTCCAACAACACATGCAGTGCCTGTAAAATGTATTCACCCACCTTGGAAGTCTGTGTTTTATTGTTTTACAACATTGAATCACAGTGGATTTAATTTGGCTTTTTTGACACTGATCAACAGAAAATACTCATGTCAAAGTGAAAACAAATTTCTACAAATTGGTCTAAATTTATTGCAGTTATTAAGCACAACATAACTGATTGCATAATTACTCACCTCCTTCAAGTCTGTATTTAGTAGATGTACCTCTGGCTGTAATTACAGCCTTGAGTCTGCATTGAGTTTGGCCGGATCTCCGACAGCTTTGCACATCTGGACACTGCAATTTTTCCCCATTCTTCTTAATAAAACTGTTCAAGCTCTGTCAGATTGCATGGGGATCATGAGTGAACAGCCCTTTTACAATCCAGCTACCAACTCTCAATTGGATTGAGGTCAGGGATCTGACCTGGCCAATCTGGGACATTAACGTTGTTGTTTTTAAGCCATTCCTGTGTAGCTTTGGCTTAATGCTCGGAGTCATCGTCTCACTGGAAAATAAATCTTTTCCCAAGTTGCAGTTCTCTATTAGACTGTATCAGGATTTCCTTGTATTTTGCTGCAGTGAAGCAACCCCACAGCATGATGCAGACACCACCATGCTTCATGGTAGGGATGGTGTGCTTTTGATGATGTGCAGTGTTTGGCTTATGGCCAAAAAGCTCAATTTTGGTTTCATCAGACCATAGAACATTCTTCCAGCTGTCTTCAGAGTCTCCTGCATGTCTTCTAGCAAACTCTAGCTGAGATTACATGAAGGTTTTTTCCCCAGCAGTGGCTTTCTCTTTGCCCCTCTCCCATAAAACTGTGACTGGTAAAGCACCTGGTCAACAGTTGTTATACATGCAGACTCTTCCATCTCAGCTACTTAAAGCTTGTAACTCCTCTGGAGTTGTCATAGATCTCTTGGTGGCCTCCCTCACTAGGCCTATTCTTGCACGGTCACTCAGGTTTTAGGGGCAGTCTGCTCCAGGCAGATTTACAAGTGTATCACATTCTTTCCATTTCTTGATGATTGACTTAACTGCACTCCAAGAGATATTTAGTGACTTATAAATTTCTTGTATCCATCTCCAGACTTCAATAGCCTTTGGGATAGTTTTTGCCAGGATACTGACTCACCAGCCTTCCACATACAGGTGTATTTTCACTACAATCAATTGAAACACTTTGACTACACAGGTGATCCTCATTTAACTAATTATGTGACTTCAAAAACCAATTGGCTGCACCTGTGATGATTTGTTGTTTCATGTTAAATGGGGTGAATACTGAAACAATGAAATATTTTGTGTTTTATATTTGCAATTAATTTAAACCACTTAGTAGAGATCAATTTTCACTTTGACACAAAATAATCTTTTTCTGTTGATTCAAAAAAAGTCAAATTAAATCCACTGTGATTCAATGTTGTCAAACAATAAAAAATGAAATCTTCCAAGGGAATGGTGGGAGGGGTGGGGTGAATACTTTTTATAGGCACTGTATAATTGACTTGTTTAGATGTCAAGGAGTAGTGAAATAAATTTTCCAGTGAGCCAGTCAGTTTAAAGAGAGGGTGGGGAAAATGGTTTTGGTGAATTATAAGGGAACAAGGGAAAGGAGAGCTGTGGACTTTGCAGGGATTGCAACATGTGTGGCTCCAGTGAGTTCGAAGGGAGCATGGAAACCATCACCTGGTGAATCAGATACTGAGTTGTCAGTTTTTCAAAAAGTTGGAGAGTAGGTTATTGTCATTGTCCCATTCTCCAGGTGTTCCCTTAACTTTACTGACCCTCCTGTGTCCTGTCATCTCTCTCGTTTAGTTTACTTTTTTGTCCAGTGGTTTGGAAAATTATGAAGGAAATCCATCAAAAATGTTTTGTCTTATTTATAAATGATGTAGCATGAGATGGCTGGAGACTGGAGGCCTGGAGAACTCCTCTGGAGTTGGCGGACTGTTCGTTAGTGTGGCTGCGAGGGAATAAGTGGGCTTGATTTGCTTGTTGTTGTTTTGTTGAGTTCAGTGTTGTTCTGCCAAGCATTGTGGGTATGCTATGTCTATGCTGGAATGTGGAGCGATACTTGCAGGCAGCACCCATCACATCCTTAATTGGTTGTTAATGCAAGCAGCGCACTTCACTGAATGTTTCGATGTACGTGTGATCAATAAATTTGAATCCAGGTTCACGCAGGTTCCCTTGTGATCTGGTATGATTGCATCAGTGATCAGTGCATTTATTTATTTATTTGTAAACAGTACAGAATAGGCCCTTCTGCCACTTTGAGTGTGTCTCCAGCAACCTCCAGCGATTTAACCCTAGCCTAATTACACAACAAGTTACAATGACCAATGAACCTACTAACCAGTAGGTCTTTGGACTGTGGGAGGAAACCAGAGCATCTGGAGAAAACCCATGCATTCCACAGTTCCTACAGAGGACGCCAGGATTGAACTCTAACATCTGATGCCAGAAGCTTCAATAGTATTGCACTAATCACTACGCTACCATGACGTCCCATGGCTCTTAATACGAGCTTGTCGGCCTGATGATCCTCAGCTCTGTCTATGTGGAATCTGCATGATCTTCCTCTAAACACCTAGATATTCCACAAGTGCTTTGGTTTCCTCCCATATTCCAAAGGCTTTCTGGCTAGCAGTTAATTTTTCACTGTAGGTTGTCCCGTGTGTAAGTGAGTGATGGAACCTGGGGAAAGTTCATGGAAGTGCGGAGAGGATAATAACTGTGATTACTGTAAGATTAACCCATGGTAACATAATGGTTAGTGTGAAGTTATTACATCTCGGGGAGTTGAAGTCAGAGTTCAATTCCAGCACCGTCTGTGAGCTTGACCGTTTCCTTCAGGTGCTCTGGTTTCCTCCCACAATCGAAAGATGCACCAATTAGTAGGTTCATCGGTCATTATAAATTGTCCTGTGGTTGGGCTAGGGCAAACTAGGCAGGCTGCTAGGCAGCGAGGCTCATTGGTTCCACATCGTATCACCAAATAATTAATTAATTAATGGAAGTAGGTGGTTACCAACCACTATGGACCTGATTGGCGAAGGGCCTGGTTCCATGCTGCGTCTCTGTATGACTCCAGTCAAAACTGGTGCAGGATGGCAGACTTATTCTCCTGAACCTCATGGGTTCTTACTTCAGGGCAACAGCTTCCACTTCCAATGTTGCTTTTTAACTTCAAATTCAAGTTCAACTTCATTGTTATTAAACCATACATATCTATACTCCTAAACAAAGCCGTTCTCCCTGGGTCAAAGGTGCAAAACACAATACATATAGTTACACACAGCACATTTAGTTATGATCCATTGCATACAGTCACAAAATAATGTTAGTACCAGTCCCTGAGTGGCCTGGCCTGAAGGTTGATGGGTTGATATAAAGTGCAAGGTGCACGCTTCCAGATGATTCAGTAGATTTAAGTTCCACAGCTGCCAGGACGGATGTGAATTTGTGTCTCAGCATCAGTACAGGACTCTGGTTAACCACTGTGGCCCATGCACCAGACTCATACGTTGCGTTAATGTCCCGTTGCGTATCTTGGAGCAGTTATCACACTAAATTTAGTACCGAGCCAAGCATGGAGATTCCAATAGCGTTGTGCTGAACTCCTTACAGGCAGTGATGGGAATTGAATCCAGGATGCTGCCACTATGAAGTGTTATGTTAACCGCAATGCTACAACTTGAGAACAGTCTTGAACCAACAACACCTTCCCCATCCTCTTCTCAGTGGTGCTGCCACGTTCTCAGACTGTTAATTCTATTTCTTCTATTACTGTCATTTCAGCATTTCTTTTATCACTGCTGCAGAGTGCACTACTACACTGTGGACTGTCCTGCGGTTTTGCACTTGTCACTGTCTTTATTGTTGTACTTACACTGACTGGCCACTTTATTAGGAACAACTGTACACCTGCTTTTTAATGCAAAATTCTAATCATGTGGCAGCAACTCAATGCATAAAAGTATGCAGACCTGCTCGGGAAGTTCAGTTGTTGTTCAGATCAAACATCAGAATAGGGGAGAAATGTGATCTAAGTAACTTTACCGTAGGTTTATTGTTGCTGCCGGATGGGGTAGTTTGAGTATTTCAGAAACTGCTGATCTCCTGGAATTTTCACATTCAATATTCTCTAGATTTCACAGGGAATGGTGTGAAACTAAATCCAGTGAGTGACACTTGTGTGGACAGAAACAGCTTGTGAATGAGAGAGATCAGTGGAGAACAGCCAGACTGGCTCAGGATGACAATAAATCAGATAAGGTAGTGTTCAGAAGAGCATCTCTGAATGCACACATCGAACTTTAGAGTGGATGTACCAGAGAAGCAGAAGACAATAAACCCACTCTCAGTGGCCACTTTATTAGGTACAGGAGGTATGTAATGAAGTTGCCACCGAGTGTATATTAACTGTCTGCTCTGTGAGCCTCACCCGAGCAAGGAATTTGATTTCACGTGTGACAATAAACTAATCCGAGCCAGGAAGCAGAGGACGGAAAGGTGGGTTTTGGAGCGGTTCACCCACTGAACATGCTGGTGCCCAGAACTGAAGCATGTTGGAAGTTTGGCAGGTTTCAGAATGGGACGTCACGGAGACAAGGATGAGGGAAGAGATGGGAATACCAAAATAGCGAAAGTAAGAGAAAGGGAAGCTAGTGATGGTTGAACCTGGTGTGAGATGGGGTGTGGGAGGATTTGTTTAGGAGGGAAACATGCTAGGGAATTGGGTGGACCTGGAACAGCCACTCTTGCAGGGTGTGTGACCAGCTCTGCCAGAGCCAGCTCGACAGCAACATCAGAAGAGCTCTGAGGGTTGAGCTATTTCCCAAGAAAACACCCATCAAAGAACTGGATGAAACTCCAAGAAACATCTCCTTTGACAGCAAGTATGCCTGGGATATTACCACATTTCCTTACAACACAGGAGGAGACCATTCAGCCCATCAGGTCTATGCCACTCTCTGAACAAACACAATTCCTGACTAAATTTCCTTGCGATCCACTCTCCCCACATTCCCATCAGCTTATCTCGGACTCTACCACTCTCTGGCACACCAGATGCAAGTTGTATTGGACAATTCACCCATCAACCTGCATCCCTCAGAGATGTGGGGGAACTGGGACACCCAGGGGAAATCCTCACAGTCACAGGGAGAGCATGCAGACTCCACAAAAATAGCACCTGATGGAGCCCAGGTCACTTATACTACATAGCAGTGGCTCCATTAGCTGCAGCACTATATGTCAATCACTGGCAATTCAAATAACATGAAGCCAATAGGACTGGATTATTCATAAAACAGCAAGGTTGAGGTTGGGATAGAAGCTAAAACATTTATCATCATCTGAAGAAAATAAAACTGACTCAAGTACATCCAAGTTATCAGGAACTGAAAATCAAAGAAACCTGCATAAATCTACAACAGAAACCTAATCCTGAGGAAAAGTTCAGCAAATCTGACAGCAACTGTGGAGAGAGAAACAGAGGTAATGTTTCAGGCCAATGTCCTTTCACCCTTCTCCCACCCTCTCTACAACCCACTAGCTTTCCAATTTCTTTCTATGGTCTTCACCTAAAATGTGAACTTTGTTTCTGTCTTCACAAATGCTGCCTGGCCTGCTGAGAATTTCCAACATTAACACTGTTACTTTCAACAGATGCTGCCTGATGCATTGAGTTTTTCTATCTTTGACCTGACCTAATAGCATAACTTTTCTCTCTTTGCAGATGCTATTAACCCATTGAAGTTATTCATCTTTGACCTGACACATTAACGCTTCCTCACTCCACAGATGCTGCCTCTGTCTGACCCACTGAGTTCTTTCATCTTTGACCTGATACATTATCACTGTTTCTCTCTCAGGCTACCTGACCTGCCGAGTATTTCTAGCATTTTCTGTTTTTTTTTTGTTGTTTCTGATTTTATGTTCTGGTGAACTGTCAACCAATCCACTCGGAGTGTTTGGGTCTTGAGGCCTTCAGTCTTCCTCTTTTCCTGCCCCTCCATCTCTGTCTACTATTCCCTCCAGCCTCCTTCTATTTCTCCCTTTGCTTCCTGTATCCTCTGCCTCACTGTGAGATCATTCCCTGCTCTTCCAGCAACCTCACCCAGCCTCTGCACCTACCCATGCCTCCATTTTCAGTTTGGAAATGATGACAGCGGTCAGCGGTCTGCACTTCGGTGAACCGGGTGTTGACTAGAGTGGCTGATGAGGTTGGCGATGCAGAGGGCACCCACACATAATCTGAACGAAGGGCACTGGGATCCTGGCAAGTACATTGCCATTGAGCGTAGGGGATTCAAATCAACATTTTTGCCCTTGAACCCCAGAACCACTTAGCTCCTGGTGTGAGGTTCCAGTGTGAAATTGCCTGAACATCATGGACACAACATCGAGTAATTGGCACTGCTCTATACTTAGAGCTGAGCTAAGTGCCTATAGGATTGTGTGTGCCTATATATAGATTGGCATAGCTATTTCTGATGCGGCTGCATTCACTGAGTCAGTGCGCCTCATATTGTAATGAGTGCAAGGCAATGAGCAGTGGGTTGGTAGGTTAACTCTCTCGTCACAAAAATCACGATCTTTCACAAACAGCCAGTCAGGATCAGAGGAGAAGCACTCAGGATCAAACTAAGACCCCAGTACAAGATTAACCCCTTCGGCACAAAATTAGAAAGTTCCTGTTCCTTGGTGCCAGGCAGTTCCCAGTACAAGATTAACCCTTTTAGCATCAGTTTAGAAAGTACCAGTTCTTCAGAGCCAGGCATAGACCCCAGTACAATATTAACCCTTAATATTTTGAGCTGAGACCCTTCACCAGGACTGATTTATTCCTCCATAGATGCTGCCTGACTTGCTGAGTTTCTCCAGTATTGTGTGTGTGTGTTGCTCAAGATTTGCAACGTCTGTATAATTGCTTGTGCTTATAAGATTAACCCATTCAGCATCAGATTAGAAAACACCAATTCTTCAGTGCTAGACACAGACCTCAGACAAGATTAAACACTTCAAAACCCAATCAGAAGGCACCAGCTCCTCAGAGACACAAACTGAAGGTGAAGCATTAACCCTATTAGTACAAGAACATATTATGCTAGTTCTTTGGTGCCGGGCACAGGCCCTAGACACTGCATTAACCCTTTCAGTAGAAGATCAGAATATTCCAGGTCCATAGTGCCAAGCACAGACTACAGTCACTGCATTAACCCTTTCAATATGAGATTAGGAAAGACCAGTTCCTCACTACTGATGGATTAGAGTGTAAAATTGTTATTTTTCTTGAAGTTTAACTTCTGTAATTTTAATTCCTGTATTTTTATATAATCACACATATAGGTGTAACTTTTCAGTGAATGTTCTGGTATTTGTAGTATAGCTGATTCTGTATTTTTCTAGAAGCTTAAGTTTTTCTGCAGCCGGTGTCACACTAGTTGAATCTGGCTATTCCAGAGATTATTGTTATCACTGGGATGTCTTGTTATCTTTCTAGTTTGAGATAGCTTTTAGAGTAAGATGACCACAACTTCTTTGATGGTTGTCTTGAACTGGGCTCACTGGAAGTTAGAACAATGAGTTTGGATAGGCACCTGGATAGGAGGGTACGAAGTGGTATGGTCCAGGTTCAAGTTGATATGAGTAGACTGTTTAAATAGTTTGACACAGGCAAGATAGGCCAAAGGGCCCGGTTCTGTGCTGTAGTTTTCTACAACTCTGTGACTCTAAATTAAGAGCAGTCGAAGGCCACTCAACCCTTAAGCTTGTTTGCTGTTTAGTGAAGACAGCTGATCTGATGGATGTGTTTTAATTCAAGTTTGTGATCTGGGCATCAACAGCAAGACCAGCATTTATTGCTCAACCCTAATTTTCCCTGAGAAGACAGCATGGGGGTGTTGAGATGCCTTCTGTGGGGTGAGTGTGGTGGGACAGGAGTTCCAGGATTTGGACCCAGTGATGTTGGTGGTATGAGGATAGATTTCTCAGGTAGATGTGTACGACTTGGAGGGCATTGTGCAGAGGTGTGCAGCCTCCATTTGCCTGCTGTCCTTGTTGCACTAGATGGTAGAGATAGTGGGTCTCGGAAGTGCTGTCGAAGTAGCCCATTTTGTGGTTGGTGACCACTGAAGCTACTGTGTGTTGGTGGTGAAGATAATGACTGTAACTACAACTCTGTGCTCCCCCACCATTAACAACCTCCATCTACTTGCTCATCAACAACCAATATACTTCCATTTTCAACAAGTCTGCTTCCATGGAGGAAGAGATTTCCAATGACTCATCTCCTTCTGAGAAAAAAATTGCTCCTGCTCTGTAAAATGGACAACTGCTTATTTTTAAACAGAGACACCCTACTTCTAGATACTCCCATACATGGAAACACCACCTCCACATCGACCCTGTCAAGGTCCCTCAGGATCTTACATATCCGGACAGAGCACCAGTGTACGGCAGCCCTTCTCTTCTCAAGTGGTCCTTTGGTAATAGATGTGTCCGATTTTGAGGATCGGGGGTTGATAGAGTGGGAATCTTTTGAATGTGATTTTTCTCACACTGACAGCTACCATCCAGAGTGAGGTGTTGGTCCAATGGAAATGGAATCCACAAGGACTGGAGATCTGACTTGGTTGAATAGAGACACACAAACTCACAGACACATATGCGTGGGTGCAGGCATGCACAAATGTGCACATACACATACACACATAATGTACATTTGCACTCATGGACGCACAGGCAGGCATGCACGCACACATAGACACACACATGCACATGTCATACATGTATATATGCATAATCGAACATAAACACACTCTCAAACACATACATCAGCTTAAAGGTTTTCCAAAACCAGTAGCCAGCTTCTATATTCCTTAACTTCCAAACATCTTTATGAGTTTTCACAAAGCACCATTGGGATATATGCCTTTGACTCACAAAGCTACCTTTTGGGTGTCAGTAATACTCAGTCACTCTCTACCCTAGGCTAGTTACATAGTGGGTAGAGCCACTGTCTCACACTCCAGAGACCCTGGTTCGATCCCAAACTCTGACTCTGTCTTTTACTTTGCACGTTCTCCCTGTAACTGCAAGGAGATCCCTCATGTACTCCAGTTTCCTCCCAGATTCCAATGACATGTTGGTTGGTGGATTAATTGGCTTCTATAACTTGTCCCCAGAGTGTTGGGGGTGGGGGGGGGGGAGTTGATGGGTGCGTGGGATTAACATTATGGGCTCAGTATAAAAAGTTGTTATTGGTGGGCCGAAAGGCCTGTTTCCACATCATTTGACCCAAATGAAATGCACTTAAAATTCCAAGAACACATTTCATCCAGCCTTTTAAACTTATTAAATTTTGCTGAGCAGTCTGTTTTCCAGGGATAGATCCCTCTGAAAAACTCAGCAGTTACTTTATTTATCTGCCAGACCTTCACCAAATGAGCAGCCTCAGTTTTGTTGATTGTTTACATTCTGCCATGGCAACCGTAGGAAAGGAAACAATAAATTCCAAGATGGAGCAAAAGTAGCCCGGGAAGTTTCGCAGTATGGGCAATTGCACCAGCAACCCCCTCCACTGTGTAGTTAAGGATGCAGTCTCTGTGCACTTCCACATCTAAACCATGAGGCCTTAACCTTGCACTTCAACGTGACATATTTAGAGTTGTGGAGATATCCAGCACAGAAACAGGCCCTTTGGCCCACCATCCTCATCCTGGCCATCAAGCAACCATTTACACTAATCCATAAGAACCAGAATCAGGTGCATTAACGTTGTCTTACATGGTGTGGCATTTATTGCTTTGTGGCATTGGAAATGGAAATGGAATTCGAAAGCATGAAATTACTAAAAGTTGTGAAATTGTGAATAAATAGTGCAAAAAGAGGAATCACAAGGCAGAGTTCATGGGTTCCTGACATCTGACAGGGAGAGCAAAGAGCTGCTTCTGTATCATTGAGTGGGGTCTTCAGTGTCTTGTAGCTCCTCCCAGATGTTAATAACAAGAAGACATGTCCCAAGCAGGGAGGGTGAACAAAAAGGTTTTTACTCCTTCACATTGTGGGGTGGGTGTAACATTCAAATAAATTCTTCTAAATTCTTAATGAGAGTTGACGTCTTAAAGCGTCACTCCCTGAAGATGTCCTCAATGGTGAAGAGGCTTGTACCCATGATAGAGCTGGTTATAAACCTCTGTATCTTCTCATGATCTTGAGCACTGGAGCCTCAATTCCAGACTTTGATGTAACCAGTCAGAATACTCTCCACCGTACATCTACAGACATTGGTGATGTATCAAATCTCCTCGAAACCGGAACGAAGTAGAGCCACCAGCATGCCTTCTTTGAGATTGCATCAATGTGTTGGGCCCAGGACAGATCCTCTTGGATATTGACGCCCAGGAACTTGAAGGTGCACACCAATTCCACCGCTGTCCCCTTAATTAGGAATGGCGTGTGTTCACTCAACCTCTCCTTCCTCAAGTCCACAATCTTGCTGATGTTGAGAATGATGTTGCTGTGACACATTCAACCAGCTAATCTATCTCACTTCTGTACACTACCCAGTCACTACCTGAGATTCTGCCAACAACTACAGTGTTACCTGTGAATTTATAGATGGCATTTGAGCCTGTGCCAGAGTGCAGAGAGAGCAGAACAGTCGGCTAAACACACACCCGAGAGGCATGCCAGTGTTGATTGCCACTGAGGTTGAGAAGTTATCACTGAATGAGGAAGTTAAAGATCCAGTAACGGGGGAGAGAGAAGGCCCAGGTTCTGGAGCATGTCGATTAGTATTGAGAGGATGACAGCATTAAATATCGAGCTCTAATTGATAAACAGCAGCCTGACGTACATTTTGTCGTTGCCCTGGTGGTCCAAGGCTGAGTGGAGAAGAGCTAGTGAGATTACATCTATTGTAGGCCTGTTGAGGTCACAAGCCAACTGCAGTGGTTCCAGGTCCTTGCTTAGTTTATCCATGAACAAACTCTCAAAGCACTTCACTGCTACTGGGTGATCGTCATTGAGGCAGCTCACCCTGCTCTTCTTGGGCATCAGTATGACTGATGCCCTTTTGAAGTAGAAGGGAACCTCTGCCTACAGCAGTGAGAGATTGAAGATGTCCTTTAGCACTCCCACCAGCTGCCTGGCACAGGTTTTCCAGACCCTGCTAGGTACATTGTCAGGGCCTGATGCCTTACAGGGATTCACATTCTTGATAATGTTTCAACATCGTTGAGATCATAGTTGCCAGTTGCTGTGGGTATTCACCCAAGTGTAGTGTTGTAGCTTGATATAGGAGCAGAATCAGGCATTTCAGGCCATTAAGACTGTTTCACCATCCCATCATAGGTGATTTTAACTCTATCCTTTCTCTTTCTCCCATCAAACCCCCACCAATCAAGAACTAATTATTCTCTGTCTTAAATACACCGAGTGACTTGGCCTCCATGGCCCTCTGAAACAATGAATTCCACAGATTCACCACCCCCTAATTAAAGAAATCTCTCCTCATCTCAGTTCTAAAGGGATGTCTCTTTATTTTGAGGCTGTGCCCTTGGATCCTTGACTCTCCTGCTGATAGAAACATCCTCTCCACGTCTGCTGAATCCAGGCCTCTCAGTATCATATAGGTTTCAATGAGATCCCATCCTGAACTCCATCGAGTACAAGCCCAGAGACATCAAATGCTCCTCAGATGTTAAGCCTGTCATTGCTGGAATCTTTCTTGCTGACTTCCCCTGGACCCTCTCCAGGGCCAGCAATCCTTCCTCAGGCACAGGGCTCAACCCTTTCTACCAGTGCTGGGTCTGCAGTCTTCTATACAATTGTATCCTTGCTGGATTCTACCACTCACTTAAATGTTAGGATTGATTTGGGGGGGGGGGGGGGCAATTAATTTACCGCATAGCGCCTGGGGGCAGCTGTGAGAATGTCTGCTTCAACAATGCCCTCGGGCAGTGCATTCCAATTAGCCAGTTCCACCTCTGCTGTTTTATTTTCATGCAGCCGGGAAGAATCATTGCTGCAACAGGAAGGATCTGTCACTAGTGCATCCCCCTCCACAGAGCCTACAACTCAACAACAGCCCATGGAAAGGGTGAGCAACTTCACGTTCCTAGATGTCAACATCCCTGAAGACCGTCTGCATCCTGGATCCAACATATTGATGCAATTACAAAGAAGGCACAACAGTGGCTGTATAAGCGCTTGAGTATACCTAGTGCGTCACCAAAGTCTCACTCAAATTTCCACAGATGTACCGTGGCAAGCATTCTAACTGGTTGGATCACCATCTGGTATGGTGGGGCCTCTGCACAGGGTCAGGAAAAGCTGCAGAAAGTTGTAAACTCAGCCAGCTCCACTATGGGCTCTAACCTCCTCAGCATCGGGGACCTTTTCAAAAGGCGATGCCTCAAGAAGGTGGAATCCATCATTATGGACTCCAATTACCCAGGAAATGCACTCTTTTCAATGCTGCCATCAAGAAGGAGGTACAGGAGCCTGAAGACACACACTCAATGTTTTATGAACAGCCTCTTCCCTCCGCCGTGACGTTTCTGAATAGACAATGGAACCATGTACACTACCTTACTATTTTGTTCTTTCTTTTTTCCTCTTCTTTTACACTATTAATTTAATTTAATTTTTAATATATATTTCTTGTTGTAATATATAGTTTATTATTATGTATCGCTGCTGCAAAATAACAAATTTCATGACATGCCAGTGATATTAAAGGCCAGTTCAGATTCAGTTTCCTCTGCCAGATAACACACACACACCCCATCCAGTTGAAGGAAGACAAATTCTTTATCACGTTTTACTGAGACCACACTTGGAGAATTATGAACAGTTTTTGGCTCCTGACCTAAGAAAGGATGTGCTGGCTTTGGAAAGGCTCCAGAGGTGGTTCACGAGAATGATCCTGGGAACAGAAAGTTAATGAATGAGGAGTGTTTAGTAGCTCTAGGCCTATAGTTACTGGAGTTCTAAAGAATGAGGGGTGATCTCATTGAGACCTATCAAATATTGAAAGGCCTAGATAGAGTGGACATGGAGAGGATGGTTCCTATAGTGGAGAGTCCGGGGATAGATGGCACAATTTCTGGATAGAAAGTCAATGCTTCAGAACAGAGATGGAGAGGAATTTCATTAGCCAGCAGTGGCGATCATTGCCACAGATTACTGTGGAGACCACTTCATTTGATATGTTTGAAACAGAAGCTGACAGGTTCTTAATTAGTAAGGATGTCAAAGGTTATGGGGAGAAGGCAGGGAGATGGAGTTGAGAGGGATAGTAAATCAGCCATGATAAAATAGCAGAGCAGACTTGCTAGGTTTAATGGTCAAATTGTATTTCAATATCTTATGGTCTTATGAAAAGCAAAGAATCTTGGTGCCCAGGAAAGCAATTTGGATGTTCACTGTTGCTTTCTTAGCGCACAAGTCCCAAGCTGCTGGCCTTTGTAAGAGACAGTTGTTTAAACTGTATCCAGACTCCAACTACTCTCATTCTTCTAATCCTTTGGGTTTGGTAAATCTCAAGATATATGGAGATCTTACAACTGTAATTGTAAAATGTAAGAGCAGAATCAGGCCATTCAGCCCATCTGATCTGTTCTGCCATTCATTCCTGGTTGATCTTTTCCTACCTCATCGCTCCACCTTTTCTCCCTGTAACCATTAACTCTCTTACCAATGAAAAACCTATTGATCTCTGCCTTAAGTACACCCAATGATTTTGCCTCCATCCCCCTCTGTCATCAAATTCCACAAATCCACTGCCCTTTGGCTAACTACATTCCTCCTCATCTCATCTCTATAAGGGTGTCCATTTGTTCTGAGTCTGTGACCTCAGATCCTAGACACTCCCACTAATGGAAAAATCTATTTCACATCCACTCTATCCATGCCTTTCAGTATCCATAGTTTTCAATGAGAACTCTCCACTCACCCCATCTTTTTGAGCTCCATTGAGTAGAGAGGCAGGGTATGAAATACTTCTCATACATGAAGCCTTTCTTTCATTGGATTGTTCTTGTGAACCTCATCTTGTATTGACCTTAGGTCTCGATTCCAGCCAACAACTCCACCAGGAAGGAAGAGAGGTAATGACAGACCTTTTTTTCTCATCTAATTTCCCAGAAGAAACATTATTTCTGGCAGGGAAGGTTACCTCTATCAAGGAACAGAATTCATCAGGTGAGAATCAGTTCTACCGATTGCACGGTCACCTTGGTTCAGGGATCTGGAACAGTGAGAGAGAATTCCCCACACAGAGTTGTGGAGCTCATTTCCAGAATTAGCTCCTGAGCCACAGGCTATGGGATGTAATTTCAACATACAGTTGAAACACCAGCAAGGTATGGACTAGCAAGCCTGCTAATCGTGTCTAACCTGCTCTGGGAGTGTGTGACGGGACAGTGTAGAGGGAGTTTTACTGGATGTGTTATGGTGCTGCCCCATCCTGGGACTGGATGTCAGGACAGTGTTGAAGGAGTTTTACTCTGTCTAATCTGTACAGTCCCTGCTCTGGCAGTGTGTGATGGGTGAGTGAAGTGTCTAGAGGGAGCTTCACTTTGTATCTAACTTGTACTGTCCTTGCCATGGGGTGTGTGTGATGGGAAAATGTAGAGGGAGGCCCACATTGTGTCAGTCTCTGTCCTGGGATTCTGTGAAACCTTGATATTTTCATCAACTAGAAAAAACTTCCCCTCTTTCCAACTGAGGAACAAGTCTGACTCTGTCTCTGATTTCAAGGTAGAGCTTGGCTCCAGCCTCACCATCTTCCTCCTGTTCCTCAAAGACTGTCTCCATGGTCTCCACTGCTCAGCAACACCTAGGCAACAGGAGGAGCCAGCAGGCAAAACTGGTCTGATGTTGGGGTGATTGAGGGGAGACGGCAGGGAGGAGAGTAGCTGAGTGGAGCAATTCCATTCAAAGATGAACAGTGAGTCAGGGTTCTCCATATATCACAGGAGTCAATGATCAGCTTCTTAGCTGAACAATATATTAGTATACTTCAGTGTGTTTGATCTTCATCTCTGCAATGTGTCTCCATTGTAAATCACACCAAGGAAAGCCGGTGCAGGGGCGCTGATCAGGAGTGTCCCATCCCCAGGGATCTGTTCCTCGCTCACGTACATCAAAGTTCAAAGCTAAAAGTAAATTTATTGTCAAACTACAATACATACGTTATATGTTAACTTTTACTACCTTGAGAATTATTTTAGACATAGAGCACCACAGAACAGAAACAGTCCCTTCGGCCCATCTAGACCATGTTGAACTGTTGTTATTCCTGGTCCCATCAACCCACACCTGGACCATTGCCCTCCATACTCCTCCCATTCTTGGACATCCAAATTTCTCTTAAATTTCCTCTTTCTTGCAGGCATTTACAGGAAAAAACTAAATACAATAGAATTTAATGAAAAAGTGTGCATAAACAAAGACTGAGAAGCATCCAATGTGCTAAAGGATACAAACTGTGCAAATCAAACTAATACTGAGGTGGGATAGGGTGGGATGCTGCACTACCTATCTCACCCGATCACATACCCCAGTGGTTAATTGTGGGAGCGGTGATAGTGCTGGCAGGTGGAATGGGAGGGGGGGAGCCATCTCCTTCCACCACAGCCTGTGTTGAATGGCAGTGTTGACTCCCCCTGGGTGTGTGCTGTGTAACCCTTTGACAGCTCAATCCCACAAACAGGACCAGCCAATCCCTTGCGTCCTCAGGATGAAGCTTGGGGTTCAAACAGGCACTCGGTAGGGCTCAGAATGAGGCCACTCAGTCCATCATACCTGCCCCCCCTCAATCAGCCCCACTGCCCGTGCTCTTCGTCCCTCTTGCAAGCTTTAATTTCCTCTCCACCACTCCAATGCAGAGTGAATTCCTTATCATCACCATTATCCTGGAATCTTGCCAATGAGAAAGCTCACTGGCAGCATTTGGGAGGGTCTACAGCATGGTCACAGCCCTTTGGCCTAGCCTGTCTGTCCAAACCACCGCGCCCGCTCCACAAAGTACCCATGCACTCACCTCTAACCCTAATCCCATTTTATTCTCCAGACATTCCCAACAATTCTCCCTGCAGATTCTATCCCTCACCTGCACATCAGTAGCAAGATACGGCGGCCAATTCCCCACCATCTCTGCATCTCTGGGACGTGGAAGGAGTACAAGCAGGTAGGTGATAGGTGAGGCCACGTGAGGGGAAGGTAGGCACATGTAGGTGGGTGGGAGCAATAGGGAGTTGGGAGGTGATAGGTGGATGAGGTAAACTGAAGAAGAAGGAATCTGATAGGAGAGGACAGTGGTCCATGGAAGAAAGGGAAAGAGGAGAGGCACCAGAGGGAGCTGATAAGAGCTAAAATTATGTCACTGTGTCACACTGAGCCATCACCAGCACAACTTGCTTCTAAATTCTTCAACTCGAGACAGGGTTGGGTAAGTGAGGAAGGGTTGTAGGATGGAGTGGGGGTCGGGGGGGGTGGTTATGGGCTCACATTTTGGTGCAACATTCACTCACCACAGACTCGCCTCCAGCCCTTGTTCAGGCAGGTGACCAGACACCCCGGCGATCCGACCTCCTTGGCCTCTCTGCTCTCCACGTGTTCCATGTCCGTAAAGGATGGAGTGATTTGTCCCACTGCAGAAAATTCCCAGAGGAAACCAGTCCCAGGGGAAGGGGAGATCCTGTCCGATGAGCTCCCCCCACCCTGGCTGCTGGGAATAGGGGAGCTAAAACTCAGCCCACAGCCTCAGTGGAGTGTAGGACGTTGGATATACTCCAGTCTCGTCAAGTGCCAGTGTCTTTCTCCAGGAAATAAGTCTTGCCTTTGTTTCTAAGCTGAGATGAGATGAGAACACATTGGAGTAAAAGGTTTGCTTTTCAATTCAGCCCAGCACTGAGCGTTCTCATCCCCTGCAAGAGATCTATATATATCTGTGTGTTAGCAGGGCTGCCTGTGGCTGGTGACTGGCCCGAGATTCTATGTGAGAGACACGGGCGGCAGCTGCTCCTAGATACAGATAAACAGATGCGCGGGTCCGCTCCGGGCTTCCTGTTCAGGGAGACCTTTAGTCCTGACCCCACTTGCTTTCCTTGCGGTTCTCAAGTTAAAAATAAAGCTCAAATCAAAACCTTCAACAATTGACTCATTCATTGTAGGGCCGTTACCCGACATCGCCCAGATCTTCCATTTCCCCTCATTTAAACAGACGAGGACATTGGAGACAGAAATTTAGAACTCTGAGGGAGGCCCTTCAGCCCATCATCCGCTGTTCTGGCACTATTGTAGTTCCTCGTTTTCGAGATCTGAATGTCACTGGTAAGGGTTTCCAAACCCACGACCGATTACCAGCTAGATCAAGGACAGTGAAAGCAGAGCGGACACAGCAACCCATGAGTTGTCCTCCTAGCCACGGGCCAGGTTGGCCTGGAAATATGTCGGTGCTCCTTCACGCTCACCGGGTCCCTGGAACTCCTTCCCTCTCAATACTTTGGGTGGACCCACACCTCGAGGACTGCGTTGCTTCAAAGAGCACCACACTGCCACCTACATAAGGGCAGCTAGGGAGGGGCAATTAAATGCTGGCTCAGCCTGTGAAGCCCACATCCCTTGAATGAATGAAAGGGCCAGCATCTATTGCCCACTCCTTGTTGCCCTCAAGAAGGTGGGGAGCGAGCTGATGACCTGAGCGACAGCTGCCCTTCAGGTGAACGTGCCTCCATGGTGCTACTGGGGCTGGATTTCTGGGACCTGATGAGGATGAAGGAACGGCTGTGGATTTCCATGCCAGGGTGGCGAATGACTAGGAGGGGAAGTGTGCGGCCTGCTGTTCCCCTCTGCTGGCTTTGTGGAGGTTGCAGGTTTGGCAGGTGCTGAAGCAGGAGCCTGGGTATTTTTTGGACAGAGCACACTGCAGACTCTGTGTGCTGCTGGTGTGGAGGGGCTGAATGGTTAAGGCTATGGATTAAGGGTATTTCAAGTATCCATACCGACTGGAGAAAATCCAGGAATATCCTCCAAGCAATTAATTTAGGTGAATACGAGAAATACCATTGCATCGAAGGCTATACCCTAAGTGCTAGAAATGAGATTGGTTGAGATGTATACTAGATTTCCAGCATGGTCGGTGGGCTGAAGGGCCTGTTTCCATACTACTTGATTCTATAAAACCCAGTACTGAACATACATCTAATCCTTCAATCAGTGGAGGCCATCAACTCCCTTGAGAAACATTCTGCTTTAGTAATTCGATGACCTTCTGCTTCTCACTACCACACCTCCCAACTCAATAAAAATCAAAGCAGTGTAAAATACCTGAAGCTCAGCTCTTTGCCTCATTGTCACACTGGCACAGGTACTCTGGTCACCTTCTCACAGCGCCAGTGAAATGGTTCAGTCCTGACCCGATCACAGCCGAGGGCTGTAGACTCAACTGAGCTCCATCATGGGCACAGGCCTCCCCCACCACTGAGGTAATCTTCAAAAGGTGGAGCCTCAGCAAGGTGGCAGGCATCATTAAGGACTCTCATCACCTGGGACATACCCTCTTTGCACTACTACCATTGGCAAGGAGGTACAGGGGCCTGAAGATCCACATTCAATACTTTAGGAACAGATTCTTCCCCTTTGCCATCAGATTCCTGAATGGACACTGAACTCATAAACCCACCTCGCAATTCGACTTTTACACTATTTATTTACTTTTCTATTCCAACTAATAACAACTTTTTCTTATCTTGCACTGTACTGATGCCACATCACAACATATTTCACGATATATGTCAGTAACAATAAACCAGATTCTGATTCTAATCTTGACCTTGGATACTGTCTGTGTGGAGTTTGCACATTCCTTCTGTGACTATGTGGTTAGCCATGATTATGATAAGAGGCAGGGCAAGCTTGAGAGGCCGAGTAGCCTACTCCATTTCCTGTTTTCTTAAGTTCTTTTGTAAGTAATAGATTTGAGTTGAGAGGTATTATTAGCAGAAGAGAGTCTGATTAGCGGTTTTGCCTCTGGGTGGCTGTGTCTCCTATGCTTTTGCTGCCTTTGATCTAGCTGGGAGCAGTTGCGAGTTTGCAAGCCCTAAGGAATGACATTCAGATCTTGAAAACAAGGAAATACAATAGAGCCAGAACAGGGGGTGATGGGCTGAATGGTCTCCCTCAGACTTCTAAATTGCTACCTTCAATATCTTCTTCTGTTTAAATGAGGGGAAGTGGAAAATCTGGGTGATGTCAGGGAGCTGCCCTGCAATGAATGAGTTTATTGTGGGTCTCAATTTGAGCCTTATTTTTAACTTGAGAACTGCAAGGAAAGTCAGGACGAAAGATCTCCCTGAACAGGAATTCCAGAGCAGTCCAGTGCACGTGTTCATCTTTATCCTCTTCCCACTAGGTTCCAATATTCGTACAGTAATACATCCAAGACAGAAACGGGCCTTTCGGCCCAAGTCAGTCATGCTGATCAAGATGCCCACCTGAGCAGGTCTTGTTTACCTGTGTTTTGCCATATACCTCGAAAGCTTTCCTATCCATGCACCTGTCCAAACACTTTTATCAAATGCTATGAAGGACCCACTTCTGCCATTCTGTGGCAGCTCATTCCACCTGTTCACTGGCCAAACCGAGCTCCACTTTTCCCTTCCAGTTGCAGCTCATTGACCGTTTTACCCTCTTTGCAGGTGCAGCCTATCTGACTCGTGGCAACAGCAGTTTGCGTATTCACATCACACTTCCACTGTCTTTAGTATTTCGCTTTGGTAAGTAAGATCCTGTGTCTATGAGATGCCTGCAGGTGCAGAGAAACTGGACTTCGCCTCTTGAGTTGTTAAAGAAAAAAAACAAAGGTTCCTTTGTTCAGCAACACTTTCACAAGGAAAGTACATCCTTGACGCACTTTGCAGACAATTATCTCTGAAACTGTTACCCTGTCGGAAAGGTCAGAAGACAATCTTCTTCAATTGGCAAAGTGATTTGATAAAATATCTTTCACTCTCTATCTCTTTCGATTACTGTGTACCTATCCCTTTCCCTCTTCCTCTTCCTATCTGTCTCCCTCTCCCCTCTATCTCTCTTCCTCACTGTCCTTCACTTCCCCAACTCCCCGATCTCCCCCTCTCCTCTCTTCTCTCCCTCTCTCTTACAATTACCTCTCCCTCAAAGTCCAAAGTAAATTAATTATCAAAGTACATATATGTCACTATATACAACCTTGAGATTCATTTTCTTACAGGCGGGCTTACTCAGTATATCTAAGAAACATAATAGAATTTGGGGCAACACAGTAGTGTAGGGGTTAGCGCAATGCTTTACAGTACCAGCAAACTGGGTTCAATATCCGCCGCTGCCTGGAAGGAGCTTGTACATTGTCCCTGTGACTGCGTGAGTTTCCTCTGGGTGCTCTGGTATCTCCCACAGTCCAAAGAGGGGCAGTAACTGTTCTTGAACCTGTTGGCGTGGGATCTGAGGCTCCCAGACCTTCTTCCTGATGGCAGCAATGAGTAGAGACCATGACCTGGCTGGTGGGGGTCCTCGATAATGTCTGCTGCTTTCCTGAAAGTACTCGGTGTAGATATGCTCCATGGTGTGGAAAGCTTTAGTTATGATGGAGTGGACCATATCCACTACTCTTTGCCAGATTACATTGGCGTTTCCATACCAGGCCATGATGCGACCAGTCAGTTATACACCCCACCTCACAGTTATGAAAGTTTGTCAAAGTTTTAGATGTCATGCCAAATCTTTGCAAATGTCTAAGTAAGTAAAGGCTCTGCCATGCTTTCTTATAATGGCACTTAAGTGCTGGGCCCAGGAGGAATTATCTGAAATTATAACACCAAGGCATTTAAAGTTACTGACTCTCTGCACCTCTGATCCCCCGATGTGGACTGGATCATGAATCTCCATTTGCCTCTTCCTGAAGTCAATAATCAGATCCTTGGAATTGGAGATATTGAGTGAGAGAATGTTGTTGTAGCATCACTCAACCAGAATTTCAATCTCCCTCCAATATGCTGACTCATCACCTCCCTTGATCTGGCTAATGACAGTGGCGTCATCAACAAACTTAAGTATGGTATTCGAGCTGTGTTTAGCTTCACAGTCATAAGTATAAAGCAAATAGAGCAGGGGGATAAACCTGCAGCCATGTAGAAACATAGAAAGCCTACAGCACAATACAGGCCCTTCGGCCCACAAAGCTGTGCCGAACATGTACTTATTTTAGAAATTACCTAGGGTTACCCATAGCCCTCTATTTTTCTAAGCTCCATGCACCTATCTAGGAGTCTCTTAAAAGACCCTATTGTATCTGCCTCCACCACCGTTGCCGGCAGCCCATTCCATGCACTCACCACTCTCTGCCCCTGACATCCCCTCTGTATCTACTTCCAAGCACCTTAAAACTGTGCCCTCTCGTGGTAGCCATTTCAGCCCTGGGAAAACGCCAGACATTCATTGCCTCTCATTATCTTATGCACCTTGTGGTTCATCTCTCTCTCTCTCTCTCTCTCTTCCTGTTACCCTTTCCATCCTTCACTCTCCCTGTCTCTCTCCTCTCCCACCCTTGCCCTTCCCCTCCACCTCTCCTTCTCATTCCCCTTTGCCTCTCCCTTTCCCACTCTCTCCATGTCCTCCTCCCTTCTGATTCCATCCTCACATCTCACCCATGGATTGACCACACCTCATCTTCTTCCATCTGCCCTTAGATTCCCTTTTTTAATGTTTCCCATTCTCACCTCCTTTACCTATCAGGTTCCAGCAATGGTAGTCCTTGTTCCTGCTTATCAGCTTCCAGCAGCCAGCACCAACCTTTCTAAGGCAAGGACATGTTCAGCACAGCTTTGTGGGCCAAAGGGCCTGTATTGTGCTGTAGATTTTCTGTGTTTCTCTTATCCCCCACCACCAGAAATGAAATTGGAATATCGGAATAGGAATTAATCTATTTTTGCTCCATGTACTAAGATACAGTGAACAGATCAATTCATTACACAGTGCATTGAGGTAGAGAAAGGTAAAGCAATAACTGACTGGTGAACAAAGTTTAACAGCCACCGAGAACATGCATTGAAGGCAGACAATAATGTACAAGACTATATTGAAGTAGTCTGTGATGGCAAGAGTCTAACTTATCATGGTAGGGACCATTGAATAGTCTTAGAACAGCATGATGGAAGGCACCTTTACCCACCTCACTCCACCTGCCCATTTTGTACCTTGTGTAACACATTGAGAAACCTGAGGGCTGTCCTCAGGTTCACAACTCCACTCCTCCCCCTCCCCCGGCTCAATCTGCCTTTCATTCTTCACCCCTCTTCAGTCTATCAGTCTCCCATCTGGCCTTGACAACAGTCCTCCCTCTCTCCAGGTTATACTAGCTATCTTCCCCCTCCATTCTGATACAAGGGGTTGAACTAAAGCATTGGCCATTCCTCTCCTTCCACAGATGCTGCCTGATACTCCAAAAGTTTGTTTGTAGCCCCAGATCCCATTGCCTGCACTCCCTTCAGTCACAACGACACTGCCAATAGGCAGCATTTTGTGTGTGTGTGTGATTCTCAGTATTATTATTATTTTTTAAATTTTCACTATTTGTCTTCTTTTGCACTTTAGCTTCTTGTTAGTCTTTGCTGCTGTAGAGTTTTTTTTTTATAAATTCCACTGCATTTCTTTATTGTCTCTGTAACTGCCTGCAAGAAAATGAATCTCAAGCTAATATATGGAGCCACGTAGGTCAAAATAATAGATTTACTTTAACTTTGACTTTTGAAATTGGTACAAGTGGGAAATTTTGGACAACAATCGGGAGAGCCAGTGGGGGAATGCTGCCTAAGGGAGGAGCACTTCCAATTTCCCTCTCTCTGTGTTAAACTGCACTTTGGGATTGACTGTCAATACATCAATGTTCTTTATAGAACCATAGAACACTACAGCACAGTACAGGCCCTTCAGCCCTCCATGTTGTGCCGACCCATATAATCCTTAAAAAAAAGTACTAAACCCACACTACCCCATAACCCTCCATTTTTCTTTCATCCTGTCCAAGAGGCTCTTAAATACCCCTAATGTTTTAGCCTCCACCACCATCCCTGGCAAGTCATTCCAGGCACTCACAACCCTCTGTGTAAAAAAACTTACCCCTGATGTCTCCCTTAAACTTCCCTCCCTTAATTTTGTACATATGCCCTCTGGTGTTTGCTATTGGTGCCCTGGGAGACAAGTACTGACTATCCACCCTATCTATGCCTCTCATAATCTTGTAGACCTCTATCAAGTCCCCTCTCATTCTTCTACACTCCAAAGAGAAAAGTCCCAGCTCTGCTAACCTTGCTTCATATCACTTGTTCTCCAAACCAGACAACATCCTGGTAAATCTCCTCTGCACCCTCTCTATAGCTTCCACATCCTTCCTATAATGAGGTGACCAGAATTGAACAAAATACTCTAAGTGTGGTCTCACCAGAGATTTGTAGAGTTGCAACATGACCTCTCTACTCTTGAACTCAATCCCCCTGTTAATAAAGCCTAGC
Source organism: Hypanus sabinus (assembly GCF_030144855.1). Lineage (NCBI taxonomy): Eukaryota > Metazoa > Chordata > Chondrichthyes > Myliobatiformes > Dasyatidae > Hypanus > Hypanus sabinus. The sequence continues at coordinate 158,833,580 of NC_082710.1, forward strand.
ATCCCATAGGCCTTCTTAACTACCCTATCAATCTGTGCAGCGACCTTGAGGGATGTATGGATTTGAACCCCAATGTCCCTTTGTTCATCCACACTCTTAAGTAACTGAGCATTAATCCTGTACTCAGTCTTCTGGTTTGTCCTTCCAAAATGCATCACCTCACACTTGTATGGATTGAACTCCATCTGCTATTTTTCTGCCCAAATCTGTAGCCTGCCTATCTCCTCTTATAACCTTCGACAACATACAGCTCCATCCACAACTCCTCCAATCTTTGTGTCATCCGCAAACTTACTCACCCATCCTTCCACCTCTACATCCAGGTCGTTTATAAAAATCACAAATAGCAGGGGTCTCAGGACAGATCCCTGTGGCACTCCATTAGTCACCGATCTCCAAGCAGAATACTTTCCTTCCACAACTACCTTCTGCTTTCTTCCTTTAAGCCAATGTTTTATCCAAACAGCCAAGGTTCCACTTAACGCATGCCTCATGACTTTCTGGATGAGTCTCTCATGAGGGACCTTGTCAGATGCTTTGCTAAGGTCCAAGTAGACCACATCCACTGCCCTACCCTCATCAACTTCTTTTGTTACCTCTTCAGAAAACTCAATCAGGCTCATGAGGGACGATCTTCCCTTCACAAAGCCATGTTGACCATCCATGTTGACTGTACTTCTCCAAATGCTCGTAGATCCTATCCTTAAGAATCCTTTCCAGTAGTTTGCATACCACTGATGTAAGACTCATCGGTCTATAGTTCCCAGGTTTCTGCCTATTACCTTTTTTAAACAAGGGAACTACATTTGCCATTCTCCAGTCCTCTAGCAGTTCCCCTGCAGCCAAAGAGGATTCAGAGATCATAGCTAATGCTCCTGCAATCTCTTCTCTCAATTCCCACAACAACCTGAGGTGTATCATATCCAGCCCTGGGGATTTATCAATCTTAATGTTTTTAAGAAGATCCAGCACTTCTTCTTTCTTAATCTCCACATTGTCCAGCACACAGGCCCGCTCTACTTCGACCTCACCCTGATCAAGATCCTATTCAATTGTGAATACTGAAGCAAAGTATTAATTTAGGACCTCCCCAACCTCCTCCGCCTCCATGCACATGTTGCCCTTTTTATCCTTTAGCGGTCCCACCTTCATTCTTGCCATCCTCCTATTCTTCACATATGCATAGAACGCCTTGGATTTCTCCTTAATCCTACATGCCAAGGCCTTCTCATGCCCCCTTCAAGCTCTCCTAAGTCCTTTCTTTAGCTCCTTCCTGACTACCTTATATTTCTCATAAGCCCCTCCTACTTCCTGCTTCTTATATCTAACATATGCTTCCTTTTTCCTCTTGACGAGTTGCCTCACATGTTTCATCAGCCACGGTTCCCTTTTCCTACCATTTTTTCCTTGCCTCAGTGGGACAAACCTATCCTGAACCCAGCTCAAGTGGTCCCTAAACTTCTCCCACATTACTTCTGTGCTTTCCCCTTTGAACATCTGTTTTCAATTTACTCTCGCTAGTTCCTGCCTCATCCCTTCAAAGTTAGCCCTTCCCCAGTTAAGCACTTTAACATTTTGTCTGATTTTATCCCTTTCCATAGCTATGCTGAAGCAAAGGGAGTTGTGGTCACTCTCACCAAAATGCTCCCCAACCAAGAGGTCTGTCACCTGACCAGGTTCATCACCCAGAACTAGATCCTCTCCTCTTGTCAGCCGGTCCACATACTGTGTCAGGAATCCTTCTTGAACACACCTGCCAAATTCAGCCCCATCTATCCCCCTCACACTCAGGAGGTGCCAGTCAATTTGAGGGAAGTTGAAATCACCCATAACTACTACCCTGTATTTCCTGCACCATTCTAAAATCTGCCTGCTTATCTGCTCCTCGGTGTCCCGAGGGCTATTTGGGGGCCTATAGATTACTCCCAGCACAGTGATTGATCCCTTCCTATTTCTGACTTCCACACAGACTGACTCCGTGGACACTCCTTCTGCAGCGTCCTCCCTTTCTTTAGCCGTGATACTATCCCTGTCCAGCAATGCCACTGCCCCCCCCTTTTCTACCTCCCATCCTATTCCTTTTAAAACACCTGAATCCCGGGACCTGCATCATCCAATCCTGCCCTTCCTCCACCCAAGTTTCAGTAATGGCCACAACATCGTAGTTCCACGTATTAATCCATGCTCTAAGTTCATCCTCCTTGTTCCTAATACTCCTAGCATTGAAATAAACACATTTTAACCCCTCTAACTGGCTACAATCATGTTCTGTCCCCTGTCTGTCCTTCCTCATCAACTCCGAACTCTTAGCATCTTGCCCTTGTCCTTCTACCTTAATCCCTGCACTCACATTCTGATTCCCACCACCCTGCCAAACTGTTTAAACCCTCCCCAACAGCTCTATCAAAACTGCCTGCCAGGATATTGGTCCCCCTGGAATTCAAGTGCAACCCGTCCTTTTTCTACAGGTCACACCCACCCCAAAAGAGGTCCCAATGATCCAGAAATCTGAATCCCTGCCCCCTGCTCCAATTCCTCAGCCATGCATTTATCCTCCACCTCATTCTATTCCTATTCTCACTGTCGCGTGGTAATCCTGAGATTACTATCGTTGAGGTCCTGCTTTTCAACTTCCTTCCTAACTCCCTGTAGTCTTCTTTCAGGACCTCTTCCCTTTTCCTACCTATATCATTGGTACCAATATGTACCGCGACCTCTGGCTGTTCTCCCTCCCACTGCAGGATATCTTGGACGTGATCAGAAACATCCTGGCACCTGGGAGGCAAAATACCATCTGAGTTTCTTTCTTGCATCCACAGATCCGCCTGTCTGAACCCCTGACTATAGAGTCCCCTATCACTACTGCCTTCCTCTTCCTTTCCCTACCCTTCTGAGCCACAGGGTCAGACTCTGTGCCAGAGGCATGGCCACTGTCACTCCCCCCAGGTAGGCTGTCTCCCCCAGCAGTACTCAAACAAGAGTACTTATTGTCAAGGGGTACAGCCACAGGGGTAGAAGAGTTATAGAATAAGTTACAGAAGAGTTCAAAGTTCAAATTAATTTGAAGGAACATATCAAAATACAAGTATGTCACCACATATGAGCTTCATTTTTTTGCAGGCATAATAAATGTATAGAATATTAAGTATAACAGAATCAATGAAAGATTGCACCATCTTAGGGGTTCAACTAGTGTGCAAAAGACAACCAACTGTGCAAGCACACGAAGAAGTGATAATAAGAAGAAATAAATAAGCAGTAAATATTGAGAATATGAGATGAAGAGTTCTTGAAAGTGAGTCCATTGGTAATGGAAATATTTCAATGACGATGCAAAGTGAAGTTGTTCAGGAACCTGATGGTTGAGGGGTAATATCTGTTCCTGGACCTGGTGCTGTGAGTCGTGAGGCTGCTGTACCTTCTTGCTGATGGCGGAAGTGAGAAGAGAGCATGTACTGAGTGGTGGGGTCCCTGATGATGCCTTCCTGCGACAACGTTTCACGTAGATGTACTCAGTGTTGGGACGGGCTTCACCATGATGGACTGGACTGTATCTACAATTTTTTTGTAGGACTTTCCATTCAAGGGCATTGAGATTTCAATGCCAGGCTGTGATGCAGCTAGTCCATATACTCTCCACTACACATCTATAGAGGTTTGTCAGAGTTTTAGATGTCATGCCGAATCTTCACAAACTCCCAAGGAAGGAAGGCACAGCCATGTTTTCTTCATAATTGCACTTACATGTTGATAATCCTCAAGGAATTTTAAGATGCTGACCCTTTCCATCTCTGATCTTCCAATGATGACTGGTTCATGGGCCATTTGCTTCTGAAGTCAATCATCAGCTCTTTGGTCTTGATGACATTGAATGAGAGGTTATTGTTGTGGTCCTCTCAGCTAGATTTTCAATCTCTCTCCTATATGCTAATTCATCACCACCTTTGATTTGGCCTTTGACAGTGGTGTCTTCAGCAAATATTGCTTTGGAGCTGCGCTTAGCCACACAGTCATTAGTGTATGGCGAATAGAGTGGGAAGGCTGAGCACACACTTGTGCTGATGGAGATCATGGAGGAGATGTTGTTTCCAATCCAAACTGACTGATGTCTGCAAGTGAGGAAATTTAGGATCCAATTGCATAAGGAGGTATTGAGGCCAAGGTCTAAGAGCTTATTGATTAGTTTTGAGGGGATGATGGTGAGCTGAAGTTGATAAGAGCAGCTTGATGGGGGCATTTTTACTGTTCAAATGTTCCAAGGTTGAGTGAAGAGCCAATGAGGTGGCATCTGTTGTCAACCTGTGCCTCGGGTGGGTAAACTGGAGAGGATCCAAGTTGCTCCTCAGGCAGGATTTGATATGTTTCATCACCATCATCTCAAAACACTTCATCACTGTGGATGTAAATGCTCCTGGATGATAGTCATTGAGGTTCTTCTTGGTAAAATTGAAGCCTGCTTGAAGCAGGTGGGTACCTCAGACTGCCGAAGCCAGAGTTTCAAGATCAGAGTGAACACTCCAGACAGCTGATCAGCAGAGGTCATTAATACTTGGCCAGGTGCCCTGTCTGAGCCAAATGCTTTTTCTGGATTCACCCTCCTGAAGGCTGCTCACACGTCTGCCACGTCTGTGACTGAAATCACAGGATCATCATGGGCAGTGGGAGCCCGTGAAGGTCTCTCCATGCTTTACTGGTCAAAATGAGCACAGAAGGCATTGAACCCACCTGGAAGCGAAGCCCTGCTGTCACCAATGTTGCTTGATTTCACTTTATAAGAGGTGACACTATTAAACCCTGCCACAGCTGTCGAGCATTCTTTGTTGAGTCAAATTTAGTCTGGAATTCCCACTTTGCATGTGAAATAGTTTCCTGGAGATCGCACCTGGACTTCTTATAACGTTCTTGGTCACCAGACACGAATGTCTCTAATCTGGCTCTCAGCAGATTGCTGATCTCATGGTTCATCCAGGGCTTCTGATCAGGGAAGATGTTGAATGATTTTTTGGGGACACTCTACAACTGTTTTAATAAACTCCATTATAAACATGGTGCGCAACCCAGCACATCTGTAGTTGTGAACTTCCCATGATTCAGTACATTTACAGGAATAGGTGTGTAAAAATAGCCCGTAGGATCATTGGGGACCCAAGCCATCCCAACCACGATCTATTCCAGCTGCTACCATCTGGGAAGTGGTACCACAGCATAAAAGCCAGGACCAGTAGGCTCCGGGACAGCTTCTTGCACCAGACCATCAGACTGATGAACTCATGCTGACTTCAGAGCACTCTATATTACATTTACTGTTCTATTTATTAAAAATTATTATAAATTACTATGACCGCTCGTTGCACATTGAGATGGAGACATAACATAAAGATTTTTACTCCTCATGTATGTGAAGGATGTAAGAAATAAAGTCAATTCCATTCAATTCAGATCCACAGATTAGTCTTTGAACATGGCCCAGTGCATTGACACAAAGCAATCCTGTAGCCGCTCTTCTGCCTTCCGTGGCCACCTCTGGAGCTTTGCTGTTTAGCCTCTGCTAGGAGAAGGACAGGCAAGTGACCCGATTTACTGAAATGCGGTCTGGGCATGGAAGGTTGGCATTCCTTACCTTAGTATAAAGGTGGTCTGGTGTGTTGGACCTCTGCTGCAACAGGTTATATGCTGTAACATCGGCATATAGCACATCCATGAATACATCTCGCCTCTCGGACTTGTCTACATGCAAGGCCAGGGTTACATGCTTCAAAGGCGAGGTACTGCTATATCTTTCCCCTTGCATCAAACTCTGGGTTCAGTCACATCGACTAAATACAGTCCACATGGGAATGAGCTCATGAGTGCCCAAAATCAAAAGGGCAGATTGCACAAACCAATGCAATGCAGTAAGAAAAAATGTCACTGGCATCACTGACAATCTCTCCCGTTAACTTCATGTAACCCTCAAGCTGTAAAATAACTGGTGGATGAAACTAGAGAGGAATGAAAACGTAACCATGTTCTTCAAATCTCAGCAGATTTCTATGCTGTGGGTGTTGGTTGGTGCATCTGTCTAGGAGTGTCCTGAATATATACTTGGGTGGCTCTTGGTGCCTGTGCGCTTGGGTGTCTCTGTCTAGGGGTTGTCTGTTATCTGTGAGTGTCACTTCAAGTTTAGGAAACTAAAATCAGACTGGGTACTTGTGGAATATAAAGGTAGCAGGAAGATGCTCAAGCAGATGATTAGAAAGATCAAACAGGGCGAGCAGGATCAAGAAGAATTCCAAAGCATTTCATGCATTATAAGGAAATACCATATGTAAGGAGAGGGTGGGTCCACTCCAGGAAGGAATTTGTCTTTGGAATCAAGTAGCTGAGGTACTAAAGGAGCAATGAATTTACACCAATATTTACGAAGAAGAAATATTTGAATACTAGTGAAAACAGAGTGGGGATTTTTCATGTGATGGAACAATTTGAGATTAAAGAGGAAGTAGCACTGGTTGTTCTGAGTGGCTTTAAGGTAGATATATCCCTAGGGTCTGATGGAATATATTCCGGAATATTGAAAGTAGCGAGTGAGAAGATTGCAGTGGCTTTGATGAGAAACTTTGTGTCCTCACTAGCAGCAGGCAAGGTCGCAGAGAACTGGAGAGTTGCTATAGTTGTGTCTTTGTTCAAGAAGGGAGGGACATAGGAGTAACCCAGTGAGCCTCACAGAATAACAGGGAAGCTGCTGCAGAAGATATAGACATGGCAGTCAGCGTGGCCTTGTGTAGGATAGGTCATGCCTCATAATCTTGATTAAGATTTTTGAGGAGGTGACAAAAGCAATTCAAGATGGAAAGACAAATTAGCAAATGCTTTACTAAAGTCCATGTAGGTAATGCCCACTGGCTTTCCATCATGCAAAGGTTAATTCAGAAGATAAAGATGCATGAGATCCAAGGCGAATTGAAAGTTTGGTTTGGGAACTGGATTACCCATAGAAGACAGAGAGTAAGGGTGGAACGTTATTACTCTGACTGGGGAGGTCCTTGACCCGTCGTGTTCTGCGAGGATTGGTGCTGGGACCTCTGTTATTTGTGATGTACACTCAGTATCCACTTTATTGGCTAACTTCTGTAGCTAATAAAGTAGCCACTGAGTGTTTGTTTGTGGTCTTCTGCAGATCTGGTCCATCCACTTTAAGGTTCAACATGTTGTGCAAGATTCTGTTCAGCATACCACTGTTGTGACACATGACTATTTGAGTTACTGTTGCCTTATTGAATCATTCCGGCCATTCTCCTCTGATCTTCCTCATTCACAAGGTGTTTTCATTTTTGCCCACTGAACTGCCGCTCACTGTGTATTTTTTTGTTTCTTTGCACCATTCTCTGCAAACTCTAAAGACTGTTGTGCATGAAAATCTCAGGATATCATAAGTTTCTGAGATACTCAGATCACCCTGTCTGGCACCAACAATCATTCCATGGTCAATTGGAAATTTGCATTAACGAGCATATGTCCCCAATAAAGTGGACACTGACTGTGTGTATTATTGTTCATCATTACAGCTCAATACTCCACAACTGGGGCTCGATTTTGACCTTCTGTTCCCCTGCGACTGTTGTGCATGAAAACCCAGGATATCAGCAGTTACTGAGATACTCAAGTTACCCCATCTGCCACCAACAATCGTTCCTCAGTCAAAGTCACTTAGATCACATTTCTTCCCCATTCTGATGTTTACTCTGAACAACTTGACCGTGGCTGCATGCTTTTTGTGCATTGTTGCTGCAACATACTGACTGATTAGATATTTGCATTAACAGGCCAGTGTGCGGGTGTTCCTAATAGTGAGATCATGGAGTGGACATCGATCGTTTGGATGAAAATGTAGATGGGTGGATTAACAGGTTTGCAGGAGAATCTAAGATTGGTAGATCTGTGGTCTGTGTAAGGACTATCAAACAATACAGCGGTATAAAGACGAGTTTACAAATATGGGCAGAGAAGTGGCAGATAACATTTAATACAGGCAAGTATCAGGTGCTGCACTTTGGGAGGTCAGATGAAAGCAGAAAGTACACAGTTAAATGTACAGCTAAAGGGCCCTTAAATACATTGAGTTACAGAGGGATCATGGGGTCCAGGTCCATAGTTCACTGAAAATGGCCATGTATGTGGATCAGGTGGGAAAGAAGACACATGCCTAGCTTGCCTACATTGATTGGATGGTGGAGTACAAGAGGTATAAAAGTAAGGAAGTCATACTGAGGCTATATAAAACTTTAGTCACACTACAGAGGGTATTGCGTGCAAGTCTAGTTGTCCTATTAAAGGAAGGATGTGCAGACTTTGGAAAGGATGCAGGAAATGTTTCCCTGGATTAGAGATAAGCTATATGGAAAGGTTGGATAAACAGGAGCATGCACAGAGGCTGAGGGAATACCTGATAAAGGTTTTTAACATGGTTGGAGGAATGCATAGTGTAGACAGTCAAAATATTTTCTCCAGGGTAGAAATGTCAAAACCCAGAGTGCAGGCTTTTAAGGAGGTGGGGACTAAGGGTGGGGACCACAAGTTTAAAACTTTATGTGGGCAAGTTCTTTCTCTCAGAGAGTTGCGATTGCCTGAAATGGGTTTTCAGGGGAAGTGGTGAAAGCAGATAGTTTGGTGGAGTTTGAGGAGTTTAGATAGACATGAGGGGATTGGAGGGATGAGGATGATACATAGCAGGAGGATATTTAGTATAAATTGTTAGAACATTCTGGACTGAATGTTCTGTCAGGAGCTATACTGTTCGAAGTTCCAAAAGCAGAAAATGCTCCTTCACACAGGTGCCTCCCGACTTGCTGAGTCTTTCCAGCACTTCCGGTGATATATTTTTGTTACGCTTTCAGCAGCGTTCTTCACAACAGGTTACAGCCATTTCACTTTCCCTTTGATAAGGAAGCTGCGGTACAGTGGAGCCCACACTACATCAGACTGGGGAGGATATCAAACAAGCCCTGGTCATTCCCCAGCCGACACTCATAACTTGTCACTCGTGCAGCCAATCACTCTGTTATTTCCTATTTTACTTTTCCAGTCTCACCACAGTTTTTCTCCATCTGGTGTTGTTTTCCACCATTTAACTCCTGAATCTCATTGCCTTGGCAACCGTTCTCTCAGCACAAGATGTATCTCGACCTGTTAACCCTCTGTTTCCTTCCTTGATCTGGAACACAACTCTGTCCGTTCAAGTCCACTCATTGCTGTGCTCAAATGCACTGTAGGAACCGCCTACCGTGAACACTCAGGAGCATTTAGATTGTGGCTGTATCACTGTGGAGAATCTCTGGATTGCAGACTGCATCACTGCAGAGAACTGCTGTGGAGAATCAGTGGAGAGATTGTTGAATTACAGAGGCTATCACTTCAGAGAATCACAGGATTACAAAATGCATCACTACAAGAAATCACTGAATTACTGTGAAGAATCACTGGACTGCATACTATATCACTGTGAAGCATCACTGGATTGCATACTATATACTGCGAGAGATCACTGAATTGCATATTGCATCACTGCAAGGAATCACTGGATTTTTTATTGAATCACTATGAGGGACCACTACATCACATATTGAATTACTGTGAGGGATCACTGCATTGCACACTGCACCACTGTAGGGGATTACTGGATCCCACACTGTACGTTAAACTTTAGAAGATATCTTACCACCTCCTTCTTGACCAAGAACTTAGTTGACTGTTTCATACCTACTTGCTCATAGTCAAAATGATAATTTTGAAGTGAAAAGCTTTGCAATGGGTCTGCATAAATGCATATCCATATACATCTGTATAGTTGAATGACAATTAAACTTGAACTTGGAGTCATGACCAACAATAGCCCTTAGATAATGCCAGATTAGAAAGAAAGGAGATAACTTCATTACTTCAAAAGTACATACGAGAATACAGAAGAACAGAAGGGATTAGATATGCCGTTTACATTGAAAGAGGTCGAAGAAACCCTAGGATCACTTCAAAGTAATAAATCTCCAGGAGAAGATGGTTTTCCGCCTGAATTTTATAAAAAGTTTAAAAATTTATTAATTCCTCCTTTTATGGAGTTAATACATCAAGCGGAAAGAACGCATAAACTTCCAGAATCTTTTTCGACAGCTATTCTAATAGTATTGCCAAAAAAAGATAGAGATCTTTTAAAGCCAGCATCATATAGACCTATTTCTTTATTAAACACTGATTATAAAATAATAGCAAAAATCTTATCTAACAGATTATCTAAATACTTACCAAAATTTGTACATATGGATCAAACAGGATTTATTAAAAACAGACAATCGGCAGATAATGTAACTCGGTTATTTAGTATAATTCATTTAGCGCAAAAGAGGGAAGAAATGAGCGTGGCAGTTGCTTTAGATGCAGAAAAAGCATTTGATAGATTGGAATGGGATTTTTTATTTAAGGTATTGGAAAAATATGGATTAGGAGTATCTTTTATAAAATGGATTAAAACCTTAAATACTAATCCCAAAGCTAAAGTAGTGACAAATGGTCAAATTTCAACACCATTTCAGTTAACAAGGTCAACTAGGCAAGGTTGTCCATTATCACCTGTTTTATCTGTGTTGGCGATAGAGCCATTAGCTGAATTAATTAGAATGGACCCAGATATTAAGGGTTTTAGAGTTAATCAGGAAGAATACAAGATTAACTTATTTGCTGATGATGTTCTGCTTTATCTAAAAAACCCATTACACTTGCTGCGTAAATTATCCTATAGATTAGAAGAATGTGGGAAAATATCAGGTTATAAAATAAATTGGGATAAAAGTGAAATTTTACCTCTTACTAAAGGAGATTATAGTCAATGTCGATTAATAACCCAATTTAGATGGCCGGCAAATGGTATAAAATATTTAGATATAAGAGTTGATAATGATATAAAGAATTTATATAAATTAAATTACTTACCACTATTGAAAAAAATTCAAGAAGATCTTGATAAATGGATGGTATTACCAATAACATTAGTAGGTAGAGTAAATATTATAAAAATGAATATATTTCCTAGATTACAATACTTATTTCAATCATTACCAATACAAATACCCCAGAAGTTTTTTCAAGAGTTAAATAAATATGTGAGGAAGATTCTTTGGAAAGGTAAGATGTCAAGAATATCGTTGGAAAAATTGACATGGAAATTTGATCTAGGAGGGTTACAACTTCCAAATTTTAAGAATTATTATAAAGCAAATCAACTTAGATTTATTGCATCTTTTTTTGAGAAAGACAAACTGGCATGGATTAGAATAGAACTAGATAAAATAGGAGAAAATATACCAGAAGATTTTATATATAAATGGGAACCTAAATGGATACGGGAAAAGAAAGAATCTCCTATATTAAAACATTTGATTGACTTATGGAATAAGATAAATGTTGACGATGAGATAAAGAAATCCTTATTAGCAAAGAGATCTTTAATTCAAAATAGACTTATTCCTTTTACAATGGTAATCAACTTTTATATAATTGGTTTCAAAAAGGGATTAGACATATAGGTGATTGTTTTGAAGGAGGTATATTAATGTCATTTGATCAATTAAAGAATAAATATAAAGTATCAAACAACACTTTTTTGTTACTTTCAACTAAGGGCTTATTTAAGAGAAAAATTAGGTCAAACAATGTTATTGCTGAAATCTAATGAAATAGAAATTTTAATTCATAAAGGAAAGATTAAAAAATTCATTTCTTGTATGTATAATTTGATTCAAAAACAGGCAATTAAACAAGGAGTCCATAAGTCAAGACAAAAATGGGAAAGTGACTTGAATATTAAAATTGAAGAAAAAAATTGGTCAAGACTATGTCTTGAGAGAATGACAAATACAATAAATGTATGGTTAAGATTAGTGCAATATAATTTTTTACATCAATTATATATTACACCACAAAAAGTAAATAAATTAAACCCAAATTTATCCGATCAATGTTTCCGATGTAACCAAGAAATTGGTACTTTTTTACATTCTACTTGGTCTTGTTCTAAAATTCAACCTTTTTGGACAAATTTAAGAGTTTTATTGCAACAAATTATTGGAATACAACTTCCACATAATCCGATATTATTTTTACTAGGTGATATTGAAGGGATAAAACCGATACCCAAATTGAATAAATATCAGAAAGAATTTATAAAAATTGCATTGACAGTAGCCAAAAAGGCTATTGCAGTTACTTGGAAATCGGATACAGATTCAAGTATAGATCGTTGGAAGAAAGAAATTTATAGCTGTATTCCACTTGAAAAAATTACTTATAATTTAAGAGATAAATATAAAACATTTTTGAAAATTTGGCACCCTTATTTTACAAAAGACAGAATTAAACATATAGGTGCTCTGAAGATGAAATAATTGGTTATTTGGGGAAAGAAATAAATATATATACTAAAGTTATTATGAACTCCATGGAGCATGTGGGGATCTTCCAATATCCAGGCATTCTTTCTTTCTTTTTTTTCTTTCTTTCTTTCTCTTTTTTTTTCTATAGGGATGCTAGGGGGGAGGGGTTAAGGGAGGGGGATGGGTAATATACATTTTTTTCCATACTTTTATTTTGTAACTACTTGAAATACAATTTAAAAAAGTACATACGAGTTTGAGGCCGGACCAGGCCACTCAACCCACTGAACCTGCCACATTATTCATTAGAATCAAAACTGAACATGACTCTCAATTTTGGGTTCCTGCCTATCTCCTGGTAAACTCTCACCCCTTAGTTAGCAAGAATCCTTCTACCTCACCTTCAGAAAAAAAATTGAAGACTCTGTTTTCCATGCTCTTTGAGGGAGAGAGTTTCAAAGGCTCAAATAAAAAAGAAGTTCATTTAATTCCTGCATTAAACAGGCAACCTTTCACTTTGAACAATTAATTGTGCATCTTCGATTAGTCCTTCAAAAGTACATTACCTTTCATTTTTCAGGATCCATCTGCCATTACTCTGCCCATCTCTCTACCCTATCATCAGGATTCGATTGACAAAGTCCACTCTTCTTGGCCTTTGCAAGTTGCCGTCTCTAACCTTTTCTTGCTTTTTCAAGATACATTGGTGTTCAATTTCTGAGGCATGCAAAAGCAGATTGTCTGCACATTGTATTTTGGCTCTAGATGTGTGCTGACCACTAAACTAAATATATTTAAGATACAGTTAGATAGATTTTTACATATTAAGGGTTATGGGGAAAAGGCAGATAGATGGAGCTGAGTTTACGGACAGATCAGCCATGATCTTACTGAATGGCAGGGCAGGCTCGATGGGCTGGATGGCCTGCTGTCATGGTCCGGTCCATGAAATCTGCATTCCGGTTTGCGGTCCGATCTATGCTCCTTATTCCAGGTTTTCCAGGTTTCCCCAGTCTCTGTTGAGGCAGCTGACAAAGGCCCGAAATGTTGACTGCTCCTTTCAATGGATGCTGCCCAACCTGCTGAGTTCATCCAGCCTTTTTGTACATCTTGATTTGACCACAGCATCTGCAGCGTACTTTGTGTTTGATTCTTGTTTGGGCTGGCCTCATAAATAGCTTCAGGATTCAGCCTTGGGCTGCTGGATCATTCTTGTCCAAACCCCCTGTCTGTATTCCTTCCCTTCACCTTCCTCTTGGTGCCTCGCCTCGCCTTGCCTCTACCCGGAGCCTTGCCTTGCCTCGCCTCGCCTCAACTTGCCTTGCCTGTGTCTGGAGGCCCTGCCCTGTTGGAACTGTGTCTCCACGCCTTCGCTAGGAAGGTCCGGCCATCTTGCCACTACCTAGCATTGGGAACTGTCTTGTCGTGTTTGGTTTTCTGTGTAATGAGTCCCCGCCCTACTTCCTGTACCCAAGGAGGGGTCCTGGCTTGGTGTTCCATGCCCCTGTCTCTCCGTAGGCTCTGTGTCCTTGTCATGACCTTGTGCCTCGCCCAGCACAGGAGTACCTTGCCCAGCTTGGTGCTGGGACTCCCTCGTCCTGTGCTGGGGTTCCTTGTCCAGGAGTCTCACATCCAGTCCTGCTGTCCCTCCCTCGACCAAGGCTCTGAGTTTTCGTCATGTCCATGTGCCTCTCCTTGTCCTGTAGCCTAGTCTTGTCCTCGCCTGGTTCTGGAGTCCGAGCCTGAGTCAAGACCCAGGTTCTGGGTCCTTGTCCAGTGTCTGGCTCGGAGCCCAAGCCCAGGCTCCTGGTTCCCAGTTCCATGTCCTGGTTCCCTATCCTAGTCAGGTCCTACCCCAGGCCTGGAATCCTTGTCTCGTCCAGGGCCTGTATCACGTCCAGTGTCCTTTCTTCCCCACTTTCCTTGCTTCCTTCTCATGCCTAGTCCTGTTCCTGGTACTTCAGTGTCTGTGTCTTGCATTTGGGTCCGTTCCCATCACCTCCCTTATGACACCTACTCCTGCTCCTACTTCTTATGTTTCTGGAGTGCAGTCACCGTCGGTTTAACAGTTTCCCATTAGCTCTGAAGGTCAACTCTGGACCCACAGGAAGTTTGTTAAAGATCACTGTAGCAAGAACATTTGAGGCATGTGTCAGAGGAATGAGGCAATCGTGTTTGACACTGATGTTCACTAAGATTGGTTCAAGGTTCTTGGCTCTGGCTGCACTGAGGTTCAGTATGTCCCTATGAAATCATCCCCTTTCTCACTAATCTGGCGTCATCTGAGGAATTTTGTTCCTCATGACTCCTTTAGTTGTCATTCAGCGATACAGGTGTATACGGCTATGCATTTAGCTGGACCCATTACAGTTGACGATTCATTGGTGCTCAGCTTGGAAATGTGCAAACATACTGCAGCACAATGAAGCTGTTCACCAGCAGCATTCACTTGTGGTTCTCAAAGCCATACAGTACAGCCACAGGCCCTTCAGCCCAACTCTGTTGCCCAGTGAGTGAGTCCCATCCGCCCATATTTGGCCCCTAGCTCACTAAAGCTCTCCTGTCTATGTAGTTCTCTAGATGGCTTTTAGATGAACTAATGTTTCCGGTTCTGGCTCCTCATTCCAGATACACACCACCCTTTGCATGAAGAAGCTGCTCCTGATGTCCCTGTTAAATATTTCACTGTTGATTGTAAACTTATGCCCTCTTGTTTTTAGTAGCCCTATCCTTAAGAAAAAGACTGTGTACTTAACTTGTACAGGCCGATTAAAGTACAACTTTCACCATGCTGATTGCCCTCCAGCAGCAAAACCTCCATCAACCTGTCTTCCTGGCAATAGCCCATAGATCTCAGATGCAAGGAGAAACTTGACGAGGACCTTTGCGTTCCATTCCACACCTCCTTGGCAATCACAAAAGAGGTGGCTGATTGACTCATCTGCACCACATCCACCTCGAAGGAAGCATATGTTAGGAAGGAGGCATGCTGTGTATGCAGGATCTGAGAAGGAAGGCCCAGCTCACCGCCAGTCAAGCAATGTCCTTAGTTCTCATTTGAGAAGGCTTCTTCTGGTGGGAACGTGTGAGTGAGGAGCAGGACTAGACAGACCATAGAGCTCCCAGACCATCAATCCTGCTCCATTAAGTCACGACTGATTATAACATCAAATAAACAAACCTACATTGAGCTCTGTTGCTACACACCTCCTTTCCCCATCGTGAAAGCTCGGTTTCTTTCAGGAACATACTCAGCGGCCACTTTATTAGATACTTCCTGTTACTGTAGCCCATCCACTTCAAGATTCGATGAGTGCACATTCAGAAATGTTCTTCCGCACAACACCATTGAAACATGTGGTTATCTGAATTACAGTTCCTTCCTGACAACATGAGCCAGTCTGGCCATTCTCCTCTCATCTCTTTCATTAACAAGGCATTTTCACCACAGAACTGCCACTCACTTGATTTAATTTTTATGGATCATTTTCTGTAAACTCTACAGGCTCAGGAAAATCAGAGAAGATCAGCAGTTTCTGAGATACTCAAATCACCCTGTCTGGCACCAAAAATTGTTCCACAATTGAAGTCAATTTGATCACATTTCTTCCCCATTCTGCCGTTTGGTCCAAATGACAACTGTACTTCTTGACCATACCTGCATAAGTTGCTGCCACATGATTGGCTGATTAGATGTCTGCATAACCAAGCAGTAATATCTAGTAAAGTGGCCACTGTGTGTACATTGAGCCTGCTCTCCACACACCTCCATTCCCCTTTATTAAGGATCTGTTTCTTTCAGGAACATAGATCCAACCAGCTCTTCCCTATCAACTTTCTTCCAGCCAAACTGGTTCTCATCTGGAACGCAATCTCTTTGGATTTCTGTCCAAAAGGTCAGCCATTTCTCTGCTTCCACAGATGCTGCCTGACCCGCTAAGTTCTTCCAGCAGCCTATTCTTTTGCATTCATTTACCTTTCATTACACCTGCTTGCTGTTGGAGGGATATACTTCTTTCTGCTTTGAAAAAAAATCAGATTCCACTTCGACAGTCCTCTGGGTAAAAGATCTCCAAGGATTGAAAACCCTCAGAGAGAAGTATTCACCTTACTCCTTAACTAGATAGGAGACCAGAGTTCAAAGTAAATTTATTTTCAAAGTACTGCTATGTCACCACAGAGGACTGCAGTTATTTGGGACACACTTTGTGAGTTGCTCCAGATTCCAGCAACTACAGTCTCTTTAAAGTGGGAGGTCTCATTTTAAAAAAATGGTGGCCTCAGTTATGAAGTTCTTCTACAAGAGAAGACATTGTCCCCACACCCACTATCGTCAGGGCAAGGTGAGCCATCATAAAGTAATACATTCCAGATGCAGGTCCTTTGACCCAGCGAGTCACAGTGCCCATCCAGCTGGTACACATTTCCTGCCCTCATCCCTCTCAGTCCCATCCATACAAGTGTTTCCAAAATGATACTATTGTACCTTTAGGCACCTCAACCACTTCTTCTGGCAGCTCCTTTCATATACCCATCACTCTCTGTGTGAAAAGTTGCCCCTCTGGTCCCTTTTAATTCTTCCCCCTCTCCTCCCTGTCCTCGCTGTCCCAGTACGATGCCCTGATCTGCCATTGCTGACTTCTGCTGCTTCCCCTTTCTCCAGCTTATTGGCTGAGCTGCCCCTCACTTCTCAAGTCCAACTGTGCACCAGGTAAATCTCATTTACTTCTGGACTCCATCTCTTGACTGTGGGATCTCCAAATCTGGCGCTGGACTTTGACTATACCAGGTGTCATCTCATCACATGCTTGCCAAGGGCAGCAGGAAGTGGAAGAAAGCTGTAGCCAAGAAATCTGGGGAAAAATGAAGTAAAGATTGCCACCTGGTGACTGAGACTGGGACTGCTGACAATCGCCACATCAGAAGACCATAAAACTAACTATAGGACATCGGAACAGAATTAGGCTATTTGGCCCATTAAGTCTACTCACTGTTTCGTCATGGCTGATTTATTATCTCTCTTAACCCTGTTTTCCTGCATTCTTCTCCCCATAACCTTTGATACTCTTAATCAAGAATCTATCAATCTGCTTTAAATACATCCCATGAATTGGCCTTTATAACCATCTGTGGCAATAAATTCCACAGATTCAGCCTCCTCTGGCTAAAGAAACATTTCCTCATTTTTGTTCTAGCATAGTCCAAGAACCCAGTGTAATGTTTCCAAAGGACTGTCACATGGAGAGTGATTTTTTTCCCCAGTTCCCCACAATCCTTTAATCCTGACTGACCGCGTGCTCTGTGTGTGACGATCTTGCATGCTTTCCCTGTGACCCCCATGGTTTCCCTTAGTGCGCCCACTTTCTCCGACGTCCCAAAGACAAAGGCATGACAAGTACGTTGGTTCACTTCTGAATGTAAATTATTCCATGTGTATTTTGATATAAACTCTAGGGTGAGTTGATTGGGGTATGGGAGAGAAAATAGAATCAGAATCAGCTCTAACATCACCGGCATATGTCGTGAAATAGAAATATATGAGGAGTGGATTTGCACAGGGAGTTCATATGGACCAAATAGGTCACATGGCAGGTTTCTATGTGGTAAAGAAATATGAAAGATATGCCCTGTATTGTATAGTCCATCACAGGCATGTCCATCTCCACCATCAGTCATGTCCATATGAGGCACAGCCTCAAGATGGCAACATCCATCATCAAAGATCCCCATTACCTTGTTCTTGCCATCTTATCGCAGCTACCATGAGGAGGGAGGTATAGGATCCTGAAGTCTCATACAACCGGGTTCAAGAACATCTGCTTCTCTTCCACCAGCCTGCATAACCCTAATCACACAATGGCCCAACTGTTGTTGGCAGAATCTGAAATACAGGAGGCACATGATAAAGTCGGCCAAAGTCAATATGGCTACTTTAAGGGGAAGGCAGGATTGGCAAAGGAGAGTCAGTGGATGTTGTTTACCTGGATTTTCAGACAAGGTGCTGAACGTGATACTACGAAACAAAATTAGAGCCCATGGTATTGCAGGAAAGATACCAGCATGGACAGAGGATTGGAAAACTGGCAAAGCAAGCGATTGGGAATAAAGGGGACCATTTCTGGTTGGGTACCACGTGGGACAGTGTAGGGAATCACTTCTTTTACGTTATATGTCACAATGATGTTATTGACGCCTTTGTGCTAAGTTTGTGGAAATACAATAGGTGGAAAAGCAAGTTCTGTTGAAGAAGCAGGGAGGTAGAAAGACTTCAAAAGATTAGGAGATTGGGCAAAGTAGCGACAGATGGAATATAGTATAGGGAGGTGTATGGTCATGAACATTGGTAGAAAAAATAAAGGCAGAGACTACTTACTAAACAGGGAGAAAAGTTAGAAGGCAGTGGTGCAAATGGACCTTGGAGACTGTGTGCAGGATTCCTGAAAGGTTAACTTTCAGGTTGAGTTGGTGGTAAGGAAGGCAAATGCAATTTAGCATCCATTTTGAGAGGATGAGAATATAAAAACAAGGATGTAATGCTGAGGCTTTATATTAGGCAGAGATGCACTTGAAATATTGTGAACAGCTTTGGACACTTTATCTGTTATTTGAGAAGGTCTTCAGGAAGATCATGAGAATGATTCCGGGAGTGAAAAGGTTAATGCATGAGGAGCATTTGAGGGCTCTCATCATATACTGGATGGAGTTTAGAAAAATTGAGAGGGGGATCTCATTGAATCCAATTGGATACTGAAAGGCCCAGAAAGAGTGGACATGGTGAGGATGTTTCTTATTGTGAGAGAGCAGAGTGGGCAGCATCAGAATAGAGGGATGTTCATTTAGAACGGAGATGAGGATCAATTTCTTTAGCCAGATGGTGGTGAATCTGTGGAATTCATTGCCATAGATGGCTGTGGAAGCCGTCATTGAGTGTTCTTAAAGACCAGGATGATATGTTCTTAATTAGTAAGGGTGTAAAAAGTCACAGGAAGAAGGCAGGAAAATGCGGTTGAGAGGGATAATATATTAGCCATGATGGAATGGCAGAGCAGACTCAATGGATGGAATGGCCTAATTCTGCTCCTAGGCCTTAAGATCTTATGGCCTTATGAAATGAGATAGATCTGCTGGTTGAGTAGTGTAGCAACAATGCCAGTATGACCAAGGAACTGATTGTGGACATCAGGAGGGGGAGGTTGGGACAACGCATACTAGTACTCATCGAGGGGTCAGCAGTTTCAAGTTCCTGTGTGTCAACATCTCTGAAGATCTATTCTGAGGCCAACATATTGAATCAAGTCTGAAGAAGGCACACCAGCAGCTAATTTTCATTAGGAGTTTGAGGAAATTTGCTACATCACAAAGATTCCTGCAAATTTCTACAGATGTTCCATGGAGAGCATTCTGACTCATTGTACCAGGGTCTGGTATGGAGTTGTCAATGAATTGACTTTATTACTTACATCCATCACATACATGAAGAGTAAAAATCTTTATGTTACATCCTCATCTAAATGTGCAATGTGCAATCATAGTAATTTAATAATCTATAATAAATCGAACAGTCAATGTAATACAGAGTACACTCAAATCAGCTTAAGTTCATCAGTCTGCTGGCCTGGTGGAAGAAGCTGACCCGGAGCCTGTTGGTTCTGGCTTTTATGCTGTGCTACCGCTTCCTGCATAGTAGCAGCTGGAATAGATTGTGGTTGGGTGACTCAAGTCCCCAGTGATCACTTTCTCACACCTGTCTTTGTAGATGTCCTGGAGAGTGGGAAGTTCACAACTACAGATGAGCTGGGCTGTGCTGGGAGGTACAGTTCCCATACCAGGCAGTGATGCAGCCAGTCAGGATGTTCTCAGTTGTGCCCCTGTAGAAAGTTCTGAGGCTTTGGGGACCCACACCAAACTTCTTCAACCACCTGAGGTGAAATAGGCATTGCTGTGCCTTTTTCACCACACAGCTGGTGTGTACAGACCACGTGAGATCCTCAGTGATGTGTTTATGCTGAGGAACTTAAAGCTGTTCACCCTCTCAACCCCAGATCCATTGATGTCAATCGGGGTTAGGCTGTCTCCATTCCGCCTGTAATCCACAACCAGCTCCTTTGTTTTTGCGACATTGAGGGAGAGGTTGTTTTCTTGACACCACAGTGTCAGAGAGATGACTTCTTCCCTGTAGGCCACCTCTTTATTGTTTGAGATCAGGCCATTCAGTATGGTATTATTGGCAAATTTAGTTAGCAGATTAGAACCGTGGTTGACGACACAGTCATGGGTATACAGGGAGTAAAGGAGGCGACTTAGTACACAGCCCTGACTGACTCCTGTGTTGAGAGGCAGAGGGGTGGAGGATAGGGAGCCCACTCTTACCACCTGACAGGAAGTCCAGCTGCACAAGGCAGGATGAAGGCCGAGGTCTCTGAGCTTCTTGTCAAGCCTGGATGGAATTATGGTGTTGAATGCAGAACTGTAATCCAAAAACAGCATTCTCACATAGGTATCCTTCTTCTCCAGATGTGTAAGGATGGTATATAGAGCAGAGGCTATTGTGCTGTCTGGCGATCAGTTATGTCAGTAGGCGAATTGTAGGGGGTCCAGTTTGAGTGGTAGCAAGCTGCGGATGTAATCCTCGATTGGCCTCTGAAGGCATTTGCTTATTATTGAGGTGAGTGCCAGTCGTTCAGACATGTTACCTTGTCTTTTTTGGTACAGGGACAATGGTGGATAATTTGAAGCAGGAGGGCACTCTACACTGAGAGAGGGAGAGATTAAAAAAGTCTGTAAACACCTGCCAGTTGTGCTGTGCACATCCTGAGTACTCATCCTGGGATGCCGCCTGGTCCCGCAGCCTTGCGACTGTCCACTCATTGGAAGCATTTGCACACCTCAGCCTCAGAGACCAGGTTGCAGGTTGTAGCGGTGGCTTTCCTCAGAGGCTCAGAGTTAGCGGCATCGATGATGAAGACAGCCTCTGGGTGTGTAGTTTCCAGCGTGTTGATGGTCTCGTACAGTTCCTTGAGAGCCAGGACAGTATCAGACTGCGGAGGAATGTACACTGCTCTGATGATAACAGCCGTAAACTCTCTGGGCAGCCAGCAGGGTCTGCACAGCGGCACCAGGTATTCCAGGTGGGGGAATGCAAGGATTTGAGGGCATGCACATTCTGTGGGTTGCACCAAGCATTGTTGACTGTAAAGCGTACCCCTCCTCCCGCACAGAATTGGAGAAGATCTGCTGAGGGTTATAAACTCAGCCAGCTCCATCATGGGCACTAGCCTCCCCATCACTGAGGACATCTTCAACTGGCGATGGCTCCTGAAGACAGCATCCATCATAAAGGGCCCTCATCGCCCAGGACATGCCCTCTTCTCATGACTATGATCAGAGAGGAGGTACAGGAGTCGGAGTACCCACACTCAGCCAGCCAGACAGACAGACAGACATACTTTATTGATTTCCAGGGAAATTGGGTTTTGTTACTGGTACACCAACCAAGAATAGTGAAGAAATATAGCAATATAAAACCATAAATAATTAAATAAAAAGTTAATCATGCTAAGTGGAAATAAGTCCAGGACCAGCCTATTGGCTCAGGGTGTCTGACACTCCGAGGGAGGAGTTGTAAAGTTTGATGGCCACAGGTAGGAATGACTTTCTATGACGCTCAGTGTTAAATCTCGGTGGAATGAGTCTCTGGCTGAATGTACTCCTGTGCCTAACCAGTACATTGTGGAGTGGATGGAGTTGTTGTCCAAGATGGCATGCAACTTGGACAGCATCCTCTTTTCAGACACCACCGTCTGAGAATCTAGTTCCACCCCCCAACAACGTCACTGGCCTTACGAATGAGTTTGTTGATTCTGTTGGTGTCTGCTACCCTCAGCCTGCTGCCCCAGCACACAACAGCAAACATGATAGC
The DNA here is from genome assembly GCF_030144855.1 of Hypanus sabinus. NCBI lineage: Eukaryota > Metazoa > Chordata > Chondrichthyes > Myliobatiformes > Dasyatidae > Hypanus > Hypanus sabinus. The sequence continues at coordinate 158,855,900 of NC_082710.1, forward strand.
ATTGGCCACCACAGACTCATAGAACATCCTCAGCATTGTCCAGCAGATGTTAAAGGACCTCAGTCTCCTCAGGAAATAGAGACGAAGAGACGGCTCTGACCCTTCTTGTAGATGGCCTCAGTGTTCTTTGATCAGTCCAGTTTATTGTCCATTCATATCCCTCAATGTGCTAGGAACAGCTTCTTCCCCTCCACCATCAGATCACTGAATGTTCTGTGAACTCATGAACATTACATCACCTTTTGCTCTGTTTCTGCACTAATTTATATTTTTTATATTGCTTTGGTTGCATAATATTTCTTATGTATTACTGCACTAATTTATATTTTTATATTACTTTGGTTGCATAATATTTCTTATGTATTACTGCCCAAGGGCTTGGCTTCCACAGGCATCGTGGCAACGAACCCCACAAACTCAGCACACTCTAGCTAAAGAAATTCCTCCGTGCCTCTTCCAAAGGGATGTTATTCTATTCTGAGGCTGTGCCCTCTGGTCCTAGACTCTTATACTCTCGGAAATATCTTCTCTAATGCATATCTACTCTATTAAGGCCTTTCAATATTTCATAGGTTTCAGTGAAATCCTCCTCATTCTGCTATACTCCAGCTACGCCAGTGATAATAAACCTGATTGTGAAAAATAGTGCTTACGTTTAATTAATATTTTCCTTGTGAATGCGGTTTGTTTGATGCTCTGTGCCTGTGATGCTGCAGCAGTAAGTTTCTCATTGCACCTGCACGTAGACGTATTTGCGCAGATGACATTAAACGTGACTTTGACACTCCAATCCCATTTGTAACTCCTCAGCAAATGGTGCAGGCAAAAGCAAACTCAGGAACGAGCTGATAACTGACAAGGAGCGCGAGGGCAGGGGAAGGAGGAAGGCAGCTGGGAAAAAGCGCCAGGTAAGCAGGAACCCCAACGTGGACCAAATGGTTTGATTTTGTGCTGTAAATTCCACACAATAGTTTGTGATTGTCGAGCCCCAGGGGCACAGGGATAACCCAGTGCAGAACGGGCTTGTAACAGCAGCTGACACAGCAAGGTTGCGGCTTAATAAGCCATCTGTCCTCAGACTCTCTCTTACCCTTGAAATCCCTCTCACTATAATACTTGGAGCTGCACTTTCAAAACCAAGCTGAATAAACATACCACGCCCATTCTTCCTGCTGCTTCTGCAGCTAGGCTGAGCCGCACAGCCTGATGGAGCTGCCTGAGTTGCTCTCACAATGCTGAATGATTTCAAAGCAAATGCAGGCCTGAATAGAGAATGAGAAAAAAACACAATAAGGGCCACATTTCTGCACATATTTGCAAATATTTCCATACATTAGCATTAACTTTTCCTGTCACTTTGACAGCAGAGCCAACAAACACAATTTGGCAGCATTTGAATAAGAACAGCCTGCGGACCTGGAATATTCAGCCTTGCAGAGAGGCAAAAAGGTCACAGATACAGCGTGAAACAGGCCTTTCAGCCCACTCAGTCCATGCCAGCCACCAAGAACTCATTCACACTAATCCTATCTTGTTTACCCCACGCTCAACCCCCCACACACACACACACACACTTACACACACACACACAAATATACAGTAGCCAATTAACCTGCCATAACACCATAAGATATAGGAGAAGAATTAGGCCATTCAGCCCATCAAGGCTGCAATGCCATTCCATCATGGCCGATTTATTAACCAGCTGGCATGCCTTTGGGATATATGAGGAAATAGAAGCAAGGACAAATGTCACAAGGACAAATGCAGTCACAGGGAGAATGGACAAGCTCCCCTACAGATAGTGTCAGGGGTCAAGATCGAACCCCAGTCTCTGGGGCTGTGAGGGGTCACTAGATGCTCTCTTAAAATTGGCCATTGTTCACCTTGACCATGCCTTACAACATGAGAAAATCTACAGATGCTGGAAATCCAAGCAACAGACACAAACTGCTGGGGAGACTCCGAGTAGTCCTGCTGAAGGGTCTCGGCCTGAAATGTCGACTGTACTCTTTTCCATAGATGCTACCTGTCCTGCTGAGTTCCTCCAGCATTTTGTGTGTGCTGCATGCCTTACTTACTTACTTATTTACTTACTTGTTTACTTTTAAGATAAATTTACAGCAACAAAAATTAAATTAGACATTGGGTGTAGAAAATTATGAGGCTATAGATTGGGTGAACCCTGCAGGCTTTTGCTCCTATGATTAGGAGAGGTTAGATCAGAGGTCATAGGTTTAGGGTGAAAGGTGAAATATTTATGGAGAATTTGAGTGGAAAACGTCACTCAGAAGGTGCAGTGGGTGTGGAAAGAGCTGCCAGTGGAAGTGGGGGGCGGGTGTGGGCTCATTTGTAGCATTTAAGGCTCGTTTGCATGGGTGCATGGACGAGAGAGGTAGAGAGGGCTCTGGTCTGGGTGCAGGTAGATTGGTCAGCACAGTCTGGATGGGCCAAAGGGTTTGTTTTTGATCTGTAGTGCTACATGACTCTATAAAACAACCTGCTCCATGTTCAGGATATACTCCCGAGCCCCGCAGTCCTGGGAAAGCTCCGGAGGGCTGTGGGCTGCACATGCTCCTCCAGGGACACCTGGGCACAGAAGTGACCTTGGCACTCAGCTGACCATGATCCAGTAATGACACCCGGACCTGTGAACGCACATCAGGAAGCAGATACACCGAGACATCCCCCGCCCAAATCCCTGCTCGCCCCACACTGGGTCCCCAACGTTCAGTATCACATGATCCATGAAACAACCCGTCAGGGGCTGCTGTTTCTCACACTGCATACATACTCGATATTCCAGATCGTAGTCGGCTGGGGACTTGGTAAACTAGGCTGAAGACCCACTTCATGGGACTGCACAGTTCAGCACTTTCCACCCCCGGCCCCTTCTGTGAAGTCTCCTCAATATTCCAACCACGGGTCAGGGATCGAGGATCAACTTAATTCACCATATACGTTCACATATATTTGGAGACAACATGCAACAACTGTACAGAATAAGGAATTACTTAAAACTCATGTTAGAAATGTGGTTATGGAATAAAATGTGCATAGTGCATAAATACCAGCAAGTATTACAATGTAAAAAGTGATCTGGAGAGTTTACACTGCAGAGCAGTGACAGAGGTAATAGATAGAGTGTATTGGGGGCAGGGTTTGGGGATTGCGGGTGGGATAACTAGAATGGTTGATCAGATGAAGTGACTGGGGGAAGAAACTTTTAAGATGGTGTGAAGTTTTAGTTTTGTTTATATTCCGGGTGGCAGGGTGGAGATGCGTCTCTACCAAAGGAGATATAAGGCACTCTCTCTAGTCTGCAGGTCATCCTTGGGCAAGGTGTAGCACCTGTTTACCCCACCCCACCAGGCTCAAGTGAAGCCATGGGGAGTAGTGGTCAATGGTCGTATCAGCAGCTGGTGCATATCGCAAGTCCTGGTTATGTGACCACTGATGCCATGCAGACAATTCTGAAGAATACTGATAGCAGCTGGGGTCACCTGTCTCATAAAGACTCTGCTCAGAAGAAGGCAATGGCAAACCACTTCTGTATAAAAATTTGCCAAGTAAAATCAGGGTCAAGCAGACCATAATCGCCCACGTCATACAACATGGCACTTAGTGAAAATGATAAAATTGGTGGTGATAGCGCTGGGTCACAGTGGACACTTAGTGGTTGGTTGCTGTAATCACAAAGCCAGCAAGAAAGACATGCAGCCAGATTAGGTCGGGTGAGATGATTGCTCGTTTCGACTCTGCAGTTACCGTATATGATACATTCTCTCAGCAAGTGACGTTTCCCGAGAATCTGTCCCAGTTGCTAGTTTCACTTCCAAGGGAAGATTCACACTCAGGTACCTCTGGAAGGGGAGTACATGTTGTCCACTGGCTTTCTACTGGCCTCCTGGGGTTAGAGGTCACTGCAGGACAGAACATAGATGATAATATTTTAAATTGAGAACTATTTAAGAACATAAAACATAGAGCAGGAGTCACCCATTGGGGCTGCACCACCATTGAATATGATCATGGCTGTTCTGCCCATGGACTCAGCTCCATCTCCCTACATTTTCTGCATAACCCTTAACTATCAGACACATAAATTATATATATTTTATAGTGAGCAAAGCTCTCTCTACCTTGACCCATACACAGACTCAAGGTAGGGTCAGCAAGCGGGTAAGAAGGAAGTATACTTGCCCTTAGTGCTGGTGCAGTTAGCCCTCTGTGGGTCCTGGAGGTAAGCTGTGAGGGGCTTTGCCCAGGCTGACTGCCTGGCAATTTTCCCAGGGTATGTCCGTGCACAGAGGGGACTGCTACCATTGGAGAAGGAGGTACAGGAGCATGAAGACACACAGTCAACATTTTAGAAACATTTTACCGGGTGTAGTGTATCTAAGTTTGCTGATGATACTAAATTGAGTGGAAAAGCAGATTGTGCAGAACGTACAGAGAGTCTGCAGAGAAATATTGATAGGTTAAGTGAGTCGGCAAGGGTCTGACCCATGGAATGCAATGTTGGTAAATGCAAGGCCATCCACCTTGGAAGGAAAAATGGAAAAGCAGATTATTATTTAAATAGTAAAAAATGCAGCCTGCTGCTGTGCAGAGGGACTTGCGAGTGCTTGTGCACGAATCACAAAGGTTGGTTTGCAGGTGCAGCAGGTTATCAAGAAGGCAAACAGGATGTTGGCCTTCATTGCTGGAGGGATTGAATTTAAGAGCAGGGAGGTTATGCTGCAACTGTGCTGGGTACAGCTCAGGCCGCACCTCGAGTACTGTGTGCAGTTCTGGTTTCCTTACTTGAGGAGGGATATACTGGCTTTGGAGGCAGTGCAGAGGAGGTTCACCAGACTGATTCCAGAGATGAGGAGAACAGATGATAAGGAGAGATTGAATCGCCTGTGACTGCACATGCTGGAATTCAAAGAATGAAAGGAGATGTTATGGAAACATAAAATTATGAAAGGTATAGAGAAGATAGAGGCAGGAAAGTTGTTTCCATTGATAGGTGAGACTAGAACTAGGGGACACAGCCTCAAGATTGGGGGGAGTAGATTTAGGACAGAGATGAGGAGGAAGAATTTTTCCAAAAGAGTGGTGGGAGAATTAAAGGTTATGGGAGAAAAGCAGGTGCATGGAGCTGAGTCCATGGCCGGATCAACCATGATCTTATTGAATGATGGAATAGGCTCGATGGGCCGGATGGCCTATTCCGGCTGCTATTTCTTATGTCCTTATGTTCTTCTCCTCTGCCATCAGATATCTGAACAAACAATGAACCCATGAATACTACCTCACTACTTTTGCTGCCGTATTGCACCACATGCTTAATTTGTTATTTTAATATATATTTTAAAATTAGTTTTTGTAATTTAAGTGTATTTTATGCATTGCACTGTACTGCTGCTGCAAAACAGCACCTTTCACAGTAGATGTCAGTGATAATAAATCTGTTTCTGATTCTGAGAATGTCCGAGGTCTTTGATTACGATTGCTGCCATACTGGGTCAGAGAGAGTAAAGCTCCCTCCACATTGTCCCATCACATGCTCCCTGGACAGCGACAAGACAGATACAAAGCACTTTCTCAGAGGCTCACACCTGTCACCACAATGTGACGCCGTTTCATTTGAACGCACCCAAGATGTAAATTGTCAGGCAAATATATCCAGAGCTGAGTGAAGCTAGTCAAATTAGTGAATACTGCATCTGCGGGAGGTTCTATTTGGAAGGCAATTATATCATCCATAGTCAGGGTACCAATTCATATCCCAGGGCCTTGAATTGAGCACATTTGCCCAGCCTGTGGGAAGCCTGTTTAGGGCAGCTGTTAATGTCAGTTGAGCCCTGTAACAGTAACAATGGCCGTCAATGAAAAGCTCTGCAGCCTGTCACACAAAAGTGAAAAATAGAAACTGTCTATGATCATCATTAAGAGCGGCAGAATCCTCTGACAACTATCATTGCAGTGGTGATTTAACTGAACTGGCAGGACATGTGTCAGCGAGATGTCACATTCAGGAGCCTTGGCCGTGCCTTATCGTCTCCAGATGTAACTTCAGTTCCTGAACCCCTCATCGAGTCCAGGGAACAGTGATCCCGTCTTCTCCCAATGATCCCATAGCTCCTCTTCTGGAACATGAACTTTCATTCTCTCTGAAGCTCAGTGCCAATCATGACTTCAAACAATGTCAAACACAAAATGCTGATGGAACACAGCAGGTTGCGCAGCATCTACCCACGAATAAGCAGCTGATGTTTCTGATCCAGAATCATCATCGGCCCAAAGTGTTAACTGTTTATTCCTCTCCAAACAATAAACGCTTTGCAACCCACTGAGTTCCTCCTCCACGTACCCATCCCTGCCCCCTCTCACACTCACTCCGTGTCCCCCTCTCCACTTCCACTCCCTGTGTCATGCTTTGTCCCCTCCCATCCCAAAGACCACTCTCTCCTTTCCCCGTGTCACCCCTCTCCCATGTCTCATTTCCCCCATCTCTCATTCTCCTCCCTGTGTTCCTTCACTCCCCCTCCTATCGTTGTCCATCTTCTCCCCACCTCCCCACCCTTCCCCGTGTCCCGCCTCTCCCCTCTCCTCCCTGTTCACCTCTCCCTTCCCCACCGTCACCCCTCTCCCTTCCCATCCCCATGTCTCTTCTTTCCTCCTCCCTGTGTCGAACCTCTCCCCTCCACTCCCTGCATCCCCATTTCCCCCTCCCCTCCCCATGTCACCCTTCTCCACCTCCCCCCATGTCCCCTCTTTCCTCCCTTTGCCCATCTCTGTGTCTCCCTCCCCTTCCCCACTGTGTCCCCTGACTCCCCATCCCCTCCCAGTGTCACCGCTGTCCCTCTCCCCTCCCCATTCATTCCTCCTCCCTATGTCTCCCCATCCCCTTCCAGTATCCCCTTCTCTCTCCTCCCTACCCCGTTCTCCTTCTTCCTCTCCCCATATCAACTCCCCTCCCTGTGTCCCCCTCCCCCTCTCTTCTGGGTGCTCTATCACTCTTCCCTCCCCATATCCCCCACTCCCCCTACCTGTGTCTGAATCTCCGCCCATCCTCCTCTCTCACTCCCCTACCTGTAACCCCCCTCCTATCTCTCGCCCTGTCCCCCTCTCGCCTTTCTTGTCCCTCTCATCCCCACTCCATGGCCCTCCTCTCCTCCCCTCCATGTATCCCCCTCTGCTCCTCCACTCTCTGTGTACCCCCTCTCCCCTCCCCTTCTGGTGTCACCCTCTCCCTTCCCTGTGCCTCCTCTCCCTGAATCGCACCTCTCTCCCTGCCCACCCCATGTCCCCCTCTTCCCCTTGCCTTCCCTGTTCATTTTCCCACTGTCCTTCCCTAATATTCTGCCTCCGTCTTCCCTTCTCCCCATATCCTTCCCTCCATGTGTACCCCTCTCTCCTCCTGTCACCCCTCCCCTTCCTTTTCCCATCTCACCATCTACCCTTCCCCTCTGCAAATCACCCAGACCTCTCCCCACCCTGTGTTCCCTTCACCCCTCCTCAACTGCCCTCTCCGAACATCGGTCCCCTTGTTCCTCTTTCCTCCCTCCCTTCCTGGCATTCTCCACCGTCTCCCTCTTCCCTTCTTCCCCCACCACTCCCTGTGTACCCTCTCTGCTAACCCTGCCTTCCTCCCCGCTCCATGTCCCCCTCTGCCATCCCCTCTCCTTCCTCCCCTCTCTGCATCCCCCTCCCCTCTTTGTGTTTGATGCATCATAATAACTCTCGGAGATGGGAGGTGAACGAAAGGCTTTTATTAGCAGCAAATGGAGCACAGCATCTCGGAGACTGAGGGAGGAGCAGTGCCTCCAATCGCCTTTATACAGGGGTCTGTGGGAGGAGCCACAGGAGCAGTCAGCAGAGGGGCGTGTCCAGTTGGGTATACATAGTTTATCACAGTGTTCCACACTTCACTTTCCTTTCCTGCTCTACCCACCCCTCCCCCTTCCCTCCCATTGTCCTCTCTCTTGCCCTCCCTTCCCTGCGTACCCCTCTTCCTCTCATCTCCATGTGTCTATCTCTTTCCCTTCCCTTACCACATCCCCCTGCCCCTCCCCTCCCCACGTCTCCCACTCCCCTTCTGCTCTTCATGACCCTCTTCCCTTCCCCTCCACCTCCCCAAACCCCTCTCCTTCCCCTACCCCTCTGTCATCCCCGCCTCTCCTCAATATTTCCCCCTTTCTCCCACTCTCTGTGACCACCTTGCCTTCCCCTCCCCATGTCCCATCTCCCCCTCCCCTATTCCCCTGACTCCATCCTCTCCTCTCTGCACTCTCCTATTTTTCTTGCACCACCACACATCCCGTTCCCCTTCGCTCCCTCCTTTTCTCCCCTCCCTATGTCCCGTCTCCCAACCCTAGTCTCCCCCTGTTTCCTTCTCCCCTCTGCTTGCATTCCATTCTCCACTTTCTCTTCCCTGCATCCTCATTTCCCACTCCTCTCACTGTGTCCCCCTCTTCCCCCACTGCTCCCCCTCTCCCCCACTGCTCCCCATGTCCCTTCATCCCATTGTGCACCAAACCTGTGTCACCCTCCCAATTCCCCTCTCCATGTCCTCTTGTCTCCCCCTGCTTTCTCTCTGTATCCCCCCTCCACTTCCCTCCTGCTTAACTCCCCCTCTCCATCTACCTTCCCTGCATCCCCCTCTCCCCTTCCCCTCTGGAAATGAAGTGGAGAAGGAGAGACTTCTTTTCAGTCCAGTCCTGATGAAAGGCCTCGGCCTGAAATGTCGACTGTTTACTTGTTTCCATAGGTGCTGCCTGGCCTGCTGTTCCCCCAACATTCAGTGTATTTTGCAAAGGAGATGGTTATCCACGTCAGGAGAACACACACCATCAGTGGCACAGCAGCAGAAGCTGCAAATAGTTTTAATCTCATGAGGGTGCACTTCACACACAGCCTCTCAGGGTCTCAGAGCTTACCAATACCTCAACTTTCTGACGATGCTTTTGAGAGCAGGATGATGCACATCTACGTTCATGCCATTCTACAGAAGCACAGTGCAGAGCATCAGAACACGCTGCTTAACTGCTTTATATGGAAACTGCACTGCAGTGCAACGGGTAGTCAGAACTGCCAAATGTGTCTTTGGCATTAGCCTATCTGCCATCATATATACAGAAATGTGTTGGAAAAGGGGCAGTGACTTCAAAAAGCCCGGCTGGTGGCACAGTGACATCAGTGCCGGACTCCGGAGTGAAGGTTCCCGAGTTCGAATCCAGTCAGGCCACTCCCGGACATGCTTTCTGTCCGTGCCCAGTTGAGTGTAAAAGTGGTCACTGAGGCTCTGGCAGAGTTTGGCACACAAAAAGAACGTCATGAAGGACCACTCCCATCCGGGAAGAGATGGGCGTGTACCATCCACAACAGGACTACTAGACTGAAAAACTGTTACTTTCCCCAATGAGGCTGATCAACACCTCCACAACTGACAACTTCCAGCCCAGACCACCACTTTATCACTTCCTGAGAGAATAGTGTAACTTTATGGGCATACAGTCTATCAAGCTATCTTAGTATTTATATTTAATGTGTTTTTTTATTGTGTTCTTTTATGCTGTATCGGATTCCGAGTAACAAGAATTTCGTTTTCCTGTAAACTGGAAATGATATTACAGTCAGTCCTGCCCCGTACGTGCGCTCTGCGTGGTGACGCAATCACGTAAGAACTGCGAAGGCGGCGCAAGGTGAGTGAGGTCCTGGCTGGGGCTGCGGGAGGAATCCTTCCGGGAACCGGGGAACCGGGGAACGGGCCGGAGGGAGGGTGGCCCCGGGGAGGGACCGCACTGGAACCGAGGAGCGGGCGGGAGGGAGGCTGGACCCGGGGAACGGGCGGGAGGGAGGGTGGGTGGCCCCGGGGAGGGACCGCACTGGAACCGAGGAGCGGGCGGGCGGGAGGGAGGGTGGCCCCGGGGAGGGAGGCTGGACCCGGGGAACGGGCGGGAGAGAGGGAGGGAGGCTGGACCCGGGGCGGGACCGGCCTGGAACCGAGGAACGGGCGGGAGGGAGGGAGGGAGGCTGGCCCCGGGGAACGGGCCGGAGGGAGGGAGGGAGGCTGGACCCGGGGCGGGACCGGCCTGGAACCGAGGAACGGGCGGGAGGGAGGGAGGGAGGCTGGCCCCGGGGAACGGGCCGGAGGGAGGGAGGGAGGCTGGCCCCGGGGAACGGGCCGGAGGGAGGGAGGGAGGCTGGACCCGGGGCGGGACCGGCCTGGAACCGAGGAACGGGCGGGAGGGAGGGAGGGAGGCTGGCCCCGGGGAACGGGCCGGAGGGAGGGAGGGAGGCTGGACCCGGGGAGCGGGCGGGAGGGAGGGTGGCCCCGGGGAGGGACCGCCCTGGAACCGGGGAACGGGAGGGAGGGAGGGTGGCCCCGGGGAGGGACTCCGCCCTGGAACCGGAGGGAGGGCAGGTGTCCACATTGCTGCTGGGGAGAGAGGTGGGCAGATCAGACCTGCAAGGGGAGGCAGGTGCTCGTACAAACCAGGGCGGGCGTGAGTGTAACAGGCCCTGGGCGGGTTGGCACGGTTTACACCCCGAGAGGTAGAGAGCGACAACCGGAAATAGAGGACGTGCTTGCATGTGCTTCCTTGGGTCTGATACTGGCGTTCATGTTTAAGGTTGTGATCGCGTTTCATACATATATGCCGCAGCGCAGTATATTACAAGACGAGGACAGACAGGTTACGTAAACTTTACATAACTTACATGTCAAACATTGGCACTAGCGAAAGATTTTGAGACAGAGAAAATACAATCCAAAGTACTGTTAAAGTTTTCTTCCTCTGTGTCCGCCGTGATCTCCTAGCTGGAAATCTGGAATAAAAACACTGTAATGGATCATTTGGCATCTGCGGAGAGGAATAGGAGATTTTTCAATCTAAATGCTGTAAACACTCTGGGAGGGAGCAGCAGAACTGATTGAAGATCTGGCTCAGAGTTGAGAGGAAGTTTTAAATCGCACAGAGGATGGGGATGAAGAGAATATCTGATCTAGTGAGGTTTGTTGGTTGTTAAGTCAATACTCGGAGAGAGGGAAAAGGAGGACATAGCACATGCAAGCTGTAAAGTACAACTAAAAGTTCATGAAAGCAAAATGGGTTTGTTGGAAATTCCAGTGCATCAGTTTCTGTGGAGACAGGACACACGGAGGAAGTACTGCAGTAAGATAAGCTCTTGGAGGAACTAGCCGGTTGTGGTACAGACATAGAAAGAAAGTTGTCTGAATTTATCAAATGCATTACATCGGATGCTGCACAGCTGAACCAATGTACCTGAAGGAGCAATTGACCAACAAACGTCTGTCATATCGAATGAAGGAGATGATACTGTAATTAAGCCAGAGAAGATTGTAATCAGAGGGGCAGATCTAACTAGGGAGGGTGCCTTTTACCCAGCTGAAAATAGCATGGGGGCCCCCACACAGTCTGACTAAACCTCCTTGTTTTGTGTCAACAGTTACTTTTCAGGAGTTTACCAATAAAAAAGTGAAATCAAGAGCAGGCCAGAGCCAACCTTGCCTGAGAGCTAGGGAAGTGAGGAGCAGTAGTGTGAATTCCTGGCAGTGCTGGTCAAAGCCCAGTTTATTGGCACACGTGCAAGTGTGTGCAGTGAAAAGTTGATTTGCAGCAGTGTCACAGGCACATAGGATCAGAAATCACACACCAAGTACAGTATTGCGATCTGCCCACTACAACCAGAAGCTGCAGAGAAATTGTGTACCCAACTCAGAATATCACAGGAACCAGCTTCCCCTCCACGGACTCTGTCTGCACTTCTTGTTGCCTTAGTAAAGCAGCCAACATAATCAAAGACCCCACCTACTCTGGACTCTCCACTCACATCGGGCAGGAGATTAAAAAAAGCCTGAAAGCATGTATTAGGGCATATTCTGAAGATATAGAATATGGCATAAACATAGAAACACAGAAAACCTACAGCACAATACAGGCCCTTTGGCCCACAAAGTTGTGCGGAACATGCCCCTACCTTAGAAAATACTAGGCTTACCTATAGCCCTCTATTTTACTAAGCTCCATGTACCTATCTAAAAATTTCTTAAAAGACCCAATCGTATCTGCTGGCAGCCTATTTCGTGCGCTCTCCACTCTCTGTGTAAAATACTTACCCCTGACATCTCCTCTGTACCATTTCAGCCCTGGGAAAAGGCTCTGACTATCCACACGATCAATCCTTCTCATCATCTTATACACCTGTATTAGGTCACTTCTCACCCTCCGTCACTCCAAAGAGAAAAGGCCGAGTTCACTCAACCTATTCTCATAAGGCATGCTCCCCAATCCAGGCAACATCCTTGTAAATCTCCTCTGCACCCTTTCTATGGCTTCCACATTCTTCCTGTAGTGAGGCAACCAGAAACGAGCACAGTACTCCAAGTGGGGTCTGAGCAGGGTCCTATATAGCTGCAACATTACCTCGGCTCCTCAGTTCAATTCCATGATTGATGAAGGCCAATACACCGTATGCCTTCTTAACCACAGAGTCAACCTGCGCAGCTGCTTTGAGCGTCCTCTGGACTCGGACCCCAGGATCTCTTTGATCCTCCACACTGCCTAGAGTCTTACCATTAATACTATATTCTGCCATCATATTTGACCTACCAAAATGAACCACTTCACACTTATCTGGATTGAACTCCATATATTAACCAATTGAAACCAGTCTTCAGAATGGAATTTAAAGAGCAATCCTGAGGAAATCTGCAGATGCTGGAAATTCAAACAACAGCACACACAAAATGCTGGTGGAACACAGCAGGCGAGGCAGCATCTATAGGAGAAGTTCTGTTGACATTTCAGGCCGAGACCTGACGAATTACACCAGCATTTTGTGTGTGTTTTCGGAATGGAATGGAATGTAGACTGTAGATTGAATTTAAGGATGCAGCTCAGAACAATTGGTTTCCTGGAGCTGCAGACTGGGGTTAATGGCAAACCAGCAAATAGCCCATTGTCCTGCGATGCCTGAGGTTCTGTGTTCTTATATTGCACATTAGTTCCTTGTCTGTCCTGTTGGTGTGGTCTTTCAATGATCGTATTCTTGAATTTACTGAGTAGTAGTAGGCAGCTGTCGATCCCAGGGGTTCACGAGTTTGCGCCTGTGGTGGGCTGTGTCCTCTCCAGGGCACAAGTCTGGGCGGTATGATTTGAAGAACCAGCTGTTGCCCATGCAGTGGGTTCCCCTCTCCACGTCACTGATGTATCCAAGGGAAGGGCAAGCGCTGATACAGCTTGGCACCAGTGTTGTCACAGAGATTGCCAGAGTGAAGTTGTAAACGACATCAAACTGCCTTAGGAACCCCAGCTCTGGATTTCTTCTTCGGAGTTTACTCCTGAAGCCTTTCCCATGGGTGGGTAAGGCTGCAAGGCAGCGGAGGTTTAAAATCAGTTTTCCTTCCCCTAGGCAGGCTGATGAGCTCCACCTGCCTGAAAATTTAAAAAAATACTGTATATCCCCATGAGAAAATGAATCTCAGGGTTGTATGAGGTGACATATATGTAGTTTGATAATAAATTTTCTTTGAACTTTGAAACTGAGGTTGTGGGTACTTGTAAAAGATTTCAGTGATGGATGTTTGGATCTCCTGGTCAATCATCCAAAAATATTAGCCCCCTCGCTCACATCCAACTGATTAACCGGTCATAGAGATTGTTGCAAACCCTCCTTGCTGTGTTCACTATTCAGCTTCTCCGCCCCCCGCCCCCCCCCCCCCCCCCCACCACCACCAATTCGCCTGGCTCTGCTCAACACTTATGTTTGCAATTGAAGAGAAGAAAATTGAAGTGTGGGGGAGATCAGTTTGCCCTTTGTCCTTGTCTACTCTCACCAGTGAGACAGAAGAGCTGCTGCCCCACGGCTCCTGTGATGTGAGTTCAGCACCCACTCACACACGTGCCAAAGATGTGTGTATGTGTGTGTGTGTGTGTGTGTGTGTGTATTGGCAGGTTAAGTGACGGTTGAAATGGTTGGTGAGTAGTAGAATCTTGTGGGTGGGGAAGCAGTCAATGTGACTAAGGAAAGTAGGATTGGTGTAAATGAGTGGATCATGGTCTCAGAAGGCCAAAGAGCCCACTTCCATACTGTATGTCTGTACAGCTCAGATTAATATCTCCCACCATGGACAGGGAGTGTTACTTTTAGTAGTATTTAGTCTTGAATGTACAAACCTGTTTCCATTAACTTTTCTATGGTGTCCCGCACAGGGGAATGCAAGTCCTCAGGCAGGCTCTGAGCAGCCTGATGCTAGCCCTCACAAACAGCCCCTGCAAAGCAACCATCTTTGTAAGTCCATGTTCTTGTTCCTTACGTGCTGTGTTAAATTGAAGAAGCAGTATCTAATGATGTCTCTGATCTCGAGAGGAGCAGGCAGCCTGTCTGACAGAGAATGATGGAAGGAAGGTGCTTTATTTGCTTATACTAGTGGAGGAGACCTGCCTGGTAGAGACTCACAATGTTAAGAGAGGCACAGATAGGGTAAGCAGTCAGAAACATTTTCTTTCTTTCTTTTTCAATCTTTTTATTGAGTTTCATATATAAAAAAAATAACATAATATAATATTGAATAGGTTGTAAATACACTAGGCTTGAAGTTAAATTAGTAATAAGATATCAATATCTTATTAAAATATCAGCAAAAAAAACATCATACAATAATCAGTCAAACCTATACATGAAAAAGGATAATCACTAAAAGAGAGAAAAGAAAAAAAATTAAAAAATACAACAAAAAATATATATTGGAAAAAAAATAAACCTAGACTAACATGGGCAATAATAATAGTTTATGTGTACATGATAGTGTCAAGAACTCCGGAACTCCATACCAGAACAAGGATAAAAAGAGAAAAGGTCCGGGAGAGGTCAAATTAACTCATATGAAAAGAAACATTTTCTCAGGGTAGAAATGTCAAATATTAGGGGATGTTCATTTTTTATGCTGTGGACCCCGACCATTAACCGACTTGGGAACCCCCGATTTAAGGTGAGGGAGAAAAAGTTCAAAGGAAATGTATGGGGCTAGTTATTCTCACATAGAGAGTTATGGGTGCCAGGGATGGTAGTGTAAGCAGAGATGATAGTGTAGTTTAAGGGCTTTTAAACACTTGAATTTGCAGGAAATAGAGTAATAGGCCACACCCATATCCCGAAGGCCTGCTGCTTGATTGTTAATTGTAGGCAGAGAAGATTTGGTTTAATTTGGCGTCATGTTCAGTAGAGGCACTGGCCTGTGTCCCATTAGATCAATGCAAGGCGATGACCAGTGAGGAATTTTGGAGCAGATGCTCAATGCAGAATAATGGAAGTGAGGCAGTGGAAGGAGGTGAATAGGATAGATGTTTTAACTGAAAGTTGGATAAACCTGTGGGTGGGATGATTGGAGTTCGATGAACTGGAGTAGAGGGAGTCTTACTGGGGTGAGAGTGCCAGAATTGACCAACTCAGCTGCATGATCTCATTCTGTAAACTTTGCATTTTTCTGCTTAGAGAGACTAACCTTACTGTTCCAGTTGCTAAGCTCTAGTGTGTATTCATTCCACCAGCTCTTCCTACCACCTTGTTGGTATGTCATTCATCCCTGTTCTCTCTCTGCTGAGATAAAGTAGTCACATCTAGCTCCGGTGCCTAATACTTTTTCCCAGTACTGTAGTAATTTTATCTATTGCACTGTAATGCTACCACAAAAAAAGCAATTTTCATGACATATGTGAGGGATTATTCTGATATGGGATTCTATTGTGGACTGAGAGTGGGAAGGGGGCAGGGAGAGGGGAATCATGGCTGGGAAAAGGGGAATGGAGAGCGGAGGGGCAGAAAGCACCAGAGAGGCATTCTGTAATGATCAATAAACCCAATTGTTTGAAATCAAATGACTTTGCCTACTGTGTCAGGACTGGGCATGTGTGTCCCTGCGCCAAACTCCCCCACTCCTGGCACTCCTTCTTTGCCAACAGTTCCATACCTATCCCCTGCTGCCCCACCCTCACAATTGCTAACAGACTTTGCCCCACCAGATTTGCAAACTCACTCTGTTGTCCATGTTGACAAATACAGTACTGTGCAAAGATGTTAGGTACCTTAGCTCTATACACATATATATACACATATATACATACACACACGCACGCACGCATGCACACACACACACACACACACACACATACATATATATATATAGAAACCTAACAGTACTGTAGGTGAGTAGGAGGAGGTTTTGAAGGTTATGTTAGTGGGCATGTCAGCGATAATAAGCTAGAGAGAAATGATCGGGGAATAGGGATTACCCCAAGAATCTGTATAGAGTTGATGGGCCAACCAGCCTGGTACCAAGTGGTAAGGGAATACGAGAGTAAACATGAGGAAATCTGCAGATGCTGGAAATTCAAACAACACACACAAAATGCTAGTGGAACACAGCAGGCCAGGCAGCATTTGTAAGGAGAAGCACTGTCGACGTTTCGGGCCGAGACCATCAGGGAATACGAGATATTGTCCCTGAATCACGTAGCATTTTCTGCCTGTCTCGAGCAGAAATGAGTATGCGCCCGACGGGGGCGAGCTTGGAATCGAGGTTGGGTGGATACATTTTGAAGACCTTTTACTGTGTTTTTGAAGAGAGGCGGGTAGTATACAGGAGGGAGTTTGACCGGGAGAGCCTGATGTTGCAAAGGAACACAGTAGAAACAGAACCTTGTAATTATACATATCCTTTTGTGATCACAGTGTTATGCAAAGTGTTTGTAATCTATAAAGTACCTTTGAAGTGCAGCCAATTTGCACTCATGGTTTTACAAGTGCAATAAAATAATAATCCAACGGGCTTAGGATTTCAGTGACAGGTTGGTAGATTTTGTGGATAATTGGATATAATTTAAAATAAAACCCTAATGCACTTTAA
Organism: Hypanus sabinus; assembly: GCF_030144855.1. Taxonomy (NCBI): domain Eukaryota; kingdom Metazoa; phylum Chordata; class Chondrichthyes; order Myliobatiformes; family Dasyatidae; genus Hypanus; species Hypanus sabinus. The sequence goes on from NC_082710.1 coordinate 158,872,821, forward strand.
ATTGACTTTTATTTGGATGTCACATAGTCTTAAACAAAATACCACGCAGCCAGGGACATTTAAATGGTGCACTGAAAGTGGGGTTCCGGTGAGTGGAAATAGGGCAGGGAATACAGACCCAGTAAGTGTAGGTTTTAATGATCTGACATTCCACTCTCTCAAGGGACAGAGGGTTCCAGAGTACACCCATCTGTCCACCATCCTTCGCCTGATCCAGTTCCACCTGCCACCTACCAGGCCTGTGTCCTGCTCCTCTCTCTCACCTCCTGGATTTCTCCTCTCTGCACCCTCAGTCCTGGTGGGATGCAGAACATCGACGGTTTTTCCTTCCACAGTTGCTAATTGATCTACAGTGCTCTTGTGTTTCTTGCTTCAGGTTCCAGCAACTCCTCCTCCTGTGTCTCCAGTGTGAAATAGTCCACAGGAACAGCTTGTAAATCCCTGTAACCAGTCTCTCTCACAGTTTTACTCATGAAAATCGCCTGCTGGCTCTCCTCATACACTGTATCTCTTCTTTATTCACAGGCTCTGCTTTTCACGTTGTTGATGTTTTCTGGCCTGAGAAGTGTGGGATTAAGACTCTTTTCCATGGAAGCGGCTTCCTACGTATCCGGCACACACTCTGCTGCCTTCGTAACCTGCCCCAGTTTGGAGGTGGCCAAAACCATCGCCAGGTGACTCAGGCGCTCTTTCTCTGTGTGTTTGTTCGTTGGGTGTGAGCGGATGAGGCAGTGCTACGTCATTGCCTCCAACACACTGGATCCAGTTCATTAGGAAAGGAGGCTGTCTGACCACCCATGCTAGTGCCAGCTCTTTAGTCAAGCTAACCAAATAATCCCATTTCCCCAGGGTCCTACAGATCAAAGATTAATCCCATTCCCTCTTGAGAGTTAAAGTTGAACTGCCCTTAACAGACTAATGTGGATGTGCAAAGAATTATGTTTTTCCATTTGTTAATTAGTGTTTGTCATTGAACATCCTTCCTGTAGAATTAGTAGTACCTGTTTTTAAGACTTGTAGACCATGACTCTGAGTCTGCAATCCACTGGGGAAGTCGAAGCCCGATGTCTGCGAATCCATGGGTATACTGACAGCCTGTCTTGGTGTTGGAGGACTCTGGGTGGGTGTCGTGTGTGTTTGTAGGCAAGGTCAGGGCTGATTTGCTGTTGTTTTGTACTTGATGTGTTCTGTTTTGTCACGTTCTGATGATCTTTGTGGGTTTGCTGTGTTGACTCCAGAAAGTGTGTCGACACTTGCAGGCTGCCCCGGCACACTACTAGGTTCTGTTCATTGTCAATGCAACCAACACACTTTACTGTGTGTTTCGATGTAAATGTGATAAGTAAATGGATCTTAATCTGAAGAGGAATCCTCATTGCTGATTATTAATCTGTCCTAATCTTCCCTGCTCAAAGGAAAGCAATCCCATTCTCTTCATTGTCTCTGCAGTTCTTCATATTGTACCTTGGGCTTTAGCTAACTGTTGAAATTCTAACTTTGTTCATTATGGAAAATACCAGATAAACATGTTTAATTTTAGTGGCATCTTTGTTTTGGATTCAAATTATTAGTGGCAGGTGTAGCACAGAAATTACACCAAGCTTCCAGGAGTAATTGGTGATATGTTTATAAAGCCTTAAAACAAGACTCCTATCTACTTACTTATGTAACCCCCTGGGTCGCCTCAGGCTCGCTCAGCTCGTTCTTGTCTAGGGGGAGCAGCCTTCGGCCCCGCCAAACTGGGTAATCAGCTGGTGTGGATGCTGTGTGATGTCCCCGCCTCGCACAAAACCAGACAGTACACCATATGCGATTAAATGAGTGCAATTTATAAAGGTTACTATAACTAAGTGATTAATAACGATACAGTATATATGAAGAGAAAATTAAAGAAAAGGCGCCAAACTTATCAAAGTCCAAACCACTTCGTGCACAGCCGTTGGAGCTCAATTACTGAAGTCTTCTGGCCACCATTCGATCCCCTCCGAACTCCTCGACTCGCAGCTCAGGACCCCCCGAACTCCTCGACTCTCCAAACAGCTCAGGACCCTCCGAGTGGTCAACCAAGCACATCTAGCTTCATCCCCCTCCCCTCCTAGGAGAATCTCCCGGCCTCGGCCCCCCCTTTGGGGTCCGATCCTCGCCCAGCTTAGAGCATTGCGTCCTCTCTCTCGACCCCCTCGCGCCGATCTGCCCAAAAGCCCGTCAACAAAAGCTTACAGACTCAGAAGAAAGAACATTAATCCCCATTTGATTTACAAAGGAATACCATTCTCGTTATCCGTAAATTAGCATTCCTGCTAGTTAACAAAAGGAAACCCTTTCCCAACAGTAACAAAGAAAAAAAGAAACCCCCTTTATACTTAAATTGGTGTATATCGTCAGTGTACACAGCCATTTTAAAAGTACTGCTCATTTGAGTACCCTGCCATACCTTCACAGAGACACAAGAGGTTCTGCAGATGCCAGAAATCTTGAGCAATAAACACACATGATCCTGGACGAAGCAGCTGAGGCGGCATCAGTGGAGGGGAAGAAACAGTCGACATTTTGGGCTGAGACTCTTCCTGAACCATTATGGGTTCATTTCTCTCTGTTGATGCTGCCTGACCTTGCTAAGTTCCACTAGCACTGTGTGTGTGTGTTCTTTCGGAAGTTCTAATGTCTGTGTGTATGTGTGGAGATTGACCGAGTGGGTTTCCCCTAAGTGCTCTGTTTTTCTTCCACACGCCAGCTTTGTGCAGGACAGCAGAGCAATTGGCTGCTCTAAATTGCCCCTGGGGTGTAGCAGGGGTGTGAGTTAATGGGAATGTGGGGAGTAAACAACAGGATTTTTGTAAGTGGGTAGTTGATGGTTGGCAAGGACTGTGGCATCGAAGGGCCAATCTTTATGACTAAATTCACCTTAGATCTGCAAGGATTGTTCCAGATCTTTTCAATCAGGGAAGCAGCTTTAAGAACCTGAAGCTGCAAGTTTTCTGTCTTGTTTTCTCACCCAGTCAGTGTTCTGGGAAATCTGTTGCCCCACCACGCTGGTCCATCAGTCCTTCCTCAGTGTGGCCACACACACTGTAACAGTGTTACCTTTACATAACTTAGGCATTTCATATGACATATCATTGAAACCCATTCATAGAATCACAGAATAATACAACACAGAAATGGGCCCTTTGGCCCACCCTGTCTCTGCTAACCATTTACTCTGATCCTGCTTTATTCTTCCACATCCCCATCAAATCCATGAGATTCTATCACTTACCCATTCAGTAGAGGCTATTTATAGTGGGCAGATATCCTTCTGGTTAGATAGACAATAGGTGCAATAGATTCCTTCCTTCCTTCTTAGATGTAATGGAAGCTTACACAGTAACAGAGGGAGAGGTACAGGTCTCACTTACTGGATCCGGTACTCCTGGTGCAGCCTCCTTTGCATCGCTGAGGCCAATGTGGATTGGGGTCTCACTTTGTCTGCACCTTCTCTCCCTGTCCACCTTAGCAGACCAGATCTCCTTCTGGCCAGCCATTTTAATTCCACTTCCCATTTCCACACTGACATATCTGCCTATGGTCTCCTCAACTGCCAAGTGGAGGCCAACACAGATTGGAGCATCAACACTTCTACTACTTCTGTCTATGGTCTCTTTGACTGCCAAGCTGATGCTAAACACAGATTTAGAGCACCGACATTTCTACTTAGTAGTGCATGGCCTGACGATGTCAACATCGATTTCTCTATGTTCCAATAACCAATCCCTTCTGTTAACTCCTATTTCTTTTTCTTATCCTTCGGTCCCATTACCCCTTTCCTTTTCCATCACCTGTTAATCACTTATACCTCTCCCTTCCTTATTACCTGTCTCCTTTCCTTTATTCCATGGTTATCTTTTGTCTCCTAGCATATTCCATCTTCTTCACCTCTGCTTCTTCCACCTATCAGCCCACCCCCATCTACTTACTTTCCCCTGTTTGCCCCTACCCAACCCTTTTAATTTGGCTTCTGATCTCTTTCTTTCCTGTCCCGATGAAGGGTCTTGGCTCGTTTCCTATCATAGATGCTACCTGGCCTGCTGAGTTGCTCCATCACTTTGTGTGGGTGGTTCACTTGAACTTGAATGTGCTACTTTCCTGAACAAGTGCACATCAAGAACAGTTGTTTCAATCACAGATAGCCTGCCAAGTATAGCAGCTAGGCCCCAGCTCGAATTGAGCGTCAGGCAAGTGAAATGAATAGTTCCTGCATTGTGATGTGTGTTTTGACATTGAGTTTCCTGCTGTGTTTAAACCCTCCAGAGGTGCTGTTGAGAAGAAGCTGGCTGCCTGTGTGAACATTGTGCCACAGATAACATCCGTGTACGTGAGTCTTTGCACTGATTATGCTAACAGATACATAGGACACCATCTTAAGTCATACAGCACAGGTGTATTATCAGACATATGACGTAAAATTTGTTGCTTTGTGGCAGCAGTATAGAGTAGAGATAAATTACAAAATAACTGAATTTAATGCAAAGAGAAAATAAAGAGGTAATGCTCGTGGGTTTATGAACCAATCTAAATCTAATGACAAGGGGGAAGAAACTTTTCCTAAATCATTGAGTGTGGGTCTTCAGGCTCCTGTACCTCCTGCTTGTTGGTAGAAACGATAAGAAGGTATGAGCTGAATGACCAGGGTCCTTAATGATGGATTGGTAGATATCTGCTTAATGGCTCTTCAACCCAGTGGGTCCATGCCAATGAAGAGCTAGCCCTCCTCTGCGTTTGGCCCATATCCTTCTTAACCTTTTCTTCTTGCAGTATAGCAAACAGATCTGTGCATAGTTAGACTGATAGAAATGCAGATGTATATTATGATAGACAGATATATAGATAAAGAGGCAGGTAGATAAATACAGTTTTTCATCAATTTCTTTGGACTTACCTGATAAATCTTTTTTTTTAATGCAACTAAAGGAGTTTTTGTGACTGTAGCCCCTTCATACAGAGGGTGGTGTGTATTTGGAATGAGCTGTCTGAAGTTGTGCTTGAGGCAGGCGCATTACTGCATTTAAAAGCCATCAAGATGAGCGCGTGGAGTGGAGAGGTTTGGAGGACTGGGCCAAACGCATGGGACTAACTTGCTGGGCAACGCAACCAGTGTGGATGAGTTGGGCTGAAAGGCTTGTTTCCCTACGATATGACTTATTGATCTGAAAGAAGAAAAATGTTGAGCGAATCAGATATCACAGTTTTAGTTTACAGATAGTTTTTGATCACATCTCCAGGAGTTACTGTTGTGGGATAGTTCCATTGTATGTATGTGTTACTAGCAAGGCCAGTTTGTGCTCATCCTTAACTGTCTATGGAGCTCCCTTATTAAACTGCTGCAGGGTATGTGGGCTCCAACCACTGACGAATGGGTGACCAATAGGGTGGTATAATATGCAGGGGCAAGTTCTTACAGTCCTTGTCTATCTGGGTGGTGAGTTTAGGAATTTCATCTCACAGGCAGATAGACATGTCTCCATTGAATGCCTGTCCTGAAAGTTGTGATCTCTGCGGCGACCAGTGTATTCTTTAGAGTGGGTTCCTCAGGGGTCACTGCTTACCTGAAAGGCTTCATGGGTTGGCTCTCTTAAGTAGTTGAGAGGAAATGGATGTTTCGATGGACTCAAGGACAATACAAACACATGATCTGGGCCCTTAGTTTCAGAATGATGTATGATGGTGTATGTGTAGATGTATTTTATAAATTTCCTTGTTTTTACCCTCTAGATACGAATGGAAAGGAAACATTGAAGAGGACAGTGAAGTTTTACTTGTGAGTTTTCAGATGACAGCATTCAGTGTATTTCTTTTTATGTTTATATTTACGTATAATGTCTGGAGTAAACCATCCTCAGCTGCATCTGGGAAATGGTGAAGGGGAAATGAAGAGTTAGTTCTAAGGGAGACTTTGAAGGATGGAATACAGTGATGAGATCTGGTGGAATACTATGAGATAGGTGAGTGGTCTTATTGCCTTAGATGGTACGACCCTCAGGTTCCCAAACTGGGGTTCATGGACCCCTCAGTTAGTTGTAGGGGTCCATGGCATAAAAAGGGTTGGGAATCCCTGCTCTAACAGATCGCACAGTTGTCGCCCACTGGTAGAGAAGGGTTCCTGATATGATTACTGCGTGCAGGTGTCTTGTGAAGCCACATGTGCGTTTTAAGATATCGTGGGAATAATAATTGGAAAATCATTAAAGGAATTTGCCCTGGATCACCAAAATCCATTCTACTCTGAGCTGCTGCTTTGTGTACCATGCTGCAGTCTGAGCTGCTGGAAGGGAGAATGGGAAAAGCTGGGTGTGTTGGACTGGAATGGATCAGTGGAGTTTGGAAATGGAGGGTGGGCTCAACAGTGAGTTGGATGGACAGAGATCAGTTAGCAAGCAGATTAATAGTGTGGGCATTAAATGACGTGGGATTACAAGCTAGCAGGTGATATGTGAAACCAGATGAGGGGGAAATTGCGTGGATGGGGGAGAGGGAACGATGTGAGAAGCTGGGAGTGATAGCTGAAGGGCAAAGCTCTGAAGAAGAAGGAATCTAGTAGGAGAGGATGGTAGAGCAAAGATTTAAGGGAAATAGTAGAGGAAGGAGATCCATCATCTTTCACCCCTCCTTGGTCCACAAACCTCCACTCACCACTCCACCTCTCTCTCTTCTGGCCATCTTCCCTCTCTGCTCTCAGTCCTGATACAGGATTTGAACTTGAAACTTCAGCAATTCCATAAGACATAGGAGCAGAATTAGACAATTTGGCCCATAGAGTCTGCTCCACTATTCAGTCATGACTGACTTATTTTCTGTCATAAACCCATTTTCCTGCCTTTTCCCCATAACCTGTGATGCCCTTACAACTTAAGTACCTAACAAGTTCTGCTTTAAATATATCCAGGGACTTGGCCTCCACAGCCATCTGAGTCAATGGATTCCACAGATCTGCCGCCCAATGAACAAAGAAATTCTTTCTCATCTCAGTTCTAAAGGAACATCCTTCTATTTGGAGACAATGTCCTCTGGTCCTAGACCCTCCCACTATTGGAATAATTTCTGTTTGCTCTATCTATCCCCTCCCCCCACTCCACTGATTTCCTCCAGCAGATTTTTGCTCTGGATTCCATTAATTATGGTCTCTTGTGTCATCACTATAAGCAGGTTACCCCATTTTTAGAGTAAAATTTCTACAACGTGAGTGTGGCTAATTTGGAAATCTGGCTCACAAGGTCACCCAAACTATTCTGCCTTCCCTGAAGATACCTAGTTCACTGGACAATTCATTACACTTGGACCCTGCATAATGCGCATAGCACTGATTCTTTGCAACGTGGTTATTCAATTCTTTATTGAAATCTTTTTAAACGACAAAAATTCATTCTAAACAACACTTAAAACTTCTCGAGCAGCTGCCATTATAGTAAACATTCAAGCAGCCAATGAGAGCACTTTCCATATGCTCTGAGCCACTCGCAGCCAATCACGTATTAGCTCACACTGTGCCTCCCCTGCATGTGTAAATATTCTTGTTCCCTTGGCAATTTATTCAATTTTTTTTCACCCATAATGTCTCGAAAACAGCCTACAACCTCCAGTGAGGGTAGTACATCTAAGATGTTTAGGGAAAGTATTAGCATGGATGTGAAACTGCAAGTGATATGGCGTTTAGAAGCTGGTGAGCATCAGGTTGATGTTGGCACGTCTTTTAAACTGGCTACATTGACTATCAGAACAATTATAAAAATTGCAGACAAGATGAGAGCTTCTGCAGTGATGTCCTTAAATTATCATCAACAAAGGTGACTCGTTCAAGGAGCTATTTGCTTGATAAAATGGAAAACAGACTAAATATATCGGTGGATGACAAAACACAATGAAACAAGTCCCTAATTCTGCTGATAATAATGGAAAAAGCAAGAAGCATATTCTGTCACATTCATAGCCAGCAGAGGTTGGTTGGATAGATTTAAACAGCACAGTAACCTCTGTAGTATTTCTATCTGTGGTGAAGTGGCTAGTGCAGACAGCAAGGCAACCCAGGATTTTCCTGCAACACTGAAGGCCATAATCAACAAGGGCGATTATTCTTCCGAGTTTGTCTTCACTGTGGCTGAAATGGGCCTATTTTGGAAAAGAATGCCTTCTTGTACTTTCATCTCCAGAGAAGAGAAACATGCATGTGGATTCAAGGCTGCAAAGGACCAGTTAACTCTCTTGTTAGGAGGCAATGTTAAAGGGGACTTTAAGTTAAAGCCTATGATTCTGTATCACTCTGAAACACCACGACTAATGAAAGGCATTTTAAAGCCAAATCTGCCAGTGATTTATAAATCAAACACGAAAGCCTGGGTGATGATTGATGTTTTCCAAAATTGGTTTGTTTCACATTTTTGTTCAGTAGTGACGCGGTATTGTGAGGAGCATGGCCTTGAACATAAAGCATTGTTGGTGCTTGGTAATGCCCCAGGCCACCCTGAGAATCTTGACATGCTTCGGACCTGTGTTCCTGTAGAAGTGGTTTGACCTTCCATCCAACACCACTTCATTACTCCAACCAATGAATCAAGAAGTAATATCGGATTTTTAAGCCTACGACATTTGTTGCATATTCAAGCAACTTGTAGAGGATACAAGACAACCCATCAGGCAATTTTGGAAAAACTACAATGACATGAAATCCACAGCCAATATCAGAGGAGCCTGGGATGAAGTAAGTCAAACTGCATGAAAAGAGTGTTGAAGAAGTTATGGCCAGAAGCATGCAGTAACATCCTAGGATTTTAGGCAGAACTGGTCATCCAAAATATCGTTGAACTGGCTATTGAAGCGGGATTAGAGGATGTTAATGATGGTGATGTGGAAGAGTTACTGCAATCTCATGGTGAGAGCCTTAATAACGAAGAGCTTTGAGAATTGACAAGAGAAATGCATCCTCTGGGTGGATCTGAGGACATGGATGGAGAAGAGGAAACACCAGCAAGAAACCCTCACCACAAAATTCCTCAGCACTGCTATTACCATGATCACACAAATCATGGACCAGTTCATTGATAATGACCCTGACTGGGAGTGAAGCAATAAGGCAAAGAGCGGTGTTCGCAACATGATCTCCTGCTACCAAGAACTGCTTCATGAGAGCAAACTTAAAAGGCAGTTAAATCTTGATGCCTGCTTGAAGAAAAGCCAAAGTTAGAGGAGGACCCATAGCCTAGTCCCTCCTCTGAGATGTAACTACCACCTGGTTCCCTCCTCTGCTTCTGCGATGTGTTGCTGCCCCACTGATGTGTAGATTGGGCCTATTTACGTGTTTGTTACTCCATGAATTACTGTGCATACATAAAGTAATACATCATATATCTCAGGTTTGATTTATTTTTATTAGGCACACATCCATTTAAGTATTATTATGATCCCTCATAGCGCTGATTTACGTAGTGCTCCACCTTCAAGGATCGGATCCTCAGCATAAAGTGTGGTCCAAGTGTATTATTTAAAACTGTGATTGAAAGGTATTGTTAAATAAACAACATCCAATATTCTGGAACATAAGAGATTCTGCAGATGCTGGAAATCCAGAGCAACACACACGTACAAAATGCTGGAGGAACTCAGCAGGTCAGGCAGCATCTATGGAAATGAGCAAACAGTTGGCGTTTTGAGCTGAAACCCTTCATCAGGCCTTGTCAGAAAGGGGGAGGATGTCAGAAGACGGTGTGTGCAGAGGGGAAGGAGGACAAGCTAGAAGGTGATAGGTGAAGCCAGGTGGGTGGGGGATGGGGTGGAGAAGTAAGAAATTTGAAGCTGACAGGCGAAAAAGTTAAAGGGCTAGAGAAGAAAGAATCTGATAGGAGAGCAGTGTGGCATGTGGGAGGAACTGAAGGATCAGGTGAATCAACAAGATGTGATAGGCAGGTGAAGAGAAGAGGTAAGAGGCCAGAATGGGGAATAGAAGTAGAGGGAAGGAGGAGGGGGAAAATTATCTGAAGCTGGAGCCATTGATGTTCTTTCCTAGACAGAAGATGAGGGGTTTTTCCTCCACCTTGAGAGTGGCCTCATTGTGGCAGAAAGGAAGGCCATGGATTGACGTGTCAGGATGGGAATGGGACTAGGAATTAAAATGCTTGGCCACTGAGAAATCCAGTATTTTAAGGAGTGAGTGGAGGTGCTCGACAAAGTGGTTCTCCCTATCTATGACAGGTCCCATCAATGGTAGAGAAGGTCACATTGGGAGTACAAGATACAGTAGACAACCCCAGCAGATTCGTATGTGAAGTGTTGCCTCAACTGGAAGGGCTGTTTAGGGTCTGGAATGGAGGTGAGGGACGAGGTGAATGGGCAGGTATAGCACTTCTGATGCTTTCAGGAGTGTGCCATGAGGGAGATAAGTGGGGAGGGACGAAAGGACAAGGGAATCATGGGAATCCTAGTTTGTCATCCTCCTCCTCCTCCCCCGGCTACTTATTTCGGCATCTTTCCCTTTCCAGACCTGATGAAGAGTCTTGGTCCAAAATGTCATCTGTTTATTCTTCTACATGCTGCCTGACCTGCTAAGTTCCTCTCGCCTTTTTTGTGTGTGGATCCAATATTCTGGAAAATATGCTAATCCAGCAGCACCAAATAACTCGTATCCAGAATTTTCTGAGGCATGGGAGTTTGAAATTTGGTGAGATGCAGATGCAGTAAAACTCCAATAATCTGCCTTTCAATGTTTTGGAAATCCTGTTTCCATCCTCCCCATGCACCAGGTCCCCAGTCCACTCACTCTCTTCCAACATACCTCAGCCATAGTTCACACAATCCCTTCCCTCTTGCCTCAGGCCCAGTTCCCATTCTCTTTCCACACACCAGAGCCCCAGTCCCCACCCTCCCTTCCCACTCATCTCAGCCACAGTTCACACAATTGCTTCCCATACACCAGGGCCCCAGATCCCAAACTCCTTCACCACTCACCAGAGACCCAGTTCCCACACTCCCTTCCCACTCACCAGAGACCCAGTTCCCACACTCCCTTCCCACTCACCAGAGACCCAGTTCCCACACTCCCTTCCCACTCACCAGGGACCCAGTTTCCACACACTATTCCCACCCCCCAGTGACCCATTTCAAACAATTCCCCATTCATTAGGGTCCCAGTTCCCACACTCCTTTCCCACTCACCAGGATCCAAGTTCTTACATTCCCTTCCCACTCCCTAGAGTCCCAGTTCCCACACTCCCTTCCCACTCACCTGTCCCAGTTCCCACACTCCCTTCCCACTCACCAGAGACCCAGTTCCTAACAGATATAAAAGACAAAGAATTAAAGGAGCATTGAGATATTGATAAGAATACCATCTAATTGTCTGGACTAAATATGCTACCTTGGTACTACCAAAGTCCTGCAAGTGCCTGATTTTTGGAATTCAGCTGCAGTGGCTGTATTACTAGACCTTCCAACTTTGTTCTGAGTTGACCCTGCCCAATTAAACAGGGAGGTGGGTCCGTGAGCAATATCTGTTGAAATTTCCAGTGTGGAACTTGAACCTGTAGCTTTCTGACTTGGCACCTCAGATCTGTCAAATCTGCTCCTAAGTAGACTCTTTTCTAAATAAGTTGTTTGCTGCATCAATGGTCTCTCCCTACCTGCATTTCATTACTTGACGCAAAGTCAGCAAAACTCTGAATGACATTCGATAAAGTGTGCATGTATTTCTTCTGCATAATTAGCTTTTTTGTTTTTTTAAACAGATGATTAAAACACGAACCGCTAAAGTCAATGATTTGGCAGCATATGTACGGTGAGTGAGGAAGCGTTTTAGATTCCTTTGCAGGGAATGGAGGGAGGTTTGTGTGTGTCTGTACTTGGTAAAGTGAAGTCTATTGTCAAAATTACATGCAATGAGGGGAATCTCATTGAAACCTATTGAATATTGAAAGGCCTGGACAAAATTGATGTGGAGAGGATGTATCCTGCAGTGGGGGAGTCTCGGACCAGAGGGCGCAGCCTCAGAATACTAGGACGTCCCTTAAGAACAGAGATGAGGAAGATTTTTAGCCAGAGGATGGTGAATCTGTGGAATTCATTGCCACAGATGGCTGTGATGGCCAAGTCATTGGGGATATGTAAACTGGAGGCTGATAGGTTCATGATTAACAAGTGTGTCAAAGGCTATGTGGTGAAGGCAGGTGATTCGGATGAGAGAGATAATAAATCCACTACGCTGAAGTGGCAGAGCAGATGAAATGGGCCAGAGGACAGAATTCTGCTCCTATGTCTTACAGCCTTACAGATACAGTGAAAAACTTAGTTGCAGCAGCATCACAGACCCATACAGCATCATATAAGCAGCATTCACAAGAAAAACATAAATGTAAATTATACACAATTCTTACAAGAAAGAACATTATTTGAACAAAATAAGGTGTCCATCTTAGAGCAAGTTGGTCATAGTTTGCAATGACAATGATGATTCTCTCCTTTGTTTCCATCCTGTTAGGTCAGTTCATCCGTATGACGTGGCAGAGGTTATCAGCTTGCCAATCGACCAGGGAAACCCACCTTATATGAAGTGGCTTGGCGAGGTGGTCCCGGAATAGGTTCCCCAATGGGTGAAGATTGTCGGCCAAGCAAAGCATCATTGCTAATGCCCATGTTGTGTAGGGGACAGTCTCTTCCTCACTTTCCCCCGAAGGCTGCCTTACAATTCTTCCTGTTTCAGAAAGATTCATGCTTCAAGTGTTTTTTCAGCATGCAAAGCCGCAATTATGTCCTTGGCCATGAAGGAACACCTGTCTTCTAATCATTGTTGAATTTTCAGCTGCTGAGCTGCAGACAGTGAGGTGTTTGGAGCTTGATAGTGATTGAGCAGCATTACACTTTTGCCTAAATGGTGATGCTCCCTTGTCATTGAGCACAAGAGCCTCACTAACGCACCCTTCTGTAGTTGTCGCTGCTGATTTCTGATTAAAAATGTAAGTTGTTATATGCCCTCTGTAGTCTCAGTCTGTTTGCCCTATCTCTTGCAAAGTTGGTCTGTAACTGTTCAGCGACAGTGACATGTCGATAATCCGGCAGGGTTCACCTCGTGGTCGGGAATATAATGCTGGAGGTCCAGAACACGGGTGAGGGGTTCAGAGTCTGGGCTGTAGGGCTGGTGTTGTGGTCAGGAGCATGGCTGAATTTGGTCCAGAGTACAGACTGCTTATCTATTTCCAGCTCCCTTTTGAACTTTCCAGCTGCATTGGAGAACTTATTGTCCCATTGTGCAATGTAAATACAATGAAATAATAGTATATCTGGTTATTAACAGCAGTAACATCTAATAGTCTGAAGAATCAGTGTCCTTAGGGTGCTGAATTACTGGGGTTCTACTGTATGTCAGGTGGCAGTTCAGTAACTGCTTTTGGGGCACTATTTAACAGGAATTTTTCTGCCATCTTCAGTATAAATTTACTTATAATGACCTAAAGAGGCAGGTTCGATCCATTCCCAATTCTTTTTCTTTTCTCTAGTTATGTGGAATAGTCCGGGTTCCAGACCTCATCTGGCTCCATTTCCCACCTCTCAGAAAATGAAGGGTTTCTACCTGAAGCGGTGACTGGCCATTTCCCTCTTCAGATGGTGCCTGAAATGCTGAGTTTCTCCAGCAACTTGTTTGCTAATCCCATTGCCCCTCTCATTTCCCTAATTTGCTGCATATTATTCTTTCATATGCACATTAGCTGCCTTTTGAGATTTTGGTGTCAGTTACTGTAAACAAGGATAATTTACAGTGTACACATTTAGCACCGACGTGGTCACAGGGGGAGCAGGAGCTCATGAGCGAGCCGGAGTTACTGGATCTTTGAGCTGTGCTGATGAGCAATAGGAACAGATTACTAAGCACAGGGGGCAGCTGCTCCCTCCTACAAACCAAGACGATGGAATGTGAGATGAATCTTTCAACACAAACGACTCGGATCTATTTGTTTATTTTTACTTATGGATGGATAGCTTTGGACACAATGGGCAATCAGGAATTTGTTCTGAAATTGTTACTCTACTTAAACAAAATCTACTTAGTTTGTAGATCAGTTATAAATCTGCAGTGAAAAGTGATTAAGTTTCTATTTAACAGGTATTCTATTATTTGTATGGGGTAGTCATAAATGTTGATCCTTAAGGTTATAGCCTGGTGGGGGGGGGGGGGGGGAATAATGGGCTCCCAATGGCATGTCTCAAATACCCTCTGACAACCAAATTCAGCTCCTGGCCTTCATGTGTGGCTGAGCTATTAAACCCAGTAGAACCGTTTCTACTGGTAGGAGAAAGGGCAAAGGCGGGTTACTAACGCCTTAAAATCAGTTTCTTTTGGGCAGATGGGGCTCATCAACCGTGGCTGTCAGCTCATTTGGGTAAAGGAAAACTGACCTCAAACCTGCGCTGCCTTGCATCTATACCCACTGAAGACTATAGGAGTAAATCCTAAGGAATAATCTGGAGCTGGAGTCCATAAGACAGTCGTATGTTGAATTCAATGCTACTGGCAACTTCTGCAATGCCACTGGTCCAAATTGCCACTCATTTGGATTCATCAGTTGTGAGGAGAGGGGGAACCTGCTAGATGGTCAACAGCTTGCTCTCCATCTTGTACTGTCCTGGGTTACATATCAGCTGGGGTGTAGCAGCCATGATCAAGCCCAACCAAATGAGGGCTTCAGGTCATAAACGTGGGAAGCACAGAACCGCAGCACTTTGTGGTACGTCACAAATTCAGAGACTTGGGTTTGGTGCTGGCCTCTGCTGTATGTTTGAATTTGCAAATTTTTCCTGCAACTGTGGCTTGCTCCAGTTTCCTGGCACAAGCTAATGGACAGAATTAAAAGGAACTCCAATGTGTAAAGTGTGGACAGCTTTATGAAACTGCAGTTTCTTGTGCTCATGGGCAGAGCAGTTGCCTTATTGAGCTGTGATTTATCTGGATGGGATGCCTGCTGTGGTGCATCAATAAAAGTTGGTAAGGGTTGATGGGGACATGCCAAATTTGTTATTCACACACTCAGCAACAGATAGGCCAAATGAGGTGAGATGGAATACAATATACAGGAGCTATAGTCTCAATAATCTCAAATCAACTGAAAGTCGAAAACAAATTTTCTCATGTGTATAATTGATCACCAATCACTCTACAATAATACAGGTATTACTAGCCAATAGAATTTACACATTAAAGACAATGATACTAAAGTACTGGCAAAGTAGCAGTCCGATAAATGTTACCCTGGAATCCTTTGTTTGCATCGTTATCTTGTCTCACTACGTCAAATAGTTGCAGACTTCTGCTATACTAAGGGAAGGTCTGCTCTTCCTTACCCTGGTGGATTGCACAGAATTGACATTATCTTAACCCTTGTCACAAGTTCCACAATGGCCTTCCACCTGCATTGGGTCTCTGTATGTTCCCAATGAAAGTACAAGATGTTCTAAATGCCATCTCAAATGCTGAATTTTAAGTGGTCAAGAATCAAGCATTCCCATTCCAAAATGACCTTACACAATGACAGAATAATGCATCTGTTTTGTAATTATATAAGTATCTGTACGTTGGGGGCTACTCATTTGATCCAACCGTGTAATTAGGATCTTCAATTTGGTTTGGGAGAATTTTACGAAAATCCATGGTGGTATCCCTCATTGAGGTGTAGACTGTGTATAGATGTGTGTAGCAAGGTGGGCTGAGTAGACCATGAGCTTTATGTCCTGATCTTCACTTATTCTTCCTCAGCTGCTGAAATTCTAAACCTAGTCAGAGAGTTACAGGAAAACATGACGATCTTCTAATCACATGCAACTTCGAGAGGAGGACAAAAATCCAATTACTGTAACTGTTGTGAGGCTTATTTGTGGTCTGGGGTAGAGAAATATTGTCAAGGACCTCAGCTACCTCTGGCCAATTTTAGAGGAGTTACATTCTGAATGGCAGTGAGGATGCTCTCCATCTATAGGTGTGATGGACATTAGGGTGTCACGGCAATATAGATGCTAGCATTAATGCCTTACAGAACCGGTGATCAGAAGATCGAGGTACAATTCCCATCACTGTAAGGAGTTTCTACGTTCTCTGTGTGACCATCTGGGTTTCCTCTGAGTGCTTTAGTTTCCATCCTTGTTCAAAGACATATGGTTAAAATTAAGGTTAATAAGTTGGGGCATGCTATATTGGCACCTGCAGCATGGCAGCACTTGCAGGCTGCCCCGAGCACTCCTCGGTCTTGGACTGTGTTGGTCATTGATGCAAAAGTGTAATGTTTGATGTACATGTGACAAGTAAAGCTAATAATTAATCCTAACTAAATGCCCACATGAGGAATGCAGGGAGCAGTATCAACCACTCTTGGCTTTTTTAACTCCACCAAAAACCTTTTACTCTCGATAAAGAAAGATGGTGATGCTGCCTCAGAAGTGACTGTCCACAGAAACTAGCAACCACTTTATGTCCTGATGAAGGGTCTTGGCCAGAAAAGCTAACTGTTTACTCTTCTGCATGACTTGCTGAGTTCCTCCAGCATTTTGTGTGTTGCTCTCCATTCCATCTTTCTTGAGGCACAGCATAAGATATAGGAGCAGAAGCATGCCATTTAGCCCATTGAGTCAGCTCTGCCATTTCATCATGGCTGATCCATTTTCCTTGTCAGCCCCAATCTCCTGCCTTCTCCCCGTGACCCTTCATGCCCTGACCAATCAAGACTCTTATCAACCTCTGCCTTAAATATACCTAATGACTTCGCCTCCACAGTAGCTTGTGGCGAAGAATTTTCCAGATCACCATTCTGGCAAAAGAAATCCCTCCTCATCTTCATTCTAAAAGGATGGCCCTCTACTCTGAGGCTGTGTCCTTTGGTCTTAGACTTCCCCCAGCATGGGAAACATCCTCTGCACTCTATCGAAGCCTTTCAAATTCAATAGGTTTCAATGAGGTCACACCATTCTTTCGAATTCCAGTGAGGAGAGGGCGGGAGCCATCAGTGCTCTTCATGAGACAATCCTTTCAATCCTGGAATCATCTTTGTGAACCTCCTTTGAACCCTCTTCAATGTCAGCACATCCTTTTTTGATAATGGGCCCAAGACTGTGTACAATACTCCAAGTGAGGCCTCACGAGTGCTTTAGACAGTCTCAACATTACATCCTTGCTTTTATATTCTAGCCTAAGCAAAACATCTACAACTAAGTGCAGAATGGTGTAAAGCAAAACTATGTGATCACAAAACACTCTCATCAATCTTTCTTTACACAAATTCTGCAACTAGCAAACAACAAGTTTGCTGTAGGCAAGAGGGGGGCTGGAGAAAACAAAGTGAATATCTGTGATGGGCTGGAGAGTGGGTGGGGAGGGGAAGAAAACAAAATAGATCAAATGACTTAAATGATGGTATGCAAATAGAACAGGTGTCCCTGCAGAGACCAGTGAAGCTTCCCTCACAGTGGGGTTCAGTTTCATTGCAGTTAAGCCCCGATGTGGCTCTTGTCCCTGCAAGCAACGTTTTGAAAGCTGCAATGGGATGAAGAGTTAATTAAGCATGAGGTATTTAGAACCTAGAATATAGAACAGAATCAGAATCAGGTTTATTATCACCAGAATGTGATGTGAAATTTGTTAACTTAGTGGCAGTGGTTCAATATAATACATAATCTAGCAGAGAAAAAAATAATAATAAATAAACAAGTAAGTAATTACATATATTGAATAGATTAAAAAACATGCAAAAACAGAAATACTATATATTAAAAAAAAAGTGAGGTACAGGAACAGGCCCTTTGGCACACAATGTTGTGAAGAACAATTACTGAATATTAGTAATCAAATAGCCAATAAAATTAATTTCTCTTTACACATGTAAAGGGGGTTTCTTCTTTTTTCTTTGTTACTGTTGGGAAAGGGTTTCTTTTTGTTAACTAGCAGGAATGCTAATTTACTGATACCGAGAATGGTATTCCTTTGTAAACCAAATGGGGATTAATGTTCTTTCTTCTGAGTCTGTAAGCTTTTGTTGACGGGCTTTTGGGCCGATCGGCGCGAGGGGGTCGAGAGAGAGGACGCAATGCTCTAAGCTGGGCGAGGATCGGACCCCAAAGGGGGGTCCGAGGCCGGGAGATTCTCCGAGGAGGGGGGGGGGGAAGAAGCTAGATGTGCTTGGTTGACCACTCGGAGGGTCCTAAGCTGTTTGGAGAGTCGAGGAGTTTGGAGGGTCCTGAGCTGCGAGTCGAGGAGTTTGGAGGGTCCTGAGCTGCGAGTCGAGGAGTTCGGAGGGGATCGAATGGTGGCCAGAAGACTTCAGAAATTGAGCTCCAACGGTTGTGCGCGAAGTGGTTTGGACTTTGATAAGTTTGGCGCCTTTTCTTTAATTTTCTCTTCATATATACTGTATCGTTATTAATCACTTAGTTATAGTAACCTTTATAAATTGTACTCATTTAATCGCATATGGTGTACTGTCTGTTTTTGGGCGAGGCGGGGACATCACACAGCATCCACACCAGCTGATTACCCAGTTTGGCGGGGCCGAAGGCTGCTCCCCCTAGACGAAACGAGCTGAGCGAGCCTGAGGCGACCCAGGGGGTTACACACAATATTCATATCCTTCCATTTTCTTCACATTCATGTGCCTATCTAAATGTCTCTTAAAAGTTCTTAATGTGTCTGCCTCGATCACCACTCCAGGCACCCTATCACTGACGTGAGATTCACAAGTCTATAGTTTCCAGGATTATCCCTAATTGAATAATAGAATAACAAAGGCTTGCACAAATGCTTCCTTTGGGGGAGTATCTGAGCCTGTCAGCACCCCATCCTCTCCCCGCCCCAACTACCCGACGTGCTTGTGCATACACAAGAGTTTGAATTATTCTGTAAAATCTTTAGATTTTAAACTGGTTAAAGCCGTTCCAGCTGCAGTACTGCACAGGCACAGTAGAGGGAGCAGAAATGACCTTGAAGACGAGATGCAGACTGCAGATGCTGGAATCTGGAACCACAAACAAGATGCCAGTGGAACTCAGTGGGTCAGGCAACATCTATGGGGGAAATTGACTGCTGATATTTTTTGGGTCAAGACCCTTCATTTGGACTTTGACCCCAAAACATTGGCACCTATTTCCCTCCATAAATGTACAATTGGAAGGAGTTGTTGGGATTGGAGAGGAAAAACATGTAAATGGTTGCCTGATGATCAGTATGGAAGTGTTTGGTTAAAAGGCTTTTTTTCCATGCTTTATGAGTCTATGAGTTTAACATATTGTAAATGAGGTAACTCTCTCAAGTGGGACCCTGAAACAACCCTTAACAGAAGAGCTCCCTTGTCATTCTGAGTAGAGGGGTGTTGAAGATCCTAATTGTCCTGCTTCACAATCTCCACCCCTTGCTCTGGCACTAGTCATGTGCTATCAGATCAGTTCCCTGTTATGTGCATGCCTGATATTTACTTCAATTGTCTTTAAAAAATGGGCAGTGCAGGGGGGTGTCAGTATTGGGACCTCTGCTTATCACACTATTTGCCAGTGAGTTAAATGGAATTCATGGCTTTGTGGCAAAGTTTGCGGATGACATGAAGGTAGGTGGAGGGGATAAGTAGTGCTGACGAAGACCATAAAATATAGGAGCAGTAGGCCATTCACCCATCGTGTCTGCTTTGCCATTGAATCATGGGCTGACCCAATTCTTCCAGTCATCCCCACATCTCCCCATATCCTTTGATGGTCTGGCTAATCAAAAACTATTGATCTCTGCCTTAAATACACCCATTGACTTGGTCTCCACAGCCTCTCATGGCAACAAATTCTGCAGATTTACCACCCCCTGATGAAAGTAATTTCTCAGCATTTCTGTTCTAAATGGACGCCCTTCAATCCTGAAGTTGTACCCTCTTATCCGAAACTCCTTTACCATGGGAAATAACTTCACCGTATCTAATCTGTTTAGACTTTTTAACATTCAGAATGTTCCTATAAGATCCCCCCTCATTCTCCTGACCTCAAGGGAATACAGCTCAAGAGCTGCCAGACATTTTTCATATGGTAACACTTTCATTCCTGGAATCATTCTTGTGAATCTTCTCTGAACCCTCTCCAATATAAGTATATCTTTTCTAAAATAAGAATCCCAAAACTGCACACATGTTATTTCATTTTTTGAAAAATTGGATGATTGGGCAAAAAATGGAAGATGGAATACAGTGTTGGGAAATGTATGATAATGTATTTTGGTAAAAACAATAGTGTGGGCTATTATCTAAATGGGGAGAAGGTTTAAACATCTGAAATGCAGAGGGACTTCAGAGTCCTCCTCCAAGGCTTGCAGAAGGTTAATTTCCAGGTTTAATCTGGTAAAGAAGGCAATTGCAATGTTGGCATTTATTTTAAGGGGAATAGAATATAAAAGCAAGGAGATAATGATGAGCCTTCATAAGACACGAATTAGACCGCACTTGGAATATTGTCAACAGTTTTGGGCCCCTTATCTCAGAAAGGATGTGTTGTCACTGGAGTGAGTCCAGAGGAGGTTCACGAAGATGATTCCTGGAATAAAGGGGTTGACATATGAGGAGTATTTGGCAGCTTTGGGCTTATACTCACTGGAATTTAGAAGGATATAGGGGAATCTCATTGAAACCTACTGAATGTTGAAAGGACTAGAAAAGATGGATATGGGAAGAATGTTTCCTAAAGTCAGGGTATCCAGAACTAAAGGACAGAACCTTAAAACTGAGGGATGACCCTTCAGAACAGAGATAAGGAGGATTTTTTTTTAAGCCAGGCAGTAGTGAATTTGTGGAATGCTCTGTCACAGACAGTGGAGGAGGCCAAGCCTGTGCATATAGTCGAGGCGGAAGTCTACTGTAATTCAGAGCATCAAAAGATATTGCGAGAAGGCAGGTGTATGGGGTAGAATGGGATCCCGATCAGGCATCATTGAATGGCGGAGCAACCTCAATGGGTGAATGGCCTAATTTTACTCTTACGTCTTATGGTCTAATATATACAGATCACGTTGTCTTCGTGCCACAATAAAATTGCAACTAGTTTCTGATGTTGTTAGGATCTGAGAAAAATAAGAGAATGAGGTTTTTAATAATTTTGGGGAGAATCAGTTGCGATGGAGCTCTGAATCAGGCTAGGACCACTGTGAGGTAATGCATTATCACATGTCAAATACTAACAGGACATAAACAGTATTTGGTACGGATTGTTGATGTGCAGAAGGACGCAGGGGTACAGTTGACAGGTCCCTAAAAATGGCGACATTTTTAATAGCCTAAGGCCTTTGGCATGCTTGCCTTCATTGGCTGAAATAAAAGAATTGGGATATCACCTTGTACCTGTACAAAACATTGGTCAGACCATACTTTGTGTATTGTTCTGGTTGCTGCACTACAAGAAAGACAGTAATAGAGAGAGTGCAGAAGAGATTCAGCAGAACGTCAAAGTCTATTGAGATATGCATGTGTATGTATGCATAAGTGCTATGAAAAAATTTATTTGCAGCAGTATCAAAGGTACATGGCATTAGATACACAGCATTCTCAAGAAAAATATTCACAAAATGAACAATTAGAACAAAAAATGTGGCCTGGAACAGACAGCTTTACGTTTAAGAAGAGATTGGATCGGCTGGGGTTTTCTCTGTGAAGTGAACGAGACTTGGGGGTCACCTCCCAATTTTCTTTGGACTCAAGGTGTCCATTTTCCTTTACCCAATTTCATTTCAGGCTAGGAGAGAGAAGCATTGGCATAATTACTTTCTCCTTTGATATTTTGACAAAACTCCCCAGGTTCTCAGGATGAGGGAACTGAAAAGCACCCCCTTGATAGGACCTGTCCCTATCCTTTTGGAACAGTTGTTCCATCCTCAAGTCTCCCAAATCAGGACCATCATGTACGACAATTGTTATGTGTCAATGGTGATAACTTTCCATTATTCCAAATCTTCACAACTTTCCAAATTTCAGCTGGTTCATATGGTACGATCCGCTTTTATCTGGAGGACCTGCTTTGTCTATAATTTCATAGGGTCCTGCAAAAATGTATTCCCATCATACCCACTCTTTGCTCTGGGCCAAAGTAGGCTTTATGCTGTTGTTTCTTCTTTCTTATTTGGTGGACTGCCGCATAATTGGCCTTTTTCAGGGTCTCTACGTGTTGTTGTCCCCATCAATTTCCTGTTCTGACATATCTAATCTGACCAACTCCTCTAATTCTCTCTTGTCCCTTCCTGTCATGAATTTATAAGGAGTGTAACCTAGTGAAGATGCCACTGTATTCCTTATTATCATCAGGGCATAACGCAAAACTACTTGCCATATTGTTGCACATTGTTCGCAATCATACATTTTAGTGTTTGATTCATCCTTTCCACAATTCCACAAGACTGTGGTCTATAGGGTATATGAAATCTCTGCCTGATCTCTAATGTACCAGAACATCTTGCATTATCTGGGTTGTGAAATTTATGGCTTGATCCGATTTGATACTCCAGGATAGTCCCCAGCAAGGGAACATTCATTCCAGTAAGATTTTTGCAGTGGCCTTTGCTTCGTTTGTCTTAGCCAGGAAAGATTCCACTCTGTAAAGTTATCTATTACTACCAGAATATATTTGTCCACTCATGGGTTGGGTGGTAAGGGACCAACATAATGTATCCGCAAATTAGTCCAAGGCCCTTCCGTTGGTTTGGCATGTTGAAGGGCTCCTTTCTTTACATTTCTGTCAGGATTATACTGTGCAGAGACCAAACATAGAAACATAGAAAATAGGTGCAGGGGTAGGCCATTCGGTCCTTCAAGCCTGCACCGCCATTCAGTATGATCATAGCTGATCATCCAACTCAGAACTCTGTACCTACTTTCTCTCCATACTCCCTGATCTCATTGCACCTCCCCTTTTCCTAATCGGCCACCATTCAGATAATAATCTGTTTTCTGTTCTTGCAACCAAAGTGGATAACCTCACACTTATCCACATTAAACTGCATCTGCCATGAATTTGCCCACTCACCTAACCTATCCAAGTCACCCTGCATCCTCTGAGCATCCTCCTCACAGCTAACACCACCGCCCAGCTTTGTGTCATCCGCAAACTTGGAGTTGCTGCATTTAATTCCCTTGTCTAAATCATTTATACTGTAAACAACTGGGGTCCCAGCACTGAGCCTTGCGGTACCCCACTAGTCACTGCCTGCCATTCTGAAAAGGTCCCGTTTACTCCCACTATTTGTTTCCTGCCTGCCAACCAATTCTCTATCCACATCAATACCATACCCCCAATACTGTGTGCTTTAAGTTTGTACACTAATCTGTGTGGGACCTTGTCAAAAGCCTTTTGAAAATCTAAATATACCACATCCACTGGCTCTCCCCTATCCACTCTACCAGTTACATCTTCAAAAAATTCTATAAGATTCGTCAGACATGATTTTCCTGTCACAAATCCATGCTGACTTTGTCCAATGATTTCACCTCTTTCCAAATGTGCTGTTATCACATCTTTGATAACCGACTCTAGTATTTTCCCCACCACCGATGTCAGACTAACCGGTCTATAATTCCCCGGTTTTTCTCTCCCTCCTTTTTTAAAAAGTGGGGTTACATTAGCCACCCTCCAATCCTCAGGAACTAATCCAGAATCTAAGGAGTTCTGAAAAATTATCACTAATGCATCCACTACTTCTTGGGCTACTTCCTTAAGCACTCTGGGATGCAGACCACCAGGCCCTGGGGATTTATCTGCCTTTAATCCCTTCAATTTACCTAACACCACTTCCCTACTAACATTTATTTCATGTATCAAGCGACATAAACTCCATGTTGTCTTTCATCTTAGGCCACCAGCACACTGCCTTTATCTTTTCCAGGGTGTTTTCGGCCCTTTGGTGTCCCCATATGGTACCAATGGATCATCTGGTTTCTTCCTCTGTGCGGAACAACAAGCTTTCCTTCATAAAGGACAACTCCATCTTTTACAAACACTGCCTTAAGCTCTTTGTATATTTCAGATCCTGCTTCTTCTATTAATTTTTAAAAAATTCTTTATCTTTTTTCTGCTCCTCTGTTAAATCCAGAAACGTAATCTATTTTTCCTTCTGCTTCTCAATCTCCCCAATCTGTGGTTGCCACACTTTCTTCGCCAATTTGTTAGCCTTTCTATTTCCCTCAGGAGATAATCTAGAGTGGGCTTTCACCTTTATGGCTCCATGTTTTTTTCTCTTTGCTTCCTCAAATATACACTTGAGGGGCTTCCCGTCAGCTGAAACAAATCCTCTGGCATCCCATGGAGACAAATGTTCTGTAAGGCTGTTACAAATGTACATACTATCTGAGTGTATGACTAACCCGGGTGATAAACGTTCTCAGTGGCAAACCACATACACTATAGCTGCCAATTTTGTTGCCTGTACACGCATGGTCTTGGATAACTTTAAAGCTATACTAATGTAATGTTAAAATTGTACAAGGCATTGGTAAGGCCAAATTTGGAATATTGTGTACAGTTCTGGTCACAGAATTATAGGAAAGATATCAATAAATTAGAGAGAGTGCAGAGACGATTTACTAGGATGTTACCTGGGTTTCAGCACTTAAGTTACAGAGAAAGGTTGAACAAGTTAGGTCTCTATTCATTGGAGCGTAGAAGGCTGAGGGGGGATTTGATCAAGGTATTTAAAATTTTGAGAGGGATAGATAGAGTTGACGTGAATAGGCTGTTTCCATTAAGAGTAGGGGAAATTCAAACGAGAGGACATGATTTGAGAATTAGGGGGCAGAAGTTTAAGGGAAACACGAGGGGGTATTTCTTTACTCAGAGTGATAGCTGTGTGGAATGAGCTTCCTGTAGAAGTAGTAGAGGTCAGTTCAGTTGTGTCATTTAAAGTAAAATTGGATAGGTATATGGACAGGAAAGGAGTGGAGGGTTATGGGCTGAGTGCGGGTATGTGGGACTAGGTGAGATTAAGAGTTCGGCACGGACTAGGAGGGCCGAGATGGCCTGTTTCCGTGCTGTGATTGTTATATGGTTATATAATTTCTGGCCATGTTCATCCTCTACATATAGGCCACAACCAGTTGTCCTCTCACCATCCTGTACTGATGAGGAGCCACTTACAAAAAAATTTAAATAGGGTTTTTCTTTTCCCTTTGTGTCTTTGTTCTCAGGCATTACTCTATTTAATCTGCTTCCAACCCACTTACTTTTTGTTTTGATACAAGTTGTCCTTTGGGTCCATTTGCTATCATACTTTGACACTCATGTCTACTTCCTTGGTACATTATGTCATCAGCAAATGTAGAGATAGTTTTTACTCGCTTTACACAAATATTTCTCCCACCCTTGAACACCACTTGTTATAGGAATCATCCGTTCTAATAATTATCAGAGAGAATCTGTAGTTACCGACAATTTACCTTTATTGTCTCAACTAAAAGGCATGTGGGTTCACAAACTTGTGTGTACACCGACTAGAATTCCCTGACGCTCCATGAACAGTTAATGAAGAGAATAGGTATCACCCAAGAAAGTAGTCTCCACTGGACAGGTGTTCCTCATGTCTCGATCTCCAGGTGTCCGTGGGGTGCTCTTCATCTGCGATGGTCTCTGATTGTTGAGAATTATCGCCGCTATGTATGTGGAGCTCCTGACCCTTACAGTTTTCCTCATCAGTGGATCTCCATCCCATTGGAAGTGTCTGGGTCACCTTGTTACATGTTCTAGGCCAGGGTTACAACCAAGGTTGTTTCATGGCTCTGACCCCCCCCCCCCCCCCGGTATTTGTGTCTCTCAATTCTGACTGGTCCAGACCAGCAAAAGTAGGGGATCCAGACACTTGAGTTTATCGAGACTACAGTTTGCTTCTTTGGGTGGTCTGGCACTTTACATAATAAATATCTACTCGTCTGCGAATGGTCTCGGCTTTAGCAGGTCATCTCCTGAAGCTTCTTGAGTCCACATTCAATTGCTCTGATCAGATTATCCTAGAGCAAGAATCAGCTCAGAATAACAAAATGGGGGCAAACAAAGACAAACTAAAAAAAAATCTGCAGATGCTGGAAATTCAAACACCACACACAATATGCTGGAGGAACTCTGCAAGCCAAGCAGTATCTCGGAAAAGGGGAACGGTCGACGTTTCGGGCCGAGACCCTTCCGCAGTACTGAAACAAAAACATTTGGTTTGTCTGCCTAATGCGTCTTATGTTGATCAGCCAACCGCCATTACACTTTACAACAACATGAAAGGAAAAAAAATCGGCTCCTTCCCTCATTTACGGTTGCAGTTACAACATTACAGCTCCGGGCGAGTGGTTGTCAAGGAAGTGACGTGACCACGCCGGAAGGCTGGCTCGGCAGACGGATGAGGGGCGGGGAGAGCAGCAATGCATGGCTGGCGGTGGTGGAAGAGGAGCTATTGATTGGCAGGGAGACCGAGCGAGGGACGGGGAGGCATCGGGGCCTGTCGTCTCCCGCATTCTGTGAGTGCAGCACCGCGCCAGACTACGGAGGAGTGGAAGACAGGGAGGAGGGACGGGGAAGGAGTGGACGGTTCAGGATGGGGTTTGAAAGGACCGGGTGTGGGGCAAGGCAATTGCTGGTGCGGTGTCGTTGGGGGACGATAGGTGGGGTAAGGGGTGTAGGCACGGGATGATTATGAGCGAACGTTGGAGAGAGGGTTAGGGTACGGTGGAAAAAGTGGGGGATGAGGGAACTCTGGAGAGTGGGTGAGGGTCGTCGGAGGGGAGAGAGACGGTGAGGGGACAGCGGGGAGGGCCGGGGGACGTCATGGGAGGGAGGGGTTGATGGGACATCATAGGGGAGAGGGGGCGAGGGGAGGTCAAGAGGGAGGGAGGGGATGAAGGGTGTCAAGAGGGAGGGAGGGGATGTCAAAAGAGAGGGAAGGGTGAGGGGAAGTAGGGTGGGAGGGGGTTGAGGGGACCTCAGGAGGAAGGGTGGGTGGGTGAGTGGTTGTTGCAGGTGCGGCAGCATAGAGAGGGAGTGCGGGGTGAGTGCAGTTTATCGGGTCGTATGAAGGTGCAGAGTTTTTTGCAGGGCAAGAATGGTGGGGGCATAGGCTGTAGGCGGCAATGGAAGACGACAGATGGGGGTGGTGTAGATAAGGAAATGTTGGTTGGTGTTGGGGAATTGTGTGGGAGGTTGAGGGTGAATGATGAGCTCGAACGGGAGTTGAAGGAAGATAGAGTGGGTGAGGGTCTGTTAATACTTGGGACTTCAGCTCCTAAGTGAAGCATATGCCATCAAATACTTTTTGCCTCCATCGTCCTATGAGGTTGATGATATAGTTGAGTTCATCTATGCTTCTGCAGTCCATTGCATCTACTGTACAGAAGGTTGGCCTATACAGCTTCACCAGAGCCTTCTTGGCTAGCCTTGCCCTTTTCCATCTCTCATGATGGGGAAGAAGGGTTTGGACTTTGAGAGGCAGAGTGTTAATGGGGTCATCAGAAAGAGGGCATCAAGGTGGTATATTGGCCTTTCTTGAGTGTTTGTGACTACGAAGTGCTGCGTATGATGTGAGGTGACCTGGATGGGTGAGCAGAGAGGAGGTCGGGTTATAATTACAGAATGCTTGTTACAGGCTGCTTTTTTGTGTGTGGTGCTTTGCATTTTGGGTTGTCCCTGCGTGTTTGCAAATGCACATGTGTTCAGAATGCATTGTGCAAGTTAGTAAATTAGAAAGCAAATGTCAGTGGGATTTGGCGTCACCAGAGAGATTGAGGTAATGTTTTTATTTTAGAATGCTCACATTTTAACCTCTTGATATAAAAAATACTTTGCAGAAGCTGTACTGAATGACAGAGCCATCGTTACTTGGATAATCATCACTGCCACATTCATGGCACCAAGTACCTTGAGATATGATGGCTTTGGTCCTGCAGTCTGAAGGATAATGGCATCCAGCCTGTTGAGTAAGACATCAGAGGCCACCAACAACAGCAATGGGCAGGAAAAGACAAGAAATCTGTCAGATCATGAGATTCTTCTGGAACCTTTCACGTGGATGTGCCCAGATGGTTCCTTTGTGAAGAAGACTTTACAGGTTGGCAGTGGACTAGATAAACCCAAAGAAGGGTCCTGGTGTCGTATATACATTGGGGTGGACCCCACAAGCAGTTTTGATTCAAGGAAGCATTTTCCAGTTGGGATCAATGAGTCCGTGGAAGTGATTCTTGGTGAAAGTGATATGTGGTTCGGGGAAGTAATTGATAAATGTGTTGAGACGATGCTCCTGGGAGAGCAGTGTGAAGTCCTTCTGGCTCCAGGTTTGAGTGAGGCAGGTGAAGACCTTGCAGACAGGCTGAGGTTCACTGTGAAATTGGAGAAGTTCACCATCTATAAAGACTCCTGGGAGATGTCCTTTGAAGAAAAATGGCTGGCGGCGATGTGCCACAAAACTAAAGGTACCGAGCATTTTAAAAACGGGAATCTCTTTGGTGCCACACGACGTTACGCAAAATCGCTGAGGCTGCTGGTGTCAGTGAAATATGAAGTCCCTCCTGAGAAAGGTGAGGAGTACGCTAAAGTCAGGTGTGCGTTGTACTCAAACCTGGCTGCCTGCCAGCTGAAGCGAGGTCAATATAGGAACGTCATCCAGAACTGCTCAAAGGCACTGGAGCTCGAGCCCGACTCTGTGAAGTGCCTGTACCGTCGGAGTCAGGCCTATACTTCCATTAACGAGGTTGACAAAGCCCGAAGAGACTTGCAGAGGGTGCTGAAACTGGAGCCAGGGAACACTGCCGCTGTGCAACAACTGCGAATTGTTACCCAACAAATCAGAGCCCAAAATGAAAAACTGGGCAAAGCAATGAGTAAGTTATTCACTTAGGGCTGGTGAACATTTGCACAAACTCCCTCTTTGTTATAACTGTCTTATTTAAGAAATAGTTCCTGAATACAGGAAGAGTTCACCTTTTTTTGGATCAGTATGTATTTAGAAAAGATGTTACTGTACTCTTGGGGTTATAACCACTATGAAGTTGCTTTGCACAAAATCTCTGTTCATTCCACAATGTTTATAGACTTTGGTGGGAAATTGTAAGATGGTCTTCAAAGTGAAACAAACTAGGAAATCTCTGGAGTGTGGATTGGTTGGGGGCTTGAAACACTGTGATAAGATTTAGCTGCTAAGTTGAGCTGTCACTCATAGCTCTGATGTTCCCTGCTTTAAGTGGTCTGGATAGTCACCTGAGGCTACACAAAGCTTAACTCGTGTTTACATTTTGCATTTTTGCTTTTGTGAATTTGTGTCTTGGGAGAAGTAGCTTATTTGGACAGCTAAACTGCAATTGTGATGTGTAGTGTTGAATCCAAGTTCTTAATTAAACCCAAATTACCAGTGAAATTGCCTTGTGAAGTTCAATGTTTCTGTGAAGGTGGTTCATCATTATACATCATGTTGTTGATAAAGTGTAGTATCTCACACCAATACGTCTTAATTATAACCAGCAAAGAATTTTCAGTGTTTGCAGTACTCTGCTTATGTAGACAGAGGGTGAATGTGTGTGAATCACGCAACAGGTTCAAGAAAAGTTTGAATGTGGATTGGTCTGCTCTTTATTACTACAGAAAACACAACTATAGATTGATGGGTGTACCAGGCAATTATTAGGGTCATAAGGCACAGCCCACCAAGAGGACCACAACCTTGTCGTTGTTTGGAGACTTGCATGCTTCAATGTTCTAGAGAGCTATGTTGACTGGAGTCAGGGCTTTATGCTTTGGCTCTTGGTAGGGTCACCCATGCCAAAAGGGTAGAGGCTAAAATAAGAGTAGTCCACTGGTCCTCCAGTTTTGGGGGTTCCCAGCTGAGAACTCTGACTGGCAAAACAGAATTCTTTCTACATTTGAGTGCAATGGTATTCCTGAATCCCCACCTAGGACTTGCATGACTGACAGTAGTGAAAACCAAGAAGAAGCTACTGACATGATGAAGGAAGCCCTGAAGATAGAGGACTTTCATTGCGGCTCTAAATGTCAGTGGCAACAAGACATGGGGCAGAATTAGTCCATTTTACTGAAGTAGCATCTGTGGAGAATAAAAAAAAATTCTGATCTTGTATCAAAATTAGTAAGTAAAAAATCAGGTGTGTTTTCAGAAGCAGAGAAGGGAGTGACGTGAAGAAAACAAAGGGAATGATTTGTGATAGGGTGAAGACCAAGAGAAACTGAGGATACAATCAAATGGATTTCTATAAACTCCTATTTTACTCCTATTCACCACTGCTGCCATTCATTCCCTCCATTGCCTTTGCATAATGGCTGCAGTGTGTATCATCTGCAAACCTTTGTTCTCTCCACACCTCCATCTCTACAAATTCGGCAGGACTTCTCAAATCGAAGACCTCAACCACCACCAATGGCAAAGGCCTCAGGATGTGGGGATCTGTGACATTAGCAGATTCCCTCCAAGTGGTGCATAATTGGTTTGGATCACTGACTGAAGTCCAGTGCCACTGTGGGAACTTCACCAAAGTTCAAATTTATTATCGAAATTTATTATATACAGCATTGAGATTCATCTTCTTGCAGGTACAGTAGTCACAAAACAAAGAAATGCAACTGAATTCACTAAATAAAACACAACGACCACATATCCAATTTGCAAAAAGAGAACAAATCACGCAAATAGTAAATGACAGACAATAAAAACACATGCTACATGAACTGCGGAGTTCCCAACAACCGTGGACCCCGTTCAGTGCTGAGGCTCAGGAGCCCGAAGGCTCCATTGCATCAACTTCTGAACCTGGTGGCATGGGACCCAAGACTTCTGCACCTCCTGTCTGATGGCAATAGCGATTCTCTTTAAAAGGGAGACTGGTCAAACACAGGCAGACATCACCAAGCACCTATTCCTTTTTGGCTCTTCTTGTTTGTTATTGTCATGATGTAATGGAGCTGATCACAGGTTTGTCTCCTACTGTCAGACCTCGCTGCAGTGTCTGACCCTGGTGATAGTCGCCCTGGTTCTACCTGCACTCTTGGGAGTCTAGTTTGCTGAATCTCCCAGGAGATTGCAAATGTGCCAGATCATTTTGTCAGTTTGAAAGTACACCTTTGAAGGGGAAATTACAGGCTGCAGACTGCAACGATCGCAGTTCAGAAGAAGTATAATTACCAGAGCATCCAGTAATTTTGTGAGCTGTTTTCAAAATATTGCTGGTGCCATCTTGCCTATAGATTTACTGGGGTACTTGAAGAAATACAACGTCTCTAGGGGACTAATCACCTATGAAGTGTCATGAACTGTGATGTCTGTGTGCAGCCTGCATGTTCTGTCTGCGAACATGCATTTCCCCAATATATCCCATGTGGTAGTTGCAGCAAATTAAGGGTTAAAGTAATGTCCGGGCAAGAGTAGGTTACCCATAGTGTGAGGACAACCCAGGCAAGGGAAGCATTTGAAGAGAGACCTTTGAAACATGTTTTCCTTATGCACAGCAAGGTAGTGGAGCCATTTGGGATACTGAGACAAGTATGTAACAGAAGGATTCAAAGGACACACCAACTAGGGAATAATTACTTTACTACAAAATATCATTGATTGTTAGCTTGTAGTTTCTGGTGATTTTAAACACCTGACATTGAATATGCACAGTTTATCAAATGGTCTATATCCTTAACTGCTAGTCAACTCTTTCTAAACATGTCAAACTTCAGAACAGTGTGGTGACAGGGGCCATGCTGTTTTCTTTGCACACAGGTAAATAAAGTATGATTGAGGAATAAGTGTGAATTTTCTGAGTACACCCTTTTTCCACACAAAGATGTGCAGGTATGTTAATCATCACTAAGTTACCCGTTGTATATGTGTGAGTGGTAGAAGGGGGAAGGGAGCTGATGACTACGGCAAACTTCCACCATATCCTTTAGAATAGGTTAAGCTGCAGGGAAATAAGTTATTACATCAAAGTTTGCCTTCTTTCTAGTTATTACAGCAAACTTAAATTGTAAACAGGTCTTGATCTAACTGCTTATTTAATAATTCATTCTTACAACATTTTCATGTAACTGACAAGATACATCAAATTTACCACCAGGGCTGAACCAGCCTGATTCGATCATTTGCTGAATTTCCAGGTCCAAAGAAAGGTAAGACTGCACCAGACATTGGCCCACTATGTGTGTAGAGGTGAGACATGTTACCAGCATTGTAAAATGACACCTGCCCTCCCTCGTAGTCCAGATAAACACCAACCTTTGTTGGATTAATTTGGAGCTTAAGATGCTCGGTGTGTTTTGGATTTCTGTATGTCTGTGCAAAGAAATCGCAGAGTGATTGGATCCAATTGGTTACATAAGGACTTATTACCCAGTAACCGTTCTGTACAGTCATTTCTTCAAGTTCGTATCTGCTTACAGACTCCTTCACAACTCCAACCATCCACTTCGCCCCCTGGTCAACTGTGACCTCCCAGTAGTGTTTCCCTGATGTAAATTGTTTTGATCCCAACACACAGATAAGTTTCCGAAATCGTTTTGGATTCTCCGGTAACTGCTGTGGCAGGTATCCAACTAATGCCGTGGTCATACTTGGACATAAAATGAGCCTTGGGTGAGCTGAATTCGGAGCTAGGGCCAATCGAGCGAATGCTGTAAGTCAGAGATTATCACATTACTATCAATAATGTGATTCAGTCTTAAACTGCATTGATAGGAATACATAAGTAAACTTACAGGTAATAAATTCTCTGTTACTAGATTACCTAGAAAATCTCAAGTGATTTGAATATACAAATTCCTGAATGTTAATTTGAATGTGTTTTAGAGGAGAACAGTTCGTTATATGCTTGGTAGCCACTTAATTAGGTACGTTTGTAAACCTTGTTAATGCAAGTATCTAAACAGCCAATCATGGGGCAGCAACTCAATGTATAAAAACGTTCAGGCGTGGTCAAGAGGTTCAGCTTTTTTTCAGCCCAAATATCAGAATATGATCTAATTGACTGACTGTGGAGTGGCTGTTGGTGCTGGATGGTGAGTGGATTATCATGCACAACAGTCTTCAGAGTTTGAAAAATGGTGCAAAATATAAACAAAAAAAACAAAATCTAGTGAGCAGCAGTTCTGGCAAAAATGCCTTATTAATGATAGGTTATAGGTCAAAGGAGAATGGCAAGACTGGTTCAAAATGACAGGAAGGCAACATAACTTAAATAATCTGGTGTTACAGCAATGGTGTTCCGAAGATTACTCTTAAAAACTCAACACCTCGAACGTTGAAGTGGTTGGGCTACAGCAGAAAACACAAACATACATGCAGTACCTACATTATTAGGTACAGGAGGTATCTAGTAAAGTTGCCACTGATTGTAAGATGTAAGCATGACTAAACTTATAGAGATTAGGTTTCTTAGTTAATATGTAACAGTGCAGCATATCGATCAGATGCTCCTGCAACTGTGCCCAGAAAAAGGGAAACCACCTTGCTATCTGACCGCCTCCTATACTGTGGGGGTGGGGGGGGGGGGGGGACATTTGAACCATGAGGGCTCAGCTGCTTTTAGTGTTTACTTAAATTCAGGCGAGGTGCAACATTGGAGCTTTTGTTAATGCTTTCCCTGGCGAGAATTGAATTGTTTTTGTTAATTATTTACACACTAAAATTAAATGATTTGCATGCAAAGATATCCTAAAAATTACCATTAATTATATTTCTCATTTTGTAATTTAGAGGCCATTCAGCCCATTGAGTCACACTGCCCCCTGACTATTTCTATTATCCTTATTCATGCACTTACTTCTCTGTTGCCTGTTCTCCCTCACTTGTCTTATCAGTGTGTCCTTCAATTCTCATAACTGGCACCTACACTAGAAGTATTCTGGTCCAGTTGAGATGGTGCCTGCATACAATGCCCCTTCAGTCAAATCTTCTGGACACATCATGAAAACACACATTTCATTCCTTTAATGTCTTTTACATTTGATATTCATCTTGTATGTCATTCTTGAATTGTTGGAGACTATGATTTGCAGTTTGGAGATTGTTTGGGTGTTTCAATGCTCTGTAGTCCTGGAAAGGATTCGCAGAGGCAGCATGTGGGAATTTTGTGGTGAGAAGTCTGTGGGATGGGGTGTGACCTGATGTTTGACTCCATTTCACTGAATAAAACTTCCATTGTTCACCAGTTAAAGTGACAAGGGAGATTAAAACATTGAGACAAATGCAGAAGGTGAGTGCAGACTGCCTACATTTTTATCGCTGGTTAGATCACTCTGCTGCCAGAGAGTGAATACTGCCTTTTGATCGCTGGTGAGATTGTATTTCTACGGAGAAGGAAGACTGCCTTTTTATCACTAGGATGATCGTTTGCTGCTGGAGAGGAAAGACCTGTTGCAGTGCCTGGAAAATATTGCCCAGGTTTCTGCATTTTTAATATGGCCTTGGACTATAATTTTTTTTCAGTCTCATTGATTTTTGGATTCTGTATTTTGTGTGATATTTCTCAGTATTTTGTGTGATCGGATGGGAAACTTGGGGGTCAATATACCTGTTCAGTTTTTGTTGTTCTTGTGCAGGAAGAAAAGATTTGGGGTTGAATGTTTGTACTGTCATTCTTTTCTTTCTTGGTTTCATGGCTATCTGGAGAAGAATTATTTCAGACTTGTATACTTTGATAATAAATGAACAATTGAGTAAATAGCAGCAACCAGTTAACCTACCAGCCTGCAAATCTTTAAAGTGTATGAGGAAACGTGGACAAGTGTGCAAATTCCACTCAGACACCACCTTGGGTTGGGATCAAACCCAGATCTCTGGTGATGGCTGGCGGCAACTTTGATTGTATAACTATTACTGAGGAAAGTTCTTTATTTTGCTCCTTTCCAGGTGATATTGGTTATAATTAATCCAAGTGAGGGCAGCTGATGGAGCCCTGGTCACACAGCTCCAGGGACCTAACTTAGAACCTAACCTCTGCCTTTGAATGATGGGTCTTCTCTGGATGCTCTAGACATCTTCCACATCCCAAATATGAGTAGGTTAATTTTCCACTACAAAATACTTGTGTGTGTTTGGCAAAATAACTATATATTACATAATAGTGAAAGAAACGGAATAATGAGGAAATGTTCATGGACCATGCAGAAATCTGACAGTGGACTGGAGGAAACTGTCTGAATCATTGAATGGGGTCTTCAAGTTCCTGTACTTATCCCTAATAGTAATTATGGGAGGAAGGCATGGTCTGGTTGGTGCTTAATGCTAATTCTGCCTTCTTGAGGTACTACTCCTTGAAGATATCTTTGATAGTTGTATAGACAGTGCTGAAAGAACTCTCATGTGATAAAAGAAACCAATAATTAGGCAATAAAGATTTTGATGTCCAGTCCAACTTCTCAATAGCTGAGCAACTAGAAATGACTGGAAAGTCAATGTTGTTAATACAACAATTAATTTTGTTCATCTCAAAAACAGAGCTGCTTACCTGGTTTTATCAATTTTCTCATCTGTCTCCACACCATGTGCTGTAGAGGTCCCCCAAACTCACCAATCAATATGTCATTAAAAACTTTGTTTTCTTTCCTGGTTTCACCACTGCATTTTCAGAAGAATTGGAAAATCTTGTTATTAGCCATTTTGATACTTTGCACAGGTCTCAGAGAGCAGCATAAAAGTAACCAAGAAAGAAAATATAAGTACTTACGCAGCTGGTGGTGTTGTGATCTCCTAAAATAAGAAAAAAATACAAATTTAATAAGACTATAAGACATAGGAGCCATCTGGCCCATGGAGTCTGCTCTGCCATTCAATCATGGCTGAGCTTATTTTTTCTCCTCCTCAACCCCATTTCCTGGCCTTCTTCCTGTAACCTTTGATTCCATGTCCAATCAAGAGCCTATCAATCTCAGCCTTACTGCCAACGACCTTGCCTCCACAGCTGCATATGGCAAAAGGTTCCACAAATTCACCACCCTCTGGCTAAAGAATTTTCTCCACATCTCTGTTTAGAAAGGGCAACCATCTATCCTGAGACTGCTCCCTCTTGTCCCAGACTCTCCCTCCTTGGGAAACATCCTTTTAACATCTACTGTCTAGGCCTTTCAACCTTCAAAAGGTTTCATTGTGATTACCACCCCCCCATCCTTCTGAATTCCAGTGGGTACAGACGCAGAACCATCAAATGTCCTTGTATGACCACCCTTTCTTTCCTGGAATCATCCTTGTGAACCTCCTCTGGACCCTCTCCAATGCCAGCTCATCTTTTTGAAGATGAGGGACTCAAAACTGTTCACAATACTCAGGGGAGGCCTCACCAGTGCCTTATAAAGCCTCAGCATCACATCCCTGCTCTTGTATTGTAGATCTCTTGAAATGAATGCTAACATGGCATTTGCCTTCCTCACCACTGACTCGACCTGCAAGTTAACCTTTAGGGTGTTCTGCACAAGGACTCACAAATCCCTTTGCATCTCAGATTTTTGTTTTTTCTCACCCTTTAGAAAATAGTCCGCACATTTATTTCTATTTCCAACATTGTATTTCATTTGCCACTTTCTTGCTGATTCTCCTAATCTATCCAAGTCCTTCTGCATTCTACCTGTTTCCTCAAAATATCTGCCCCTCCACCAATCTTTGTATCATCTGCAAACTTGATTCCATTATCTAAATCATTTATATACAGCATAAAAAGAAGTGGTTCCAACACCGACCTCTGTGGAACACCACTAGTTGTTGGCAGCAACCAGAAAAGGATCCTTTTATTCCCACTCGCTACTTCCTATCAATCAGCCAATATTTTAACCATGTTAGTAACTTTCCTGTAATACCATGGGCTCTTAGGTTGTTAAGCATCCTCGTGCGGCACCTTGTCAAAGGCCTTCTGGAAGTCCAAATACACAACATCCATTGCATCCCCATTATCTATACTACTTATAATCTCTTCAAAGAATTCCAACAGGTGAGTCGGGCAGGGTTTTCCCTGAAGGAAACCATGCTGACTTTGTACTATCTTGTCCTGTGTCACCAAGTACTCCATCACCCCATCCTTAACAATTGACTCTAACATCTTCCCAACCACTGAGGTCAGGCTAACTGGTCTATAATTTCCTCTCTGCTGACCTCCTTTCTTAAAGAGTGGAGTGACATTTGCAATTTTCCTGTCCTCTGGCACCATGCCAGAGTCCAATGACTTCTGAAAGATCTTTTCTAATGCCACCACAATCTCTATTGATACCTTTTTCAGAACCCCAGCATGCAGTTCATCTGGTCTGGGTGACTTATGTATCTTTAGGTTTTTCAGCTTTGAGCACCTTTTCTCTTGTATAGCAACTGCACCCACTTCTCTTCCTTCACACACTACAACATTAGGCATATTGCTAGTGTCTTACACAGTGAAGACTGATGCAAAATACTCATTTAGTTCATCACCATCTTCTCATCCACCATTATTATTTCCCCTGCCTCATTTTCTGGCGGTCTTATATCCACTGTCATTTCTTAATTTTAGTTGGTCTCTATAGGTTTTTAAAAACTTCCTAATCCTTTATTTTCCCCAAAATT
Source organism: Hypanus sabinus (assembly GCF_030144855.1). Lineage (NCBI taxonomy): Eukaryota > Metazoa > Chordata > Chondrichthyes > Myliobatiformes > Dasyatidae > Hypanus > Hypanus sabinus. The sequence goes on from NC_082710.1 coordinate 158,910,361, forward strand.
TTTGTTTTGTTGTATGCCCTCTTTTGCTTTTACAATAGCTTTGACTTCTCAGCAATGATTGTACTATTTTACCATTTGAGTATTTCTTCATTTTTTGGAATACCATATGTCCTACAACTTCCTCATTTTTCCCATAAATGCACATCATTGCTGCTCTGCTGACAACCCTGCCAGCAGCTCCTTCCAGTTTACTTTGGCCAACTCCTCTTTCATACTACTGTAATTTAACTTACTCCACTGATATACTGCTACATCAGACTTTACTTTCTCCCTACCAAATTTTGAGTGGAACCGAATTATATTGTGATCACTGTTTCATAAGGTTTCTTTTACCTTGAGCTCCCTAATCGCCTCTGGTTCAGTACATAATATTTTACTTGATAATTTTAAGAAAATCTATACTTCATTTAATCTGTAATGACTTATTTCTTAATATTTAATCATCTGAGGCTGCCTTCAGTCTAATAAATGTTTTGGTATTCTAGAGTTTAAATTGTTTTTCTCCCAATCACTGTCAAGGCAATCTACACTCAGTGGCCACTTTATTAAGTACACCTGCTTGTTAAGCACCAAGTAAAATTTATTATCAGAGTATATACATGTCATCACATATAACCATGAGACTCCTGTTCTGTGGGCATACTTAACAAGTCTGTAGAGCAGTAACTACAAAATGTAAACAGCAGGAGGTATAAACTAAACAAATAGTGCAATGCACATGTAAGTAAATAGCAACAGATGCCGAGCACAATTTAACTATATAACAGAGTCCTAAAATGACTTCTTAAATGAGTGTAGTGATTCTATCCCCCCCCTGTTCAAGTGCCTGATGGTTGAGGGGCAGTACCGTTCTTGAACCTGGTTGTGTGAGTCCTGAGGCACCTGTATCTTCTACCTGATGGCAGCAGTGAGAGAAGTGCATGGTCTGGCTGTTCAGGATCTTTCATGATGGATGCTGCTTTTCTATGGCAATGTTCCGTGCAGATGTGCTCAATGCTTGGGAGGGTTTCACTCGTGATATATTGGACTGTGTCCCCTAACTTTTTGAAAATATCTAATCAGCCAATCACATGGCAGCAACTTAATGTAAGTAAGCTTGTAGACATGGTGAACTGATTTAGCTGTTGTTCAGAACAAATATCAGAATGGGGAAGAAATGTGATTTAAGTGAGTTTGACCATGAAATGATTGTTGGTGTCAAATGGGGTTGTTGAGTATTTCAGAAATTGATCTCCTGGGATTTTCATGCAAAACCGTCTCTAGAGTTTACAGATAGTGAAAAACAAAGAAAAATATCCAGTGACTGACAGTTATGTGGGAAAAGAGGCCTTGTTAATGATGGAGATCAGAGGAGAAATGGCCAGACTGGTTCAAGCTGACAGGCAAGTGACAGTAACTCAACCAGCCAAGTATTTCAACAGTGGTGTGCAGAAAAACATCTCTTAACTCACAGCACATTGAACCTTGAAGTGGATGGGCTACAGCATCTCTGAGATCAAGTTGTCTTTCAACCTCTGCTGGGTCCTGATTGAAGCGACGACAACTATGCACCTATGGTGGATGTTTCTAAGTGATGAAGGCAGTTGTTTTACAGTAATGTAATATAACTTCAGTTATTGCATATAACTGAAAAGCAAGAAGTCATTGTAAAGCCCAGGCGCCCAGTCCTCCTTTCCTTCATCTTATCTGTTTGACCACTCTTTGCTGTAGTTCAGAAACAAGCCACATGTCATTGCCAATCACCGGATGCATAAAAAGCCACCCCAGTTAAATATTCTAAATAACTACTTTGATGTCAAATGTTGACCAGCAATATTTCTGACTGTGTACTTTCCACACTCAAGTGTTGGCAGGGTGAATGTGGAGAGGGTGTTCCCTCTTGTAGGATAATCTGGAACCAAGGGTGCCTACTTAAAATAGGACATCATGATAGTGTAATGGTTAGTGCGGTGCTGTTATAGTTTGGGGTGTTGAGGTTCAGAGTTCAATTCTGGTGCCATCTGTACATTCTCCTCGTGACCATGTGGACTAATTCTGGGTGCTCTGGTTTTCTCCAACAGTCCAAGGATTTACCAGTTAGGCTAATTGGTCATTGTAAATTGACCTGTGATGAAGCTTGTGTTATATAGATGGATTGAATGGTGGCACAGTTTATTTGGCTGGCAGGGCCTGTTTGTGCTGTATCTCTAAATTTAAAAAAAAATTACAATATGTTTCCCCTGTAAGACAAATGAAACATTTTTTTTCTTTTGAAGGGCCATGAACTTTGGAACTCTCTTTCTGAAATGGTGATGGAAGCAGAGTCCTTGAATGCTTCTGACAATGTGGTAGACAGATTCTTGATAAGCAAGGGGATGAAAAGTTACCGGGGGTAGGTGAGACTGTAGCTCTGAAGTTATGATCAAGTTAGCTGTGATCTTTTTGAACAGTGGAACAGGTTTAATGAGCAAACTAGTCTACTCCTGAGCCTAATCCAACACCCAAGTGAAATTGGTCTAAAAAAGGGAAACGAGTTCTGTGTTGCCATAGGCAACGCAGGGTATAAATGCCTTGAAACTAGTTTTTTACAGAGGTAGAAAAGTGCATTGCACAGTCAAACATTAATTAATGTAAACTTAAACTATCATACATAACCCAAAGAAGAGAAAATCTGTGGATGATGAAAATTCAAGGAGCAAACACAAAATGATGGAAGAACAAATGTTAGAGGCAGAGACACTTCATGCCGCCTGGAGAAAAAAGGATGAGAGGTAGAATTAAACGGTAGAGGAGGGGAGAGAGAAACACAAGGTGATGGGTGAAAATGGGAGGGGGAGGGGGAAGGATGAGTAAAGAGCTGGGAAGTTGGTGTAAGAGATATAGGGATGGAGAAGGAGGAGTCTGAGAAGGAGGATGGAGAAGGAGGAGTCTGAGAAGAAAGACCATGGAAGAAAGAAAAGGTGGGAGGAGGGAGGCGATGGGGAGGCAAGGAGATAAGGTGAGAGAGGGATAGGGGATGGAGAATGGTGAGGGGGAAGGCATTACAGGAAGTTTGCAAAATTGAAGATTGAAGGCTACCCAGACAGAATATAAGGCGATCCTCCAACCTGTATGTGACCTCATCACCATGAGGAGAGGAGGCCTTAGATTGAAATATAGAAATGTGATTCGTAACGTCGACTATACTTTTTTCCATAGGTGCTGCCTGGCCTAAGTTCCTCCAACATTTTGAGTGTGTTGCTTAGCATACATAAATTAAAAAAAATCATGAACTTGAACATGTGGATTGTTTCCTTTATAAGGGCGAAGATTTTCCACTGCCTAGTTTTGTTGCGGGTTAAACAGTAACAGCAATAGTTAAGTGAGTACCTTCAGTAAACTCCAGATCATTTGCAGGAGAGAAGGATCATTATCATTGTTTTGCCTGCTGCTGTTCACCAGCCTGCGCTGCAACTCCTTTCCTTTCTGGCTGAGTCTTTGTTTCATTTCCTGTTCTTCCCTGTCAAGAATCCGGTGCAGTTCAGCGAACTCCCCTTCAAACTGGGACATGAGCTCATCTACCTTTCTCTGTAAACATAATGACATACAGTATTCATAATAAGAAATGCAAAGACCTTCAGTTGATGCATGTCTTTCTGATGAGATATTCTGAGGATTGTCAACAAGTATTTTTGTTGTTCAGTCCCAAAGAAGTACTGCAGAGAAACAGGCCTCTCAGCTTACTGAGTCTGTGCTGATCATCAAACACCAGTTTTACCTTAATCATACTTTGTCATGAAATTTATAATTTGGGGCACCAGTACACTACAATACATAATAAAAAATATTATAAATTGCAATAAGTATATAAAATATATTAAATAAGTAGTGCGAAAAGAGAGGAAAAATAGTAAGGTAGTGATCATGGATTCATTGTTCATTCAGAACTCTGATGGCAGAGGGGAAGAAGCTGTTCCTGAAACATTGTGTTTGTCCTAGGTGATGGTTGCTGTCTTCTTGATGTATTGTCTTTTAAAAGTGTCTTTGAAGCTGGAAAGGCTAGTGTACATGATGGAGCTGGCTGAGTTTACAACCTTCTGCAGTTTTTTCTGATCCTGTGTAGTGGCCCCTCTGGACTAGACATTGATATAACCAGTTAGATTGATCTCCATGATACAACAGTAGAAATTTGGAAGTATCTTTGGTGACATATCATGTTGTGTCTGCTTTGTACTTGCATCTGTATGCTGGACTCAGGTCAGACTTCAGAGATGTTAACACCCAGGAACTTGAAACTGCTTACTTTTTCAACTGCTGATCTCTCGATGTGGACTGGTGTGTGTTCCCCCGAGTTTCCTTTCCTGAAGTCAATTCCTTGGTCTTACTGACATTGAGCGCAAGGCTGTTGTTGTGACGCCACTCAACTAGCTGGTCTATCACACTCCTGTATGCCTCCCCATTAACATCTGAAATTCTGCCAACAATAGTTATAGTATGTGTATGTTACCATATACTAAAATGAGATTCATTTTGTTGCAGACATTTCAGGAAAATAAAGAAATACACTAGAATTCATGGGAAAAACTATACATAAACAAAGACTGATAACTAAACAATGTGCAAAGGACAAATTGTGGAAATAAAAAAAAAATGAATACCAAGAACATGAGTTACAGAGTCCTTGGCAGTGAGTTGTGAAGTTGTTCAAAGTTGAGGTGAATGAAGTTATCCATGCCATTTCAGGAGCCTGATGGTTGTAAGTGATGACTGTCCTGAACCTGATAGCATGGGACATAAGGTGCCTGTACCTACTTCCTGACGGTAGTATCAAGGCAGTAGATACAGGAGTCTCATACCTACTGTGAGTAACTAATCCCATTTTCCCACATCATTCTATCTGGCAGCCTGTCTTGATCACTCTGTTTTAAAAACAAAACTTACTTCATTAAAATTCCTTCATCTCATCTTAAATACTTACTACAGGAAACAAGATTTACTCTCTTCAATCCACTCATAGTTTTATGTTTCTATCAAATTACTCCTCATCTTCCTTCATTTTAGGAAAATAAAGTCCGTGTCAGGTTTATTGTCCTGAGGAAGGCCCAGCAGCGGATGTACTTCCTGCGGCTCTTGAGGAAATATGGTCTGCCAAATTGCTGCTGCAGTTCTATACTGCAGTCATGGAGTCTGTCCTGTGCACCTCAATCACTGTGTGGTTTGGAGCCGCCACCAAGCAGGATAGAACCAGACTACAGCGCACAGTGAGGACTGCCGAGCGCATCATTGGAGCCTCCCTGCCCTCTATTGTGGACCTGTTCTCTTCCAGGTTGAAGAAGAGGGCGGGGAACATCATAAAGGACTCCTCCCAGCCTTCTCACGGACTGTTTGAACTGCTTCTGTCTGGTAGGTGCTTCAGATCCCTCCAGGCTAAGACTAATAGGCACTGGAGAAGTTTTTCTCCCTACTGCGGTCACTTTGCTGAACAGTTAACTGCCGGATAACTGTCGGCTAACTATTACTTGGATTGCACTACTTGTATGTATAATCTATATTTTCATTTATATTTATCATCTGTTATGAGCAGAGAGACAACATCTGCCGGAAGTAAATTCCTTGTATGTGCACAGGTACTTGGTGATTAAAGTCTGATTCTGATTCTGATATAGTCAAGTACATGTATGCACAGGTAAAATGAAAAAAAAACACTTGCACGCTAGAGTGTTGCAGACACCACATCAATTAAGCAACATTAACAAGAAAAACAAGTTGTACACAATTTTAGAAGAAAATAAAAAAAGTCAGAACAAAAAATTAAAAAAAAAACAATTCATTTTATTAGACAGTGGTCAAAGCCCACCCTGTCCAATTCCTCTTTATAATTATGGTCCTTCAATCCAGGTAACATTCTAGTTTATCTAAGTTAATCCTACGTAAAGGAGTGGTCATTGACAGAGTGATCTGAGGCAAAGTGGTAGGGCTTTGACTCATTTGGGCTTTAATGAGGTAAGTGGGGAAGCGGACTTCAATTTTTTTTGTTTCCTTTTTTTCAAGAGGAATAAAGAGCACATCTATAGGGTTAGTACTTAGCTCTGAGTGTTACATGTTGGAATCCTGGGTATCTTCCAGTCTCACAGATGGCCACATCTGTGCCAGGTGCACCGAGATGCAGCTTCTGAGAGATCGTGTTAGGGATCTAAATCTGTGGCTTGATGACCTACAGCTTATTAGGGAAAGTGAGCAGGAGATAGATACAAGCTACAAGGAGTTAGTCACCCCAAGGCTGCAGGAGTTAGATCAGTGGGTGACTATTGGGGAAGGAATGGCAAGAGCCCAGATAGTAGAGATCATTCCTGTGGCCATCCACCCTCAGTAATCATTATCTCGTTTTGGATGCTGTTGAGGGGGATGACCTGACAGAGGACGACCATGGTGATTGGGTCTCTGGCACTGAGCCTGGTTCCATGGTGCAGAAGGGAGAGAAGATGATGAGGAATGCGGTAGTCATGGGGATGGGAACAGATAGGGGGTTCTGTCAGTCGGATAGAGATAACTGCATGCTGTGTTGCCTTCCAGGTGCCAGGGTATGGAATGTCTCAGATCGGGTGTAGAGTATTCAGAAGGGAGAGGGTGAACAGCTAGAAGTCTTGGTACATGTTGGTATCTATGACATAGATAGAAAAAGAGAAGAGGTCCTGAACTGAGAATTCAGGGAGTTAGGTAGGAAGCTGAAAAGCAGGACCTCCAGAGTAGTAATCTCAGGATTGCTGCCTGTGCCACGTACTAATGAGCGCAAGAATAGCATTATCAGGTATATTTATGCATGGCTGAGAGATTGGTGTTAGGGGCAGGGTAAGTTTCTGAATCATTGTGGCATCGTCTGGGGGAGGTACGACCTGTACAAAAAGGATGCATTACACCTGAACCCAAAGGGGTCCAATATACTAGCAGGCAGGTTCAATAGAGCTGTTAGGGAGGGTTTAAACTAATTTGGCAGGGGGATGGGAACTGGAGTGATAGGGCTGAGAAAAGGGAAAACAAAAATAAGTCAAAGATAGCGAGCAAGAGATGATAGAAAGGACAGGTAGGAGCTGAAGCATAATCACAGCCAGTGGGATGAGTTAAAGTGTAATAGAGGTGTGGTACGTTGAAACAAATACTTTGAAAAGCAACAAATACTGGTCCTAAAGTGTTGTATTTGAATGCATACAGCATAAGATGACGATCTTGAAATTAAGGTACAGATTGGCAAGTATAATGTTGTAGCCATCTATGAAACTTGTAAAGGATTGCTACCATTGGGAGTTGTATGTCCAAGGATATATGCTTTGGAAAAATAGGTTAGTGGGCAGAGAGGGTGGTGTGGCCCTGTGTATAAGAAATAATATTAAGTTATTAGAAAGGGAAGGTATAGAGTCTCTATGGGTTGAGTTAAGAAATGGCAAGGGTAAAAGGGCCCTAATGTGAGTTGTATACAGGCCTCCAAACAGCAGCCAGGATGTGGATTGCAGTTTACAGCAGGAGATAGAAAAGGTGGGTCAGAAGGGCAATGTCACGATAATCATTGGGGGTTGGGAAAACCAGGCCAGTATTGGACCTCAAGACAGAGAATTTGTAGAATGTCTAAGGGATAGCTTTATGGAACAGCTTTTTGTTAAAACCACTAGGGAATTGGCTGTGCTGGATTGGGTGTTGTGTAGTGATCCAGAAGTGATAAGAGAGTTGAATGTTAAGGAACTCTGAGGGAACAGTGATCTCAATATGATCAAGCTCACTTTGAAATTTGAGAAGGAGAAACTAAATTACAATGTGTTGGTATTTCGGTGAAATAAAGGAAATTATAATGGTATGAGGGGGAACTAGCTAAGGTTGACTGGAAAGGGACACTAGCATGAAGGACAGCAGAACAGCGATGGCTGGAGTTTCTGTGAAAAATGAGGGAAGCGCAAGACAGATATATTCCAAGTAAGAAGAAATTTTTGAATGGAAGAAGGACAGTACCGTGGCTGACAAGTGAAGTCAGAGCCGAAGTAAAAGCAAAAGAGAGACCATACAAGAAATCCAAAGTGAGTGGGAAGATAGAGGATTGGGAAGCTTTTAAAAACTTGCACAAGGAAACTAAGAAGTCATTAGGAAGGAAAAGAAGAATTATGAAAGGAAGCTGGCGACTACTATCAAAGAAGATGCTAAAAGCTTTTTTTTTAAGTATATAGAGGGAAAAAGGGTTGAGAGTAGATATACAATGAATAGAAAATTATGCTGGAGATATTGTAATAAGAGACACAGATTGCAGAGGAAATGAATGCTTATTTTGCAGCAGTCTTCACAGTGGAATACATCTGCATTATAGTGGACATTCAAGAGTGCCAGAGAAATGAAGTATGTACAGTGAAAATTACGACTGAGAAGGTGTTCAGGAAGCTTAATGGTTTGAGGGTGGATAAATCTCCTGGACCTGATGGAATACACCCTCGGGTTCTGAAGGAAGTAGCTGGAAAGACTGCTGAGGCATTAACAATGATCTTTCAAGAATTGATAGATTTTGGCTTTGTACCGGATGACAGGAAAATTGCAAATGTTACTCCACTATTTAAGAAAGGTGGCAGGCAGCAGAAACTAGAGACCAGTTAGACTGACATCGGTGGTTGGGTAGTTGTTGGAATCGATTGTTAGGGATGAGATTCCAGAGTATCTGGAGGTACATGACAAGATAGGCTAAAGCCAGCATAGTTTCCTGAAAGGAAAATGCTGCTGACCAACCTCCTGCAATTTTTTGAGGAAATTACAAGCAGGGTAGACAAAGGAGATGTCATATATGTGGTGTACTTGGATTTTCGGAAGGTCATTGACAAGGTGCCGCACACGAGGCTGCTTAGCAAGATAAGAGCCCATGGAATTACAGGTAAGTTATGAGCATGGGCAGAGCATTGGCTGATCGACAGAAAACAGAGTGGGAATAAAGGGATCCTATTCCGTCTGGGTGTCAGCTACCAGGGGTCAGTATTGGGACTGCTGCTTTTTATGATGCATGTCAATGATTTGGACTATGAGATTAATGGATTTGTGGCTAAATTTGCCAATGATACAAAGACAGGTGGAGAGCGTGTAGTGTTTAGGAAATAGAGAGCCTGCAAAGAGACTTAGATGGTTTAGGGGAATGGGCAAAGAAGTGTCAAATGAAATACAATGTTAGAAAGTGTCTGGTCATGCACTTTATTGGAAGAAATAAACAGGCAGAATATTATTTAGATAGGGAGAGAATTCAAAATGTAGAGATTCAAAGGGACTTTGGATACCCTAATGGTTACCCTCCATGTTGAGTCGGTGGTGAAGAAGACGAATGCAACGTTGGCATTCATTTCTAGAGGTATAGAATATAAAACACAAAGTACACTGCAGATGCTGAGGTCAAAGCAACACGTACAACAAGCCGGAGGAACTCAGCAGGTTGGGTAGCATCCGTGGAAACGAGCAGTCAACGTTTCGGGCCGAGACCCTTCAGAGATGTGATGTTGAGGCACTATAAGGCACTTGTGAGTACACACTTGGAGTGTTGTGTGCAGTTTTGGGTTCATTTTAGAAAGGATATACTGACATTGGAGAGGGTTCAGAGAAGATTCACGAGAATGATTCCAGGAATGAAAGGGTTACCATATGAGGAACATCTGGCAGCATTTGGACTGTATTCCCTGGAGTTCAGGAGAGCGAGGGGCGATTTCATAGAAACATTAAATTTAAAAGGCCTGAACAGATTAGATATGATAAAGTTATTTCCCATGGTAGGAGAGTCTAGGACAAGGGGGCATGACCTCAGGATTGAAGGATGTCCATTTAGAACAGAAATGCAGAGAAATTACTTTAGTCAGAGGGTGGTAAGTCTGGAGACCAATTCATTGGTTTAAGGCAGGTAGATAGGTTCTTGATAAGACCGGGCATCAAGAAGTGTGGGGATGACTGGAAGAATTGGATCAGCCCATGATTGATTGGCAGAGCAGACATGATGGGCCAAATGGCCGACTCTGCACCTATATCTTAGTCTTATGGTAATATCTTTTGCACTCTCTTCAGCACAATCACATCCTTCCTACAGTGAGACAGTAAAAAAAAAGACATAACTAACCTTAAACTTTCTCTTAGTTTTCATACCATTTCCACAAGAGAAGGAAATCAGCTACATGCTTCAGCTATGTGTCTCTTACAATTTTAAATTCCTTTATAATTGTGTGGAATCCATTTCCATAGATGGCTGTGGAGGCCAAGCCATTGAAAAAAGCTAAAGCAGAGGTTGACAGGTTCTTGATTAATAACGGCATCAAAGGCTATAGGCGGAAACAGGAGAATGGGTTTGAGAGGGGAACTAAAGCAGCCATGATTGAATAGTGAAGCACATTCATTGTGAAGAACGGCCAGTTTGTGGTCTTATGTCTTAAATTCTCATAAGGTCAACCCTTAACTTCCTACAAGTCCGATCTCTCCTCATAACTAAAGTTTTCCAAACCCACAATTTTCTGATAAATATCCTCTGTACTCTCTCCAGTGCAATCACATCCTTCCTACAGTGTGAAGACCAGAAATATGTACAATAATCCTCATGTGGAATAAGCTCTGTTCTGTAGTTGCAGCATAATGAACCAACTTAATTATGCCGGGACCTTTGATCGCAAGCATGCCATATACAACCTCAGAATAGAGGGATGTCCCTTCAAAGATCAGGAGAAATTTCTTTAGCCAGAGGGTAATGAATTCATTGCCAGAGACAGCTGTGGAGGGCAAGTCATTAGGTATATTTAAAGCACAGACTGATTGGTTCTTGATTAGTGATGATATCAAAGGTTGCGGGCGAAGGCAAGAGGATGAGTTTGAAAGGAATAATAAATCAGCCATGATTGCAAGGCAGAGTAGACACAATGGGCCTCATAGTCCAATTCCTCTCTTATGCCTTTTGGTCTTGGACCATCTTTACCCCTCCAGAGGTGATTAAACTGAGGACCAAGACCCCTCTGATTATTTATAGTTATGTAAAAGTTTTGCAGGGACAGAGGTACCTTGGTATGGAGGGAAGTTATTGAAAGTATCAGGGTGTGTTGAGTAAGCAGTTAGTAAAGAATGCACAGCTCGCGGCTCCTTCAGTGGGGGCACAAGATATAAAAGAAGGGAGGTTACACCGAACCTTTATAAAAGACCTATCTAGTCTCTTTTGGAGTATTATTTCCACCATTAACTAAAGATTCTTATCAATAGAATTGGGAGTGACGTTAGAGAGGCTGCGGCTGTTTTCTTTTAAAGAAGTGAGATTTATTAGAAGGTTATAGAATGGTGAGCGGATAATGGACGAATGTTCTCTTTGAGGATGGGTCGAAGGCGCGAGGTCACAATAGTAACATAACTGGAGGAAACAGCGTGCAGAGAGTGACTGGGACTCGGGATCGGCCTAAAAATAATGAACTGGGCTACTGAAGGAGGAAAAGAATTTTTAAGGTGTAGAGTAAGGGATCCACCACAGCCGGACTGCGCAGTTATTAAACACTTATCGAAACTGAAGCGGGAGCAGGTAGGTGTTTAGTAACCGAGGGGGGTAAGAAGGACATATCCCGCACCTTGAGATCTGCAGCGCTGGGAGGGAGGCGTTGGGCACCGGCAAGCTGGTTCTGTCCCGTGCCACGAAACCTACGCAGTGTTCCTCCCCAATCCCTGTCCTCGGAACCGGCTACGAGGGTCCGGACGTTCTCAACGATACTTGCTAGCTGTCTGTTAGGTTTGAGCACTTTCTGTGGAAGGAACCGTCGGCATTCTGGACACGAACATTCCCCGTTTTCCCAAAAGGATGAGATACAGGCTTCGCAGAAGTTGTGGCCACATTCCAGAAACACGGGATCTTCGTAAAACTCGAGGCAAATAGAACACGAAAGATCTTTGGTTAGATTTAAGAAAGGGTTCACCGACGCCATTGGGGCGAGCACACAACGGCACTTCCTTCTTCTTGCTTTCGTTTTCTTCGTCTGACCGCTGGAGGCGGGTCACAATAACTTTCATAACAATTCTTTTTCAACCACCCCTCTCCCAAAGAAAAAACAGATCTAGTCTTTTTAGATTGGCCCTGTCGAAATAAGAAGATTCGGTCAATGTCAACACACTTCCCATTCCATTAAAAAGCAAACAATCCTGACGCTACTCCCCAATGACTTGTTATTCACTCAAGGCCACTTTAACAGGCCACTGAATATATGTTCGTGGTGTAGACCATCCACTTCAGGCTTCGACGTGCTCCTCACGTCGCTGTTGCAAAGCTTGGTTATTTGAGTTACCCTCGCCTTCCCGTCAGCTTGAACCAGTATGTCCATTTTCTTCCCATCTCTCTCATTAAACAAGTCGTACGACTGCTCTCCCGATGTTTGTTTTTGTTTTTCTTTTGCACCATTTTCTGTAATTTGTGCGTGAAAATGTACCGAATACTCTATATCTCCATGGATCATATAAAAGGAATATATTCTTTATTGGTTCATTATGATGTTGACGGTGGCTATTGGACTCCATGCTAGTTCCCAGAAGAGAAGTTCATCAGCTCCTATAACATGCCCTCTTTTGTTTGCCGTCCAACTTGCCTTTTATTCTATTTTTGTCACAGGCTGGCATTAGGGAATAAATCTGGACAATTAACCTACCAGGACATCTTTTAGGATGAGGGAGGAAGTCTTTCTTGTTGTCATATGGACAGGTAAATGCCTGGTGAAGGACAACGAAAAATCTGCAGAATCATCGCAAACACATGGTGTCAGTGACACAACGGCCACAAGAAACAAATTAAACATAAATTATAGGTATTTTTTTATAAGCGAAGAAACAATTAGAACATAAAAACAAAGTCGATTTTAATACAAAATGATCATAGTGTTGTTAAATTGCTGTGAATGAAGTTGTGTAGGTTGCTTCAAATACGGAATGGTTGGAGTCAGAATTATAGAGCACGCAACACAGAAGCTAAACAATCTCTTTATCCCATCTCGTTCGTGCCAGCCTGATTTCTACTGTGTAGCCCCATCTACTCGCAAGAGGACCTCCATATCTATGTACTGTACATATTCAAACTTCTACTACATGTTACAACTAAATCCGAGTTCACTATATGAGCTAGCAGCTGGTTCCACATTCGCATCACCCTCTTGGTGGAGAATTTCCCCTTTATGTTCTCCTTAAACATTTCACATTTCACTCTTAACCAACGACTTCTAGTTATAGCCTTACCGAACCTCAGGGTAAAAAAAAAACAAATCATGCCTGTATGAATTTACTCTAGCAATACCCCTCAGAATTTTGTATACCTCGATAAAATCTACTTTCATTCTCCAGGGAATAACATCCTGACCTATTCCACCTTTCCCTATAACTGAGGTAATCAAGTTGCTGCAACATCCCCGCAATTTTTTTCTGTTTATCAAGCTTATTGATACCTTTCCTGTAGGTAGATGACGAGAACTATATACAATACTCCACCTCACCAATGTCTTATAAAATTTTCAACAGGACATCCCAACTCTTGTACTTAGTATTCTGATTTTTGAAGACCAATGTGCCAAATGCTTTTATTGCAACTCTTTTTACCAGCATCAATAGTTGCAAGGAATTATGGAACTGTGTTCCAGATACTTCTGTTCTACCACATACTTCAATTCCTTATCCTTTATTCTGAATCCTTCCCTGTGTTCTCCTGCCAAAGTGCAAGACCTCAAACCCGTCTGCATTAAATCTCATCTACCATTTTCAGCCCATTGTCCCAGCCGTTCCAGATCACACTGGACTGATTTCTTTACTCCCCACTCTGCCTCCAGTCTTGGTATCATCCGCAAATTTGCTGACATCTTGGTCATTAATAGTGATAACAACAATAGGCCCAGCATCTATCCCCGGGGCACACTATTAATCTCAGTCTTCCAGTCAGACAGCCAACCATCTACTACCAGTAAGTTAATGTTGAATCCGGTATTTTCTTCATTTAATTTCTGTAACCTCCTCAAAAATCTCTAAGATTAGTCACACACAAACTGCTATGCACAAACTGTGTTGACAATGCCTAATTTGGCCCTGTCGATCAAAATACTCATCTGTATCTTCACCATTACAATACCTACAGACGCGACTACAATACCCGCGACTGACGTCAGGCTCATTGAAGGAAAGTAGGGTAGTAGGGAAGAAGGGAATCTGGTGGTGTGGGTCTTCAGGCATGTGTGGGTCCTGTCGAATAAAATAACCCTGATTCCAGGGATCTTTGCCAGTGCCTCGTGTAGATGTTATCTATGGTGGTAATCTAGAGGACCCGAGGGAAAATCTGCACCATCACAGGGAGAATATGCAAACGCCAGATAGATAGAATTTAATCTAGTTTGCTGATGCCATGAGGTGCCAGAAATGCCTATTGCGTCCAGTAAGAAGAGTCGATGTGATATTCCATTAAGATAGATGTGCTCTTCAACTTCTTTCTATTCTGAATATCATTATAAACTATTAAAGGTTGAGCACTGATTTTCCCTCACATATAGAGAAATGAAATAAACACCACTGTTAGAGACTACACTGGAGTTATGATATTATGCATAGCTGATGTAATTAAATGAGAGTAGATCTTCAGGAATAAAATATATGCTCACGAAACGTCGACAGTGCTTCTCCTTATAGATGCTGCCTGGCCTCCTGTGTTCCACCAGCATTTTGTGTGTGTTGTTTGAATTTCCAGCATCTGCAGATTTCCTCATGTTTGCTCATAATTTAACAATAGTTTATTCACTTGAGACAGTTTTAACCAGATTCCAGATTCAAAGAGACTTTTAAAGGTTCATTGTGCTGAAGTCCCATTGCTTCCTGTGGAAGCTGTCTTCACTTCCCTACAGCGTCCACCTGAAGATGTCTCCAGTGCATGACCAACAAGTCCTTGTTTTAGGTGTAATCTTCTTCACAAGTATCTCAGCATAGATCCACTGTGCCAGAGAATGATATATCTAATGTTGGGTCAGTTCTACCAGACCCCACTAACTTTAAGAATGCAAGGGTGTGAAACATGTATGTAAAAGCATTGGATTGACCACAGCTATAGTGTAATGTTCTGTCCAAACACAATAGGAAAGTCGTGAATGTAATGGAAAGGGTGCAGTGGAGATTCAACAAGATTTTACCTAGTATAGAATGCTTCAGCTATAAGGAGAGGTTTGAAAGCCTGAGGATGGTTTTCAGTAGAATGCAGGAGACATTTGTGAGTATGAATGCACAACATACACGATGATAGGAAACTTTCCACAAGAACTGAAATGTGTAAGACCAAAGAACATTTATTAAAAGTGCAGGAGTACCAAGGTTACAGTAGATTTTATGTTGAAACTTCGAAATCAGTATGTGAGAAAGTGGTGGAGATATGAAAACTTAGATGAGTGAGGGAACATGGAGGGAGGCCATGATAAAGAGGAAAAAAAGAGTGAGACTTTAATGTTTTATTCAAATCTCTAAGGTCCTGATTCTGTACCTCCTACATCAGTGCTGAGGATTGGGTTGGACTTTTACTCCATTTCGGTAGATAGGCTCTCCAGCTAGTTCACCAACTCTTCTGCACACCTTCGGAGTTTTGCTGTGTATCTCCTGACTCTCATCGACCCTGTAACGATGGTGTTGCCAGGCTGGGTTAAACCAAGGTTATTATGGCGAAATTGTATTTCTTTAACCCTTGATCTCCCAGCAGAGACACAGCCCAGGTGGAACCAAATGCAGAGAACACCAGAGAAGAGGATGGGATTGAATAAAGAATATTTATTTAAGGAGATACAGCGCGATATGCCGATGTGCAACCTCAGGTTTAACCCTAGCTTGATCACGGGACAATTTACAGAGACCAATAATCCTAGCAAATGATACACCATTGCACTGTGGGAGGAAACATCTTGTGAATAGATTTGTAAAAAATACTCGGGAATCTCTACACCCAGGGTAGGTAAATCTCAAAACTGATCAACGATAACCAAAACAAGGCTCCGGTGCATTGTTGACTGAAACTAGACAGTGAAAACAATCAACTAATAATCAGCAGAGGAAGAACCTCGGGGAGTGGGGGACTCTCGCACCCCCTGCTGATCAGATCGAAGCATGGCAGATCTCCCATAAGCAATATCACAATGTCAGGTCTCAATCTTTATGTGTTTTTCTGTGTCAATCTCAATCCGTCTGTGACTGTATGTGTTTGGAATGATCCCGAGACGGTGAATTCTATTTCCACTGGGAATTTGGGTCAAAATATCCAAAGGAAATAGAAAGGTTCTAAATGCAGAGAAAAATCTACCAAAAGCTCAGAATCTTCAATACTTGATTATCAATGACTGAAGTAAAGCAATGGAGATAAGACATTTCAGCCACAATCAGATTGGACAATGGAACAGACCAGAGTGGCTGATTGGTCACTCTTACCATTTCATTTGCTCTTATGACAATCAATAGGCAAAAAACCCCACATAGAAACAGTTAAAAAGGGCTTATTTAATTGATAATTGGTTTATTGTTGTCACTTGTACGTATATGGAATGAAAAGCTATGCTTTACTTGCCCATCCATATTAGTACTATTTACTAATTAGTACATCGAGGTAGCAAAAAGGCAAAAAAAAAGCAGAATGCAAAATAAAGAATAACCGTTGCAAAGAGAGTATATTGCAAGTGGACAATAAGGAGTAAGTGCCATGACGAGGTAGATTGGGAAATTGAGTTCGTTTTTCGTGCATGAGAGGTCAGTCAATAACTTTATAACAATGCAGTAGAAGCTGACCTTGTGGTATGCCCTTTCAGGCTTTTGTATCTTCTGCCCAATGGAAGTGTGTAGATGAGAGAATAGCTACAGTGGGAGGACTCCATGATTACGATGGTTACATTCCGAGGTTGTAGGTTGAACGAAAGGTATACTATTTATAATGTCAGAAATGGCAGTTAGGGATCCTCCTGGAAAGTGTGATCACAGCACGATTGAGTTTCCCATACAAATAGAGGGTGCAATAGTTCAATTGGAAACCAGTGCCAAAACAATGGAAACGTCAATGGGATGAGGGAGGTTATGGTTATTATAGACTGGGAACCCAGGCTTTATGGTGGAATGGTTGAGGAACAGTGGAAGACATTCAAAACGGGATGTAGGCAATAGGTAGGTAACTATAGGCTAGTTAGTTTAACATCTATAGTTGAGAAAATGCTTGAAGCTATCATTAATGAATAAATAGTGAGGTATCTGGAAAGAAATGGATCTAGTAACCAGACGCAGCATGGATGCAGCAAAGGTAGGCCCTGTTTGAAAAACTTACTTATGTTCCTTTGACGATATAACGAGTGCAGTGGATGGAAGGGAAACAGATGGACGTTATGTATTGGATTTCCAGAAGGTATTTGATAAGGTGCCACATAAAACACTTATCCATAAGATAAGGTTGCATAGAGTTTGGGTAATGTATTAGCATTGATAGAAGATTGGTTAACTAATAGAAAGCAGAGAGTTGGGACACATTGGTGTTACTTTGGTTGGCAATCAGTGGAGAGTGGTATGCCTCAGTCGTTGGTGTAGAACAAACAATTTTTCACAGTATACATTCACAATCTGGAAGAGGGAACCGAATGTAGTGGATCTAAGTTTGCTGATAGTACTAAATTGAGTGGAAAAACAAACCATGCAGAAGATGCGGAGAGAGAGATAGGTTAAGTGAATGGGCAAAGGTTTCGCAAATGGAACCCTTTGTAATTCTAATGTTGGTAAGTGCGGTCAATCACTTTTGAAGGCAAAATGGAAGAGCAGATTATTATTATTTAAATGGTAAAAAATTGCAGTACGCTGCAGGACAGAGGGACATAGGAGTTCTTGTGCATGAATCACAAAAGGTTGGTTTGCAAGTACAGCAAGCTATCAAAAAGTCAAACGGGATGATAGCCTCCATTGCTAGAGTGATTGAATTTATTATTATTATGATTGAATTTACTTATTATTATTTAATTATTTATGGTTTTATATTGCTGTATTTCTGCACTATTCTTGGTTGGTGCGACTGTAACGAAACTCAGTTTCCCTCGGGATCTGTCTGTCTGTCTTAAGAGCAGGGAGATTATTTTGCAACTGTTCAGAGTACTGGTGAGGCCACACCAGCAGTACTGCGTGCAGTTCTGTTCTCCTTACTTTGGGAATGATATACTGGCTTTGGAGATGTTGCAGAGGAGGTTCACCAGGTTGATTCCAGAGATGAGCGTGTTAGACTATGAGGAGAGATTGAGTCAACTGGGAGTGTACTCGTTGAGATTCAGAAGAATTAGAGGAAACATTAGAATGGAAAAAATAGAATGGAGACATTCAAAATTATGAAAGGGTTAGAAAAGGTAGAGGCAGAAAAGTTGTTTCCATTGATAGGTGAGGATAGAGCTAGGGGGCTTAGCCTCAAGATTCAGCGGAGTAGATTCAGAACGGAATTGCGGAGGAACTGTCTTTCCCAGTGAATGGTGAATCTGTAGAATTCTCTGCTCAAAGAAGCAGTGGAGACTACCTCTGTAAATATATTTAAGACAAGATTGGACAGTTTTCACGTAGTAGGGGATTTAGGAGTTATGGGGAAAAGGCAAGTAGGTGGAGATGAGTCCATGGCCAGATCAGCCACGATCTTATTGAATGCCGGAGCAGGCTCGACGGGGCAGATGACTACTCTTGTTCTTATTTCTCATTTACTTATGTAAATAGAATCCTTGTTATATAAAATCATAAAATCTAAACTTCTGGATTTCCACACCAGATGATGGTATGCACAGAGATACAATCCGAATGTCACTCCCCAAAGGAGCTGAGATTTTTGATTTTGTTGGGCAGGATTGCCTGAGATGTTGCTTGAGTCATAAGACAAAGGTACTATTGACATCTCTATCCCAGAGCGATTTTCATCTGCGAGATGAGGCTAGTCAGAAACAATCCTACCTACCCGACCTATGTTCAAGTGGCTGCACGAGGAAGACCCGACACTTTAACATTGACATCCCGTTTGGGTGAAATTGTCAACAGCCTGCTAAAACACGGGGCGACCGAAATGATGGAGATATAAATTAAATTCGTTGGATAATTTTACCGTTTATTACCCTATTCCCTCTTGTTAGAATAGATTAATGATGTTACAAACTCCTGCTTCATCTGTTTCTATAAAAGATCGTAACTAATGTCAGTCATTGTGAAATTTAATGATCTCACTAGAGATTTTCCTCAGGTAGAGAGAGTGCGATCTGGGATTGGATTGAAGTTTCTTTATCTAATTGTAAACCTGAGCCTCTTTCTCTAGTAGGACGGAGTCACACAGAGAAATGAACCAACTAATCGTCCCTACCCTATTCTCACTGGGCTTGGTGTTCCCCATGAGCCTTTGTCATCGCTTATCAACAGCACTCGGTGCTTGGAGGTTTCACTGCTGACTGTTCATCTGTCTGTTTGTTATGATAGGGCTGTTTACACAGTCCGTAATTACTGCTATCAATTTACCATGATTTCTGACCTTAATGCAGAAATTCAAAAGGGACTGTTTAAGTGGCTAGTATTTTAAAGACTTTGATCATGCTTTGGTGTGACTGGGATTGAATTTAACCCTTAATACCAGTGAGTACTGGGCTCTAAAAGAGAAGTAGTTCAGGTAATATTGTGTTCAATGTTAATTATACCGAAAATGAAGAGATTATATGTCTTTTTATGCTTCATTGCCCGTTGAGCAAGGCAAGTCATAGATAAAGTAATATATGGCACCAGAGAAAGGAAACAGGTCATTCGGCCCACTACATTTTTCCAACCATCAAGCACACATCTGCACTCATCTTACACTTAACTCTCCCCACATTCTCATTAACTAACCCCTTCCCTTACCACCACTGCCACGATCAGATGCAAGCTCTCGTCTGTACACAAGGGCAATATACAGACGCCAGTTGTCCTACAACCTGGACACCTTTGGGATGCGGGAAGGAACTGTAGCAGCAGGGAGTGGGGAAGAAGAGGAGGTTGAAAAATGAGCGTTCAAACTCCATACTGACTGCACCTCACCTCTAGCGCTGTGGGGTAGCAGCTGTAAAGTACAGGATCGCCATGGCGCATCGCGTTATAAGGCTGCAGTGATTGTGTGTCTATTCGTCTGTGTGCGCGCGCGAGAACAACACAGAAGCTGGAGAGAGAGGGTGGAGTTGCCACGTTTATGTGTATTTGTGTGCATTAGTGTGCTGTCTTGAGTGAGGCAGTCCGTGTTTCTGCAAGACTCCAAGAGGGTCCTTGGTGTCTTGCTACAGTTCCGCCCATTTCACATAACCGCCGAGACCCCGCAGCTACTGAAAGCAGTTCACAACCCCGTCAGTATCGTGAAACTGCTTCGCCGCTTACACAACTCTAGTAGTAGATAGGAGATTCATTAGGTGGGGGAGCAGATGGGAGGTTCTGTGGAAGAGAACCAGATACCGGGGGGCATGTTGCCTCCCAGCTGCCAGGGTCATGGACATATCGGATCGAGGTTACAGTTCTTAAGAGGGAGAATGGGCAGACAGAGGTCGTGCTCTAGGTTGGTACTAGTAACAGAGGGATGAAGGGTGAAGAGCTCTTGCAAAGTGAGTTCAGGGAGTTAGACGCTAAGGTAAAGGAAGGGAACACCAGTGTTGTGATCTCAGGATTGCTACCCGTGCCACGTGCTAGTGTAGGCAGAAATAGGAAGTTTAAAATGTGGCTAAGGAGATAATGCAGTGCGCAGTGCACATATTTTCGGATTATTGGCGTCTTTTGCAGGGAAGCTGGGATTTGCACAGAAGGGACGGTTTACAACTGAACTGGAGGGGTACTAATATCGTTAAGGGAAAATTTGCTAGTGCTGCACGGGTGGGATTTAAATTGGAGATGCAGACTGCAGGGGATGGGATCCAAAGTGCCAGATAATGTAGTGGAGTGGTTGTGGGGAAGGATGTTGTAAAGCCTACGTACAAAGCCAGAAATCGAAATGGTCGAGCATGATGAGACTAATGTTCCGAGTTCTGTATATTTCAGTGCAATTATTGTAGTGAAGGCAGTTGAGTTTAGGGCTTAGATCAGCAAGTGGTGACAGTAGTGAGATTTGATTGCAGGAGAGAAAGGACTGTCAGCTCAGTGTTCCAGGCTTTCATTGTTTTAGATCTGATAGAGCGGGAGGAATTAAAGAGCGAGCGAGGGTTGCCATTACTTGTCAGCGAAACTGTAACGGCTGTGCTCAGACGGGTCAGATTAGAGAGCTGGTCTATTGAGGCTTTATAGATAGAACTGAGCACCAAGAAAGAGACGATCACGTTAATGGGATTATATTCATGGACCACCCAAATGTCCGCAGGATTTTGAGGAGCAAATTTGTAGAGCGATCGTAGACTGTTGCAAGAAACATAAGGTTGTGATAATAGGCGATTTTAACTTTACGCATTGATTGGGACTCCTGCACTGTAAAAGTGCTGAATGGGATAGAGTTTGTCAAATATGTTCAGAAAAAAAATTCTTTAAACAGTTCAGAGAGGTCACAACTAGGGAAAGTGTGATACTAGATATCCTATTAGTGATTGACACAGACCACCGTAACGGACGTTTGTGTAGGGAAACCACTGCCTCTGGTGATCACAATACCATTAGTTTGAAGATATTTATGTAGTAGGTTAGGTTTGGTCACCGACTGAGATTCTAAATTGGAGAAAGGCCAACTTTGAATAATCAGAAATGATATGACAAGTGTGCGCTAGCAAAGGTGTACTTCCTAAGTGGCAGGCATTCAAAAGTTAAATTTTAAATTATCGACATTGTATGTTTTTGTCGGAATAAACAACGATATAAGGTTTAGGGAACTTAGAGTTTCAAGAGACATTGAGGACCTGGTTAAGAACAAGAGGGAGGTACATAACAGTGAAGAGCAAGTGAGCTACTTGAGGTGTATAAGAAATGCAAGAGAACACTTAAAAAGAAAATCAGGAGAGTTAAAAGAGGGCACGGCATCGCTATAGCAGACAGGGCGAATGAGAATCCCAAAACACTTCTTCAGATACTGTTTATTAAGAGTAAAAGGAAAGCAGGGATAAAATTTGTCTTCTGGAAGATGAGAGTGTTCATCTATGCATGGAACCGAAAGAGATGGGGAATTCTTAATTGGAGTTTTTGTTTGTAACTGAATTTAGTAGAGTGGATTTAGAGAAGTGAGGCAAAGAAGCAGTGCGATCATAGGCCGTATTCTGATTACAGGGAAGGAGTTATTTGCTGTCTTAGGGCAGGGCCTGAGAAGGTGTTCTGTCCGACCCTGTATAAGGTTAATGCAGAAGTTGTGTGGGCCCTTCGCCACGAGTGAGGTACCAGAGAATTGGAGGCTAGATAATTTTGTTCCATTGGCTCTGAGAATAAGAAATATAGGCCGTTGAGATTGGCATCAGTTGTGAGTAAGTAGAAGAAATTATAAGGGACTGGATATATAAGTATTTGGTTAGACGGGGACTTATTAGGGATAGCCAAAATGGCTTTGTGTATAGAAGTCATGCCTAACCAATCTTACAGTTTTTTGATGAACTTACCAGGAAAGATAACGAGAGCAAAGCAGTAGGTTGTGTTTTCATCGAATTTAGCGGGGCTTTGGACATAGTCCCGCACGAGTGATTGGTCAAGAATGTTCAGTCGCTTGGCATTCGCAATGAGGTAGTACATTGGATTACGCATTGACTTTGCGCGAGAAGCCAGAGAGTAGCAGTAGTTGGTTTCCTCTCTGCTGTCTATGAATAAAAGATCTCCAGAGTTGATAAGCTGGGTGATGTGCACGAGACAATGGGCTGATAGTCCTGAATGGGTCCCTTTTCAAAGGATAAATAAGAGCTTGTGTCCAAGAGATGCCGACTGGCATTGGCAAGGTAGAGGTCAGTCCGCTGGACGACAAAATAGTCCCTTTGTCTGCAGGTTTGATGGGGAGGTTAGGAATTTGTGCGGAGAACGTGGAGGGCATTGAGTTCAGAGGGGTAATATCTGAAAAGGAGAGAGGAATGCTTAAGTCGAGACAGTCGATGTCTCGTCTGCAAATTAGATGAAACGACCCAGCGCAAACAGAAGGCCAGAGCTGGACGTCAAAGAAGAGGAGGAGGGTTGGAGACGAGAGAAGGGGTCATTAGTGCGGGAGAAATAGAGGTGACGAAGGAAGAGGTTTGCGTCATCACGGAACTCACTGAAGAGCGGGTGAAGGAGAACAAGGGCAAGGGCAGAATTTTCCGCCTCTGAAAGCGGAATGTCGGAGGGGATGGTTAAGACACAGCAGGGATCAGAGAGGGGAAGAGAGGTGAGGCGTCAGCGGAATGGACGGTTAGGGTGTTCAGAGTGTGAGGAAGATGGAAGCTCCGAGGAATGAAGAGGATGACGGGGAAGTTTGAGAGTCCCGGGTTGGTGGTAAGTAGCGGTGCGGGAGGGAGAGCCCGGAGGCTCAGCGGCAACCCTGTTCCGTTGGAGGTCGGAATCAGAATATAACGGAAAAGAGAATACAAAAACGATTATTAAAATAAATAAAAAGACAGAAACTGGTGTTTTCAATATTAAGGAATTCATGATTCATGAAAGTTGAGCTGCCATGGAATATCCGCCGTGACATAGAATATCGGCGGAGCAAGAGCGAGTGCCTATCTGGGCAACATCTGCTATTCCTTAATATCCTTATGAAGGAAAATCGGGATGTACTGAGATAGAGCGAAAAGCTTGTCTTGCATGCTGTTCATACTGATCAAATCATTGGATTGCGATTAAACAAGTTAAAACAACTCGTGACCAATAACAAAATGCAGAATATCGTGCAATGCACATTAACAATAAGGACCAAAATGATAAAAGATTAGATTTTGAGGCAGACATGTTTAGAAAGATATTTAAAAAACCTTAAGAGCAAGTCAGAATTACTAAATATTATTCTTGGAATACCATCCGAGGAAGGAGTGCTGAGACGTAAAGACTACTTCCTCTCCACATCCTGCAGAAGGAAACGCGGTGTTGCGGGTTGGGGCGGGAAAGTGTGAAAATGGACATGGGAGAAATGGACAACAGCAATATCAACCCGTCGGAATCCCGTTGCCGTGATAAACTTAATGAAACAGTTCAATTAAACTTTCTTGGTAAACTCACTCTGACATGAGAGTCAATGCGTGAACAGGTTAGCATAACCAACGGGAGTTAGCTTAGGTTAGTTAGCGACTCTCGCTGACGAGAAGTTACACCCTCCGGACAGAAATATTTCATAAGAATAACAACCATTACCTCATCTGTTTCTTTAAAGTTCCATAACTATTGCCAGTTGTTGTTAGTCAATCTAGTTGTCTCAGAGGTCATTTCCCTCGCATAAATAAGCGATTGGATTGAACTTCATTTGACTGTGATCAGCAACCCGAATGCATGGACCAACCAATCTTTGCCCAGATTGAGCAGGCTTTCTATTCTATTCTGGCTGCTTTTGGGGTTCCCGGTGAGTCATTATCTTCACATGTCATAGGATGGTGTTTTCAAATTTCAGCGCTCTCGTTCACTAGCCGTCTCCTTACTTTGTCAGCTTTGTTAACTCAACCGTAACTATTAGCATCAGTTTGTCTTTTTGTGGAACCAGTGCAGAAATGCCCATTACAATAGGAATTCCCTTTCTCCTCATAGCATCAATAGCGGTAAGTCTCTAATATCCGACTTGCGGTATCGGGGTTGTAATTTGCCCGATTCACTCCGTTTTCAAGTCATTTATACATGCAATGAAGTGAAGAAAAGATCAGGAACCGCCTACCGCAGCTTGAAATTTCCACTGTTCTACTGGTATTTACTGAAGGATCACAGATGTGAGAGAAAGAGTGACACCAGCACAGTAAGTTGGGGTCGATCTGAGAAGCATTCAGTGAGTTAAGGATGGGTTTGAGGTCAGTAAGCAAGAGAGAGGGATAAACACCCTGAACACCCTAACCGTCCGTTCCTCTGACACCTCACTTCTCTTCCCCTCTGTGATCCCTGCCGTGTCTTCACCAGCCCCTCTAAACAAATGCGCGTAGCCCGTTGCTCGCCCGCTCTCGGCTTGGCTGACAGGCATTGCGCTCCGCTTTGCAATTAAGTGATCAGTAAGGAAACAGTTCAGAGCAAGGGAGGGGCTGCGATTTATGGCTAACACGAGAGGGCACAGTTTTAAGCTGCTTGGAAGTAGGTACAGAGGAGATGTCAGGGTAAGTAGTTTTTACGCAGTGAGTAGTAAGTGCGTGGAATTCGCTGCCGGCAAAGAAATAGATACGGTAGAGTCTTTTAAGATACTCCTGGATAGGTACATGGAACTTAGAAAAATAGAGGGCTATGGGTAACCCTAGGTAACTTCTAAAGTAAGGGCCTGTATTGTGCTGTGGGCTTTCTATGTTTCTATGACTTCCGACCACCACCCCCCCCCAACCCGCCAACCCCGCCGACAGGCCGCGTAAACAAAAAGGAACAACAGGAGCTGGATTTTCTCACCGAGATAGTAGACTCCACAGACTGACTGTGCAGGTACAAACGGCAATTAATTCATTGATAAATTAGGAAAATAGGTAAAATCCAGCAGGGGTACAATTAAAAAAACATTGTTTTGCATTGCATCTGTAAGAAACACAGACAAGAGACAATCTGCAGATGCTGGAAATCCAAGCAACGCACAAAATGCTGGAGGAGTTCAGCAGGCTAGGTAGCATTTACCGACGTTTCTGGCCGAGATCCTTCATCAAGACTGGAAAAAAAACGAGGAGTCAGACTAAGAAAGCAGCGGGTGTGAGGAAGAACCACAAGGTGATAGGTGAAAGGGGGACGGGGGAAGGGGTGAAGTAAAGAGCTGGGAAGTTCCTTGGTGGAAGAGATACAGGACTGGAGAAGCGGGGATCTGATAGGAAAGACGAGAGGGCCATGGGAGAAAGAAAGGGCGAGGAACACAAAAGAGAGCAAATGGGCAGGTAAGGAGATAAGGTGAGAGAGGGAATTGGGAATGGGGAATGGTGAAGGCATTGTTTACTTCGTGAGTTTACTTCGCAGATAAAAAAATCGGTTTACTTCGTAAGTGTTGTACCTCCTCCCATGTCCTACTGTGACAATCGGCAAATTTTGATGAAAGGAAGACCCCGAGAAATCCGTGGTCGTGATTTTACCGCGGTTGGTTCCCTGTAGATGATGGCGGGAGGACAGTGAAGGAACTATGATTAAACAACTAGGCGAATAATGTCCTGTTATCACACAGTCTTTTTATAAATCTTCTTTTCTTTGTAATACAGTTTTTAAAATAATTTATGTATAATTTGCATTCTGGATATTGTCTGAATTTACGTGCCTATGATGCTTTTGCAAACGCGATTTTCATTGTACTTTCGTGTTAATATAGTAGCATGCATTTTAGTAATATCGACTCGACTTGAATTGACTTGAACTCGACTGGACTGGATTAATAGATTACGAGTCGGGACCTCAAACCCTTCATCGATGGCCTGAAAACTAGAATCCCGTTGGCGAGCATAATGAGAGTTCTAGTACCATTTGGTGTGGCATTTAACCCAGAATGGATGTTGCACTGTTGAAAATGTTTCCGGATTCTCTGAAGAATAGAATCATGTTGAAATTTTCGAAAGGCGAACCTGAGATCCGATACTAGTACTTGTTACTATTAAAACATATGCCATAGACACTACTGCCCGGAAATGGCCAACATGTCAATGTCGAGAATATTGCCGAACTAAGCGTATCCCAACTGACGCACACGTCTGTATCCCTCCATTTACCTGTTTACCCGAATGCTTCTTAAATGTTGCTATCTTATCTGCTTCAGCAACCTCCCATCCCGGCAGAATGTACCAGGTACCCACTGCTTTCTGCGTGACAAGCTGACTCGTTACTTTCATTGAAGCCCCTTATGTTACAGCTGTGCCAGTACTTGTACTTGTACTAGTACTGGGCATATTCACCATGCAGAATTGAATCTGATTATGAGCTTTATCTATGCCTCTCATAATTAGGTCGGTACCTCATCCTCCGACGCTGCATAGAAATTAATTCACGTTTGTCCAGCCTCTGTTTGTAACTGATACACTCTAATCCAAGCAACATCCTGGCGGTCTTCTCCTGTATATTCTCAAAATCCTCTGCATTATTTTGTCTGGCATCCAGAAAAGCACACATTATCTCGAAATTGGCTGAACCAAAGCTTTCTACAATTATAGGATTGATGGTCTGACCATTGAAATCGACCACGCTGTAGGACGTCTTTATCAGACTATCCACGTGTATTGTCACTTCCAGGAAACGAAGGACATTAACCCCATGTTTCCTCCTTACATATCTGCAACGGGTCCTGTCATCTACTATATACACCCTCCTTGCTCAAAATGCAGCTCCTCACACTTGTCCTGAATAAGTACGGCATTTCCCCGCCCACACTTTCAATTGGCCTGTATCCTGCTGTAATATTTGTTGTATCCTGCCCCGGCATCGAGAACTCTGGTCGTGCCTCTAGTGTGTATAGATTTTAGCAAGGCATTTGATATGGTACCTCATGCCAGGCTTATTGAGAAAGTAAGGAGGCATGGGATCCAAGGGGACATTGCTTTGTGGATCCAGAAGTGGCTTGCCCACAGAACGGAAAGTGTGGTTGTAGACGGGTCATATTCTACATCTAGGCCGGTAACCAGTGGTGTGCCTCAGGGATCTGTTCTGGGGCCCCTACTCTTTGTGATTTTTATAAATGACCTGGATGAGGAAGTGGAGGGATGGATTAGTAAATTTGCTGATAATACAAAGGCTGGGGGTATTGTGGATAGTGTGGAGGGCTGTCAGAGGTTACAACGGGACATTGATAAGATGCAAAACTGAGCTGAGAATTGGCAGATTGATTTCAACCCAGTTAAGTGTGAGGTGGTTCACTTTGGCAGGTCATATATGATGGCAGACTGTAGCATGACTCTTAGCAGTGTGGACGATCAGAGGGATTGTGGGGTTCGAGTCCATAGGACACTCAAAGCTGCTACACAGGTTCACTCTGTGGTTAAGAAGGCATACGGTGCTTTGGTTTTCATCAATCGTGGGATTAAGTTTAAGAGCTGAGAGGTAATGTTGCAGATGTATAGGACCCCGGTTAGAGCCCACTTGGAGTACTATGCTCATTTCTGGCCGCCACACTACAGGAAGGCTGTGGAAACCATAGAAATGGTGCAAAAGAGATTTGCAAGGATGTTGCCTGGATTGGGGAGCATGCTTTATGGGAATAAGTTGAGCGAACTCGGCCTTTTCTCCTTAGAAGGACGGAGGATGAGAGGTGACCTGATCGAGATGTATAAAATATTGAGAGGCATTGATCGTGTGAATAGCCAGAGGTTTTTCCTAGGGCTGAAATGGCTAGCACGAGAGTGCATAGTTTTAAGGTGCTTGGAATTAGATACAGAGGAGATGTCAGGGGTAATCTTTTTGCACAGAGAGTGGTGGGTGCGTGGAATGGGCTGCGGTGTTGGAGGTGGAAACGATAGGGTCTATTAAGAGACTCCTGGATGTCTACATGGAGCTTAGAAAAATGGAGGGCTATGTGTAAGGCCCAGGTAGTTCTAAGATAGGGACATGTTCGGCACAGCTTTGTGGGCCGAAGGGCCTGTATTGTGCTGTAGGTTTTCTATGTTTCTATGTTTCTAACTCCACTTCTATCCCTACCATCTGCGCCCTTACCACTTAAACCTTCATCAAAATCCGTATATATCACAAACAACGGGGATCCCAACACTGATCCAGATGCAACAGCAACAGCGTCATTGTCCTCTGAAGGGGCTCTCTCGATTGCTAATTTGTATTCCGTCAGCAAGTGTCAGGGAGCGTGTTCTAAGGGAAGAGGCCATACAAAGTTAACACCGCTAGGTATACATATTTCTCCAAACAACCAGAGTCACCTGTAGTACGGACCCGAAAAGAATGAGACATACCACTCCTGAAGAATACAACTTAGTTTCTGAGAACTGGGTGAGACAAATCAGTGCCTACCTTCATGGAAATGAATAGTTATCTATCTATCTATCTATCTATCTATCTATCTATCTATCTATCTATCTATCTATCTATCTATCTATCTATCTATCTATCTATCTATCTATCTATCTATCTATTTATTTATTTATTTATTTATTTATTTATCAGTTGTCTTTAAATCCCTCAGTTGTCATGATAGGATTTGATTGCGTTTATCTGGACGGATTCTTCATCATCCTGGGTAGTATTCTGGGGATAGCGCTACCACACTACCGCGGGGTTTCTTGCTCACCTGCTCAAACCGAGGACAATGGTTCTCAAGTTTCCGTTTTTTCCCTTGCAGCGAATCTACTGACGATTGTGATTCTGACACGGAGAAGGTGCGGACTCTCCAAATGTATCTCCCGCACCTGTTGGCCATGGCAGTCGCTGATCTGATGGTTTTGACCTTTAACGTCGTTCTCACTCTGGTCAAGAACACGTATTTCTCGTTTTCGTTCTTGGACTACACTCCAGTCTGCAGACTGACATTACTCCTGAGGGTGGTCGCCATTGACTGTTCTGTCTAGTTAACTGTCGCCTTTACTTTTGATCGGTTTATCGCCATTTGTTTCCCGAATCTGACTGACAGATTTTGTACCGAGAGAATAGCGTCAATGATTATAATGTTAGTGTGTGTTCTAAGTTGTTCACTGAACATTGGATATTATTTTATATTTCAACCTGCAGAAATAATTGATAATATACCATTGTTCTGCATTGTAAAATCCACCTTCTACACGTCGCCACCTTGGGTGGCTTATTATTGGTTTCGGTCGATATTAACGCCTTTCGCTCCGTTTCTGCTGATAGTACTTTTCAACGCTCAGACCATAAGCCAAATCTCCCGGGCCACGAAAATCAGGAGGGAACACCTCAGGAACGGAAAAGTCGGGCGTCAGAGAGACCCAGAGTCGGAGAACAGACGGAAATCCATCGTTTTACTGCTAACCATCTCCGGCAGTTTTCTGTTACTCTGTATGGTGAACGTTGTGTATGAAATCCTTGTCAGAATCACTGACGCCCCTCTGCTTCAGACCGATTACTCAGACCCTTTCGCCAGTACTGAAAAGACCGGATACATGCTCCAGTGTTTAAGCACCTGCACGAACACGATGATTTATGCAGTGGCGCAAGCTAAATTCAGAGTTCAGATGGCGATTCTAATTAAATCTCCCTTTGTTCTCATGTTCAATTTAATTCAACCATATGTAAATAAATACATTTAAAAGCAAATTCCAATGCTCATCTACGCCAAGCGTCGAATTCATAGAATATTGCATGAGTGCGTGGAACATTACGGCGCAGTACAGGCTCTTCAACCCACAAGTCATTAACGTAGACTGTAAACAAGCGAAATATCAGCAAGGTTCCTGCCTGTTACCGACTGCCAATCTGATTCAAGATTTTTTAGAATTTAGGATCCAGGATTAACGATAAAGTAGTGGTGGGCCGGGTCTGGGTGGGTGTGTGGTTAGATTAGTGGCTTGGAGGTGTTGATCAGCGTTACTGCTTGTGGAAAGTAACTTCTTTGAGTCTGGTGTTTCAGTTATCGACACTCCGCACTCTTCTCTTTGATGGGAGTGGAACGAACAGTCCATGAGCAGGGTGGGTCGGAAATTTTTCCGGAACTTTTCTGTACTTACGCTTTTGATGGTGGGTGAGTTAGTGTCGGTGATGCGTTGGGCAGATATGACTACACATGGTACAAACTTCCTGTCCGCCCAGTGCTGTTTCAATGCCCTGTAGAGATGCAACGTGTGAGAATACGTTCCTACTGTGTATTGTACAGGGCCATAAGTATTGATCTACAGAGTCCAGATCTCTTCAGTCTCCTTAGAAAGTAGAGGCGTTTTTGAGCTTTATATGATTGTGTAGGATGTTATATGGGACCATGATATTAGCCCTCCGCAACTAAGTTGACTTAACTTGATTGTCTAATGCTCTGAATGCCCCACCGTTACCTACGGTTAACAGCTTTACCAGTACAAAAAGGGGGAAAAAACTTACATTTAATTTTTTATTTCGGGAATGAAAGGGTTATCATACGAGGAAAGTTTGGTGGCTCTGGGTCTGTATTCGCTGGAATTCAGAAGGCTGATGGGGGTAATATCTGGATTACTACCCGTGCCACGTGCCAGTGAGGGTAGAAACAGGATGATTTGACTGATAAATGCGTGGCTGAGAAGCTGGTGTAGGCGGCAGGGCTTCAAGTTCTTGGATAAGTGGGATCTCATCTAGGGGAGATACGACCTGTTCAAAAGTGACGGGTTTCACCTAAACCCAAGGGGGCCAAATGTTCTGGCGGGCAGTTTTGTTTGAGCTGTTGGGAGGGTTTAACTGACTTGGCAGGGGGTGGGAACCTGAATGGAGGGACTGAGCAAAGGACGGATGGTAAAAATGTAAAGACAGCGTGCAGACAGATTGTCAGGAAGGGCAGGCAGGTGATGGGACCTAGTTGCAGCCAACAGGCTGAGTATCAAATCTTTAGGGATGCAGAGTCAAAAAGGACAGCAAATAAAGTACTCAAGGTGTTGTATCTAAATGCACACAGTATAAGAAATAAGGTGGATGATCCTGTTGCAATATTACAGATTGATTGGTATGTTGTGGCCATCACTGATTCGAGGCTGAATGATAGTTGTAGTTGGGATTTGAATGTTCAAAGTTACACGTTATTTCGGAGGAATAGGAAGGTAGGTAGAGGGAATGGTGAGGTTGTACTGGTAAAGAATGACATCAAATCGGTAGAAAGATGTGACATAGGATCAGAAGATGTTGAATCCTTGTGGGTTGAGTTAAGAAACTGCAAGGTTAAAAGGACGTTGATAGCAGTTATATTCAGGCCTCCCAACAGTGGCTAGGAGGTGGACCACATATTACAACAGGAAATAGAAAAAGAGAGTTAAAAGTGTAGTCGTGGGAGATTTTAACATGCAGGCTGATTGGGAAAATCAGACTGGTAATGGATCTCAAGGTGCTTAAGAATGCCTAAAAATAGGTTTTTAGAGAAGTTTGTCGTTGAGCCTACTAGGGGATCAGCTATACTGGATTGGGTGTTATGTAATGAATCAGAGGCGATTAGGGAGTTTAAGGTAAAAGAACCCTTAGGAACCAGTGATAACAATATGATTGTGTTCAACTTGAAATTTGATAGGGCGAATTTGACGTAGCAGTATTTCAGTAGAGTAAGGGAAATTACAGTGGTATGAGAGAGGAGTTGGCCAAAGTAAATCGGAAGGAGCTCCTGGCAGAAGAGCAGCAATAGTGTGCGTTTCTGGGAAAAATGAGGAAGGGACAAAGCATGTTTATTCCAAAAATGAAGAAATGCCAAATGGTAAAATAGTACAACCGTGGCTGACAAGCTATTGTACAAACAAAAGAAAGATCATACAATAAAGCAAAAAATAGTGGAAAGATTGAGGATTGGTAAGCTTTTAAAAAATTACAGAGAACAACTGAAAATCATTAGAAGGGAAAAGATGAAATATGAAAGCAAGCTAGCAAATAATATCAAAGTGGGTAGTAAAAGTTTTTTTAAAGTATGTTAAAAATAAAAGAGAAATGAGAGTGGATATAGGACCGCTAGTAAATGAGGCAAGAGAAATAATAACTGGGGACAAGGAGATAGCAGATGAACTAAATGAGTATTTTGCGTCATTCTTCACTGTGGAAGACACTAGCAGTATGCTTGATGTTGTAGTGTGTGAAGGAAGAGAAGTGGGTCCAGTGTCTGTTACAAGATAGAAGGTGATCAAAAAGTTGAAAGACCTAAAGGTACGTAAGTCACCCGTACTGGACGAACTGCACCCTAGGGTTCTGAAAGAGGTAGCGTTAGAGATTGTGGTAGCTTTAGAAATGATCTTTCAAAAATGATTGGAATCTGGCATGGTGCTAGAAGACTGGAAAATTGCAAATGTCACTCCACTCTTTAAGAAAGGAGGAAGGCAGCAGGAAGGAAATTATAGACCAGTTAGCTGGATCTCAGTGACTGGGAAGATGTTCGTGTCAATTGTTAAGGATGAGGCAATGGAGTACTTCGTGACACAGGACAAGATAGTCCAAATTCAGCATGCTTTCCTTCATGGAAAATCTTGCCCAACTAAACTGTAGGATAGGCAAAAGGGATGCAGTGGATGTTGTATATTTGGACTTTCAGCAGGCCTTTGACAAAGTGTCACACAATAGTCTGTTTACCAAGTTAAGAGGTCATGGTATTACAGGAAAGTTACTAATACAGTTAGAGCATTCGCTGATTGATAGGAAGCAGCGACTCCGGTTGGCTGTCAGCGACTAGTGATGTTCTGCAGGGGTCGTTATTGGGACCACTTTTTCTTATTCTGTATATAAATGATTTAGATAATGGAATAGATGGCTTTGTTGCCAAACTTGCGGATGATATGAAAATTGCTGGAGGGGCAGGTAGTGTTGAGGAAACAGGTAGGATGCAGAAGGACTGAGATTAGAAGAATGGGCAAGATAGTGACAAATGAAATACAATGTTGGAAAATACATGGTCATGCACTTTGGTAGTAGAGATATATGTGCAGACTATTTTCTAAGCGACGAGAAAATCCTGAAATCTGCAGAGTGACGTGGAAGTCCTTGTGCAGAACACCCTGAAGGTTAACTTGCAGGTTGAGTCGGTGGTGTGGAAGGGAAATGCTATGTTAGCATTCATTTCAAGAGGTCTACAATACAAGAGCAGGGATGTGATGGTGAGGTTTTATAAGGCACTGGTGAGGCCTCCCCTGAGTACTGTGAACAGTTTAGGTCCTTCATCTTAGAACAGGTGTGCTGGCATTGGAGAGGGTTCAGAGGAGGTCGACAAGGGTGATTCCAGGTTTGAAAGTGTTATCACACGAGGAACGGTTGATGGCTCTGGTTCTGTAGTGGCTGGAATTCAGAAGGAATGGTGGGGAGGTGGGGGGGATCTCATTGAGACCTTTCAAATGGTGAAAGGATTAGATAGAGTAGATGTGGAAAAGATGTTTCCCATAGTGGGAGGGTCTAGGACACAGCCACAGGATAGAGGGGTGCCCTTTCAAAACAGAGATGCGGAGAAATTTCTTTAGCTAAAGGGCGGTGAATTTGTGGAATTTGTTGCCACATGCAGCTGTGGAGGTCAGGTCGTTAGATGCATTTAAGGCAGAGATTGATAAGTTCTTGATTGGACATGGCATCAAAGGTTATGGTGAGAAAGCTGGGAACTGGGTGAAGAGGAGAAAAAAAAGGATCAGCCATGTTTGAATGGCGAAGCAGACTCCCTGGGCTAGAAGGCTTAATTCAGCTCCTATATCTTGCTTTCCTATGGTAATATTGAGAGTGTATTCAATCAGGATCATAGGCATGACCTGTCCCTCAGAAAGTCACTCTACCATCTTTTCCTTGCTTCATTGGGCAAATCTATCCAGAACTCAAATGTACATATATCTTAAACAATCAGCACATTTCTGTGGAGCATTACTCTGAGCACATCAGTTCCCGATTTACTCTCCAAGGTTCCTGCCTAACAGCATCATTGTCCTCCTCTCCCAATTAAATACCTTCCCTTACCATCGTTCTTATCCTTATCGAACGCTATAGTAACGGCTAGGAAGGTGCAGTTACTGTCTGCGAAATGGTCACCCACCCACAGAGATTATATCTGACCAGGTTCCTTGCTCAGTATCAATTTCAGAGTAGCCTCTCCTTTATTCGGTCTGTCTACCAATTGTGTCAGGAATCTTTCAACAAGGTCACATCCAACAAATGCCCTCGCTAAAACTTTCGCAACAGCAAATAAATCGATATTAGGAAAGTTGAAGTCACCCTTGAAAACAGCCTTGTTATTCCTGCTCCTTTCCAAGCCTTGCTCCACGATCTGCACTTCGATGTGTCTGTTGCTGTTGGGATTCTATAAATATGCTCCCAATACTGTGATTGCTGCTTTCCTGTTACTGACTTCCATCCAAAATGACTCAGTAGACAAGCCCATCCGCTGTGTCTTTCCTTTCTGCAGCTACAATCGCATCCCTCTTTAACAATCCCATTGTTCCATCTGTTTTACGCCGCTTTGTGTCCAGTTTGGAATCTAAACCCTATTCCTGCTTTTGTGAGAGCCAAGTCTATGTAGTTCCACGTGCTGACGAATGCACAGAATAACACATACAAAATGCTGGATGAACTAAGTATGTCACGCAACATCTATGGAAAAGAATAAACACCTGCTATTTCTTAATGTTCATAGGAAGGAAGGTCACCATGGAATAAGGACCTGATTGATATTCACATGTACTGAGATACAGCGAAAAGCTTGTTGCTTAAGGGTGAGACTGATCAAATCATGCACAGTGCATTGAGTAAGAACAAGGTAAAATAACCTATGAACGATGACTGAATGCAGAATAAAATGTTACAAGTAGAGAGAAGGTGCAGTACAGTTAAACATGAAGGTAAAAGATTAATAAAATTTAGATTGTGAAGCAGACATGTTTGAAGAAAGATTTAAATAATAAAAGTTAAGAGCAGGACGGATTCACTACTTATAATACTTGAAATACTTTGCCGATAAAGGAGTACCCGAGATCTAAAGCTAACTTTCTTTCCCCATCCTCTAATAGCGAATGGGGTGGGGAAGGGGCTGAGATGGTGTGTAAGTTGAAGATGGAAAATAATAGTTGAGAAAATGGAGAACGGCAATATCAACCTGTCGGAATCCCTTTGCATTTGATAATTTAATGAAACTGTTTAATCAAACGTTCATGGTATGCTTAGCGAGACTTAGTGGTTGCTTAACGAATGGGTGTGATATAGGGATCACACTGGTTGAAGTTAGTTGGAGAGTCTCACTGACAACGAGTTCCACCTTCCCAACAGAAAGATTTCATAAGAACAACACCCATTACCTCATCTGTTTTCTGAAGTTGTCTAACTAATGCCAGACATTGTCAGGCAATCAAATTGTCTCATAGGAAAATTCGCTCATGTATAAATAAGGGACTGGGTTGAACTGTCTTTATTTCACTGTGAAGCTGAAACTCTGTTACCTGCAGCATCGAGTAGCTCAAAGAGATGGACAAACCGATCTTTGCCCGAATTGAACAGGCTTTTTATTCTATTCTGGCTGCTTTCGGAGTTCCCGGTGAGTCAGTAACAGCGCTTGTCATCGGGCGGAGCTTTGAGATTTCACGGCTCTCGTTTACTCGCCGTTTGCTTATTTTGTCAGCTTTGTTAACACATTCGTAACTATTGGCAATCTGTTTTATCATTCTGTGGAATCAGTGCAAAAATGCCCATGGCAATTTTAGTTCCCTTTCTCCTGATAGCATCAAAGTCTCTAATCAGCGACGTGCTATATCGGAGATGAAAGATGCTCGACTAACTCCGTTCTCAATATTATTAATACCATCGTTAAGGTGATGAAAATACCAGGAACAGCGGTTTGCATTTGGTTCTTTATTAGAGAATTCCTGGTGTCTGAGAAAGAGTGACACCGGCACAAAAGTTAGGATCCTACTGAGAAGCATTCAGTGAGTTAAGGAGGGTTCTGAGGTTAGTAACCAAGAGAGATCCTGAATTACATGTTAACTCTGAAAAGGTGCGCATTGCCCGGCGGTCGCCCGCTCTCTGCCTGCCTGACAGGCAGTGCACTCCGCTTTGCAGTTACCGAATCAGTAAAGGAAATAGTTCAGGGGAGGAGAGGGACTGCGGCTCCCGATCCCACACTTTCGGTCCCGATAAACAAAGAGAAGAAACTGGAGCTGAATTTTCGCACCGAGATATGCCCACAGACTGGCTGTGCAAGTAGAAACGGCGGTTAATTCATTGGTTAATTAGAAATATTACTGATGGCTGTCAGATAAATCATTGCAGAGTGACAAACATTCTTTGCATTACATCTATGTAGACCCGTTCATGACAATTGAGCAACGAGGCAGTAGAAAAGAAACAGTAAAGGAAACATTAGTTTTCGTCGGTTGTGGTGCACCTCCTCCCAAGTCCAACTGCGAAAACCAGCAACTGTCGATAGAGGACCAGAAGACCATAAGACCATACGATATAGGAGCAGAATTAGGCCATCTGGCCCATCGCGTCTGCTCCGTCATTTCAGCATGGCTGATCCATTTCTCCTCTCAGGCCCAGTCTCCTGTCTTCTCTCTGTATTCCTTCGTGCCCTGACCTGTCAAGAATCTATCAACCTCTGCCTTAAATTTACATGAAGACTCGGCCTCTACAGCTGTCTGCGGCGAGGAGTTCCACAGATTCATCACTCTCGGGCTGAAGAAATACCTCCCCATCTCCGGTCTAAAAGGATACCCCACTCTGCCGCTGTGTCATCTGGTTTTAGTCTCTCCTCCCATTGGAAACATCCTCTCCAAATCCACTCTACCAAGTCCTTTCACCATTCGATAGGTTTCAATGTGCTCACCCCTCATTTTTCTGATTTCTATTGAATACAGGCCCAGAGCCATCAAACGCTCTTCACATGACAAGCCATTCAAGCCTAAAATCAATTTTATGATCCTCCTTTGAAGCCTCTCCAGTTTCAGCAAATCCTTTCTAAGATACTCCAAGTGAAGCCTCAGTCTTTAGTCAGAGAGCGGTAAATCTGTGGAATTTGTTGTCACAAGCGGCTGTGGAGACCAAGTCATTGGGTGTATTTAAGGCAGAGATAGATAGGTTCTTGATTAGCCTGGGCATCAAACGGTATGGGGTGAAAGCATTGAAAGAATTGGATCAGCCCACGATTGAATGGTGGAGCAGACTCGATGGGTCGAATGGCCACTTTCTGCTCTTACATCTTATGGTGTAACCTGTGCTCGGGATTTTACCGCAGTCGTTTCCCTGCACGAGATGAAAGTCGGGCATTGGAGTACTTTGATAAAACAGATAGGTTAATGATGTCCTGTTTCCACACCGTCTTTTCTTCTTCTTTTCTTATAATAGTGTATGTATATTTTATGTCTAAATTGTATTCTGCTTATTCCCTGCATCTCCGTGCCTGTGATGCTGCTCAAAGCATCGACTTGACTTAAATTGGATAAGGAGCCGGGACCTCAACCCCTTCATTGGTGGTCTGACAATAGAATCAGGTTGGAAGACATAGTGAGAACTCTAGTACTATTTGTTGTGGCGTTTAACCGAAATTGAGCTCTTGTACCTTTGAAAATGTTTCCAGTTTCTCTAAGGTAGAGAATTTTACCAGAATTTTCACTAAGGTCCGATACTATTTCTTCTTAATACTAGAGCATATACCATAGAATACTACTGTCTGGGAATGGTCGAGTATATTGTCGAACTAATCTAATGCCTTTTGCACGCAGGTCTATATTCCTCCATTCACACGTTTATCCAAATGCTTCTTAATCTTATCTACTTCTATTATCCCCCCTGGCAGAACCTTGCAGGAAACCTGCACCGTTCTCTGCGTGTATCAAAAATCGCATGGAAACCTTTCACGTTAGAGCTATGCTATTTCCACCATGCGAAATCAAATCTGACTATGCACTTTATCTATCACTCTCATAATCAGATCGACATCTTGTTCTCCAACGCTGCAATTTATGTTTGTCCAGCTGTCTTTATAATTCGTGCTCTAATCTAGGGGAACATACTGGCGTTCTTCTTCTGTACCGTCTCAAAAGCCTCTACATCATGTCATTAGTGTGGCATCCAAAAATGGACAAAATACTTCGAAAGTGACTTAACCAAAGTTTCTTACAGTTGTAGGGGTTCCTTCCATTTTTTATTTTCGATATCCAGACATACGAAAGCGAGCCTCCTTACAAAACTATCCACGTGTTTTGCCACTTTCCGGAAACTATGCACATGATACCTCTGTACAACAGTGCTGCTAAAGATCCTGTCATTTACTATATAGTTCCCCTTGAAAACGGTCTCTCAAAATGCAACACTTCACGCTTGTCATGACTAAATTGCATCCGGCATTTCTCCGCCTAAATTTCCTATTGGTCTATATCCTGCTATAAGATTTGCCATGTCCTACTTTGCCATCCGTAACTCCGCCTTTTTTCGCACCATCCGCGAAATTATCACTTAAACTTTCATCGAAATTGGTATATAACTCAGCAACAGAGGACCCAAAACTGATTCAAGCACAACAGCAACATTTGTTATTGTCGTCTGAAGGGATTTTTCTCGATGTCTATTTTCTATCCCGCCAGCAAGTGGCTGATAAAGTATTCTAAGCGAAGAGGACACACAAAGTTAACAACACGAAGTAAGTATATTTTCACAAATAGCCATGTGGTCTCATGACATTTCGTGACCAGCCTCGCTTACTCCACCTTCTTTCTAAGCCCGACAGCCAAAATAATATGCAACGCCATAGTGAACCTGAAACCAAAAATTTTAGGTTAAAACAAAAATCGATCTGGAATCGGAGACTGGAAACAAAAACGAAGTGACAGGACAGCCCGTGAAGTAGAGAGAAGTGCACGCAGGGTGGTGTTGGTATTGGTAGTAGTAGGCAGCCGTCGGCCCAAGGGATCATGGGTTTGCGGCTCTGGTGGGACGGTGTCCTCCCCAGG
Source organism: Hypanus sabinus (assembly GCF_030144855.1). Lineage (NCBI taxonomy): Eukaryota > Metazoa > Chordata > Chondrichthyes > Myliobatiformes > Dasyatidae > Hypanus > Hypanus sabinus. The sequence continues at coordinate 158,949,906 of NC_082710.1, forward strand.
GCGCAAGCCTGGGCGGGAGGATTTGTAGCACCCGCTGTTGCCCATGCAGCAGGATCCCCCTCTCCACGTCATTGTAGTCTAAGGGAAGGGCAAGCGCCGATACTGTTTGGCACCAGTGGTTGCAGAGGTTGCCTGAGTGAAGTTATAAACAACGTGAAACTCCCTCATGGACCCAGACTCCGGATTTATTCCTCGGGGTTCACTCCCAAGCCTTTACCGTGGGTGGGTATAGCCGCAAGGCAGAAGAGGCTTGAAATCAGAGTTTTCCTTCTCCTAGGCGGACTGCCGTCCAAAGCTAACGAGCCCCACCTACCCGAGTTTTGAGGCGTCAGTGGTCCGTCTTGGCCCCGTCTCTTGTCAGCTCCGCCGTGTCCGGTAGTTAGTTAAGTTACACGTGAAGACCAAGAGTTGGACTTGGTTGCCAGAAGCTGTTTGGAATGCATGCCATTTGGAGCAGTGTATGGGTAGTGGGAGCTCACCCCCACTACCACACTGGCTATGACAACTTTAGGAATCATCTAAGCATTGGTATTGGGTTATTATTGTCACATTGTCGCGATACCGTGAGAAGCTTGCTGGCATACTGTTGACACAGATCAAGTAACTGAGAAGCGTACTGATGTAGAACAAGATAAGACGATAATAATGCTGAATAAAGCTGCAGAGGACGTGTAATGCAGGTAAAAACGTAAGGGGATAGATTGTTACAAAACAGATTGTGAGATGAAGATTCCATCCTATCGTACAAGAGGTCCGTTCAAGAGTCTGGTAACAGCGGGATAAAGCTGTCCGTGAGTCTGGCGTTAAGTCTTAAACACGGGATTCTGCATTTGCCAGAAATCTAAAATAGCACACACACACAAAATGCTGGAGAAACTTAGCAGGTCAGCTACCATCTGAAGAGGAATAAGGAGTTCTGATGAAGGGCCACAGTCCGCAACGTCAGCTCTTTATTCTTCTCCATAGTGGCTACCCGACATGCCGAGTTCCACTGGTGTGTTACCCTGGTGATAAGTTATGTCAGACTTTTGGACCTTCTTCCCAAATGAAAGAGAGAGGAGACTTAAAACGTCCTGGATGGGTGAGTCTTTCATAACGTTGGCTGCTTTACTGAGACATCAGGATGTATAGACAGAATCCACAGAGAGGATACTAGGTTGGATTAGTGGAGTCCTCAATTTTCTGCAATTCCCTGCGGTCATATGCAGAGCGTTTGCCATAACAAGCCGTTATGTGTCGAGATAGGAACTTTCTACAGTGCATCGATAAAAAATCGGCGATGGTCGACGAGGAGTTTTTTTAACAGGTGTAAATGAGATGTTCCAATTTGTCTTATTTATTCCACCGTAGTATGTGGGTGTTCCAAATATTTTCGCTTACACGTATTCTTGCTGAAGTAGTACCCTGATGATGTTATCTCAGAGTGGTTCAGTCTCCAGTGCGGCCAGAAAAGAATGAGATTTACCGCCCCTGAAAGATTCCAGTTAGTCTCCGAGGATGTGTTAGAGATTCAGTAATACCGTGCCTACCGCTACTGATATGAACATTATTTATTTATTATCAGTTGTATTTAACCCCCAGTTGTCATAGTGGGATGTGAGCACGTCTAGCTGGACGAATCTGTCAGCTTCTTGACTAGTATTGAGGAAATAGCGCCATCATACGGCCGCACCTTGTCTTGCTCACCTGCCCAACCTGAAGGTAATGGTTCTCATGAGTCCGTTTGTTCTTTGCAGCGAACCTACTGACAATCGTGACTCTGACCCGGGGAAGGTGCGGTCTCTCCAAGTGTATCCGTCGCTACATGTTGGCCATGGCAGTCGCCGATCTCATGGTCCTGATCGTTAACATCATTCTCTCTCAGATCAAGGATCTGTATTTCTCGGGTTCATTCCTGGACTACACTCCAGTCTGCAGTCTTATTATGCTTCTAAGTACGGACGCCATTGACTGTTCTGTCTGGTTAACTGTCGCTTTTACTTTCGATCGGTTTATCGCCATTTGTTTCCCGAAACTGAGAGTTAAATATTGCACCGAGAGAATAGCATCGATGGTTATAATGCTAGTGTGTGTACTGAGTTGTTCATTGAATATTGGATATTACTTTATATTTGAACCTGCGGAAGTAATTAATAATACCCCATTGTTCTGCATTGTGAAGTCCACCTTCTACACGTCAGCACTTTGGGTGGCCTATTATTGGTTTCGGTCGATATTAACGCCGTTCGCACCGTTTCTGTTGATAGTGGGTTTCAACGTGTTGACCATCAGACACATCATCCGGTCCACAAGAGTCAGGAGGGAACTACTGGGAAGTGGGAACGGCGAGAGTCAGAGAGACCCAGAGATGGAGAACCGTCGGAAATCTATCGTTTTACTGCTCACAATATCGGGCTGTTTTCTGCTGCTGTGGATGGTGAACTTTTTGTATGAAATGCTCGTCAAAATCACGGGCACCTCTCTGCTTCAGGTAGATTACTCCGACTCTTTCACCATTTTGGAAAGAACCGGGTACATGCTGCAGTGTTTAAGCGCCTGCATGAACACGGTGATTTATGGGGTGGCGCAAGCAAATTTCAGAGTTGAGATGGTAATTCTGATTAAATCCCCCTTTGTTCTGATGATTAACTTAGTTAAACTACATTTAAAGAAATACAAGTTTAAATGTAAATCCTGATGCCCTTCACTGTTCAGCGTTGAACATTGAACTGGAACATAGAACGTTATGGGCCAGTACAGGCTCTTCGGCCCACGATGTTGTGTCGACTTTTGGCTTACTCTACGATCAATCCAATTCATCAATCAGTAGTTCCATTCAATAGTACCATTTAATCAGAGAATGTAAAAAATATGCAATCTGAATTTTTTATTCTCTGCAGACATCCTGGAAATAGAATCAAACCCCAGAGAATGAATGACAGAAAAAAAAACATCAGATCCCCAAAGACCCCGTACACTCCGACGCAAAAACAGCACTAAGGATCGTCAATGTTCCAAACTGCCCCTCTGATTCAAGCATAAGTACCAGCATTCCGACTACCCACCATATAAGCAACAACAAACTTCCAACGGGAGACAATGATAATCGAAAACTATTCACTCCAACATTCAATATCCCACAGGCAATCCCTCCAACTAACAAGGGAGAGACAGCTATCGCTCCTGCCACTGTGAGAGGACAGATAACAGTCACTGTTTCGATTTACAGTCAGTCTGAAAATTGTCTTTTACTTCGAGTTCCTGACACGTGCAAACCTGCAGTTTGAGTTCCGCTGTAGATCAAAATTCTCACAGGACCCTAGCCACCCTGAAATATTTAATAGAGGCTTTAGATTAGGACGAATTTAACCATTTTGCTGCTGAACTGGGAGAAGTTGCCCTCTGGCGCTGTCCTAAGCTGCACGCCAATGGAGATCGTAAACAATTGAGGCTCCAGCAATGTTTCTGCCAGATATGGGCAGCCAATTTGATTCAATATTCAGAACGAAATAATTGTCTACATCTGATGGAGCACAAAAATACAATAAATATAAATGCATAACATACCTGATCTACATCCATTACATGTATATAAATTGAAGCCAGATTCAGGAAAGTCTGTACATAAAGCGACTGATAGGAAGTGATGAAGTACAGGCGGTGGGTAGTGGGTGGAGGGGTTTATCATTATTACTGCTTGGGGAAAATAACTGTTTTAGAGTGGGGTGGTTCTGGTATGGAAACTACAAAGCCTCCTCCCTGATGAGAATGGAACAAGCAGTTCATGAGCAGTGTGGGTGCCTCAGCTTTATGTATTTTTAAGACCATAAGTTATAGAAGCAGAATTCAACTATTTGGTCCATCGAGTCTGCTCCGACATTTCATCATGGCTGATCCAATTTTCCTCTCTGCTTCAATCTTCTGGCTTCTCTTCATATCCCTTCATGCCCTGACCAGTCAATAATCTATCAACCTCTGCCTTAAATATACATAAAGGCATCGCCGGCATAGCTGCCTATAGTAATGAATTTCACTGATGCACCGCTCTCTGGCTAAAGAAATTCCTCTGTATCTCCTTTCTAAAAGGCTCCCCCTATATTCTGAGGCTGTGTCATTTCGTCTTAGACTCTCCCAGCATAGGAACCATCCTCTCCACATCCACTCTATTAAGGCCTTTCACCAGTCGATACACTTCAACGAGGTCACTACTCATTTTTCTGAATTCCACTGAATACAGGCCCAGAGCCATCAAACACTCTTTATATGACAAGCCAGTCAAACCTGGAATAATTTTTGTGAAACACAGCTAAACCCTCTCCAGTTTCAGCACATATCTTCTAAGATGGGGGTTCCAAAACTTCTCACAATACTCCATGGGGCCTCACCAGTGCATTATAAAGTCTGAACCTTACATCTGCTTTTATATTCTTGACCTCATAAAATCAATGCTAACCTTACATTTGCCTTCCTTACCAAAAAGTTAACCTGCAAATGAACCTTCAGGGAATCATACATAAGGACTCCCAAGGCTCTTTTTGCCCCAGTTTCTGTATTTTCTCTCCATTTAGAAAATAGTGAACCCTTTCAGTTCTTTTTCAGAAGTGCATGACGATACGCTTCCCAACCTCCATTGCTTTGCCCATTCTTCTAATCTGTCTAAGTCCTTATGCAGCCTCACTACATTCTCCAGATTATCTGCTTCTCCACCAATCTTCATATCATCTGCAAACCTTGAAATAAAACCACCAACTTCATCGTCCAAATTTTTACTTAAAAATAATTGGTCTGGTATAGTCCGGTCCATGACATCCGCATTCTGGTTCACAGTCCGGTCTATGGCCTCCAGACTCTAGGTCCTCTGCCTGTCCCTTGTTTCAGTTGGGCTTAATCACAGGCACCTGAGTCTCATACTGGGGCTGGAATATAAGTGGCCCTGGGTTTGGGTGCAATTGCTAGTTTGTCTTGTCGGTATCCCGTCCTCTCCTCTGAAGCCCTGCTGGCTACCCACGCCTGAAGCCCTCCCAGCTACTCATGCTTGAAGCCTTGCTGGCAACCTTGCCTGTGTCCCTGCCTGTATTGCCGTCAAGTTCAGCCACTGGAGTGAGACCGGAGCCTTGCCACGCCAACAGAAGGAGCCCTCTATCGTTGAGCTTGGAACTGGCTCTTTGTGTCCCCATGTTTAGTGTCCATGTATGAGTCCCGGCCCTATGTCCTGTCCCCAAAGAGGAGTCCTGACTCTGTGTAAAGCCCCGGCCCTATGTCCTGTCCCCAAAGAGGAGTCCTGACTCTTTGTAAAGCCCCGGCCCTATGTCCTGTCCCCAAAGAGGAGTCCTGACTCTGTGTAAAGCTCCGGCCCTATGTCCTGTCCCCAAGGAGGGGTCCTTACTCTGTGTAAAGCTCCGGCCCTATGTCCTGTCCCCAAGGAGGGGTCCTGGCACAGTGTTCTGTGTTCCTGTGCTCAAGTCCAAGACTCCATGGAGGTTCCATGCTCAAAATGCTGGTGGAATGCAGCAGGCCAGGCAGCATCTATAGGGAGAAGCACTGTCGACGTTTCTGGCCGAGACCCTTTGTCAGGACTAAATGAAAGGAAAGCTAGTAAGAGATTTGAAAGTAGGAGGGGGAGGGGGAAACGCAAACCACCTACCACCCTACCAGCTTCCGGGTTCAACGTATTATTCTCCGTAACTTCTGCCACTTCCAACGGGATCCCACTACCAAGCTCATCTTTCCCTTTGCCCCTTTTGCTTTCCACAGGGATTGCTCCCTACGTGACTCACTTGTCCATTTGTCCCCCCATCCCTTCCTACCAATCTCCCTCCTGGCACTTACCCTTGTAAGCTACACCTGCCCTTACGCTTTCTCCCCCTCCACCATTCACGGCCCCAGACAGTCCTTCCAGGTGAGGAGACACTTCACCCGTGAGTCAGCTGGTGTGGTATACTGCGTCGGATGCTCCCGGTGTGGCCTTTTATATATTGGTGAGATCCGACGCGGTCTGGAAACCGTTTCGGTGAACACCTATGCTCTGTCTGCCAGAGAAAGCAGGATCTCCCAGTGACCACACGTTTTAATTCCACGTCCCATTCCCATTCTGATATGTCTATCCATGGCCTTCTCTACTGACAAGGTGAAGCCACACTCAGGTTGGAGGAACAACACATTATGTACCAGCTGGGTAGCCTCCAACCTGATGGCATGAGCATTGACTTCTCTAACTTTTGTTAATGCCCCTCCTCCCCTTCTTACCCCATCCCTGATATAATTAGCCCCCCCTCTTTTATTCTCTCTTTCTCTTTCTCTGCCTGTTCTTCATCTCCCTCTGGTGCTCCTCTCCTCCTTTCTTTCTCCCTAGTCCTCCCGTCCTGTAATCCTTTCCCTTCTCCAGCTCTGTATCCCTTTTGCTAATCACCTTTCCGCCTCTCAGCTTCACCCCAACCCTCCGGTCTTCTCCTATCAATTTTTGTTTCCCCCTCCCTCCCCCTCCTACTTTCAAATCTCTTACTATCTTTCCTTTCAGTTAGTCCTGACGAAGGGTCTCGGCCCGAAACGTCGACAGTGCTTCTCCCTATAGATACCGGCTGGCTGCTGCGTTCCACCAGCATTTTGTGTGTGTTGCCTGAATTTCCAGCATCTGCAGATTTCGTCGAGGAGGTTCCAGTCCGTGTCCAAGTCGTAGCCTTGGCCCTGAGTCCTGGTCTCGTCCATGGCTAGTGTCCATGTCCAGCTACGCCTCTCGCCGCTTCTGCTTTGCTCTCCCTCGACCTGGGCTCTGTAATCCTGTTCTCCTTCGACCTAGGCTCTGCGTTCATGCTCTCACTCGATCAAGACCAAGTCTGAGCTTCATGTCCTCGTCCAGCCCTGGAGTCCCGCACCCTGCCCCCACGTCCAGTCGTCGCCTGGATCCGGAGTCCGAGCCCGAGTCAAGACCCAGGTTCCGGGTCCCTGTCCAGTCTCTGGCTCGGAGTCCTTGTCCAGGTTCCTAGTTCCTAGTTCCCAGTTCCTAGTTCCTCGTCCAGGTCCCACTTTCCTACTCTAGTCCTAGCACATGCCCTGTCTCCTAGTCTTGTCCAGGGCCTGTGTCTTGTCCTGCGTCGTTTCTTCCCCACTTATCTTGCTTTCTTGACACCTAGTCCTCTCCCTAGTACTTCAGTGTCCGTGTCTTGCATTTGGGTCTGTTCCCAACGCCCCCCCCCGCTATGACATGGTCCCAATACAGACCCCAGTGGAACACTTCTAGTCCCAGGCAGGCAACCAGGAAGGGCTCCTTTTCCCCACTATTTGCCTCCTTCCAATCGGCCCCTGCATTATCCATGCGGGAATCTTTCCTGTTATACCATGGACTCGTAATTTGTTAAGAAGGCTCATGTGTGGCACCTTGTCAAAGGACCTCTGCAATTGCAAGTACACAACATCAATTGATTCTCTTTTGTCTATCCTGCTTGTTATTTCTTCAAAGGATTCCAACAGATTTGTTAGGCGAGATTTTCCCTTGACGAAATCATGCTAACTTCTGTGTAATTTATCATGTGTCTCTAAGTACCCTGAGACCTGATCCTTAATAATCGACTGCAACATCTTCCCAACCACTGAGGTCAGAGTGACTGGCCGATAGTTTGCTTTCTTCTGCCTTTCTCTCTTCTTGCAGAGTGGACTGCTATTTGCAATTTTCTGGTCTTCCGGAACAATTCTAGTGATTCTTGAAAGATCATTATTATTGGGTCCACAACCTCTTCAGCCAGCTCTTTCAGAACCATGGGGTGTATACCATCTGGTCCAGATGATCAATCTACCCTTATGCCATTCTGTTCCCCAAGAGCCTTTCCTCCAGTATTGGTAACTCCACACACTCGATGACCGCTGACAACTGGAACTTCCACCATACTCTTAGTGTCTTCCATAGTGAGGACTGATGTAAAATACTCATTCACTTCATCTGACATTTCGTTGTCCCCTATTACTCCCTCTCTAGCATACTTATCCTGTGGTCCGATATTCATTCTCGTCTCTTCTTTACATTTTGTGTATCTGAAGAAACTGTTTGTATGCCCTTAAATATTATTGGCGAGTGTACTTTCATATTCCATCTCTACGTTCTGAATGGCTGCTGGTTGCATTCCGCTGGTTTTTAAAAGCTTTCTAATTCTTAAACTTCGCACTAATTTGTGCTCTATTATATGCCCTCTCTTTTGCTTTTATGAGGGCTTTGACTTCTCTTGATAGTCACGGTGTGACATCCTTACTGTAGAATACTTCTTCCTCTTTGGAATGCATATATTCTATTCTTCGGGATTGCTTCTAGAAATTCCAACCATTGATGCTCTGCCGGTATTCTTGAAAGCATTCTTTACCAATTACTTGTGGCACACTTGTTTCTCATGTCTCTTTAATTCCCTTTACTACACTGTAATACTGATAGATCTGAATTTAGCTACACCTTCTCAATTTCGTGGTGAATTCTGTCATATTACGATTACTCCTCCCCCCCCAAATAGGACTCAGTTACCTTAAGCTCTCGAATCAATTCCAATCATTGCACAACACTCAATCTAAAATAGCTGATCTACTGGTACGCTGAACCACAAACTGCTCTAAAAAAGCAATGTCGTAGGCATTCTAGAAATTCCCCTTCTTTCAATCCACCATCAGCAAGTTTTTCCCAAATCAACATACATACTGAAGTCCCCCATTGCTGTTGTAACATTATCCTTTTAATATGAATATGTTATCATATTTATATGATGAGGAGGAGAAAATGGCGGCGCGACGCAGCGCGCGCGGCCTCTCTGGAGTAGGGATCCGTGAAAAATCCTGATTTGATGGAGATAGACGTGAGAGCGTGGAGGAACATCTGGAGAAACTTCTGAAATGCCCGCTTCGCTGCCGCTGTTACTGTGTGGCCCGGAATCTCCGGAGGAGAAGACCTCCGACACCTCGGCTTTGCTTCTTTTCGGCGGCCGGGGCGAGGTCGAAGGCTCTCGGTAGAGGATGGCCCTCGGGAGGCTGTATCGGAGGGGCTGGACAGAGGCTTGCAGTTTTCGGACGGACTCAGTCTGCTGTCGTCGGGTGCTTCCAAGGCATTAGTTGTCAGGGCCTGGAAGTTTATGGCAAGGAGAGTTCCTGCCTTTTGCTGCCTGATATCGGGACTATTGGAGGCGATCGGGACTTGAGACTTGTTTAAAACCGTTCCCATGGTCTGTTTTCATCAAATTATGTTATTGCTTTGCACTGCTTTAGCTATATGCTAGGATTATGTGGCTTTGTCAGTGTGAGTCTTTGGTTTGTCCTGTTTTTTTGTGATATTACTCTGGAGGAACATTGTATCATTTCTAAATGACAATAAACGAGGACTGAGTGTCCTCATGATCTAATCTAATCTAATCCCTTTGCAATTTGTAGATCAAATCCTTACAACTGTATACAACTCCCTTCAAAGCATTTTTACCCTTGCAGTTCCTTAGTTTTATGCAGAATGATTCAACACCTTCCGACCCTATATCAGCTCTTTCTAATGATTTGACTTCAAGTTTTCTTTCTTTCTCTATTTGCTCTATTTTCAAATCGTTTTATTATTATTATACAAAATTAACAAGAGTACGTCGAAGTAGGTAACACTTATAATGTCTCAAGGGGAGAAAAAACATTGTTTTAAAGATTAAACAATTTGGTGACAAAAAAGGGAAAAAACCCTACTAAAGCAAAGAAATGTGAGAAAAAATACCCATTAGGTGTCCAACCCTGGAGCCATGCGTCATACAAAACAGCTTCTAAAGATAAACATCAAGCCGCCAGCAAGAAAAAAAATGTACCAATATTTACAATTAGATTGTAGAGGAAGTTTATCAATTAACTCAAATGATAGTAAAGATCAAATGAACCCTACCTTTTCACAAAAACAAACATAGGTTCAGAGGTTCGACTTCTAATTTTCTCCAAGCTAAGACATAACATCACTTGAGAGAACCATTGTGATAGAGTGGGAGCCAACGTGTCCTTCCACTTCAACAAAATGGCCCTCCTAGCTATCAATGTAACAAACGCAATAACATGTTGGTCAGACAAAGCAAAACCGCGAATATTATGAGGATTTTTTTCCAAAAAACACAGTTAATTTGTTAGGTTGTAAATTAATTTTAAGTGCTTTAGAAATTGTAGAAAAAACTGACTTCCAACATTGTTCCAGAAAAGGACAAGACCAAAATATTTTTTTTCGGCAGTTTGAATGGGGCACGATTGCGCAAGCGCGTGAAACCCGGCCCGTGAGGCAGCGGGGGATTTTAAAAAGCAAGCAGATTAACGGAGCGGGCGACGGAGTAGAGGGAGACAGAGTAGGAAGGCTTTGGCTCCAGAGGCTTCGGCGACCAGAGATTGAGGACGAGCTTGCTCCCAGTCAGGTAAGGCTGGGTAAGTTCCTTCAATTAATTTAAATAACTTAGGAGTAGGTAATGGAGGCAGCAGTTAGGGCAGTCGAGTGCTCCGTTTGCAGTATGTGGGAAGTCAGGGCGAGCACAATTGTCTCTGATGACTACACCTGAAAAAGGTGCATCCAGCTGCAGCTCCTGACAAACCGAGTTAGGGAACTGGAGCTGAAGCTGGATGAACTTCGGATCATTCGGGAGGCAGAGGCAGAAATAAACAGGGGTTACGGGGAGATAGTCATCCCTATGAGTCAGGAGACAGGTAGCTGGGTGACTGTCATGAAAGGGATGGGGAGTAGACAGAATGAGCAGAGCACCCCTGTGGCCGTTCCTATCAATAATAAGTATACCGTTTTGGATACTGTTAGTGGGGACGAACTACCAGGGACAAGTTGCAGCGGTTGCGTCTCTGGCACCGAGACTGGACCCTCAGCTCAGAAGGGAAGGAGGGAAAAGAGGAGAGCAGTTGTGATAGGGGATTCGATAGCTAGGTGGACAGATAGGAGGTTCTGTGGAGAGATCGAGAATCCCGGATGCTCTGTTGCCTCCCTGGTGCCAGGGTCCGCGATATCGCGGATCGAGTTCTCAGTATTCTCAGGAGGGAGGGTGAGCAGCCGGATGTCGTTGTCCATGTAGGGACCAATGACGTGGATAGTAAAAAGGAGGAGGTCCTGCAAAGAGAATTTAGGGAGTTAGGCGCAAAATTAAAGGAAAGGACCTCCAGGGTTGTAATCTCAGGATTACTACCCGTGCCACGTGCTAGTGAGGCTACAAATAGGAAGATAATGCAGTTTCTGGACCATTGGGCCTTGTTCCAGGGAAGGTGGGACTTGTTCCGGCGGGACAGGTTGCAATTGAACTGGAGGAGGAACTAACATCCTTGCGGGAAGGTTTGCTAGTGCCGCTCCGGGGGATTTAAACTAGATTTGCAGAGGGAGGGGAACCAGAGTATTACAGCAGATAGTGAGGTGGAGGAGGATAAAGGTCATGCGAGAGCTGCAAGTATAGTGCATGGAGTAGAGCCAGATCTAACATACAAAGAGGCTTGGAGGAAAGAGAAACAGAATAAAGGGTGTAAAGGTGGTAAGGTAGAAGGGCTAACGTGCGTGTACTTCAAAAGCAAGAAGCATCAGGAACAAAGGAGATGAACTGAGAGCTTGGATACATACATGGAATTATGATGCAGTGGCCATTACAGAGACTTGGCTGACACCAGGGAAGGAATGGAACTGATTAGGGGTACCATTACAGCTGCAAAAAGGGTGGGTAATGTAGCAGGATCCTTTTTTGAGTCAGTATGGGTAGAAGTCAGGAACAGGAAGGGAGCAGTTACTCTATTGTGTGTATTCTATAGTCCCCCTGGTAGCAGCAGAGATGCCGAGGAGCAGATTAGGAGGCAGATTTTGGAAAGGTGAAAAAATAATTTTTTTGTTATCATGGCTGACTTTAACTTCCCGAATATTGATTGGCACCTGATTACTACCAATGGTTTAGACGTGGCAGAGTTTCTTATGTGTGTCCAGGGCGAATTCCTGTCACAGTATGTTGACAGGCCGACTAGAAGGAATGCCATACTAGATCTAGTATTAGGTAACGAACCGGGTCAGGTCACAGATCTCTCAGTGGGTGAGCATCTGGGTGACAGTGACCACCACACCCTGGCCTTTAACATTATCATGGAAAAGGGTAGAATCAGAGAGGACAGGAAAAATTTTAATTGGCGAAGGGCAAATTATGAGGCTATAACGCTAGAACTTGCGGGTATGAATTGGGATGATCTTCTTGCATGTACTATAGACATGTGGTTGATGTTTAGGGATATCTTGCAGGATGTTAGGAATAAATTTTGTTCCGGTGAGGAAGGTAAAGAATGGTAGGGTGAAGGAACCATGAGTGACAAGTGAGGTAGAGAATCTTGTCAGGCAGAAGAAGGCAGCATACATGAGGTTTAGGAAGCAAGGATCAGATGGGTCTATTGAGGAATATAGGATAGCAAGAAAGGAGCTTAAGAAGGGGCTGAGGAGAGCAAAAAGGGGGAATGAGGAGGCCTTGGCATGTAGGGTAAAGGAAAACCCCAAAGCATTCATCAATTATGCGAAGAACAAAGAGTTAACGGGAGTTGAGACAGGACCGATTAGAGATAAAGGTGGAAAGATATGCCTGGAAGCTGTGGAAGTGAGCGAGGTCCTCAATGCATATTTCCCTTCGGTATTCACAATTGAGAGGGAACTTGATGACGGTGAGAACAATATGAGTAAGGTTGATGTTCTGGAGCATGTTGATATTAAGGGAGAGGAGGTGTTGGAGTTGTTAAAATACATTAGGACGGATAAGTGCCCGGGGCCTGACGGAATATTCCCCAGGCTGCTCCACGAGGCGAGGGAAGAGATTTCTGAGCCTCTGGCTAGGATCTTTATGTCCTCGTTGTCCACGGGTATGGTACCAGAGTGTTGGAAGAATGTGGAAACATTGGAAAGGGTACAGAGGAGATTTACCAGGATGCTGCCTGGTTAAGAGAGTATGGATTATGATCAGAGATTAAGGGAGCTAGGGCTTTACTCTCTGGAGAGAAGGAGGATGAGAGGAGACATGATCGAGATATACAAGATATTAGGAGGAATAGATAGAGTGGACAGCCAGCGCCTCTTCCCCAGGGCATCACTGTTCAATACAAGAGGACATGGCTTTAAGGTAAGGAGTGGAAATTTGAAAGCGGATATTAGAGGAAGGTTTTTCACTCACAGAGTGGTTGGTGCATGGAATGCACTGCCTGAATCAGTGGTGGAGGCAGGCAGACTAGTAAAATTTAAGAAACTACTAGACAGGTATCTGAAGGAATTTAAGGTGGGGAGTTATATGGGCGGCACTGTTTAAGGGTCGGCACAACATTGTGGGTCGAAAGGCCTGTACTGTGCTGTATTGTTTTATGTCTGTGTTCTATTCTATGTCGAAAACATGTGTGTCAGTGTAGCGGTCTCAGTTTTACATCTATCACAATAACTATCAACATTAGGAAACATTTTAGCCAATCTCTCCTTTATCAAATAAAAACGATGTACAATTTTAAATTGAATCAGTGAATGACTAGCACAAATTGACGAAGAGTTAACCAACTTCAAAATCCATGTCCAGTCCTCCGTTGTAAAAGTCAAATTAAGTTCCTTTTTCCACTGTTGTTTAATCTTAAATAAAGGACACTTAGTAGTACATTATAAATTCTTCCAATGGATCCTTTCAACAAAGGGTTCATACTCGTAACAGTATCTAACCGATCGGCATCCAATATGTAAGGAAAATTACTTAAATATTGATATAAGAAATGTCTAACTTGAAGGTATTGTAAAAAAGTGTGAGTATAAAAGAAAATACTTACCAACTAATTGTTCAAAAGACATCAGTCTATCTTCTTTAAATAGATCCAAAAAGGAATTAATACCTTTCTTTTTCTAAAGTAAAAAAATTGCACCACTGAACGGCCATTGTCATAGCGGCCATTGTCAGAGTGGACTGAATCAGAGTGAGACGGCTTTGGCTCAACAGGCTTCGGCGTGAACAGGCAGAGGCGAGGGTAGGTTCTGGTAAGTTTTGTTTTGTTTGTTTAGAACAGAGAGAATGCCAGGCAGGATGTTGGAATGCTCCTCTTGCAGGATGTGGGAAGTCAGGGAGACCTTCAGTGTCCCTGACAACGACACCTGCAAGAAGTGCATCCAGCTGCAGCTCCTAACAGACCGCGTTAGGGAACTGGAACAGGAGCTGGATGACCTCCGGAACATTCGGGAGACTGAGAAGTTTATAGATAGTAGCTAGAGGGAGGCAGTTACGCCAAAGGAGCAGTGCACAGGTATTTCGTTTACCATCAGGCGACGTAAGGGGAAAGGGCAGACTGAGCAGGGCTCCCCTGTGGCCATTCCCATCAATACTGTTGGGGGGGGGGGTGGATGACTTACCTTGGATAACCTGCGGAAGCTAGATCTCTGGCACTGAGTCCAGTTCTGCAGTGCACAAGAGAGGGGGAAGAAGAGGAGAGCAGTGGTGATAGGGGACTCGATAGTTAGAGGTACAGACAGAACGTTCTGTTGTCGTGTCAGAGAGTCCCGGATGGTTTATTGACTCCCGGGTGTCAGCGTCAGGGATGTCTCTGATCGCGTACACAGCATTCTAAAATGGGAGGGTGATCAGCCAGATCTCATGGTACTCATTGGTACCAATGACATAGGAAGAAATAGTGAGGAGGTCCTGAAAAGTGAGCATAGAGAGCTTGGTAGGAAGTTAAAAAGCAGCACCTCGAGGGTAGTTATCTCAGGATTGCTACCTGTGCCATGTGCCAGTGAGGGTAAGAATAGGATGCTCTGGAGGATGAACACGTGGCTGAAGAACTGGTGTACGGGGTAGAGTTTGTTAGTACTATGCCCGGGGCGGGGGGCGGTTGAACTAGATTTGCAGGGTAATTGGAGCCAAAGTGACAGAGTAGATATTATATATAGTCGAGCGGGGGTGAAAATAACTGATGTTAATGTTTCATGCAAAGTCACAAATTGAAGGGTTCTGTGTGGTGGTAATGACCTTCTGAGATGTGTCTATTTCAATGCGAGGGGTGCTAATATTAAGTTAAATAACAAAGGACTTAATGGACAACTTTGTCTTGTCCCCCGAGATAGCTGAAAAAAGGGGATCTACAGTTATTAGTAATAACAGTAACAATAGTTTTATATATCATTCTAATACAACTATTAAAATTAACACCAAATCCAAATTTATCTAAAACATTAAATAAATATTTCTATTTGAATCAATCCAAAGAGACGACACATTGAGGAGTTTTAAAAGAAGACGAATATATATGTTAAATATTCTCCAAACATTTGAAAAAGAATGACGACCGTTTATAAAGCCTATTTGATCTTTAAAAATAATTTTACCCAAAAAACTTTCACAACCGATTGGCTATTATCTTTGACAGGATCTTAGCATCAACATTCGGTAATGAAATAGGTCTATGTGAGGCACAATCAGTAGGATCTTTATCCTTTTTAAGAATTGAATAAATAGAAACCTCATAAAAGGTAGAGGGTAAATCACCTTTCAGAAAAGAGTCCTTAAACATTTCCAACATGTACGGAGAGAGCAATTTTCCAAATTTTATATACAATTCTACAGGTTAGCCATCAAGTCCAGTGGCCTTACGAAGTTGCATTGAAAAAAAAAGGTTTATGAATTTCGGCTTCAGTAATTTGGGCATCAATAGTTTTTTGATCCTCAACAGAGATTTGTGGAAAAGCAATCTTTCATAAAAAAAGCATGCATTTTAGAAGAATATACTGGAAATTGAGCTTTAGAAAGTTCTGCACAAAAATCTTGAAAAATCTTATTAATTTCTTCATAGTCCCAAACCAGGATACCATCTTTCGTACGGATTTTCAAAATTTGCATTTTAGCTCTGGCCATTTAAAATTGAGATAAGTTCATTATTTTTATCTCCAAACATATAAAATTGTCTCTTTAGCTTAAGCAAGTAGCCTTCAATAGGATGAGTTAATAATAAATTATATTGTGATTGAAGTTCTACCTTTTGTTGAAATAAATCAGTATTAGGGGAGATTGCATAAATATTATCTAAATCTTTAATTTGTTTTGAAATCTTATCTAACTAATTTAATCTGTTTTTAAGCTTAGCTAAATAAGAAATCTGACCACGTAAAAATGCTTTAAATGCATCCCATATGATTAATTTAGACGTACCCCCTATGTCATTGAAAAGAAATTTTTTAAAATCTGGTTTTCACTGAAGCTAACATAGTCAAAATTCTGCAATAATGTCTGAGACAGAGGCCAAGGTGGGCGGCAAGAATGCCATAATCGTACTCGAAAGACAAACTCAAAGGCACATGATCAGATACAGCAATAGCGTCATATTCACAATTCTTAACACTAGGCAAGAGGCGAGGGTCGACTATAATATAATCGATCCTCGAATATTTTCTACAAACATGTGAAAAAAGAATATTCTCTATCATGGTGGTGTAAATATCTCCATAGTTCAATCAATCCAAAATCGGTCAAAAAGGAATTAAGAAGTGAAACTGAGCAGTTTGGAAGTCGTTGGTTGGTTGAGCTCTTGTCAATCAAAGGATTTAAGCAACAATTAAAATCCTCGCCCATTCTTAACATATATTCATTTTTGAAATGCAAATGCATTTTTTAAAAAAGAATGATCATTTAATTTAGGACCATACAAATTGAGCAAAACAACTTTTCTCTTACACATTGCTCCTTTAACAATTAAAAATCTACCATTAAAATCTGACTTAATATCCTCTTGAATGAATGAAATGTTGGATTTAAGAAAAGCTCTCTTAGTTTTACTTTGAGAAGTGGAGTGAAATTGCAAACCCTTTCACCATCCAAACAGTCGAGTTTGATCTCCCGCCTTGATATGTGTCTCTTGGGCAAAAATTATATCAGTTAGAATCGGTTAATGATTTTAAAAGTCTTTTTTCGTTTGATAGGGTGATTACAACCACGTGCATTCCAACTTACTACATTAATCCGTTTAAATACCATACTATAATTTTATTCTACTTTACACATGCGCAGAGCAAATACCAATACGGGATGATCAAAACTGGCGGTGATGAAGAATACAACCATATACAAATCATGCATGCTCCGGAACTACCCAATGGGAAAACACCCCTAACTCTAACCCCACCCCCTCCCCATAGCCCAGAAAAAAACAGGCACCCTACGATAGAATACGAAGCCAAAGACTTCTCTGTTTGTACAAAAAAAAAGTTTAAAAAGTTTCTCTATCCCTCCCCCAGTTAAAAAAAGGAAACCTACTGACCTTGTGGGAGGTACGGCAAAGTCTCAACAAAGGGAAGTGTTTACATTCCAGCATCTACAAACTATCCCGTGTTTATATTTAATCTTTCTTTAAAGAAAGAGAGAACAGAAAAATTATTATCTCTTAAAAAGAAAAATCAGGGCCATCTTAAATTTAACATTAAATACCTAAAAAAAGCTTTAAATTCAGTTACAAGACGCTATAATATTCTATTATATAAGACATATATTGAAAAGAAATTAAAATATAAAGTTATTAAGATCTAAAATATATTACCTAGAAAAACCAAGCAGTGTTAACCCAACTAAATTTTCAAAAGTACCAGCTAGTAATATTATATATGTAATTGAAACCTTTCCCTAAGTGTGTGTGTGTATATATATATATATATAATAATCCCATTAGTAGAGTTAGTTAATTAAGAAAGAAACAAAAAGAAAACTCCAAACTAGATATTAAGTTAAAGGAAGAAGTCCCTTTATCTTCTTTTACTCAGTTCTAATGTCCGAATAATCATTTAAACAGTTATACTTGACCCATAAATCTTCCTTCCAAAAAAAGCTAATAATATGCAATAATGAACGTCCCCTAATCTTCTTTTAATAGTCTCTGAATGAAATGTCGAAGTAGCCTTCATAAATCTTCTTTCCGAAATGCAAATATGCAGATAACCAAGCAAACTTCCAGACAGTTCAATCGGCTCTTGCAGCAGGTATAGTTTGAACGAACGCTGGTGCAACTTTAGGATCAAGAAACGTACGAGGAGGAGAATCAGGAGGAAAAACTTTAATTCTTGTTGGGTGACGAAAGGAAGGAAACAGCTCATCATATGCCTGTTTCGTGACCAGAGCAAATTTTGATCCCATTACTTCCGTCGGATAATCTTCATAAAAACGGAGCTCAGATTCCTCAAATCTAAAAACTCTCCGTTTTCTTGCCTGTCGCATTATTTGATCTTTAATCTTAAAACGATGAAAACAAACCAGAACAGACCTTGGTTTATTTGGCTCTTGAGATCTCGAAGTGAAAGCTCTGTGCGCTCGTTCTATAGTAGGCGGCTGTGATAATATAATAGGAAATAAAGAATGAAAAAGCTTGCCAAAGTAAGCAGTAAATCTGCATTTTCAGCTCCTTCTTGCAGCCCCACAATCCGTATATTCTTTCAGCAAGACCTAGTTTCAAGGTCTATACTCTTATTTCGATATCTTTCCGAACGAGTTGTAGTTTCAAGCAAGTTTTTGCTTAGTTGTCTTCATTCCTCTTCGTGTGCAATAACTTGAGCTTCCAGGTCTTTAAATTTTCTCAGAAATGACATCATTTGATTACTATTCTTTTCCAGTTGGTTTTTAATTGAACCATTCTGATATTTAATTGAATTCATTGTTCGAACCATATCTTCAGCTCAGGGTGGCATTTCATCAGATCTTTCCTTTCCCATTGCCTTTATCACTAGGTTCAGACAAGTTCTTCCCACTCCTCAAAGTCATATTGTTCCCCTTCAAGGTTCAGCAAATAAAGATTTTAAATTCGAAGTTTAAACTAGCAAGAAATGAATAAAACTAAGAGCAGCACAGAAGCTGCTTTAACTCCATTCATAGACAGGCGCAGTCTTCGATTTCAAGTTTTTCCAACGGACTCCAGCCAATAAACCCATCCTCTGTATATGCGAGTATCTTTTCTGCACACCACGTGTTCTTATGCTGTTCAGCAGCCTCCTATGCGCAACGTTGTAAAAACCTGAAAATACAAGCCCACAAAATCGACCGTTTCTCCTTTTACTATCCTGCATGTTAGATCTTCAAACAACTCCAACAACTTTGTAAGACAAGATTTTCTCATAAGGGAACCATGCTGAACTTGGCCTGTTTTATCATGAAACTTCATATACCCTGAAAAGTCATCCTTAAACATCACCTCCAACGTCTTTGCAACAATTGAGATCAGGCTGACTGACCTGTAATTTCCTTTCTTCGGCCTTTCTCCCTTTTTCAACAGTGAGTGGCATTTGAAATTTTCCAGTGTCAGAGACCATGCCATAATCTAGGAATCTTCAAAGGTCATTACTGATGCCTTCACAATCTCTTCAGCTACCTCGTTCAGAAACCTGCAGTGTACTTCATCTGGACCAGGTAACTTATATAACTCCAGAGTTTTCAGCTGCCCAAGCATCTTCTCCTCAGTACAAGTTGCACTCACTGCTGCCCCTGGCATTCTTGAACTTCTGGCACACCATCGGTGTCTTCCACAGTGAAGACAGAAGCAAAATACTTATTTAATTCGCCCTCTATTTTACCTTTCTCTTTTACTTCCCTTATAGCATCGTTTCCAAAAGGCCTGATGTCTATAATCGCCTCTCTTTTACTCTTCGTATATCTGAAAAAAAAATAGTTTGGTGTCCTCTTTGATATTATTGGATGGCTTGCCTTCATATTTAATCTTTCCCTCTTCTGGCCTTTTTTATTTGCGTTCTGTTGGGCTTTAAAGGCTTCCTCTGCAAGAATAGTCTGCAGTCTCACTATTTTTGGTCCATTAACTGCCGTCTCTTTTGCTTTTATGCTGTCTTCGAATTCCCCTGTCAGCCACAGCGCCGCCAGCCCGTCTTTAGAATGCCTCTTAGAATATAGCCATTAACGTCACTCCTGCTAGTGCCCCCTTCCAGTCAACATTAGCCAGCTCCTCTCTCATGCTTCTATAATTCCATTTCCTCTAATGTAATACTGATACAACTGACTTTAGCTTCTCACATCTCAAATTGCATGAAGTCCATAAAACCTTATGTCTATCATATTATAATCAGTGACCCCGAAACATCCCTTTGCCGTAAGCTCCCTGATCGAATATGTTTCATTACACAACACCCGATCCAGAGTTGTCACTGTCCCTTAACTGTTCATCCGGTGAAAGGTCAGTCATCTGGCCAAGCTCACGACCGAACACCAACTCCAGAATGACCTCCTCCTCTCGCTGGACCGTCCACATACTGATTCAAGAAACCTTCCCCAATACATTTAACAAATTCAGTTCCGTTCAAAATCCTCACAATAAGAAGGTGCCAGTTTAATTTGAAATTCCCTGTGACAATAACCCTATTATTTTTACATTCTTCCTGAATCTGATTTGCGTATCTGTTTCGCAATGTTCCGGTAGTCT